>NC_081859.1:8824394-9424394 GCF_963259705.1 Myotis daubentonii
GGACTGGATTTGACCCTCGGACCATTCTTCCTCAGTCTCTGATTTAGAATATTGTTGACTCCAGGCCTGGTTTACCATAGCATCACTACCCAAGCCTGACCTCTTTGGGGTCTTCAGTGCAGGCGCCTCTCAGACCTGCACGAGCTCTGGGAACTTTTCACCAAACAGCTCTGGAGTCGCCATCTGTCTGGCCTCACGTGTAGTTGAATTTTCAACAACAGATTTGCCGGGCGCCTGTGAGTATTTCCGGAAGTCTTTCCCCACACAGCTCTCTCCTCTCTAACCAGCTCCAGCTCCCAAAGCTCTGACCTGTATTTTCTCCACCGAGACTGCCATCCTGTGTACGGGACCCCTTCCCCATTGCCCACAGGCAGGAAGAACCCCGGGGAAGAAATCAGGGCGGGCATATGGCTCATGTCCTGGATTTCCCTTCTCTCCTGGATGAGGCCTGCACTCGCCAAAAACCACTGCTTCCTCCTTTTCCCACACACGGTTCTAGCTGTTGCAGTGGGAGGTGTAGTTGGTCCAGGTGGTCCAACATGTCATAAACGGAAACTTCTCCCCCACAAGTATTCTAAAACATGTCCATTTATCTTGAAAACGAAATTCAGAAAAAAAATAAATAAATTGTCATTATTGCTGTTTGAAAGTCTCTCAGATTTCCCCTTTGTTCTCTATTCTTTCTGCTATTACACAAAAACAGCCTGGTACAGCCTCCTTCTTAGACTACTGACGCGGCTAGATGATAAAATCTTTTAATCCAATGACTCTATCTTATATCTGTGATCTTGACTAGGTCTTTGCTCTCTCTTCTCTCAGCTAAGTCTAGACTTTTTAATACATACTATTTTTTCATGGAATGGTTTATCAAAGTACCAAACACCTGAACTTTGAAAAGAAGAAACCAAGTAAGGTTAAAACCAACAACAAAACAGGTGAGGGACGATGAAAACAATATTTATAAATAACAATGAGAGGTAGCATGTGTTGAACCAGGCGCTATTATATACCTTATCTCATTCAATCCTCACATTATGCTCGTGGCATAAAATATGTTAATGTCTACTTGAAGGGTTACATTCAGTCTCCCTTAAACACCATGAGTTTGGTAGATCTCAATTCGCCACTTTTGATGTCATTAATCAAGGGACTGGAAGTCCAACCTCAGTCACCCACTGTGACTTCGCAGACTGTGTAGCTTGATGATTAACAGCTTAAGCTGAATCCCAGCTCCATCATGTCCCACACACACGGCCCTGGCCAGGTACCCTCTTGGTATCTTTCTCAAGCAAGAGATGAGTGACAGGAGGCATTTTCTCACCTGGAAGGGCTACTCCCACGGACAGCAATGGCAGCTCAGCGGAGATGTAGAATGATGCAACATTCTGGCAGAATGTTGCGAGAACCTTCCAGAAAAGCTGGCCTCCTGGCCTCAATGCCTTCCCCGTTGAAAATAAAACAAATTGAGTAAACTCCGCCTTACTCCGTGTGGATTATTTATCATAAAACAACTTCCAATTCAGCCCCGATTGGCATGGTTGGGGGCAGCTGTGCCCTGAAATTAGGAGACTGTGTCAGGAATGAGGACCTGCGCTGTGGCTCCAGGAAGAGAGAGCCATTGTCACCATGCCATTGTCTACCCTTCGGCTCACTTCAAGTCCCTGCCGTGGGAGCACCGCATCTGGGAATACAATGCTTCTGCCTACTCTAGCTTTAAAGGTGAATTTTGCAATTTTTGAAAAGGTCCTTAGAATCACATTGCAGAATTAAAGGGTGTATTATAATTATCAATATCAATAGTAATAAAAGTTTATTAAAGGTCATTAAAATGAAAGGGGATGGCTCTCGATCCCATCAATCTGAATTGACTCCCTCCTCTTGTGTTAATTAGAAAACTCAGATAATGGTTCTATGGGGGAGTACAGGGAAAATTTAATTACGAAAGTTTAATGGGCCACTCTCTACTTCCTGCCAGATTAAAAACTGATGATTTACACAATTTTAGATACTACCATGGGCTTTTCTAACAAAACATGTTGCAGACTAAAGTAAAACTTTGCTGCTGAGAGTTCTCCACTTATTTCAAAACAATGCCAGCAGAAGCCACACCGCACGCTTCTTTTAAAAACAAGCCACCACAGACAGCCTCTTCAATAAATGGTGCTGGGAAAATTGGCCAGATATGTGAAAAAAAAAAAAAAAATGAAACTAGACCACCAACTTACACCAGGCACAAGAATGGATTAAAGACTTAAATGTAAGATGTGGAACCATAAAAATCATAGAAGAAACCATAGGCAGCAAAACCTCAGACATATAGCAATATGTTTACGGATACATCTCCTAGGGCAGTGATGGCGAACCTATGACACGCGTGTCAGAGGTGACACGCGAACTCATTTTTTTGGTTGATTTTTCTTTGTTAAATGGCATTTAAATATATAAAATAAATATCAAAAATATAAGTCTTTGTTTTACTATGGTTGCAAATATCAAAAAATTTCTCTATGTGACACGGCACCAGAGTTAAGTTAGGGTTTTTCAAAATGCTGACACGCCGAGCTCAAAAGGTTCACCATCACTGGTCTAGGGCAAAGGAAACCATCAACAAAATGAAAAGTATGGCAGAGTATATTTGGCCATGATACATCTAGTAAAGGTTAATATCCAAAATAGAGAAGGAATTCATACAACTTAAAAGGAAGACTAACAATCCAATTAAAAAGTGGACACTTCTCCAAAGGGGACATGCACAAAGCCAAGAGACTGATGAAAAAATGCTCTAAGTCACTGATCAGCAGAGAGATGCAAATTAAAACGACAATGAGGTATCACCTCACACCTGTCAGAATGGCCACCATCAATAAGACAACAAATGACAAGTGCTGGCGAGGATGTGGAGAAAAGGGAGCCCTCGTGCACTGCTGGTGGGAATGCAGACTGGTGCAGCCACTGTGGAGAACAGTATGGAGTTTCCTCAAAAAATTAACGATGGAACTGCCATTTGACCCAGTGATCCCAATTCTAGGAACATATCCTAAGAAACCCAAAACACCAATCAGAAAGAATGTATGCACCCCGATGTTCCTAGCAGCACAATTGACAAGAGCTAAGATCTGGAAACAGCCCGAGTGCCCATCCGTAGACAAGTGGATAAAAAAAGCTGTGGTACATTTACACCATGGAATTCTATGCAGCAGTAAAAAGAAGGATCTATTACTCTTTGCGACAGCATGGAGGGACCTGGAGGGTATTATGCTAAGCGAAATAAGCCAGTCAGAGAAAGACAGAATTACACGATCTCAGGCAAATGTGGAATCTAATGAACAAAATAAAGTATTGAACAAAATAGACCCAGAAACACTGAAGCATGGAACAGACTGTGTAATCTCAGAGGGAAGATGGGGGAGGTGGGTGGGTGGGAATATATCAACCAAAGACCTTGTATGCATACATACATATATGCATAACTCATGGTCACAGACAATAGGATTGAGAAAGTGGGGGTACAGGGGGGCTAGAAGGGGTCAATAGGGGAAAAGGGAGACATATAATACTTTCAACAATCAAGATTAAAAAAAAATAAAAATAAGCCACCACAGAAAGCATATATAGGGTGTCCCCCCAAAATGTGTACACACTTTAACAGCTGATAACTCACTTAATTTTTACTCTTTTTTATCTTATTTATTATTGATAATTGATATAATGAGCATAGCATGGTATGAGCTATGGTTGATTAGACTTCATTGGTTTTGAAAGTTTTGGGTGAATACTTTGTAATGTAATGACTTGAAGGTCTGGCTTTAAGGCCTTAGCTTATCACAGGGTTTTATGGAATGTCATAGCTGGAAAGTGGTACCTCACAAAGATGGATCCAAATGGAAGAAGTTCACTCTTGGCTCATCTTACTCAATCATGATACTCATTTTTCAATCCCAAACTCCCATTATGCAACGGTATTTACTGTTGGCAGGCCTGTCGGGTAACAGACACCCTCACACATTGCTGGTGGGAGTGTAAACTGGTACAACATTTATGAAGTCAAGTTGGCAGTATCTTTCTAAACTGCACACACACACACTTTTGGATCCAGATACTCAACCTTCTAGGAATCTATCCGAATGCCATACTAGCATGTGTTTGAAATGGCCCACAAAAAAAGTTGTCCCATGCGGTGCTGTTTGCCAAAGCAAAAGGCTGGAAACAACATACATACCTATCACTTGGAGGTTGGTAAAACAATCTGGTATATCTTTAAAAAAAAAAAAAAGATTGTGCAGTCATAAACAAATGTGAAAACTCTTTAGGTACTGATAGGAAACTGATAGGGACATAGGAAGTGAAACAAAATTAAGGCGGAAAATATGAGGCTGCTGTGATTTCTACCATAAAGGAGAGAGTGAAGGGGGAAGATGGAGCTCGACCAGCCTGTTGTGTAGGCACTGATGTCTCTGGAAGGATCCAGGACAAATCAGTGCCTCTAATCACCTCCAAGATGAGAAGTGAAGGTTAGAAACGAGAGTGGCACGTTTACATACTTGATGCTTTTAAGTGTTTTAGATTTTGTATAATGTGAAGGTATTGCCTGTTTAAATTTTTTAAGTTATTAAAGGGAGTCATTGTTATAAAGTTAACATCCTATAGCACAGACACTGCAATATATTACAGTGGGGAAGTGAAGAGGAAAGGGTTGGCCTGTCTCATTTTATCACTCTCCACCCTTCTCCTAGGCCACATCAGCTTCTATATGTTACTTCTGGACCAAAGGTGTAGGCCAAGCATGTCAAACTCGCGGCCCACCCAATATAACGGTATATCAGAAACATTTTAATAAAAATTTCATAACTTAATTTTGTACAATATCTGTTATACATAATTATTAATGAACTACAACGTTCACTAATGACTGATTACTATAATCGTGTTGCATTCATTTCCCTTACGCGCAGGCGCACCATTTCTCTCCACTAATACTAACAGCGAATATTTTAGCAGCCGATGGCCACGTCATTAATCTTGGACTGACTTGTTTGGTGTGCGCAACAGGAAATATTTCCTTTTTGGAGAACAAGAAAAATAGTTTTTTTTTCATTATGCTTATTAATTGGTGCAGTTATTCAGTGTCTGGTAAGATAATGTTCAAGAAAAAAATACTAATTTTTATTAAAATGTTCTATATTTTATGTCAATGATTACTCATTTATTTCGGCTCGTTGTATTCAGCGTGTCTCTATCGAAATAAACCTACGTTTCTATGAAAATGGAAGCTTTTGTTTTTTTGTGGCCCACAGACACTTAGACCTTGTTTACTTGGCCTGTGTTAGCCTTTGAGTTTGACATGCTTGGTGCAGGCAGTGTCAATCCCTATATGAAAGATCAGTAGAGCTTTTGTTTTTTACAATTTATACCTAAAATAATGATCCATAAAAGTGGTACTATTACTAGGTTGTTCTTCCTAAGGGTTCACACCAACCTTCCGGATGCGGGCGCCCTGCTCTGAAGGCCAACCCAAGACCTGTCAAAAGTCCCGGTACCATTGAAAACACAGCCACCCATTCGCATAAACGAAGAGGTAAGAATTTATAAATGTGTCCTCCATATCCACAACAGCCAACTTCCCCATATGAATTCTCTATAGCGAGAGCCAGACACCAAGTCAGCGGCAGGGTAACGGACATCTCCGAAGGTCCCCGCCGCCAACCGTGGGCGACACTCGGGTCCCTGGGACATGGCAATGGAATAATGGCTCTTGCTTAATCATATGAACGTTAGAACTATTTTCTTTTAAAAGAAAGAGACATTTTTACAAAGGACAACACAGGAGGTGCCCCAAAGCAAAACAAGGGGATAGAACGACGCGGTTTGTGCTGTTGCCATTACTGGCTGGGTTCTGATGTCCCCAACTGCAGAATCCCGCGTTACAAACCCAGGGCTGGCTGTCAGTTCTAATTTAGGGAGTCAGGGACAGTTTCCCACAGTAGCGCTCTGGCCTGAAGCCTTCTGTCTGACTCCTAGACATTGCTGTGTCAACAGCATGCCCTTGAATGTTTCGGGTGCCCAGCGAATTAGTGGTTCGTACCAGAGACAGGATCCTGGGGACTGAGACACCAGACAAGAGAGGCATCTGGCGAAGGAGATTTTAGAACTTCCTGCCAGTCTTATTTTATAAGGCCAATGAGTCCCAGGACCCAGATGGAGCACAGAAAAGTGGGGATCCCCCGATACTTGGTCAACACAGTGCCAGGAGCTTTACCAAGCACTCAACGTTTTCTAGGAAGAGGAAGGAATTTGACTGATCGGAAGAGCGTAAAAATGAAGGGAAAAAATGGTCAAGTATGTATCATAGGACTGACTATGCCTCCCATGTTTTTATCTGCATAACCAGACTCGTACTCCCCATCTTGTCCATTTGGCCAATACTTTCCTCATCCTCCAAGGCTCTTCTGGACCGCCGCCTTTCTCAAACTGATCAGTCCTCACTCCGGTCCGGGGGATGTGTGTCCAGTGCTCCTTCTGTTTCAGTCGCACTTTGGGGCCATGTCTGTTCTTGCTCAGAGACCTTCCTTCTGGTCACTCCTGAGAGCAGACAGCCTTGGCCCTGCAGGCGATCTTTCAGGCCATGCCGGGTGACGTTCAACCACTGAGCCACGCCAGCCGGACAGGAGCTTGCCATCTCGACACTGTGTCCCTCCTCCCTGGGCAGAGCCTCATTTGACAGTGACCTTAGGTGTGGAGTTCTCCAGCTCGGTTCTGAAGCCGTCTGTCCGACGCCTAGACGTTGCTGTGTCAACAGCATGCCCTTGAACGTTTCGGTGCCCAGCGAATTAGTGTTTCGTACCAGAGACAGGAGACTAGGGGCTGAGACCCAGACAAGAAAATACTAGGATTTTCAGACCCAGGCGTCTCTGGTCTGAAAGAATGCTGGGGTCAGGGGATAGGACCGGGGATTGGTGTTTAAGCCTGAATTTCTCATGTCCCCGGGTCAGAGTAAGTTATTGTCCCTGCATCAGAATAGCTTATTGGTCAGCCAGTGGTGGGTCAGAGGGCTCCTGCCCTTTGCTAACAGATGTGTGTGCGACTTGGGACATGCTTTCCAGCCTGTCCCTGTCCTTCTCCCACTGGTGCTGTGTGGGTGCAGCCGCTGCATACACACAAGCTTCCAGACCACAGAGTTGACTGTGACCCCTGGAGGTGCTCCTTGGCTAAATGCCTGGCTGCACTGTGATTCTGCTTGTTTCTGGAAGCCAGCAGACTCCTCCTAATTGTGTTCTCCACCACGGTCTCCATTGTCTTTGACAGTGAACTTAGGCATGGAGTTCTCCAGCTCCGTTCCAAATGCAGCCAGTCCCTCAGGTGGAGCTCTAGAGCTTGCCATCTTTTCCTTCCTCCCTCCCTCCCTCCCTCCCTCCCTCCCTCCCTCCCTCCCTCCCTCCCTCCCTCCCTCCCTTCCTTCCTTCCTTCCTTCCTTCCTTCCTTCCCTCCCTCCCTCCCTCCCTCCTTCCTTCCTTCCTTCCCTTCCTTCCTTCCTTCCTTCCTCCCTCCCTTTCTTCCCTTCCTTTCTTCCCTTCCTTTCTCTCTTTCCTTTTTTTTTTTTTTTTAAAAAAGGGTCTTTATTGATTTTAGAGAGAAGAAGGGAGTGGGGTAGAGAGATAGGAACATCAATGACGAGAGAGAAACATGGATTGCTGCTTCCTGCACTGCCTCTACTGGGGATGGAGCCAGTCACCTGGGCATGTGCCCTGACCAGGAATCGAACTGATGACCTCTTGGTTCACAGGTCAATGTTCAACCACTGAACCACACCAGCCAGACAGGAGCTTGCCATCTTGAATATTGTGTCCCTCCTCCCTGGGCAGAACCTCAGGGCCACTGCACCACATGGTCTACTTCTCCTGGACTGACACCTCTGCAGACCTTGCAGAGGAGAATACCGGCTCCTGCTCTTCTAGGCTGGCCCCGCCCAGTATGGCATCTCTGGTCCGTAAGAATGCTGGGGTGGGGGGATAGGATAGGGGTAACTGATTGGGACACTGAAGCTAGCATCGGGATTCCACCTGAAGAACTGGGTGAGGAAAGGGGGCGCAGTCCTCTGGACTATGGCCACCCAGAATAGAAAGTCTGCAACACAGAGCTGGGGGCGGGACGGAGGGATGAGGAAGGAAGGCCAATGCCTCAGGCCGAAAGCTGAGAAAAGCTTCTCTGATAGACGGGAACGTAGGGACAGCTCATGGCCCACATGCACCAGAGTCTCGTTCTTACCGAGATAGAGAGGATTTTCTTTAATAATGTTTCATGATTTGCTACAGGCTCTTATGTCAATTTCCAAACACTTTGTTGTTGTTTTTTAAATTATTTTTTACCAGTTAAATGGTTGCTTTACTGAGAAAAAGGTTGGCCAAGCAACTCACAGAGCCATTCTAGAAGCGCTGGCTCTACAGATGCAGCATTTTAATGTTGGAATATTATGAACAAGTTGATGCCAAGAAGTTAATCAATGTGGATGAAATGAATACATTTCTTGAAAACCACAAGTTATTAACATCATTACAAGAAGAAACAGATATAGTAGCTAAGATTCAGAAACAGCCCAAGTGCCTGTCAGTAGATGAGTGGATAAAAAAGGCTGTGGGACATTTACACCATGGAGTACTATGCAGCTGTAAAAAAGAGAGATCGCTTACCCTTTGGGACAGCATGGATGGGCCTGGAGAATATTATGCTAAGTGAAATAAGCCAATCTGAGAAAGACAAATATCACATGATCTCACTTATTTGTGGCATCTAATGAGCAAAATGAATTGACCAACAAAATAGGACCTGAAGCAGGGAGGCCTGGAACAGACTGACATAACTCGATGTGGGCATTGTGGGGATGAGAAGAGATAAACCAAAGAACTTATCCTATATAATAAAAGGCTAATATGCAAATTGCCCCCTCGACCCAGAGTTCAACCGGGAGTTCAACCAGGGGGCGGGGCCAGCCGGCTAACCACCCACAGCCCCTCCCCCAGTTGATCCCACCCCCAATTGGCCCAATCACCTTCCGATCAGGGCAGGCCAGCCAGAACCCACCCATGCATGAATTCGTGCACCGGGCTTCTAATATACTTATATGCATAGCCCATGGACATAGGCAATAGGGTGGTGAAGACCTGGGGCTGGGTGGGTGGAGAGAAGGGGGGCAAAAGGGAGGGAGGACTAGGATATATCTATAATACTATCAACAATTTTAAATAATATATGTGTTTTTAAAAAGAAACAAATAACTCTGTAAGTTGATGTATTTTCTTTAAATATTATAGCTATTAAATACTATTTAGATATTGTAATTGATAAAAGATGCTGCAGCTTACAAGATCTATTAGAATGCCTATTGATAAATAGTTGGAAGGAAGTGGAAAGAAAACCACACTGTCCATTTAGTTGATGTTTCATTTAGTTCTTTGGGGAGCAATTCTGCTGTAGGCTACCTAGTTGGAAATATATTTTTTAAAATAGAGCATTACTTCTAATATCACTTAAAGACTTATATTTATAAATAAAAAGGTTAACAATAAATTACATTAAAAAGAAACCATAGACATATTTTATAAATAATAAGTCATCTGAAAACCAAAAACATCAATTATTCTAGTTCTTCAAAAAGACCACAGGAGTGGTTCTAAGAGAGCTGTTTCGTGTTTTTTGCTATCTCACCGCTACCCTTGAACACCTTGCGATCACAATTTTCAGATCTGCCTAATCCATACAATTAGTAGCGGGGAGTGAGTTTACACTACTTTCTGTTTACTAGAGATGATGGTATGGAGGGAGCCATGAAAACAATTCAAATCTAAAAATACGACAGAGAACACACATGTAGTTTATTCTAAGTTGCTGACTTTGTGAACTATTTCTACTCATGAATAATGAAGTAGAGAATGGCTACAATTTTCCATACAAAATGTTCCTAAAAGTTCCAAGTATTCCTGTTTCAGTAATGAGGCTGCTGAAGGGGAATTGAACTTGGATATGTGTAAATTGCCTCCGTTCCCTAACACACAGAATGAGGAGACACCACCTGAGAAGAATTAACGGAGGAGGGGATCCTATAGGTGCCTGACAGCTGCTCTTCCCAAGACTGGAAACGGCATCATTAAGGATGATAAATGACAAAGTTGAAGGACAAGAGGTGAAATTGGCAGGTTATCCTGAAATATGGTAATGAAATGTTATAATAGCACTTGGATTGGCTTCAGCTAGACTGTGTGCAAAAATTTGACGCATCTGGTGTCAAATTATGGAATTTTATCTCCAAAAAGGAGCGATATGAAAATGTACCTGGCTCCTACTGGCAGTGACAGGGACTTAAGAAGAAGTCAGTAAATAAACTTTTGAGGTTTGTGTTAATGCTATACAACACGATTATTTGGGATCTTTTGCAGATCCTCAATCAAAGCTCTTTTTTTAAAATAAATGAATTTCTGTCAAAGACTCCCCATACCATAGTTATTGAATTTTTCGTCCATTATTCTAGTCTACTGAGCCTTGTTGAAAGCCTGCTTTTATGATCCAATAGATAACTCCAGTAGGCACACCGTGACCCAGTTTCCTTATCTATAAAATGGGATTAATACTAATATCTAATTCAAAGGGTTCCATATAGTGAATGCGTTAACACATGAAAAGTTTATAGTACACTCTCAATAGTTAAGATATTATTGTTCATTAAATTGATTTAGGATCATGACAAACTCATACCAAGATAAAACTCCACATGCTACTACACATCTTTTTCCAGGGAATAATGGTCTGGCAATCAAAATTATTTGAGTTTACTATTTTTGCCAGTGACAGTCCATGTCACGGGATCCACTGCCAGCCAATCCAGTGGTTGGACCAACACTCGGTCCATCTCCTTCTATCGAGAATAAAATGATAACAGTTGTTATATGTGTTGCTTAAATCAAAGTGCTGCCCTATGTATTCTCCTGAGATAATTAATAATCTTAACAGAAACATAAAACATAATTTCAATATATATGACTTTTCCTCTGTGAATATCTGGAATACCAGAGACCTCACTCTCTTTCATAAAGGTTTTGGAATTCTTCATGAATTTATTCTTCCTTTCGTTTTGATGAGTATGTTCTATGAGCTAGGCAATGGCCTACATATTTAAAAGAAATTGATGTATATTATTGTCTTGGATTTCTTCCAGTCTAAGGAAATACAGGGCATTGTCATAATTCTATGGAGAAATTATGACTAGGGCCATGCAAGTCCGGAGGGTCATGTGAGATTTCCTCAAGGGGGTGACATGTGCTTGGTCTTGAAGAAGAGTGAACCCCAGAGAAAGGGGAGGGTGTTCTAACAAGTAAGGTGTGTGTGAAAAGGACAGAGGTGTGTGGGATGTGCAACTGTTGAGATAAGGGAAATAGTGGGGCCTATAGGGCTGTTGGGAACTGGCAGGATATGATGCTGGCGTGGTGGGAAAGGTTGATATAAATTACTTAGGGAACATCACAGTAGAGTGCATCCCTTAGTGCCTGATTCCTTGTGAAAGACTGTGATGTGAACGAAGTTCAAGGTCAGAGATGGGAAAACTTAAAGAGGCTTGCTGGACTATGTCCTTAACCCCTAGAGTGCCAGGAGCGCTATCGAGCTCCTCCTGCAGTGTCATTATCAGATGCTAGTAGCTCACTCTTTATTGACAGATGGCACCTAAGTGCAGATTACTTGTGATGCCGAATGTTTGTAGTTCTAAAATTGACCACCGGCATTTATCTGCCTAATTTTTTACAGGCACTACGATTTTATGAAGTTTACTCAGATTTCGTAGCCCTAAAGCTTCGAAATGGCGTCCAGGTCTAAGTCTGCTTTTATTAGTGATGATGATATTGCTAAATATGTCAATTCTTGCTGCGAAGATAACGATTTTGTGGAAGATATTGGAGAAGGGTGTCCCTCTATTTTAACATTATATGTTTTGTTCAAATTTTTCTACTAGTATTTTATAATGCAATCAGCAAACAATATATGTCAAAGATGAAAACAAATGCAGTAAAGGTTTCCTTAAGTTTTTGAATATGTAACTTCATTTACTTGCGATTCATAATTTTTTTCCCTAAACTGCTGTAAAATCAGCAAAAATGCCTTGGCAATTTTAGCGTAGCTCCTAGAATACTGGTTGGCACTCAAAGGTTTAACTCAAGACTCTTAACCTCTAAAGACCCCTCTTCTCTGGAAAAAGGTCATGAGGTCACCATGCTCCGACATGGGTGCAGGTCATGAGGCCCAGCGGGTCTTGAAAGCTCTCATCCACCACCCATGTGGGTGGGAGGACTGACTATGGCATTTCCTGTCCCCACTGGTCGCCCTTAATGCAGGCAGCCCCATGTGAAAGTCATTCACGCCTTCCCTGCAGAGGCAGGAACTAGTACAACTGGTGCCTTCTTGCACACCTGAGTTCTTTTGTTCTCCACACAATGAGAAAGAAAAATCTAGCACAACTGATGCTAGAGTTGTTGTCCAATTTCAACCCATTCTTTATATATATATATATATATATATATATATATATATATATATATATATATATATATATATATATATATTTTATTATTGGTGTTTTTTTTTACAGAGAGGAAGGGAGAGAGATAGGGAGCTAGAAACATCGATGAGAGAGAAACATCGATCAGCTGCCTCCTGCACATCTCCCACTGGGGATGTGCCCGCAACCCAGGCACACACGCCCTTGACCAGAATCGAACCTGGGACCCTTCAGTCCGCAGGCCGACGCTCTATCCACTGAGCCAAACCGGTTTCGGCTCAACCCATTCTTAACTCAGGCCTCACTTCTGCCTTGCAAAACTTTCTGTTTGAATCTCATAGTCCCCCCTTTTTTTTGAAACGATTAAAATAATGAAAATAAGATGCTCTTTACAGAAATTTTACTTCAATAAATTTCCTAGGGCCTGGCCATTACAAGATGGGGGAAATTTTCCCGGAGTTCGAGCCAAGACTTCGCTGAGGGATGTTCTATTAAGGGTCCAACAACATCACCAACCACTCCCACCAACTCTTAAGCCCACCCCGCATCAGTTTTAAGAGCCCGGGAAGTGTCTTGCTTCTTAAGATTGTTGTTGTCACAAAATCTTAATGGTCCTTTCAAATGAAAATGTAGCTCCCAGGCCTAGTAACTGACCTATTTGGTTCCACCATAGATCATCCTCATTTGACACGGTCACTTATTTCCGAGTTGGATTGCCTTCCTTGCCTCCGGGTGCTGGAGGAAAAAAGGGATTTGTGGCTGAAAGGGTTAAGTGGGTTTTATTATAATGTGCTCCCGTTTCATTTCCCTCCCTTCAGCTCCTTCACAAAATGTTAATCTAATTGTGATACTATCACTTTGATGACAATATGACAAGACAGACAAATTTGATTTTATTCTCCACAGAGCAAAGCATATGCTGCTTGGAGGTTTTGACAGAGAGAAGGACATAAAACAAATGGCGTTCATGAATATACAATTTTTATTGTACACAGTAGCGACATCCAAACTTCGGAGACGCGGTGGGTGAGACAGAGGCTTTCCTATTGAGATTAATGGGTACGCGAAGCCGGGCCAACGGAGAATACCACGGTTTATGTGAAAAACGTCGATGTGGATACGAATAATTTTCTTCTCAAGATGAATGATACACTCATGGCTGCGAGACACTTGTGCCCAGTAGCGGTTCGTCCCAAGTAATTTTCCCGTTGTTATTGTAAATTGTATAATCTGAACTGCAATGCTAGTCCTGCTTAGGTAAAGGTCAGGTTAGTGCTGTGGGTGGTTATAAAGCAAGGAGGAAATTGGTGTGTGGGGTCCCCTGTTGATAGCTTATGAACGATTCCAAGATGATTTTTTTGGTAACTCTATTTCTCGTTTAATGTAATATAGCGAGGGAAGACGGCACACATTAACAAAACACAAATTAGATTTTTTCCAAGTCAACATGCGTCTTCCGAAGGAGTGGAGGGTTGTTGGGGAAAGGACAGTGTGAAGGTCAAAGACACCGTGCAGAACCGGGAGCGGCTTGTTGTCAAGAAAAGAAGAGAAATGAGAAGTGCTGGGAAGTTCTCATGATTGGACTTGACTCATCGCAACACAGAAGTCCAACAGGAGGTCCTGGCCTTTGCCTTGAAGAGCCTCCTTGGATATGAAGTGAGGTCCAGCCCACCTCGCCTTAAACCAGGATGGAAATGGTTGCATAGCCTGGTTGCTAAACGGTAGTTTGGATCTTTATAGGATAATGAGCTCAGAGAGACTTGGCACAGGTCAAAATTGAAACTCAAAGTTTCTTCTTAATTTTTCAAAGAATAAAGACCCACATGATAACATGAAATGCAAAAGCAGATTGTCAAACTTTAAAGACTTCAAATATGTGTGTGTGTGTGTGTGTGTGTGTGTGTGTGTGTGTGTGTGTGTGTGTGTGTATACTCATTTCCTAACATTACAGACCTGAAAAAAATATACTTGGAATTTGGTAATATGTCTCAAGAAGTACAAGACTCTATAGTTTAACTATATAACTTCCTTCCACTTAAGCATTCATATGACTCTCTGGTCAACAGGAAAACTTTCATACAATACAATGTTAAATGGAAAGGGTTAGACTAGCCTTGGCATTGAAGGTCTTTTTTAAAAAAAATTTTCTTTTTTTATTGTTTAAAGTATTACAAATAGTAGTACATACATCTCCTTTTTTCCCTCAATTGACCTTTCCCCAGCCTCCCCTAACCCCCGGTACGTGCCCTCACCCACCTCCCAGTGTCTTGCGTCCATTGGTTATGCTTATATGCATGCATACAAGTCCTAATAACTAAGATATTGAAGGTCTTTTCAGATCATCTAGTGTAACCATAGTTTCCCCCCTCAAGCTGACAGACCCTCTTGGCCAGCCAGAGTCCATTGGGGGAAATGCCTCTTTTTGAATCAGGTGGGCTGACTCCACCCGGACGAGAGAGTGGGCCTATGACGCAGGCATGCCCTATCCACGCCCTCCTGGCATCTCCAGTGGAACACTCTGGAAATAAGCACTATCTTTTCTTCCTAAGCAGTTGGCCTCTATGTAGCCGAGAAAGCTCTTTGTCACCACTTGAGGGGACCTGCTTGACAGTGACCCCAACACCAGAGAGAGCAAATCTGAGAGGAAGAAAAAGTGGGCGCACAGGTCCTGGACCAAGCCGTAGCTACACGACTGAACACCCCAGTGGCACGAGCCATCAAGTTTCTCTCTCTGTGAAGCAAGACAAAGCTACGATTTTCCATCCTTTATACATGAGAGTATCCCAAGCAATTCTTTGAAGACCATTTCTGCTAATTCTCCTGTAATACCCCTCATGTGTAAGTGGAAAAAATAAATCAGTATGCTAGGAAAGATTAGAGTCTGTGAGTAGCTTTGTTACTGACATGCTCTCGCCCTAGAAAATTCATTTGTCTTTGCTGTCTGGTCCTTCTCACAAGAAATTCTTGTCTTATTTCTTCCGATGTATCTAAGAAGGAGATCGTGTCTGCTAAACCCACCAATAGATCACAAAGTCATTTTTCTGTTTTCAAATAATTGAGTATGCTTACATTTTTGGTCATAAGAGTTTTAGATCAGTGGAGATACCAGTTCTAGTGTTCTAAATTCCAAATTCCAGCCAAAAGCAAATTTTAATATACACACACACACACACACACACACACACACACACACACATTTTTATTGATTTCAGAGAGGAAGGGAGAGGGAGAGAGAGATAGACACATCAATGGTGAGAGAGAATCATTGATCAGCTGCCTCCTGCATGTCCCCCACTGAGGAGCGAGCCCACGACCTGGGCATCTGCCCTGACCAGGAATCGAACCGTGACCTCCTGGTTCATAGGTCGACGTTGAACCACTGAGCCACGCCAGCCAGGCATCAGTATTGTTGAGAGCAAAAGATGATAGGCACATTGACTGGTGTCCTGCATGTCGCTACCACCTGTAGCCACTGTGGCATCATAATGCACAGAGCAGTGGTTCTCAACCTTCTGGCCCTTTAAATACAGTTCCTCATGTTGTGACCCAACCATAACATTATTTTCGTTGCTACTTCATCACTGTCATGTTGCTACTGTTCTGAATCTTCATGTAAATATCTGATATGCAGGATGGTCTTAGGTGACCCCTGTGAAAGGGTCATTAGATCGCCAAAGGGGTCGCGACCCACAGGTTGAGAACCACTGGCATAGAGGCTCTTTGATAACTGAGAAGATGATAGACAGAAATGAAAGAGGAGGAGAGCTGAGAGGAGGCTAGCCTGGTAGCAGTTCACCTTATTGCTAGTCAGACCACTGTGCTCCCAGGAGCTATAGAAATAAAGTTGTTTCAATATTTTCCACTATGACTGTAAGCACTCGATCCACTTGAAAACATGGGAGGATTTTTTGCCAACACATTCAGGGTCCCTGCTACAAGGAACCCCAGTGTTCTCCGGGAGACCCGTCATGAATCCCTAGAGTACAGAGCAATCAATGGCCTCACTGGTTTCCTCAGTTTCCTGTGTGCCCAACTGCCTGCTCCTAAAAGCACAGTCATTTCAAGAAACCTGTGTGAACTACATTTTGCAGTAGGACTCAGTGTCCAGAAGGTCCCTGGCCAGCGTCATACAGACGGTAGAAGTCCATCAGACGGCTACTGTGGCAGATGGCAGCTTTCTTGCAACCTAGTGACATACGGTCTATATTGCACCAGCCAGTTCTCCCGGCCTTGGGTTCGGCTGACACGGATCGCTATTCCTGAAGCATCATGTTGTCTGTGTCTCACCCCCATTCAGAAACGGCAGCGCAAGGGACTAACATGTATTGTGCATCACCCGCCAGGTATCACCCTGCTGGTGGCTTTCTCACATGTTACCTCACTGAGGGGTCACAAGAGACCCACGAGGTGCCCAGGGTCCTGGGATACCATGTTCGTACTACTCAGGTCACATTCCAACTCCTCAGATGCCCACTGAAGGCAGACGGCCAACCCAGCTCTTATTATTCCTTATACTAGTCCTTGGTCGCCTAGGGCAGTCCCTTCATGCTTGTGCTGCGTGTTTTCTCTTTGCCAGAACACCCTCCTTGCCCTCTCCACCTATCCAGGTTTTGAACTTTCTAGGACCACGCCCACACCTCCTCCTCCAGAGCCACTTTTAACTGAAGGTCGCTTTCCTTTCAAAGTGGGCTTTTTCCTCTCAGACGTATCCATCTGTGAGTCTGTACCTTTTTGGTACAGACGTGCTTGTGTATTATTACTTTGAATAAATAGTTGTCTACGTTTTTTCAAACTGTCCCTTTGAGTAGATTGCAGTCAACTTATAGACCTTATTCATTCTCTCTCTCTCTCTCTCTCTCTCTCTCTCTCTCTCTCTCTCTCTCTCTCTCTCCTCTTCCCCACATATGTTTGTTTTTTTCTAATTTATAGGGTGGCTCTTGTAGTTTCAGATGCTGAAATTATTCATTGAATTGCATCCTATGCCTGTGAAAGAAAATTTAGGTGGATTTGCCTTGAGCGTCAAGTTCCATGACTCTGAATAGGAGGATGACCGCCTGAACTTGGGTGGGAAGGATCATTCAGTTAGCGCCTTGTTTCAGTCAGTGGGCTTCCTGTGTGGGGTTGCCTGGTTCATGAGGAGTCTCAGGAGGGTCACTGCTATTGTCTCAGATGTCCCTCTCTGCCCAGAGTGAGCAAAGAGTCATCCCCATGCATGATGTCATTCCTCCTCCATGCATGATGTCATTCCTCCTCCACACATGATGTCATCATTCCTTCTCTAAGAATGATGCTGTGGCAACTCAAAAGTGCTTCAGACACTGAAGCCTGTTCAATCATGGCGAGACCAAGACGGTCAAGCCAATAATTTGAATGAGTATTTCTAGTACCTTCTAGAAAATAAATCAGGGCCTCAGGTCCTTTGGTCACAGCATCAGAAAAGACTTCGTTGGTCAATGGGATACGTACTCTCTTGAAATCAAATGTCCTACATCAGCGAGAGAGGGTGTCTTGGTGCGGACGGAGGGTGCTTAGCCAGAGAGAGCATCTTAGAGTTACAACCCCTAACTCGCAGTTGCTTCGGACCCATGTCCATTGCTCATCTCCACCTTGTTTTTTGTGGCCATTGAGATGACAGTTCCCCCGTGTCTGCTCTACTCAATCGGAATGAAGCAAAGAAGCCGGGGCATCCCAGGGTTTGGGGCTGGTTACTGTCTTCAGCAAAGATGCCGGAATTCATTCTCATCTCATTTGCTGAGCGCCCTATCATTAAAGTGTCATTGAGAACTGACACCACTTAATTTTAGCAGCTTTCCATTCCCGTTGGCAGCCAGAAGAGCTTTAAATGGAGAGGAGTGCCAATGACAGAGAGAGGGATATTTTTACACCACACTCAGCATTTTATCAAACAAAGCAGTCCCCCGGGGAACGGAGGACAATACATTATCAAACCAAACTCTCTTCTGGTCCCGGTAAATGGGTATTTAATCTCCCCGTTGCAGGCATCCACTCTGATGGGCCTGTAATGAATATACTGGCAGGGGCATTATCTGAGCTGTTGTGCTTTCGGACTCCTTAAAATATCCTTGGTTTTTATTTGGGGTGTGGTCAAAATTAAAAAAAAAAAATTTAAAAAGAAAGAAAGAAAGGAAAAAAAGCTTCTGGGCTCAGCTGTCCCCTGCAGGCCACGGCAGACCCTTTACCTCTCTGCAAATTACACAGCTCTGGAGATTTTTCCCCTATTAATTGCATAATTGCTTTTCCTGCCAAAGTAATTTGAACCCTTGGGGGTTAAGAAAATCACTTACTGTGAAATAGTGGCAATTTTTAACCCATTCGGCTGAAGTTTCTTTGCCCAATTAAATGTAAAATGGCTGTTTGCTGCCCATGGTGTGTGTGTGTGTTTCAGATGCTGTTCCCACAGCTTTGCACTAGAAGCTTCGAGTATTTCAACCTTGATGGACGGATTACGCTGAGCTCTCTCTCCTGTGTCCTGGCTCCTCGCATCCTTATTTTATGCAGGAAGAAAATTTTCTTTAATCACTGGCTGATCTCTAATATGTGTGTCTGTCTTTCTGTGCATGAAAAAAAATAAAGCCATCATCCGTCAGAGGGAATATTCAGGCTGCTGGGAAAATACCTGTCGTGGGCGGGCTTTGAAAGCCGCTCGGTGGGTTTTTACAGAAGTCCGAGTTATTATTCCCTGTTATAAAAAGGTCGCACCTGAAGTCAACGTTTGTGGTCCCAAATTAGCCCTGCCTTTTTTGCCTCTTTGTTTCTTGCCTTAGCGTAAGTCACATCCTTAGAGCAGGGACCATTCGTAAGAAGCAATTTAACCACAAGGCTTTATGGTTTTCACCACTAGATGTAATCCGGTGTTCTGAAAGATGTAAATTTTGCCCGCAGCGAAGACTTTAAGCACAGGAATCCATTCAAAATAATGAATAGCATCCTGGGATGTGAGCTCTGGAAGGCAGTTAGGATGACAAATTTGAGGCTTTATAGACGCAGAGACGGAGTATCAAAGAGATCCAGGCAACTGACTTGCCTGAGGCTTTCCAGCTAAGAAGGACCAGTGTTGGGGCTCAAGTCTTGGTCTTTTGATTCCAAACACATTGCTCATTTGCTCGTGGCTGTGATGGAAGCGCCCAGTGACAGCCAGCTCTGTGTGGGGGGCTCATTACTGAAGACCCTGGCCAGTCTGGACATCCGGCTTCCATCCTTCGTTTCCGGTGGCCACTGCGCTCTTCCCTTATTGCTGAAGTTGGCACATGATGAGAGTAGATCTGGCCAAAGACCCGTAGCAATGAGAGTAGAAATGAGAGGGAGAGGAAAAGAAGTAACCCGGAGAGGAATGATCATAATATTTTCGGACCATGGGCACCCGTGGGGCCCTCTGAGATAAAGACGCCATGGAGAGGAACATGGTGACAAGTCAGGTGTGTCCCCAACCCTGTGGTTCTTCACTCCTATAGCACAGAGCTTCCGGGCGCTTCAGCCTTGATTTGTTCGTGTTTTCTTGGATGCCTCCTGTACCTTGCCACTCGCCAGTGTCACGTGGGACTCTTTCACTTGGCATCGCAGCATGAAATGCTTTAGTGCAGCGGTTCTCAACCTGTGGGTCGCGACCCCTTTGGTGGTCGAATGACCCTTTCACAGGGGTCGCCTAAGACCATCCTACATATCAGATATTTACATGACGATTCATAACAGTAGCAACATGACAGTGATGAAGTAGCAACGAAAATAATGTTATGGTTGGGTCACAACATGAGGAACTGTATTTAAAGGGCCAGAAGGTTGAGAACCACTGCTTTAGCATAAACTGATGCTCAAGAGGTCTGGGCTACTCTTGCAGGCAACACTGGCCATATGCCCGACTAGGCCGTTGACAGAATGCATAGCAATAAGTCTAAAAACTTAGGGCACTATGACGTGTGCTTGGAACATTGCACACGAACACAAAAATTTCCAATTTAATTCTATGCTAGATGTTGAAATTGAGTAGTTTTAACAGTGTTTTCCAAGAATTTTTTTTTCCATTCCAATAATTTAACTAGAACTCCATTTTGACAATATAGGGTGTTCCCTAAATTTAGTACTTTATTTTACATAATAAGGGAGCAAGTACCATGCAGACTCTGTCTTATGACATTTTCTCCTAAAAGAACCTGAAATTCCACAGCATGCTATGTATGCATGTACATCTATCATCATGCAGGTCATAGATTAATCTGCTAATCTTTTTAAAAAAATATATATTTCTTTATTGATTTCAGAGAGGAAGGGAGAGGAAGAGATAGAGAAACATCAATGATGAGAGAGAATCATTGATCGCTGCCTCCAGCGCATCCCCCACTGGGGATCGAGCCCACAACCCAGGCATGTGCCCTTGGCCGGAATCGAACCTGGGACCCTTCAGTCCATAGGCCAACGCTCTATCCACTTAGCCAAACCAGCTAGGGCTAATCTGCTAATCTTCAAAGCTTGCATAACAATCATCTGTTTCTCCAATGGGCTTTTATCCTTTGCATCACCCTTTGGAATTACTTGAACTCTAATGGGCATGGGCTTGTCCTGATCCATCTACCTGACTCATACAACCTTCTTTCAAATGATGTCTACTTCTAAGGAAGCCAGGAGGAGTTACAGGTAGAGCCTGGAGTCAAGGAGAGAATGAGACAATACAACGTCCAACTGCAACCCATTGTTTTAAGCAACTAAATCATCCAACCAAAAAAAAAAAAAAAAAAAGGCTACTGAGGTGTCACTAAATTACACGTAGGCCACCAAAAGGGCTGATATTGCTGATGTCTTTCATCTAGTGCTAGGACAATACGATGGATGCTACGTCTCTTTTTTCTTGCATCTCTGACCCCTCCTCCTTCACAAACCCACTGATCAGGACATCCCAATTCCCGCTGCTCCCTTCTCCAGTCCTAGCGTTAATGCCTTTATCATGCTGCCACTCATGGTTATTAGATTCCCCTTGGACCTTTATTCAAAAAGGTAATACATCAAATATACAACTCGCCAAACTTCTCTACATACGGGGGAAAAAAATGTGCTTTTGTGTTGGGAGTATGATAGGCTATCCTCATACATAAATATATTTGAAATCAAAGTGTCCTCTTTCAGACCTTTTTTTTTTTTTTAAAAAAAAAAAAAAAAAAAAGCCAGAAAGTAGATCATGGTTGGGAAGGATGGGGATGGGGAGGGGTGCGAAAATTGAACTTTCCGAGATCAGTCCTTAACATAAAAATTTCATCACAATCTTTATCATCTTGCAGCGGTTGCAGAAAAGGCCTAGGCCCCCCTCCACCTTTCACTTCCTAAAGTCGCCTCTTTTACCTTCAAATCTGATGAAGTGTCAAAGTCATTTACCGGTAATGAGTTCTGCTGCAAATTTTATTTTGCTTGGAATTTAATTAATGGGCCAAAGACTTTCCATTGTGATTTGAGCAAATGAATAATAAATCAAGAAAGGAGATTTGTCAGGGAAGGAACATCTGTTTCTTACAAGCGTTACAACATGACTACTGCTTGGTTGTGCATTACCGGCACAAAGACAGTAGGAGTCCTCTCCGGTGAAGCTCTCTTCATTTATTGCTCCACTGAAGGTGAACCGAGAGCACTCTAATGGGCCTCTGGTGTTAATAAAAGCTTTGCGCTTCCCCAGTTCCCCCTGTAGCCTCTTCCTTGAGGGTGCTACTGTCCTTAGTACATGGTTTGTTGAGCCACGTCAGGATTCTGCAATGTCAGTACTTTACTGGATGATTAATAAGGGAAAGACAAATTCATAAGCAGAAACAATATGAAATTACCATCATATTAGTGTTCACTGTCATGCGTTTTATTTTGGAAAAGTGGGGGGGGGGGGGGTTGGGTTTGTAAATGAGATCGTGATTGAAGTTAAGTGCTTTGACTTGCAGTGTCAAAAAAGCAAAACTAGGTCACCCGACCTGATGGGCTTTGTCTAGTTAACCAATAACCGGCTATCGAGAGGGGTGTGAGTTTGGTAATCATGCCAAGACATCCAGTTGATGGTTCAAAAGGGGAGAAGGCTTACTCGGACCCACCCATGTCTGCACTCGGGGGCAAGAATGAAGAAACAGCAGTGCTGTCTCTGCTATTTTTTGCTGGAACGAGATTTGCTCCTATACACCGGGGAGGTTTCAGTGCCCCCTGGGTAGGAATAAATCACATTATGAACATGTGCACGGCAGGGCTCATGATGACCCTGGCGCTATGCATGGGCGCTGATGTCATGCAGAAATAACACCTCGTCCTACCGGTTACCCTTTTTTTAAAAAAACCTTTTTGGAAGGCTGGGATGATGATAAGGAAAATTTCAAATTTCATGATTTTTTTAGATGTCTCTGGAAGACACCTCAGAGGACTGTGTCCCTAATGGATGGGGCCATTGCCATCATTGGGGTAACATGGGGCCCCCCGAACAATTCTCTCTAGCATCCAGCACAACATTGCTCTGTTTGATATGGCGTCCTTCATGCAATGTGTGTCTAAATAGCTCTACAGAGAGAAAGGAAAAGATGTCTCTATATAACTTTGTCTGTTTGTCTGTCTACACCAGCTGTGGGAGAATAGGGGTTGTTTGGAGAATAGAGTGTGTACTGAGCCAATAAGACAGGCTGAGTTTGTTTCCAGTTTTCAATTTATGGGAATCAAGGAGACAAATTTACCCCTACAATCAGCACACTGAAGACCCCACTCATAATTTCTCCTGCTCATTCCCTTTAATTATAACAAAAGTAAATTCTTAAACCACTCCAGGAAAAGGTTGCCACGTGAAATACAGAACACTCAGTCGAATTTGAATGTCAGATAATATAATATTATCTATTACATACTATATCATATTTTTGTATAAGTAAACTTATATGTATGGGCTATACTCATACTAAAATTATATGTAGTCTTATATAAAGTTTATATAAACCTATAAAATATATAAGCTTGTAAGTATAAAGCATACTTATACTAAAAAAATTGGTCATTGCTGATCAGAGATTGAAATGTTAACCAGGCATCCTATGTTTTGCTTGCTGAGTCTGGGCATCTCATTCCAGAGAAAAGCTTATAATCTAAAAATGAAAATTTCAAGTGACCAGCACATTATCTTCAGACTACATTGATTTAAGAATATACTTGCGAAAGTAAGAGGAAAAAGTAGACAAAGCCTGCTATTATAATCAATATGAAGGGTTATTTAAATGCTAAACAATAATGTTTGGTGTTTAAAGTAAGCAAATACCTTATTTGAGGCAGGCACACGTTAACGCACTTAACTCTGAAATTTAAAGGTATACACACTATACCTTATTGTCTTTATATCATGTGAGCTGAACTATAAGGTAAGGTTCATTGATCCCACTGTTACGATTTTTTAAATAATTATTGAACTTGATTAAATAATTTGGAGATGCTTTTTGGAACAGTCAAATGCCTACTTATATCATTTCAGAGGCTTATAGATACATAGCAATTTAAAAACGATATGGTGTCTACTCTCACATTTCACAACAGTCTTATCCAAACTCTTCCCTCGAATCTTTGACAATAGTGTCTTTGTCACCACCGAGCCTCACTGGCCATCAGTGACTTTTACAGTGGCTTTCTTCTAAGCCAGGGGTGGGCAACCCCTGGCACGCGTGCCAAACATGGCATGCCAGTAACTTTTGCTGGCACGCGAAACCCTCTCTTATAATCTTCCATTTACAATTTTTTTCTTAATATTGACTTTTTTATTTTTAAGATAAATTTAGTGTAGGTGCATCTTAGATAAATAAATAATTTTACATAACAAGTTATCTTAAAGACCATAGACATGGATTGACGAGAGAGGGGAAGAGCAATTTCTATGCCTCTGCCTTAACTCTCCCTGCATTCCTAGATCCGACCAGTGTTTTGGTTTCATCCACATATACTTGTGAATCTTTGTTCTCAGTGATGAATTTTGTTAAGTTTCGTAATAGGAGTAGCCTGACGGATGAAAGTAGTAGCTCATGCATATCTCTGAAGGTCACAAAATATAAACCTGATGTCAAATCTCTGTCATCAGTGATGCAGCAGCAAAAGTCCCACTGATAATATCAAACGGAGCCATAAAGTTTTCTGTCGGACTATCAGTGTACATGTATACATTAAAAAATAAATGTATTTTTCATCATCATATACTGTGTTTTTGTCGCTCAAATGAATTTTATTATTTCAAGGTTCTTCACATACATACACCTTAAGAGATATCAAGTAGGCATAACATGTTCTCAAAAAATTAGGGTTGGCACGCAGAAGAATTTTGAGTCAGAGATTTTGCTGGTTTTGGCACGCACTCACAAAAAGGTTGCCCAACCCTGTTCTAAGCTGTTTGAGATATAATACCTTGAAACCTATTTATATATATAAAAGCCTAAGCTATCGAACAACCAAACGACCGGTCACTACGATGCACACTGACCACCAGGGGGCAGACGCTCAATGCAGGAGTTGCCCCCTGGTGGTCAGTGCGCTCCCACAGCCAACCTCCTGCGGCCCCTCCCCTCGTCAGCCAACCTCCCCCTGCTCCAATCAGCCCTGATCACCAGCCAGGCTGAGGGACCCCACCCGTGCACGAATTTGTGCACCGGGCCTCTAGTATATGATAGTGTCACTAAAAATATCACCCCAAACCATGGCAACCATTCCTATCAGATATGCGTGAGTTTGGGTTTTATACATTTGAGTTCCTCGCAGCATGACTGTTCGTGGTATTGCTCTAAAGTAATCTTTAAAAGATTTGATGATGATGGTAGATAATATTAGCAATTGTGGTTTATGCTCCCAGAATAATTACTAAGCTGTGGTATACTTCTTAGACTTTTTTCCTCCTAAGTTATTTCCATCAGCAATATTAATTGGGGTCATTGAGGGCTGCTCATTTTTTCCCCCCTTAAACAATATATTCCTTTTCAAAATGAAGCCAGAGAGAGTAACCCACTTGGATAGGAGAAAGCTCTTAAGGCTTCTTTTCTGAGTAACAGTTTTTGGGAAATATCTCACTTTGTAATTGGCTGTGTAACAGGACTATGCCCATCACAAAAGCTTGCTGGTAGGGTTTGGGGTGGGAAGGTGCAAGGTCATTTCTCACACTAACCTACGGTCTTTTTAAGCCCCATAGAAATGGCTATGCCCATTTTTTCTTCTGAGTCACCGGAAAGAGGAAAGGCCTTCCCATTTGGATATACATACAATGGGGACTCAGAAATTGGGAATCCACCCAGGCGTGGTCAGGAACAACACAATTAATCAAGGTAAAGGGAGCAGGGTTATAAGCATATTATACATTTGTGGCTCCATCTTTCTTAATTGTCTAGGTAAATTATATGTTAAAGTGTGGGTAAGAGTTCTTCTATTTTATGTTTGAACGTTTGATATTAATTAAATGACCAAGCTCATGTGGTATATTAGTCACCTAATTCCGGATATTAATCTTTGGTTTAATATAGTTAAATTGTGTGTGTCTGCGTACCACGGCCTGTAGATACATGTATATAATACTAGTATGTCATGCAAATACACAGAACACTGAACTGGAAAACTACTTATTCATGGCTTTAATAAAAGCATAAGGGAAATTTACTTCTCAAATTTGACAACTGGCTTTTGTTTAGTTTTACATTCCTAAAGATGAAATGCATCTATTGGACTGGTTTTTGAAACCAACTTAAGATTTTCTTCTTAACTACCCAAGAAACTGGTACATTAGGGGATTGTGGAGCGCAATAGAATATAGAAAGTCAATGTTCCAAAATGCACATTAAATGAATTAACGGACAAGTAAAAAACAGCTGAAATGAGCACTACCCCCCTCAACTGATTATGAAGAAAGGTCATTTTGTTTCAATACTGCTCACACGGTCATCAAAATTGACCAACTCCCCACCCCCGGACTCCCTCCCCCCATCATTCTTACCCAGTGTTCTGTCTCCGTTTGCTCATGTAAGCCCAGCCTTAAAATCGGCCTAGAGTTTCTATCGTTGAACGTGGAGGACTTAAATGCCATAATTGATGATGTCATTTTCAGTGTGATGCTACGGAAACAGCGCACTCATAAAACGCCTCATTTCTACTTAGTCTTTGCCACTCGCTGGTCCCCTCGGGGCACATCGCAGAGTCACCTGAGGGACTTTTTTCCAACCCCTTCCCTCCATCCAGAGCTGAACAGGCCCCCTCTTCCCTTAAGAGTTACTCTAATATATAAAGATGGGGTGTGTTCTAACCCTCAGGTGAGTTGGGTTAGGAGGCCCACTGTGGTCGGCAAACTGCGGCTCGCGAGCCACATGCGGCTCTTTGGCCCCTTGAGGGTGGCTCTTCCTAAGCCTTAGGAGTCCCCTAATTAAGTTAATAACAATTTACCTACCTATATAGTTTAAGTTTAAAAATTTGGCTCTCAAAAGAAATTTCAATCGTTGTACTGTTGATATTTGGCTCTGTTGACGAATGAGTTTGCCGACCACTGGGTTAGGAAATAAGTTGAAAGCAACCAATCTAATGAAAAGCCAAACATCTGGTCAACTATCAGCCATTTCCCATTATGCTAGATATTGTATGATTAAACATTCAGATAACAGATTTTTTGTTTTGTTTTGTTAACCCAGTATTTGCCATCATTGAAGTGTTGCTTTAGACCAGGGGTGGGCAAACTTTTTGACTCGAGGGCCACAATGGGTTCTTAAACTGGACCGGAGGTCCGGAACAAAAGCATGGATGGAGTGTTTGTGTGAACTAATATAAATTCAAAGTAAACATCATTACATAAAAGGGTACGGTCTTTTTTTTTTTTTTTTTTTTTAGCTTTATTCATTTCAAACGGGCTGGATCCGGACCGCGGGCCGTAGTTTGCCCACGGCTGCTTTAGACTCAATGGAGTTTGTGTAAAAACTATTTCTTTCTATAGACATACAGAAATGTTAACAGCCTAGCAGTCTTTTTTAAGTAACACTGTTTTAATGTTACTTGTTTAAAAATTAGTGGTCCTCAAATGATAGAAAGGATATTGTTAAAAATGTCCATTTGCAAGTCAGTCTATTTGACATTTAGAAATGCTTTTCCAGGAAGGGAAAGGAGAAAAGAGAAAAGGGAAAAAGAGAGAAAATGAAAGAAAGCAAATAGGTCACATTGATGAATGGGTGGTATACAGGACTCCATTGTACTATTTATTCTTTTAAATTTTCTATAAGCTTGAATGTTGCCAAGTAAGAGGTCAGAGGCCATTCATAATAAAAGCAAACAATAAAATAATTAGGAATAAATTAAAGCACAGAAGGGTAAGAGGAATAAACTAAAAACCACAAAACATTGTAGAAAGGAATTAAAGATCTAAAAAGATGGACAATATCCTGTGTCATGGATTGAATGACTTAATATTGTAATTTCAACAATACTCCCCAAATTGGTTTACAGAGTCAATGAAATATCTATCAAAATTCTAACTGCCTTTATTGCAAAAATGGACAAACTGGTTCTAGAATCCATATGGCAACGCAAAGGCCCCAGAATAGCCCCCAAAAATCTAGAAAAAGAACAAAGTTGTAGGCATCACTTTTCCTTATTTCAAAATCACTACAAAGCTACAGTAATAAGAAGGGCGTGGTACTGACATAAGGATAGACAGATAGATCAATGGAAGAGAGACCAGAATTAAACCCATATGTCTACGGTCAACTGATTTTGACAACCCTGCCAAAACCACTCAACGGAAAAAGAATAGTCTTTTCAACAAATGGTGCTAGGACAACAGAATATTCACTTGCAAAAGCATGAACTTGAACCCCTACTTCATATTAATATGAAAAGATTAATGCAAAATGAGTCAGAGATGTAAATGTAAGAGCTAAAGTTATAAAACTCAGAAGAATTCATGAGCATAAATCTTTGTGACCTTGAATTAGGCAACAGTTTCTTAGTTATGACACCAGAAGCACAAGCAACCAGAGGAAAAGTATATACTTTTGACTTCCTTCAAATTTAAAATGTTTCTGCATTAAAAGACAATATCAGAAAGTGAAAAGCAATTCACAGAATGGGAGAACATATTTGTAAATCACATATCTGATGAAGTTTCAGTATCCAGAATATACAAAGAATTCTTACAACTCAACAACAGGAAGACAGATATCTAATTAAAAAATGAAGGATGTTTGGGTAGGAGCTGGGAGGAGGGGAGGGAAGGGGGGAGAAGAAATGGGAGATATCTGTAATACTATCAACACTAAAAAATATATTAAAAAATAAAATAAAGGATCAATTTGAATCTATGTTTCTCCAAGGAACATATACGAGTGGTCAAGAAGCACATGAAAAGGTTGTTGAAGAATAGCAAGGGCAAAGACTGAAAAGCAGACATGCGCAGTCACATAACTAAACTGATAAATTGTGAACTCAAAGCTGAGAGTTAAGCTATTTTTAGGATGCCCCACGAGAAATAGAACGGATGCCATTTAGCATTTGCCTAGGACCTGAGATGGTACAAGGATTGCTCTTGTTTTTAGTAGATGCTTGGTTGACTGTTCAAATTCCTTAGAAGATAGAGGAAATGGTTTTCCTTTATAAATGCCTTAGAGAAATGAGAGGAAACGTATCAAAAACAGCAATAAGGAACAATTGATTCGAAGTTTCAGTGTCTTCTCATTGGAACCCATGTATGCTCATCTGACATTGGTAAACCCACGTCTTCCCAATGAGAGTGTTCATAAAAATACATCACCACCACTCTGTTCCACTCCAGGTTCCCAGCCAAAATTAATTAGGGCCTCATCAAGAGAAGCACTCACCTTGACTTTCAATGAGCCACGGATAAATAATGAACTAAGTTTCAGTGGACGATAAAAGGGGCTTCAAGAGAAAAGGAGGTGCCAGGCTTACTACTTGGTTTGGAGAATGGTCACCCAGGCCCTGTCTCTTATTTTTCCTCTTGATATCTCCCTCTATAAAGTGTCATCATAGCCTTCTGTCGTGTCAAGAGAGAGCATGGGCCCAAAATGCAACGAGGTTTAGATAAAGGTAAGGTTGGGGTCATATTTCTGTCTTTGAGAACAATTATTTTTATAATATATTTTTATTGATTTTAGAGAAGAAGGGAGAAGGCGAGAGAGATAAAAGCATCAAGGATAAGAGAGAATCACTGATAGGCTGCCTCTTGCATGCCCCCTACTGGGGAGCGAGCCCGCAACACCGGGCATGTGCCCTGCCTGGGAATCGAACCATGACCTCCTGGTTCATAGGTCGATGCTCAACCACTGAGCCACGTCGTCTGGGTTTTGAGAACAATCTTATGTAAGATAATCCATCTCTTATAACGAACCATCCGCAGGAGCCACTGTGAGCAATGATCACCAGGAAGGATGAGCTATGGGTCTGGGCCTTTTCCCACTGAGATTTGATCACAGAATAAGTTTTTTCCCTCTGAACTCAGGAGGGCACCTTCATACCCAAAGTAGCCAGTCTCACCTCCCTATTGCATGCATTTCATTGTGTTTTGTGTAACAGACTTCGATTTGAACTCCAAACAACTCTTAGTGCATTTTTAAATAATCATGCAAAGCACTCATTTATCCCAGGAATTCTATACTGCAATGATCATACATCCCCAAAATGAGTTAAAACGCACTTATTTAGATAAGTTCGCCAATGGGCAAGAGTTATTGACTCCACAGGTCAAGACCCATGACGCGTACACCCTGGACTGGAGTGAGAAGTTGGTGGGCCTGGAATTATCATTTCTCTCTCAACCATGTCCTATTTGGGAGAGGATAATAGCGCCCAGAAGATCTTTTGTTTGGTGCTTCTTATATATAGTAAAATACTGTAATTTAACAGCTTGCTGGGGGAACAAGAATTTGTTCCAGTTCCTGATTTAAATGTTTATGCTAATTGCTATTTATTGGCCCAGATGCAAATGATAGGTTGGCCAAAGTGAAATTTTATGACGAGCAAACTCCCCCCTTTTGTGCAAATTGAAAAAGTGAAACAAGAGGAGGAGGAAATGAGCCGAAGATGGTCTTAATGGCGGCTTTTTAATGGGGAAGATAAAATTAAGACTGATTTACGTGGCCAACTCCCCTGTTTTCTCGTATCAGCTCATTTGGCAGGAAAAATGGAAAAGTAATTGTTCCTCTTTCAATGTGGACCTCAAACCATTATTTATTGGCGGGAATTAATCGCTGTTTATCCTTCACTCACGTGAAAAGCGCTCCATCAGCATTATGAACCCAGCAACTCAACTAGTCCCTTGCAATTTAGTCGGCAGCGAGCTCGGCTGCTGATGAGGCATGCCTTAATTTTCTGGGCTGTGGGAGTTAATGAAGACTCCTTCTGAGGTGGACATATTTGTATTTTTACAACATTAATAACAAAGACCCACACATTCTCTTCGGCAGCAAAAAAAAACTTTTTCAAAGGAAAAGAAAAAAGAGGAGGATAAATTATTGAAAGGATGATGCTTGGGGGGGTAGGGGGCAAATTAACTGAAATGGTATCATGAAGCCAATTCGTTTGGACTTTCAAGCACATCTCAGATCCTAAGAGATGTGCAGACAGTTGATGGGGGGGGGGTGCTAAATGGACCCAAGTGGTCCCGGGAGAGGTCCTGCCAATTGGTAAAGGCAGAACGAAGGTGCTACTGTGGGAGCCGAATCTTTAAGAGGGATAACGTCTTAGTTCTTGTTGGCCCCTTCTCAGCATTGCTCGATGCACGTAATTGGCAGCCTGAGGGTTTTCTGGGGCAGGCTCTCCTGGACCAACTCCTGCTCTTCCTCAGGGGACCATCTGGAATGGACAGTCTGCTCTCCAGACTCGTATCTTCCTCTTTCCAGTCAAGCGGTCAGTCCTCAAGCATCCGCACGCACCTTCTGTGCCCAACAGGCCTCCTTGGTCTCCGATTAGCACACAGGCCAGAGCACCCTCTGCATCCCCAAGAAGCACAGCCAAGGTCAGGAGTCAGACTCCATCTCCAGGAAGCCTTGGGGGGGGGGGGGGGGGACAGGTTCCAATTGCAGGCTCTTCAGAGACACCCGGAGGCTGCCCGTGGGTTCCTCCTGGTCCCAGGTCTGGCATTTTCCTGCCAAGACCTATCCTCTCACCCTTGCCTGACTGATTATATTCTAAGGATGTTGATCGGGGAGAATGCGAGCAAATGTTTTCACAAACCCCCAATTTCCACAGTGAGAATTTACATGACCTTGCCACGTAATAGCTTAACAGATGCTGTGAGCATAGATTCTAATTATAATTTTTTTTAACTTGGCTTTTCGTTTCTTTCTGAATGACAAACAGCGTGTTTCCTTCAAGTTCTTAATGGTATTTAGATGTAATAGAGCTGTTTACTATACGTGCAACTTTATATCCTTTTTAAAGTTATTCATTCTTTAATTCAACAAGTATTTAAATGAGCACATACTATGTTGTCAGATACTGTTCAGGCACTAGGGGGCAGAGTAGTGAACCAGCAAGCGACAGTCCCTGCCTGCATGGAGCCTATATTATAGTGGACACTCAGCATTAGGAGGCGAAAATTCCCAAGTCCCTAAATTCTCCATATTCCTAATTATGAAGAGCCTCCATGTCATTACATTTAGATAACAGAGTTTACTTCATGTACTATAAATGAAAGTCACGCATTTGCTATTATAAATAACTAGAGGCCCAGTGCACAAAATCCGTGCACTTGGGGTGGGGTCCCTCAGTCCGGCCTGCACCCTCTCACAGTCCAGGAGCCCTTGGAGGATGTCCAACTGCCGTGGAGGCCGGAGCCGTGAGCCCGGCTTCTAGCTGAGCAGCGCTCCCCCTGTGAGAGTGCACTGACCACCAGGGGGCAGTTCCTTCATTGAGCGTCTGCCCCCTGGTGGTCAGTGCACATCATATCAACCGGTCATTCCGCCGTTCGGTCGATTTACATATTAGCCTTTTATTATATAAAAATGCAGTGATAGTCATCTTTAGGCCTATTTGTTTTTGACATTTTAAAAAATTTCCTGAGGATATGCAGATCGACTGTGGTCTGATTTTTAGGTTCTCAACCTGATTCCCCACCGGGATCACGACATCCCAGGCTTAATGCTCAGCATGACCGCTAGGCCCCAGGCCCTGTGTGTTTCCAACTGTCAGCCGAAGTTTGTAATATTAACTTGATATGATCATGCAATGTCACTGATTTTTTAATTTTATACTTATTATATTGTATTATCTATTATATATATTTATTTGTTATATGTATAATCTCAAGTTTCTCTGGCTTTTACTATTATGGTGCTGTAATAAAACCATTGTTGAACAGCTGTCCTGTTGGTAGGGTTCCTGTAGGTGCTGGGCTCAGTCTCTCTTATTCTGCTAGAATTCACACATTTTGCAAGTGAAAAGATAAAAGAAAAAGAATATTGTGTTTGTCTCGACTGTCCCTAACCTTCCCCAAGAAGAATTTTCTCAAGCTATATTGCAATATTGATTTTAGAATCCATATTATGGATTTTTATTTACTGACGTTGTCTTTCAACTAGTTTATTGACTCTCCATTAGCACTTAAGTGTATTAAAAGATAAACAAACAAAATCATCAATCTTACTAATTCATCGAATGTTTAAAAAAAATCCTATTTTTAAATAAGATTCCTTCTAATTGGTACAAAAGGGTAATCCTTAAGATTTGGATTTAGGTGGAGTTGGTAGTAAGTGTGTGCATATGGAGAACTAGAGAAGTTATTGCCTGGTGAGGAGAGTTGGAATCTAGTATCTTAGAATTCCTTTCTGTAGAAAAATTGTACAATAACCTGATTTTTTAAAAATTGAGGGGGTCTTAAAATTTAAAAAAAAAAATCAGAGAAAAAGCAACCATTTGGATTTAAAATTTTACAGTCTAACTGCAGGAAAAGAATCTTGGACACCCATGTAGCAATGAGTTTTGAGCTTCCTGGTAGCCAGAACAAAACGGGAAAATATGTAGTTCTTACTGGTCTAATGAAGTATACAAGTTCATTCAAAAAATCCTCCTCTGGCAGGTTTTATGGGATGCAGCCCAGAAAACCTTTCACATTAAAATGGATGGTGTTTTTTTGACAATCTGAATGATTTCCAGAATCTTTCCAGACTTCCTATTCCAGTCTGCTTTTTTATTCCCTTAATTGCTCCTCTTGTTTTTTCTTTAAAATTTGGCATTTTTTGGATGACTTTACAAAGAATTTATTAAGGAACATTGGTTAATGACATTATATAAATTTCAGGTGTACAACATTATAATTTGACGTTAGAGTAGGTAGGTAGATAAGAGCAGCGCAAAGAAAGTACAAACTGGCCCTCCCCCCCAAAACAGAACAACAGAAATGCGACGTTTCCGTGACTTGGGCGCCATTGGGGAGAGTTTCTATTCACATTCCTCCAGCGCGTGCTAAGTTTTAGGAATGGTGCCGAGGACTGTATGACTGAATATTTTCTCAGAACAGCCAAGGTTACCCTCCAAAGCTATAATAGTCTTTTTTAAAAAAATATTTTTATTGATTTCAGAGAAGACAGGAGAGGGAAAGAGAGAGAGAGAGAGAGAGAGAGAGAGAGAGAAACAACAATGATGAGAGAGATATCATTGATAGGCTGCCTCCTGTACACCCCCTACTGGGGATCAAGCCCACAACCTGGGCATGTGCCCTTGACCGGAAATCGAACAGTGACCTCCTGGTTCATAGGTCGATGCTCAACCACTGAGCCACACTGGCCGGACAAGAAATACCATTCTTCATCCAGTGTCCACTCAAACACAACCACCTCCAGAAGCCAACATGCTCTCCTTTCACTCTGAAATTCCTGTAGAAATGTGTGCATTCCCAGTGGCCCTCCTTATATACAGCCCCATATGATGGCCCTGTCTGCATATCACCCCCTCATTGCCCTGGGGGGCGAGTCTCTCACCAGCTGGCTCAGTGCTTTGCACATGACAGGCGCACAGTACACGACTGTCCAGTGACTGAATCTCTGGACCAAGAAATGGGGTCTTGACGTTGTGATTCATTTAAGACATTAGTCACCAGGCCAACTTCAGTGAACCATCCCCGGGGGATTTCCTGAATTAATCCCATCCTCAAAGATGAAAGACCAAGCACGCCATAAAAGGGCCTAATATTTCCCTAGCCCGGGTACGTAGCCCAGAGAAAGGGTCACGGCCCTGCAGGGAATTTTGAGATTATCCTTGAAGGGTGTGCATTGAACACAGGTATCTCCAGGCTTTTAGCCACCGTCTTTTGATGTATGAAAAAATGCCCACGTGGATGAAACATCCATCACTCAGTGGGTACTCATGGGAGCAAGACCTGTGGAGCTAAAGCACCTAAGAGACCGCAGTGTGAGGCTGCCAGGGCCGTCCTAGCAAGATGCTGGGCCACCTTAGGACCCGAGGCAAATAAACTTCATGAGAACGCTTCCTTAAAGACACACCCACCCATTATCTGTCCTCTGCACAAGGACAAGAAATGCATGCGGGGTATCTCCTTTGAGTCCGGAGGCTGCATTGATCCCAAAGTAGGCGTACGCTTACTTGTTAGAAATTGCTTCCTTTCTGAATATTAAAAATGACATTATTTTTGGTTTTCAGCAGGATGCTGTCATTTGCAACTATGATGGAGAAGGTCAGGTGTTATTTGCAAACTACGGAGAGAAGATAGATGTTATACAGACCCTAAGAATTAGACAATACCACATGGGAACAAGAATTATACTAAAGTCCAATTTCCAGGGGAGGAGAGGGAAAACTAAGGCAGTAGTTGCTTTTAAATGATCTTTTCCAGAAAAATGATCTAGGGCTATCTTGTGTTTTTAGGATTGAATATTTTAAGTTCTTAGTTTTGCTTGTATAAATATAGATACAAAAAAAATATAGATGCGAGAGCAGAGGTTAAACCCACCTAGAATTTTTGCACACGAAACCTTAAGCCTCCTATTGCCCCAAAGACCTGTTGTCTATTACTTTAACCCCCACCCCATCCATACCTGATTCCTGAAGAATAATACTAAGAATAACAAATTCTTTATCTTGCATGTTTATTGGTGGGAAATATTTCCTACATGTGAAGGGCAATTCAATAGTTCTAGAGCACATGACTTAAAATATATATTGTGGAATGACCCTTTTTAACAGCTTTATGATGTAATTCACTTAGCACACAATTCACCTACGTAAAGTGTATAATGCAATACGGTTTTAGTATATTCACAGATATGTGCAAGCACTTTTAAAATATTTTCATCACCTCAGAAAGATACCTGTACCCTTTAGCTTTCATTCCTCTACACTGTCCCCTTCTCTCCCCCTGGCCACACCCAACCGCTCACTTACTTTCTAACTCTACAGATTCTCCTGTTCTGGGAGGTACGAATGAATGCGATGGAATCACAGACTATACGACCTTTTGTAAGTGGCCTTTTTCACTTAGCATAACATTTCTAAGGTTCCTCTATGCTGTAGCATGTATCTGTACATTCACTCCTCTATGCTGTAGCATGTATCTGTACATTCACTCCTCTATGCTGTAGCATGTATCTGTACATTCACTCCTCTATGCTGTAGCATGTATCTGTACATTATGGCCAAATAATATTCCATTGTGTGGATATATAGTTGACCTTTCAACAACACTGGTTTGAACTACACGGGTCCACTTATACACAGGTTTTGTTGGGGTTTTTTTTTTTCAATAAATACTGTAAATGTATTTTCTCTTCTTTATGCTTTTTTGAACATTTTTCCTCTAGCTCACTTCATTGTAAGAATACAGTATATAATACATATAACATACAAATTAGGTGTTTACCCACTCTGTAGATTATTGGTAAGACTGGTCAACAGACGATTAGTAGTTGCGTTTGGGGGAATAAAAAGTTATATGTGGGTTTTCAACTGCACAGGAATCAGCACCCCTAACCCAGCATTCAAGGGTGAATTCTACTATATTTTTTTTTATTGATATGAGTTGATGGACATTCAGGTTATTTCCACCTTTTGCTTATTATGAATATTACTGACACCAGTTGCAAGTCCAAGGTTGACCCCCCAGCTCTAAATTAGGTGCTCCCACAGCCCCCCTCTCAGGTTTGATAACTTGTTAGAAAAATAGCTCAAAATCCTCAGGAAAGCACTTGTTATTACTAGCCTGCCTATCTATCTATCTATCTATCTATCTATCTATCTATCTATCTATCTATCTATCTAAAAGCCCACACGACCGAATGACTGAACGACCAGTCGACCGGTGGCTATGATGCACACTGACCACCAGGGGGCAGACCCTCAACACAGAAGCTGCCCCCTGGTGGTCAGTGCGCTCCCACAGCCAACCTCCTGCGGTCCCTCCCCCTGGCCAGCTGGCTCCAATTGGCCCCAATCGCCGGCCAGGCCGAGGGACCCCACCCATGCATGAATTCGTGCACCAGGCCTCTAGTTATAAAGAATACCCTAAAGGCTATAGATGAACAGCCAGCGAAGAGGTCAGTGGAGTACAGTCTGGATGGGTTCCAAGCACAGGAGCCTCTGTCCCCAGGGAGCTGGGCTGCACCATCTCCTGTCACATGGACATGTTCCTCAACCCAGAGGCTGGGGATGGGGCCGAAAGTTCCAAGCTTCTCACGAAGGTTTGATACCTTTGGTGAAAAGCTCCCACCCAGAAGCCATCTAGTGGCCCACAGCTCTCACAGCTAAGACCTCTGGGACACAGGTTGAGTAGACGTGGCAAGGATGTTTCCTTATTTAATTCCCGATCTAAAGGGGGAGCCACCCAATCTTTCACCACTACATACAATGTCAACTTGGGTTTTCTTATAGAAGTTCCTAGTTTGTTGAGTGTTTTTACTATGGAAAAGTGGGTCAAAGTTTAAGTGCTTTTCTCTGTCAAGGTGATTGTGTGGTTTTTGTTGTATATTCAATTAATAGGATGTTTTACATCCATTGATTTTGGGGTGTTATGCTAACCTTCCATTCCTGGGACAAATCCCACTTGGTCATGGTGCTTCATTCGTTTTCTATGTTGCTGGATACACTGTAGACTTTCTAAGGGGTTTCACGCATTATATCGAATATCGTCATATTCTTGACTGCCTGATCATGCAAGAGAAATGCAGGCATTGCACTAAAGTCCTGCATTTTATATTCTTTACATTATGGTAACATCTTGTTGGCTTGAACTCTGACCATTATTAAAAAGACTTGGCTTCCTTTAGGATTACAAGGGAGCTTAGTCATGTGATAGTTTACCGCATCCTTATCCATCTAAACCTCACACACACATTTGGGTAAAAAGCCCAACCCAGCCAGCTCCTTGCTGTGTATATATTTGTAGACTAATTAATTGATTGATCTGTATTTTTTTTCCAACTGGACCATGAGACAAGCAAACAACTCATAGGTCATGTCTGATATCGTGAGCATGCTCAGCGGCCTTCCATATAGAGAACCTCAGACTCAATGTGGAGTGGCAGCTCCCACAGTGGGAGCTGCTCCAAGGACTTGGCCTTGAGATAGGAAGGTGTTGCTGAGGCCACTGAAGGGTATGAGTGACCGAGCCCAGATAAGGCCTCTAAGTAAACTTTTAAGATTCTGGTGGGCGCGTGCAAGATCTACTTGTCTGGCCTTTGCCCAAGACAAGCCCCAAGTGTAAGTTCCCTTGCTTACTAAACCGCCACCTCCTCACTCGGAGTGGTCTGCCTCTTTCCTCAGTTGCTCCTTGCCCTCCATGTGCAGGGGCCAGTTTGCAAACCAACAATCCCTTTCTCTGGGTTCCCATATCGTCTGTACAGGCCTCAATCGTAGCATTTATCACACCTCACTGCTGATTCACTTGCCAGTCTCCGTAACTAGAAAGTCTGCGTTATCAATAGGCTTGGCGTACAATAATCGCTCATCGAATGAGCGAAGAGTAATCTGGCTGAGGCACTTGGTGGGTGGAACTCCGAGACAGACAACTCTGACCAAGTCAGGTGAAGCAGCTCGCAGGTTAGAGAGGCAAGACTTTCACCAAAGATTCTTCTACAACAGTACCCACTCTGATCAAATAATAGGTTTAAACGGATCTGGTTTTAGCCAGAGTGTAATTTACACCCCCCCCCCCACCCCCCACCCCTTGGTTTTCGTAGAGAACACAAGCAATGCCATTTTATACTCCGAAGACCAAGCTGCCCTGCTCACATGCTTTTCTTCTCTCATTTCTGGAACACAATAACCCTCAAAAAGCAGCTTTTCCAAGATTAAAACATATCCACACAGATCCAGATTTTTAAAAAGAATGTTGCCCTGGCTGGTTTGGCTCAGTGGATAGAGCGTCGGCCTGCAGACTGAAGGATCCTGGGTTTGATTCAGGTCAAGGGCACATGCCCGCGTTGTGGGCTCAATCCCCAGTAGTGGGTGTGCAGGAGGCAGCCGATCAATGATTCTCTCTCATCATTGATGTTTCTATCTCTCTCTCTCTCTCCCTCTCCCTTCTTCTCTAAAATCAATAAAAATACATTTTAAGTAAATAAAAGAATGTTTATACCTTCAATTTGTCCACTATATCTCCTTAATTCTAAGATGCCTTCAATGATAACAAATTTTCCATAATAATAATGATAATAATAATAATGATAATAATAATAATAAAAGGACTATGTTGACTATACCAGTGATTTCAAGTTGGATCCCAATTTTAGAAATATTACAAGATGCATTTTAGAAGCAAAGAAACGTGGCCCGTTTTCACTTTTCAGTTCAGGAGCTCCCACTAGAAAATCAAAAAGCATTTAAAACGTGTGCTTAATGTGGTGTGCTTTCTCATTATGTCACATCAAGATGACAATGACGCGCTCTAATGATAATACTGGTGACCACCGTACTCTTTAGATCTCCCTTGGATATTTACCCAATAGAGCTTCACTTGTAGGTAAATAGATCTATGCAGACCCTTAGCAATTACTCTTGTCCTTCAGATAATCAGGGCTTCCAGCTTTGTGTGTTTTCAAAAGAACGCATGTTGGTCTCTTAAACACAACAACCAGCGGCAAAAATGAGAGCAACGACACTTACATTCCTGGGGAAAGGACACTGGGCTGATGAAATGACAACATATGGTTTCCAGTGTGGCTTTCCCTGACTGAAGTTCTTGGTTATCAGTTCTCTTGGTTTCATCATTGATGATTTATTCCCTTTAGGAAATATCAATAGATGGGGAAAAGTCTTAATCCTGTAACTGGAACTGCTTGGCTTAGGGAACAGAGAGAGAACCTGTTTAGTCTTTGTAATAGTTTCATTTCATCCTATGACTTAGTAACCTAAAACCTAAAGTCGTGGACCCTTTGAGTGTAAGGCGTCTGAAACGTCCAGTGGAATTTTCTAAAGGACCCACCTCTCCCTCCCTCCTGCATGTCTCCTACGCAGGAGATGTTCTGGTTAATCTTCTGTAAGGTCCTATTCACTTAATGGAAATGCCTAGCTGCATAATTGCTTTGGGCCTATTGCTACTCGAAATGGAAAATATAATAATCTAATGGTATTGTCTCTCTAAACGAATGAGCATTTCAGGAGTGGCTGTTGGTGCCACCCATGTGATCCAGAGAGGTTAATGCAGTTAAAGTTATTTCACAGTCCATTAAGGAGCTTACGGTAACCTCTCGACCTTTGCGCCAACAACACAGAATCCATTATCATCACAATGGAGGAGCCCTGGGTTCGGCTGACTTGACAATGGGCCCGGGAAATCCCAAGTTAGTACTTAGTTTTAAAAAAAAAAAATGCACTTTTCTTTCTGCTTCTTGGGTATGGCTATTAATATGCCCTCCTGTAATTTGTAACATTAACATTGCGGAAGGAATAGAAAAGGACATTGAAATGAAGATGTCAAATCTGCTGACTGAGTCAGGTGCCTGGGAATATTGGAGAGGCATTGAAGTAGGAGATATCTCCCAGCAAAATCAAGATGAACAGAGTCGAGGAACTCAGGGAAATGAATGATAAATTATCACAGGTTGTGAAGTTCACTTGGGCAAGTAATAGCTTTCCTCCATGTTCAATGTTACAATCTCTTCTGAGATGTAGTATATGACCGAGAGAGAAACAAACATTCTGAATTCTACAATAGGAATGTTGGAAATAGGATTCTATTGACTATCAGAATTCAAATTTCAGAGAAATCTGACACGCCACAAATTTTCAAGAACATCACAGCATGACAAATAATGTCATTCTACAGATATCAATCGTTTATCTTTCTCCTGTATGCAATTTGGTGAAAGACATCCTTGTCACTCACATTTAGAAACCAGATTTAAGGCGTGAGGTTAAAAGATCCCTCCCCCCGCCCCCAAATACTGGTTGACATAAAAGTGTTAATTAGCATTTTTGTCCTCTAAAATGAACTTGACTGCACAACAGTTTCCTTTGGAGAAATAAGAAGCATGGAATTTAAAATTAGATTCTGCAGTGCTTTGTACCAATAGAAAAGAAATAGCAGATCAAAGAATGCCCATGCCAAAAAAAAAAAATAATAATTAAACAAGATTGTTTATAGATATCAAAGGTGAAATTGTAAACATAGGCCATAGAAGAACCAGTATATTCCTACAACTCCAAAAGGACACATTTCAAAATAATGTAAGGAAAGCATTTAAAGGTGATTCAAGAATCCAGCAGGAGGTTGCAAAGATAGTGATTACTGCTGATGGTGGTTAACACATCTTCTTACTTCATTTAAACACAATAAGGTTTCAGCACTTACCACAGCTCCAAATGCCTGTAATATAACCACACTGAGAGGGAAGCCAACCTCGGTAGCTAATTTTCAGGAAGTGCACTGTGGTGATGTCTTTTTATGGTTTGCTATCTGAGCAAATAATTGAAAAAGAAAAAGAAAAAGCATCACCTATTTCTAATGCGTCAAAAGACGATAACATGATCAAAGAGTATTTCCTAAACACAGCCCTACTTGAAACCCATTTTATTCAATCATTCACAGAATATATTCAATTTAGTTGTGGAAACTGGTGTGAAAAGAATCTGAATACCCATAATAAGTATTTAATCATTTATTATTAAAGAAGTTTTCAGAAGCTACAATCACTAGACATTAAACCTACAGGGGACCTATTGCTAAAAGAGGACTTAACAGTATTTCAGCTTTTGAATTTTTCTTAAATTCTTGAATATGAAAACCAACCAGGATATAATTTACAAGGCAAGAATGGCCAGCTAATACACTTCAGTCATCTGCTCTAATTCAACAACCTGAAGTGTTTTTCAAGTTATTTGCAGTGGATGGGAGGAGTAATTTTTCTTATGAAGGTCTGAAAGTTGTGTTTTTAGTTTTTCTTCCTCAGTAAATAAATATTTGTTTCGGGGATTCATCTAATTTTCACTGTTACATAAAACGTCTGCTTGGAAGCATTCTACTCTTTGAATGAGCCAGGATTCCAGACAAGAGGGGGAAAGGAACAGAATGAAAAATTGGCAAATAGCAAAGCAACCACAATCCATGAATTAAAAAGAGCATCTCTTTCAAAGGTGAAGCGATCACACAAAGTCATCACAGGCCAGGATTTCATGTGGACGAACTCTGCCTCATTTTGATGGGGTCCTAGGGAAGAATATACAGATGAATTTCCACCGTTTGCCTAGTAGGATATTAAAAAATAATTTCCAACACATTTAGACAGACAAGACCAACAGCCGAATAGCAGATCAAAGAATGCCCCTGCCAAAATAATAATAATAATAATAATTAAACAATAATTAGCCATTAGGGTGGACTTTCTCATATTGCCGAGTGTGTCCTGGATAGTATTAGCATTGTTGCTATCAGCCTCATCAGAAACTGAAGATTCAAGCGTCGCTTTTGTTGTTTTTTTTTTAACTTTTCTTAGAATAACGCTGGCTCGGGTGGTTCAGAGCTATCACAGTAAGAAACACTAATAGGGGGAAAAGCCATGCTCCAAACTGTCCGCACATAAAAGGAGGCTCTTAGGCACGGACCACGTCAGGGAGCTAATTTGCTCCTTGAAGATGCCTCTATTTCACTGTCGACTAAGTTACCCCTCCCAGGCTGGCGCAAAGTGCGAGAAAGTGGAGAACGAGGCTCCACCGTGCGTCTCAGACGCCAGCAGCCAGAAATAAACCGGCTCTTGGCTGAAGACGTCAGTGCGGTTGTGAAATGGACACCCCCTCCTTGGCCGGGTCCCAGACAATGTGTTGCCTTTCAGGGGCTGATCAACATGATGGATGTGATCTGTGAAATGCAGGGGGGCGCTCCCCTCCCATCACACCCACTGTCCTCCACGGAGAGGCAGCTGCGGACGGACGCACGAGTCCTGTGAGCTTCCTCCTTCCGGGGCCCCTTAGAGATCTGACAGCCCGGGAGGAGAAAAAGGAGGCAAGACAGACCCAGAAGAGGCTCCCTCCTGGAAAAGGAGACAAAGGAGAGGAGAGACAAGCTATCGATTGAGACCTAGGTGGCAGCAACTGAGCAGTGTATTGCCTTCCAAAGAGACTTCAGACTTCACTTCTGGTGTCAAAACAAACTCTCTGAGGAGGTGCTGTGTTTTCTTCTTCTTCTTCTAAAAACAGGGATTTTTTTTTTCCTGCTTCAATCTAATAGTGGTGATCGGAGTCTACATTGTCGTTTTTGTTTTGTGTTTTTCATTTCCCTCTTTGGTTTTGATGTTTGTATCACGTATGTTAGAGTTATGGTAATCTGGCCTCAAAATAACACGTGAAGATAAACTCACAGAGAGAAAAACTCACAGAGAGAAAACTAGTGTGAAATCTCCCAGGGACCACCATGTAGCTCGCAGACACGCCGTGGGTGTGAGCGGCCAGTTCTAAACACCAGCTCCCTGGTCTCATCATCATTAGCTTATCTGTTACCCATTCTCTTCTCAACTGCTATCAATGAAGGAATTGGAGTTTCTGTGTTTCCTGTGATAAATGTTTCTGAACCTGTACCTATTGCTGTTTCTTCTACCATTAACAGTCACGATTCAAATTGAGGTTTGCTTAAAAGATCCCGCCAGGGTGTAATTTCCACTTTCAGGGTTTCCTTTAATGTTGACCTCACCCCAGTCTCCTGCACTGTGGTCCTGTTTGCACATAATACTCCCAGTGCCAGCCTGTCAGCTGATTATGTCGCCAGCAAGCGGCTAACAAAGCACAGCTATTCTCGCCTGGAGAGTGAGCCTGGCCCAGAGCTGCTCCCAGGAAAAGAAGAGGCCCCTTTCAGGAAAGTCATCTGGGCTGAGGGTTTTACTGAACTCTGCGTTCCACGCCAGCACTGCTGTCTCCCCGAATAAGGATGCGGGTGCCGGCTGCTGCTTAAGCAGCGCGTGGGGGAGTCCCTTGGAGCCCCTGGTCCAGCAAGCATGTCAAACTCGTGGCCCCCGAGCTGCGGGCCTCGTTAATTTGGCCCGTGTTAGCCTTTGAGTTTGACATGCCTGATCTCCAGGGGAGTGGGAAGACGGGCAACTATTTGGTAAACCTCTATGATGTCAATCAAAACCAGTGCTATCTTCCCCCAAAAGGCCCTGTTGGCTTCATCTTTGTGAATGATTACCTCAGCTTTCTTCTGTGAAGACTGAATATGGAGCAAAAATACATTCTGTATTTTTTTAAAATTATTTTTAATTTTTTTTAATTTTTAAAATATGTTTTCTATTGATTTCAGAGAGGAAGGAAGAGGGGAAAAAGAGATAGAAACATCAATGATGAGAGCGAATCACTAATTGGCTGCCTCCTGCACGCCCCCCACTGGGGACTGAGCCCACAACCAGGCATGTGCCCTTGACCAGAATCGAACTTGGGGCCCTTCAGTCCACAGGCCGGCACTCTATCCACTGAGCCAAACTAGCCAGGGCAAAATTATTTTTTATTTTAAAAGATTTTTTAAAAATTGGTTTTTAGAGAGAGAGGAAAGGAGAAGAGAGAGTGAGAGCAAGAACGCGAGAGAGAAACATCAATGTGAGAGCAAAACATCAATTGGTGGCCTCATGCCCCCTACCTAACTGGTAACCTTTTGGTGCATGGGACGACACCCCACCCACTTAGCCACACTGGCCAGGGCAATGCATTCTGTATTTCCATGGAGATGAGATTTAGCAGAGATAAGCAAACCGAGAGAATACCCTGATGGTAGAGAGGTTAGAATAGGGCAGGAGTTATCTGGATATTTTCAGTCCTAGGAGAGAGTGCCTGTTGAGTGCCTTGTGGAGAGCCTGCCCTGGTATTGGCACTCAGTAAAGACTGGCTCCTCCTTTTATGTGAGCAGACTTTATAATTAGTACTCAGATTTGGAGTACATGTGCATTTGGAGATACAGAGAGCTAGTCAAGGGATATAGCAAAAGAGCCTGCTCAGATAAAACATGTGCGAAGAATAGATGAATTACATTGGTCTATTTCTGCCCATTCATCTCTTAAGGCTTTAATATTATTGATAACCTGATTGATATAATCATCATTTAATGAAGACTATATCTTAACTCCCTACTGGGGAGCAACACCACACAAGAAGTAACTGGATAGAACATTACCATATGCAGTTATGCCAGGATACATTTTTATGGCATAAATAATAAATGCAACAGGGGTTCCCAAAATAGGAAAATTCACTCATGGTCTGTTCTAAAGGTTCTTGGGTTGTTTCTCAGTGTTTCGAAGGCAGGAAGCGCTTTTGCGTTCTTGGTTATTAGCAGGGAATGGTCTCTGGGAGTGTGGTTATCCTAATACTTGGCTCTGCTAATGAAAATTTAAAACTTTAAATCCTGGTAAGTCAGGATTAGGGTCAAAACTAAAGTTTTCAGGGCCATGATCACCAGGATGTCAGGGATATTTTTTCTCTTCTTCCAATGTGTACTGTCGACTAGAGGGGCCCTCCTTACTGGTCATTAGTAGAAGTATTTACAGCTCTATTAACGGGCACTCATTACCAAGGCTTTCTGGGTGACTATCCCACTTAATAGAGTCTCAATAGAGTGCGCTCTGAGAGATTTTGCAGTCTGATCTGTGGGGGGACCTTCGATGGGTGCTACAGACACTGCCTGGCGCCCAGCAGCTGGACGTGGCGTGTGTTGCCAAATCCCGCTTTGCCCTTCACTGTGTGTGTGAAGCCCATATTGACTGCTTCAGAAACTCTTTGTAGGAGCTATTATTTTCAAATTGTTTCCCAACTTATGCTGCAATTGAAAACTGGACAGCTTTTCAATGGCTCTCACATTCCGATTGATTACCAATACAGCTTCTCAGAATTAAAAATATCAGGCTATTCTCTTGCCTGGAGTCTTGTTGACTCTGGGTGGCTTTCATTTAAATATCGCCGTCCAGTGGGTCCCCGACTCTCTGTTAAGATAACGTACAAGGCGATCAATTAGATTTATTATCTCTTCTCTGGACTCTATGGTAGGTATCACCGTGAAACACGAAAACAAAAAACAACCAACAACCCAGGGACATGATGTTCCCTTCACGTCAAGGTCTCCCAGGAGCAGTCGCTGAGCTTAGTTTCTGCTGCATCAGACGGTCTCAAGGTGTGTGATGTACACTTTAGGACGAGGCCATTGCAATGATCAAACGACTAATATGTTTTCTGAATACATGCATTCTAACACTGGTAGGTTATCAGATCAAATCAATACATATTTATTGAGTGATTACTATGTATAAGGCACTGGGCTCAGCCCTGGAAGAGGGGACAGGGAGTGGGTTTCAGACCTTGTCTTCAGCTCTCAGAATATGCTACTCAAAAGTGAAATCAGCAGGAAAGAGGGAAAGAATCACGTGACTTGTCTAAGCCATTTCTGAGGGATTTAAAAACCATTCTGGGATGTCCTCAGTGGTCCTGGGATCATTCATCGTCATCACCATTTTCCAGTGGGACAATACTTTTCTCAAGGTCACATAGCAAGACAGACGCACTTCATAATTTTTCAAAACATCGCTTTCCTTGCGAGAAGAAATTGGGCTGACCATCTCACCCAAACCTCCAAAAGGCCAATCAGACTAATTTGGCAAGCTCTGAATTAAGCGACGGGTGAAGCCGTGGAATCAAAGGGGTAATGGAACTTAGATTTTACTCAACCTGCCCCCAAATAACTAAAAAGAACGCATTGGTTTTACTCTCCTCGGTCCTGGTTTTTTTTTTTGGCACCAGTTATGTTAACTTTAGTCCTTAGTGCAGTAGGTGGTTTAATATTAGGGCAAAGACAATCCCTATTTCACCAGCGTGAACTTGCCGTCAAATGGCCTACAATTTCAGTGCCGAAAGACCCCTCGTTGAACACAATCCTTATACATCCACCCGAGGAAAGGGCCACAGGAGCTGGGACCCTCTTCCACCTTCCAACCCCCGGCACACACCTACCCAGAAGCTAGACTTTGGCCTGCAGGAAAGATTGACACTTACACTCCTTTAGCCTTCTAGCATGTTTAAAACTTTGAATCGCAAGGTATCTGCCAGAGTTTCTTATTATATCCACCACAAAAGCTCATCACCTTTAATAAAGTACTACCTCCTGGAGTGCCAATGGCTTACCTTCCTGTCCTGGCTAAGGATAAAGCCAACTTCTTTCTCTTTCCTAAGCATGTAACATCGGGCTAGACTGGCAAATGGATTGAAAATGCACACCCGGCTCTTGAGTGCATCTCTGGTAGCAAAGTTGTTGTAGTGTCTTCAAGGTTTTCTGTTTGTATGATGCTCAGTGATCTCTCCCACAATCTGTTTTGTCTGTAGTGGCTGACGGTATCTAGGGGGCCTGGCGTGGTTAGATTGATTGGAACCTCAGCTTAACCATTTTCTTGCAGAACGGTTATTTCCCACCTCCACCTCCCTCCCCCCCCCCCCCCAATGATGTTACATTTGTCCTGCAGATGAACGACTGGGCTCGATCGCTCCTCTCCTGGCAAGCGCTCACACCTCACACCAGCCCTCCTCGGCGCCATTAATATTATATATAAACGCGGTGTCACAGATTTGCATTTGGGATCCCATATCAGGATGGGAGGGTGGGGTGTGTGCGAGGAGGGGTGGAGGAAGCCAGCTGATGGATGGGGAATGTGAGAGAATCAAAAGGAGGCGATCAAATTTATAGTCATGTCCTGACCTATATTCTTAAAACTGCTTTTTGCTCATTTCGGCGCTTAAGCGTTTTGCTGCCTGGGGCTAGAACAGGAAAAGGGGGGGGAAAAGAGAGAAAAAGAGAGAGAGAGAGAGAGAGAGAGAGAGAGAGAGAGAGAGAGAGAGAGAGAGAGGGAGAGAGAGAGAGAGAAGGAAGGAAGAAAGGAAGGAAGCACTATGTTACCTTGTTTATTTAGTTCATTTCTGCCCCCGGTGCCCTTTGCTAAATGGTTCCCTGTTCCTTGTCTTCTCCTTCTTGCCCCACCTGGGAACCACTCCTACTGCACCTGCTCTGAAAGGTTTAGCTGACACCAGCCCTTTACCGCCCCTATCTTCCCATAAATATTCTCTCGGAATGAACGAAATGGCAGAGAGTGTATAGGGTGAGGATTAAACAAAAAAAGAAAAATGGCATCAGTAGCAAGATGGGTTCTTCAGCCTCAGCCACGTGGTTTTGTTGTAATGCTTGGTACCATAAGAGCAGTTCATGAATTACTGTTTGGGTCCCAGAGTGGAGCTGGGCTCTGGCCGCCCTGAAACGCACCTAGAAGTTGAATGCTACCTGGTGATGTGATATCAGGGGCACGATTCCATTTGCATTACGCAGCCCTCGCTGGGTGGAGATTCAGTGGGGGTTCCCGGGTGAGGATGGTGGTAAATGCAGGCAGCTAATGGGGCCCACATCTGAGCCAACATTCTCCTGCTGAGGAATGAAAGTTGCACGTACAAACTGTCCCCATGGACAGCAAGCCACCGACTCCACAAAATCTTTGCAGACAAAGTCAGTGGGTTTGCAGACAAAGTGAGTTAAGAGTCAGGGTAGGGAAATGCCACCATTTCCCTCTGTTTATCACTTTTTTTTTCTTCAAGATGATCCAATGTGCCATCTCTTTCTTAGAGACTAGAGAGTGTTTATCGAAGGTCATGAACTTTGCGTCTTAACAAACATTTGAACAAGTTTATCAACCTGTAAAAGAGGGAGGCGGCTTTGAGTCACAGTGAGCTTTCCTTAAAGCAGCATCACTTCAAAGCACACAGTAGGGCTCACAGGAAGTGCAGCTTGCGAAGGAACAACCAACTCTGTGCCCTGCTGTTGCCTCCACCGAGAACGGCCTTTCCTAAAGCAGCCACCCTAGCCCTGGCCGGTGTGGCTCAGTTGGTTGAGCATCATCCAATGCACCAAGAGGCAGCTGGTTAGATTCCCAGTCAGGGCACACGCCCAGCTTGTGGCTTGATCTCCCATCAGGGGGCATGCAGGAGGCAGCTGATCAATGTTTCTCTCACTCTCCCTCTCCTTTTCTCTCTTTCTAAAAAAAAATCGGTAAAAACATATAAAGTATTTTGTGCTGACCTGATTCAGTCTAGGGAAATATTGCATAGGATTACTGTCTTCACAGATGAGGGCAAGGGCCTGGTCTGTTTTGCTCACTTCTGAATACTCAGCACACATATGTTAGCATATACTCAACACATACATGTTACAAAAATAATAAAAAATGCACAGAGAACTTTGTCATGGGGTGAGGTTTAAATGGCAGAACGAGCTACCGAAATGGAAGATTTTCCATCCTCACTCTTCAGTCAGAATGAGCACACTTGGGTATTTGTTAGAAAACAACAATGATGCTTTATAACATAGAGGTCATGCTAAATGTGTAGATCTCGTCTTTAAAATAGGAAAGGGGGGGAAAAGCCAATATTGCATAATAGGATGTGAATTGAGTTGTGCTTGGGCTAGCAAGTGATTATCGTTAATGCACTTAGAGATAAATTAATTGCCCTCAAGTTTTGTTCATAATTTTTATAAATGTCTTTTAATGTTTTAAATGTTAATTTTGTTATGAAGCCAGTATATTTAGATTAGGGAATTAAACTGAATTAATTTCAATGCCCAAGATTCTTAATTGCCAATCACAGAGGTCTCCACTCCCCCACTTTACAATTAGCCCTAATTATAGGTCTATCACATGTTTATTTAGTTATTCAAAACTTCTTGGGCTTTGAAGTGTAAAACAATACAAGGAGATTTTAAACTGCGGCCGAGAAAAAAATCAGAAAATCAGTGTGTTCACAACAGTTATTTTTTGAAGTAACTAAGACATCATCTACCTATCGAGAGAAATTCCTTAGGCCCAATGAACCTATCAATAAAGAAAGATAAATATTTAAGTTTCAATATAATGATACTGTATGTAGAAGGAAATAAGGACATGGCCCATCAACCTGTACTACTGGCCATAACTATTTATTTATTGCACTATCATGAAATCGGAGAGCAACTTTCTCCATGTCCCCCTCTTGACATCCCCAAAGTGCACGGCCTGGGTCAGAAAAGAATAAAAATGCTGAGACATGGTAAATATGGGAAGGAGATAGAAAAATTGATGGAATTCATAGGGGAGAGAAGAAATCCTAATTGTATGAGGAAAACAGCCAAAAAGATGATCTTGAGCAACAAAGAAGGGCATTTTATCCTCGAACATAGACAAGAGCATGGGAAGAGATAGGGAGATATATGTCATGGAGGAAGGGAGGGAAACTGGGAAAATTCTCCAATGGCCTTCTCTTCCCTTGGAAGTTTCTGTAGCATTAACACAGTTCATAGTCACCTCCATGGAGCGCTTGTTGGGTGTGGGAGAGAGTATGAGGTGTTTAGAAATGAGTTGAAGATCTGAGGCTTTCGTCTGTGGATCTGGTTGCGGTCTATACAATGGGTTCCTAGTGAACCCAGCCAGTGCACTTGCAGACTTTATCTGTAACCTGTGATTGATCCGAAGGGAAAGACAAGGAGGTATTGGGTCGGTTGAATGCGTGTGTTGGGGATGGTACGTAGGCCCCAGGGGCATACATTTGGTGTAAAGTGCTGGTGATGGGAGAATTGAAGTGGTGCCTGATAGCCAAGCCGGGAAAGAAAGTAGAAGTAGGAAGTACCTGCAGGATCTGAGAACAGAGAAAGTTCAACGACTCGAGGACAAAGAGTTGGTTCAGTGGCAACATGGCCAGGCACCTGGTAAAACAGCCTGTTCTTGCTACAAGAGGCGAATTTCAGAACTCGTGACCTTGGAGGTCGGCTTCTCCCGTGTGGGTGGTATGATCGCTGGGGTGAAGCTCCCTTTCCATTGGAAAGCATGCCTGGGGGTGAGGGCTTGGTGGTAGCATAAGACGCTGGTAGCTATCCTAGGCACTTCTTATTTCAGTTTTAGTTACTATCTCATCATAAATACATATTCCCTGAGAATAAATAGAACTAGACCCATATTCACAATTCATGCTACTGAATCACATGTGGTCAAGTTCCATGTTTTGCGAAGCCGATTTTGTTCCTCTCATTCACCAGGCCAGTATGCTGGGCTGCTGAGGGGTATGTCAGGCTGTGGGAGAAGTGCCCATCCACCAACACACTCCCCGCACCCCACCCAAGGAAAGCCACTGGGATCCTTCCACCAATCACAGGCCACGAATCTAGGTCTTACTTAGTTCTGCGTTCCTGGTGCTTAGCAGAGTCTCGGATACTTAGGAAATGTTTGATGACTGTCTGATGAACAAAGGACTGAGAGAATGAATGAACTAATGAGAGCGAAGATAGAACACAAAAAAAATTCTTAAGCCACATTGGGAGAAAGTGCAGAAATGTAGATGAGTTTGAATAGACGGCATGAGGATGAGAAAGAGGTGCTCTAACTAAGTGACGTTAATTCTTCAAATGGGGGAGCGTTGTTGGATTCTATTTGTGAAGGAGCCATGGGAAAGGAGAAGAATCCAGGCCCTCCCCCAGGAGTGCGAGGAGGGGACACAAACAGTAACTGGGAATGAAGCGTCATTGGGGAACAGCCATAAACAGTGTTGAAGGACTTCAAGGAGAAATGACATACGGCAACGCCGCGCACCTGTTAAAAGAATGTGACATTTTCCTTGGTGCTTGGCAAGGCATATATTTTCAAGTTTGCTTGAGAGCGGCTTTGATCTCGCAAGAAGTCTGTGGGAAGATTAACGCTTGTTTACTAAATGTTTCTTATAGAAATAATCTTTCAATCGTGTTCTTTAAATTGCTACCGTCTGCATAACGTGATTGAAAATTCTGATCTCATGTGGCTAGTTCCAAAGTACAGTTTTGATTAATCAGAGAATTGGTTTAATCATTCATTGCAAGGAATAATGAATGAATGCAGCTGAAAACTCTAGGCTGAGTCCTGAACCAGGGCTGTTTCGGCCTCTGCTAAGCTCATTACGTACTGCACCATGTTATGTTCAAACTAGAGGCCCAGTGCACAAATTCGTGCACCGGTGGGGTCCGGCCAGCCTGCCTGCCCCAGTCAGGGCTGATCGGCTGAGCCCTCTGGGGGAGGGGATGTGGGAAGTTGGCTAGCCGGCCCCGCCCCTGGTCGAACTCCCTGTCAAACTCCCGATCGAGGGGACAATTTGCATATTAGCCTTTTATTATATAGGATAGGATTGAATTTTGTGTAGGCTCTGGAATAAAAAATAACCACTGTCATAGAGATTAGATGCAGGGAAACACAGGAATCATTGGGTTGTTATCTTTTTACCTAATGAAAGAAGAAAATGGGAAATCAGGGCAAAATGCCAGAAGATTGGCTCACGTGTGGGTGAAACTGTACGTAGATGACGAAATTAAGAGATTTCCTGAAGTTCAAATGTGAGCTGTAGCAAGCTCACCAATCACTGGTCATGACTCTGAATTTTTTTTGACATGTAATTATGCACGACTCAAGGCCAAGGCTGTTCTCCCATTCCTGCGGCCTTCTATCAGACCTGGTAGGTTACTAGGTGATCATTGAGGTCTAATGCCAACTGCTTTCAACAGGGGGAAGACTTATGATAGGGCATCAAACAAGCTAAACAGAACTCAAATGACCTCATAAAATACTCATAAAAACAGATATTTTTTGTTCCCACTAAGAAAGCTGCCATGAAAAACGTACCCCAGTTCCTAACATATCTCTCAAGTTTTGGGGCATTTAGGAAAAAACCCAGAATTCCTGGGAAACTGGGATAAGTCATTGTTACTTTGGAAATTTCACCCAAATAAATTTCAACTGTCAGATCCTGGTGACTTGCAGCAAAAATGAATACCAAACAATGTTATATACCACAGTCCTTTAAAAAATATATTGTTTCCTAGGATGGGGCAAATTTGTCGAAAGAGAAGACAGGAAATCAATGCCATGGGAAGAAATGCAATCAAAGTGAGCTTTGTCTTAAGATGTTGTTTCCTCCATTTTATCTCTGCAGCAATAGACCCCGTTTCTTTCTCCTCATTGCCCATGCTCCCTAGAATGTTCCAGCCTGCACAGCGCTCACCAACATTTCATCAGAAGCTCTGGCGCATGCCTTTGTATCCTCACTCTGAGTATAGCCTGAACCTACGGTTCTGGCCTAAGGTGGGGGACAATCCCACCCCCTATGGGGCATTCTGATGTCACAGTGATGGCGGGAGGGGTCATGACATAGCATTGACCATCTATTGGCCCACGGTTAGTTGTAGTGAAGTAACTGCCTGTTTATGTGCTTGGTTTTGGCATAAGGCCTTGACATCATGGACTTTATATGATTCGTCTTTGTTCTTCAAGCACCTCGCTCCGTGGTCGGCAAACCGCGGCTCGCGAGCCATATGCGGCTCTCTGGCCCTTTGAGTGTGGCCACGAAATTTCAATCGCGCTGTACGTGCGCGCCCGCACGTGATATTTTGTGGAAGGGCCACACTCAAGGGGCCGCAGTTTGCCGACCACTGACCTCGCTCAACAGATGATGGTTGAATGAATGAGAAAGTAAGTAAAGAGGAAAACCAAGAAGTGTGTGTGTATTTAATCACAGACAGTGCTGGATGGAACCAACGGATTCTTGCAAATTTACTTTGTTAGCTATAAGATTGAAGGGACAATCATGAATTTAAGATGTAGAAGAGCCACAAACCTGTAAATGGCTAAGGAACCATTATTTTCAATAGCCGCTCAGATTTATGTACTTAAGAGAATCAGGACATTTCTGATAGTCCTGGTGATGGATGAAAGTGGCCAAGGAAATAACGGCCTTACGAAAATCAAAAGGCTCTCGATCCCCCTCTTTAAAGAAAATCTATTTTCTTAAGTGATGAAAATTAGAATGTGCCTCCGTGACCACAGGCGGAAGCCTGTTCAGAATCTTAAGAGCAGCAGCTCAAAGGCCGACCTTCCTGCGAGCTCCATTCTGTTGGAATTTCTGCAATTTCCTCTGGAAACTCCAGCTGTTCCACAGCACGCGGCTAATTTAAGTGTAAACGCCGTTAAATAGGAGCTAACCATTAGAATAGTTTAAAAAGTATGCCGAGCATCCGATGTTTTAATCAAATAATTTGCTAATCACCCAGTATGGTGTGGCTTTTTCCATTCGCCTCTCAGTTTACTCAATCCTCCCTGAGGTCTTCGCTCCTCCCCCTCCTCCCCCTCCCCACTCCTCCTCCTCCCCCTCCTCCCTCCTCCCCTTCCTTTCCTCCTCCTCCTCCTCCTCCTCCTCCTCCTCTTCCTCCTCCTCCTCCTCCCCCCCCCTCCACAGCCAACCAGGCCCTTATTTTTCTTTGGAATGTTCCTCGGATCCCATTAAGGAGTGCTTTAGTCCAAGTTACCAGGATGATCAAGAAAAATTAAGCCCCTCATAACGGCAAAATTGTAAGAAATTTAGACAAAATGACTCTCCGCATCACAGATTTTGTTTACCGGTGGGTAATTAATTCCGCACATATGCTGGGAACATCTGTTGCCGTGACCCGCCATCGGAGCTGCGAAACGACTGCTGTGCGGTTTCCCCGCAGGTCATTAGCAGAGCTCTGAACGGAGCGCCTTCCTCCTGCCTGCCTTCAGCCCGGCCACTTTCTCCGGAGCCCCGAGCTTCCGCAGGCAAATTCCTCCCAGTGAGATGCCCTTCCCACCCGTGGGCATCCCCGGCCACCTCCTCTTCTCGCCCCACCGGGCTGAAAGCGGGAGGAGAGCAGCTACCTGTATGGGGGGGGCGGAAGGGGGAGGGCTGTGGCAGGTGCAGGAGGAAGTCTGCGCTGCCCACTGGGCTGCCTCGCTCCACCTTCACGCTGACTGGGATCCCACAGAAATCTGGATGTTTCCCACCTATGACTGCCCAGTATAACTGGTGAGAAATTGGCCTCAGGTTTCTAGGGTAACATGGCCAGGAGGCCTTGTCTGGGCAGAAAGTAAAGATGGCAGAGAAAGTCTGGGAAGGGGCTTTGGCAGGTCTCAGGAGATGCCATTTGTTGGTTGGCAGTAGGGCCATCGACGCAAAGGGGAGGGAGGCTTGTGGAGAAGGGAGACATGTGCCCCTCTGCCTGAGGTTCTACCCAAGGCCAGCCCTCCCCCCAGCAGCTGTAGGGGCCACCGAGTAGCCAGAAAAGCAGAGATGAAACATCACAGAACCACAGGAACTTTCAAAGTAAAATGGTGGTAGCAGAAGGGACTGTTGACTCCCGACGGTGAATTCGAAAACTGGCACACGTTACACCCTCCCCCCCAAGTCCTAACACAGCACTTAGCACACGTTCTTGTTCGTTTACCTGCCTGTTCCCACACCAGCACCGTGAAGGTCTTAAATACAGGGAGTTTTCTCACTCTTCCTAGTATCTAGCATCTTACTCCGCTAGCTGTCGAGAGTGTGATGAGTGAAAGCAGTGGTGTTACCGTCCTTTCACTACAATCCTGCACTAAGACGTTGTCAGTTTCATTCTCCCGGTGAGGAAACCGAGGCCTGGAGGGCTCCGGCTGCCCTGCGCTCCAGCTCAGCCGTGTCTGTTCCCAGCATCTGTTCTTCCCCACCTGCAATGGAGCCCATGACCACAGCTCTGTTTACCGAGAAGCCTGGGGGATGTTCTCCCAGAATGGAGAAAGAGTGACAATATCTAGTTAAATGACAGAGTTAGGCTTAGGGAGACGATTTTTTCAAAAGGCACGTATAGCAGTGAAGAGCGCAAATGTGAGAGTCCCGCCCAGATTTCATTCCCGATTCTGCCATCATCACGGGCAAGTACTTGACCTCTTGGAGCCGTCGTGTCCTCCCCCTGTGAGACGAGGATGCTACGGTTTCCAGGGGCGAGGACTGCTGTGAGGACCACACAACCAATGCATGAAAAGCACGGACCACACTTGCCCAGTCAACTGTGCAAAAGGACCGTTCTGTGTTCGTTTTAATAATCGCGGTGAACACACATCTTACACGACAAGCGCGACAGTGACATCGTCATGGTGGACGCGCTGTGCCAAACCAGCGGGGGCAAAGGCTGCCCAATAGGAAGGGTACTCTCTCTTTACCAGAGGATAAGAAAACTTGATGTGTAGCTTATGCGTGTTCCTCAGGCCAGCGAGGCCCTGGTGGGGAGACTGCAAGGGAGGAAAGTGTCCTTTCTGTCCAGGGCAGACGACCCCCTCTGCTCCCCCACGTCCCGCCAGGACCAAGCGCCAGTCACTACCCAGCAAAACCCCAAGACTCCAATCTGTCAGACAAAGGAAGAGCTCTACCTAGGACCACGGTGTAGACTCAGAGTGCAAGGATGCCTGATGGCGAGAAAGGGAAGAGAGGGAGACACAGGGATTGGGGAGACGGCGGGAGACATTTACCGGAAACCCTCCGCTTTCAAAGTCCTGATTTCCAGAGCCCGGCTAAGTTCAACAGAGATTCCCAACCTCGGTTTTGTTCAGTCTGAGAGCCGCTCTAACCTCCTTCCATCAGAGAACCATCCAGAAACCTCTATTCAACAACTGCTTTAGGGTAAAAGAACGTTTTTATGAATGCACACTTTAAAAAAGGAAATGAACCAAAACATAGGATTCTGGCTTACCTTGTAGACATGGTCGCCAAGCTGTGAACGAACTAAGTGGTGGTCAGACATTATTTTTTTAAATGAAGAAATATTGCAAAAATGCCTCTTCAAAATAATCTAGGAAAAATGATTATGATAGCCTGCACTGTGGTTTCATGGTGAACTTGTCATGTCCCAAATTAATTTTCTTACCTTCTTCTCCAGTAGCAGTCTTGTCCACGCTGATTCATGGAGGTTCTTCTCTTCGGATTGTTCATCCTGTTTTCCTCATGTGCTCCATCCAATCAGGAACTCCTGTGAGCTCCATTTTCACAATGTACCTACTCTCACTCTACTTCCTTGGTCTTAGCCCCAAGTGATCACTTCTAACCTTTGACACTGTCTCCCCCACTAGAATGTAAGTATCTTTGGAGATGAAATTTTGTCTGTGTTGTTATGGGTATAGCTCTAGCATTTCAAAAAGCACATCGTGACTGTGTAACAAATGTTTGTTGAGTAAATGAATGAATGGCGTCAGACTCACCTCTGGGCTTCGTGTCTTCATCTTGAGACATGGAACAGCAGTGACGATGTCAAAGGGTTGCTGGGGGGGAATTAAATGAGATAATACATGTAAGGCGCTTAGAATTTACCTTGTGCGCAGTAAATATGAAAACAATATTTTCGTTACTATACACGTTTGGGTATACTATGGAATCAGCCTCCTTAAAAATTATTTTATGGGAGTTGTGTATGTTCCATGGGAAATACATGATTTAACCTGTTACCTCAATTTGCATGAGTTGAAGTTGGGACGAGGAAGTGTTCTAAGCCTATTGGCTTCTAAGGTTTAGTCATGCCAAACACCAATTGAGACAGGAAAAGAGAGGGGGCAGGTGTCAGAAGAACATAGTCCCAGAAATGTCCTGTGATTGGCTCTCTGAAGGCAACTTGGCACCTCCCCAGTTGACATCTGGGATACACCATGGGTCTGACTTCCAGAAATCTCCCTCCCATGTGTTTTGGTCCTGAATGCGCTGGAATTTTGTTTTTATTTTGTGTTGAAACCAGGGAAGGAGAATGCAATGGTGCGAGAGAGAACTACACCTTCCAAAATGCTGGTGACAGGCACATTAAGAAAGAAAAAGAAAAAGAAAAAAAACCCAACCCAAAGCTGATACAGATGTAGTTGCTATGATAAATCACTTTTTAATCAGTCATAATTTCACATTAAGTGCTGAATAAATGCCCTTTGTTTCATACTTAAGCTGTCAGCGAGGACCATCGGGAGGGCAGACTCGTGCCTGTCCGTGGAGCAGAGAAAAATCAATACTATTTTTAATTAAAGGCCGCACAGCCCAGCTTGGAGACAAGCAAATCTTCTTGTCAGTTCATCTCCCCTTTAAACTCGTCCCCAAGTTCGGTGCCGAAGTTAAGAGGCAGACAAAGGCAGGAACAGTGACTCAAATGCTTCAAGGGGGGGACAGTGGGGGAGGCAGGTGGGTGAGGAAGACAGAGGCGGCCCTGGGAATGTGTGGCTCTCTCTCAGCCAGGCCCCAGGGGACAAGGTCGGGGACCATGAAAGGCAGACACTGGCTGGGCCGTAGACATGACCTTTTCACTTGCAGGAAACAGAATCAGAGGACAGTCAGACACTTTTGTCAGTCTTTCTTTTTCCTTTTAAAAGTTTAGATTAGAAGCCCGCACAGAGCACCTTTAAAATTTTCCCTTTCATGTCATATTTTATTACTTTATCAGTGGTTCTCAACCTTCTGGCCCTTTCAATACAGTTCCCAATGTGGTGACCCAACCATAAAATTATTTTCGTTGCTACTTCATAACTGTCACGTTGCTACTGTGATGAATCGTCATGTAAATATCTGATATGCAGGATGGTCTTAGGCAACCCCTGTGAAAGGGTCGTTCGACCGCCAAAGGAGTCGCGACCCACAGGTTGAGAACCACGGCTTTAGATGGTCTCCCTTTGCAGAGCAAGTGTCCAGCAAGGCAGTCTTTTTTTTTTTTTTTTGAAATCCTCACCCGAGGATATTTTTCCATTGATTTTTAGAGAGAATGGAAGAGAGAGGGAAAGAGAGAGAGAAATATCAATATGAGAGAACTACTCGTACATCAGTTGGTTGCCTCCTGCATGAGCCCCGACCAGAGGCTGGGCCGGGGAGAAGCCTGCAACCTAGGTACGTGCCATTGACCGGAACTAAACCCGGGACCCTTCAGTCCGCAGGCCGACGGTCTATCCACTGAGCCAAACTGGCCAGGGCAGCGAGACAGCCTTTTATAACCAAGGACAGGAGAGAAATGCCTTCCCTTTGCTATACAGACAATACCTCGGAGATATTGCGGGCTGGGCTCCAGAATCTCGCAAGAAAGAGGATTTTTTGGTTTCCTGTGTATATAAAAGTTGTGTGTGTTCTCTCCTGTTGTCTATCAACTGTGCAGTAGGGTTTTATCTAAAAACACCAACGAACATGCTTTACCTAAAAAACACTTTATTGCTAAAAACTGCTAGCCATGGTTTGAACCTTCAGGGAGATGTGGTCTTTTTGCAGGTGGAGGGTCTTATCTCAATGTTGATGGAAACACAGTCTTTGCAAAGTGCAAGAAAGCGAGTTGTGCCTGCAGCCTGCGGCTTAGAAGCCAGTCACCAGGCCAGCCCGCACTCAAGGAGGGGGTTACACAAGGTTGTGAATAAAAGGGGTCACACACATACATATGTATGAATATATTAAAAAAATGAGATTTCTGAAGCTTGCGCACCCAAATTGTGTAGCTTATATAGCTTATATATTCTTGAGATTATTTGTCCTATGACAAATAAATTTGTCCCAATTTTGTTTATTCATGGCCCAACCAAAGAATTCCTAATGGTATAGTCCACAAATTATTATTCCCCTTTGCCTTTAAAATCTTCAAAACTTTTTAGTTTTGTCTGTGGTCTCCATTCAACACCAGCTCTACCTACCTATTCTTATTTTTTAAAAAATATTTTTACTGTTTTTTAGAGAGAGAGTAAGGGAGGGAGTGAAAGTGAGAGAGAGAGAAACATCAATGTGAGAGAGAAACATCGATCAACTGCCTCCTGCACCCTCCCTTCCCCACTGGGAATTGAGCCAGCAACCTGGGCCTGTGCCCTGACCAGGAATCGAACCAGCAACCCGCCAGTGCACAGGGTGATGCCCAACCAACTGAGCCACACCAGCCGGAGTGAATTGCCTATTCTTGCACATAGAACCTCCACTCTCTCCAAATCACAACATCCACTGTTTCTTATGTTATTCCTTTCCCCACAACTCTTTGCCACAATTTTTTACAAGTTCCTAAGATCCTACTCTATTCAGATCCTACCCTCTTTCAAATTCATTCTCCCTCCCCACCCCCGTACAACTATGGATTAAGAAATTTCAGTACCACTGAACAGCCATGAGAAATGGTTATATTTACTATTCACACTAGTTATTTGGAGATTGACCACACAAATGTTCAATTCCCATTTAGCCTACCATTTTTCTTTAACTCATGTTCTGTTCTCTTTTGTATTGCTCTTAGCAACGGCGCACAGCTGATTGTCACTATGTGTTTATTGATCTGTAGCGGAATGGATTGCATTGAACCCCAAACAGGCCTTTGACCCAAGAGGTGGTTGGATCAACTCCAATTATCTTCACAGAGTTGGGTGAAGGGACTGGGCGTAGGGGGTTATAATCTGTGAGGGTGAGAAGGGGGCGAACACATGTGACCACTGGAAAGAATTATCTGCCACTACTGGTTTGTGTGAAGCATGTTTTATTAATAATTACGTAATGAAGTAAGACCTACTTCTAGGTTAAAAAACTCTCCTTAGTGGATTTCTTACAACCTTTCCTTTGCAATTACAGGATAAACAAGAATGGAGTTTCAGAGGCTGTCGAGAGTAACTATCCCCTAACTTGGTAATACTCGACTGGTTTGATTTTCTGATGAACACCAGCTCTGCAGGGAAAGCAATTTATCGTAGGCGCCACTGAGTTATTCCCTACTTGATTAAAAGTTCTTTGGAGCGCAGGGCGACATTATTCACTTTTTAAAACAGACATTTTTTAGAACAGTTTTAGATTTACAGAAAAACTGAGACGATAGATAGTACAGAGAATTCCCATATAACCAAAGGCCCAGCTTTCCCTGTTCCTAACATCTTATAATGGGATGGTTCATTTGCTACCAAGAACGGACCAATATTCATACCTTATCATTAACCTCAGCCCATACTTGAAGTCAGGGGTCCTCAAACCTTTTAAACAGGGGGCCAGTTCACTGTCCCTCAGACCGTTGGAGGGCCGGACTATAGTTTAAAAAAAAAAACTATGAACAAATTCCTATGCACACTGCACATATCTTATTTTGAAGTAAAAAAAAACCAAAACGGGAACAAATACAATATTTGTATTTGCATGTGGCCCTTAGGTTCCCTGAGGCTGTGACAGTCTCTCAGACTGTCTTTGTTTGTGTTGGCCTTGACAGTGTTGACCTCGGCAGTATTGAGAAGTTCTGGGCAGGACTCCGTAGGGTTCCCACCTGTCGGGATTTATCTGTTTCTCTCACGATGAGATGGGGGCTCTGGGTTTGTAGGAGATGGATCACGGAGTGAAGTGTCACTTTCATCACCTCCCATCAACGGTACATACTGTCAACACGTCACTATCAACGTTGACATCGTAGCTCAGTTGGGCGAGGGAGTGTATGTCAGGTTCTCCACTGGGAAATGGGTCTCCTTCTCCCCCTTCCCTCCACTTTCCTGACTGTTTTCTTTGGAAGGAAGTCGCTATGCACCACCCACACTTAAAGGAGTGAAGAGTGTATGCTCCAAGTCTTGATGAGGGCTAATCTCCATAAGTTATTTGGAATTTTGCTACATAGGATATTAATATCAGAATGGGCTCCTGGACACTTAGATATTTATTTCATACCTCGGTTGCAATCCTATAGTACTTTGTTTTGTGCCAAATTGCTCCAGCTTTGACCACTGGGTTCTCTTGGCTACTGTACTCCTTTTATATGCCCCATTACTTTGTTGTTTTGAGCATTTTCGTACTTCCTCCCAGTACAGTGGGGCCTTGACTTACGAGTGTCCCGACTAACGAGTTTTTTGAGATACCAGCTGTCTCTCGGCCGATTTTTTGCATTGAGTTGATAGAGTAATTTGAGTTAACGAGCTTCTTAAGGAGCTTGGTCTCGGAACGAATTAAACTCTTAAGTCAAGGCCCCACTGTATCTCAATTAACGATTTGTTCAACGAATGTAGGATGTGTTGAATTAGGGAGAAGCCTATTTTGCTATCGTATTTATCCACAGTTCAACTTGCAAGGAAACTCACGCCCTGGAATTATCTAGGTTTCCCCTCCTGAACATTTCTCCCTCTGCAGTTCAGCTACTGACAAGAAGTCTAGAGGCATTTCAGCAACACTGTTGTGTATTTGCCGAATCCTGAGGGCCTTCTGAAATTTAAAGAGCGTAAAAGCAAAACTCTCAGAGCTCAAATGACTGCACAGCCCGGGAGGAGACAGGAGCCTGGTTTTCTGTCTCTCACTTTGGGCCTCGCTCTCCCAGCTGCCACGGCCAAGGCCAAGGTAAAACAAGACGCTGACCCGGGCGTGCCAACAGCCAGGGGAAGCCAGCAGGAGCCTGGGCAGGTGGGCTGGGCGGGTGCCTTGGGTCAACACAATTTACTCCCCCGCCCTCCCCCCTTCAGACAATGCATTTCCAGGGAGTTTCTGCCTTTTGATCTCCTCTCTGATCTAATGCAATTGTCCACGGGCAGAAGCGCTGTGAGGTGCAGAATAAAGTAATGAGGCTAATCTGATTTGCCCTCCACCCTCTCCCTTAAGATCTACATGTCCTTATTGTATTAGGTTCCTAATGAGATTCTCTGTCTGCACCTGGCAAGGGACCCGGGGAACTGGGGGAGCCGTGGGGGTGGGGGGGTCAGGTTCAGGAGACATCCCCCCATTTACATCCCATCTTTAATGGGCACGGACCTGCCTGCCCTTGAGTCATAAGGGAACCCTATGTCCCTTCCTGGGCAGTCCCATCGCCACTGCCACAGAGAGGTTGAGGCTACAGTCAGGTGTGGGCTTTTCAATTCCCCGGGGAAGAAACGGGACTAAAGGTTAGTTCACGGAAAGAGCCCCAAGTCGATATTCAGCCTCAAATCACGTTTCAGAACGAGATCTGCTCTTGTGCGGAAGGGCTCGCTTCTCTATTTTGCCACCAGCGGCTGGAAACAGTGAGCAACAAAAATAACGTTTCAAAGGACCCTCCCAAAAGGCACCACGTTGCCTGAATCATGTCCGTTGCCCTGCGGTGGTTCCATAGATTCTAGAACAGTCCTGGCCTAACCCTGCTGGCCAGGGGCCGTCGAAGAGAGCCATAAACTGGAACTGGCCCCGGAGAACCCCAGCCCTTTCAATACCAGCTTGTTCATTTCCTCCGCTCTCCCCATCACCGAGGAGGGCGTTACATCATTTCACAAACGTCCATTTATCCAGCCTCTCATTATATTCCAGAACTTTTCAGTTACCGACATCACCCTCCCCCTGTCTTCCAGACGCAACACATTCGACCCACCTGTCTCTAATAACACGTAATAACACATACGATTTTTCCTTTTTTTAGTCCAAACGCTGCTTTTGAACTGATGCCAGACTTTGCTGAGACCTCTGGCATCATGAATACCATGCACTTATTTATATAGTTTGCTGAATTATTTTTTTAAAATATATTTTATTGACTTTTTTACAGAGAGGAAGGGAGAGGGATAGAGAGTTAGAAACATCGATGAGAGAGAAACATCGACCAGCTGCCTCCTGCACACCCCTCACTGGGGATGTGCCCGCAACCAAGGTACATGCCCTTGGCCGGAACTGAACCCGGGACCCTTCAGTCTGCAGGCCAACGCTCTACCCACTGAGCCAAACCGGTTAGGGCTGCTGAATTATTTTAAAACCCGGCAGGGGACAGGGCAAACATCGGTAACGCACAATTCGCAAGTCTCTTTCTCCAACATAAAAGGGTTTTTGACCGTTTCAGAAAAATGGGGGAAGAGAAAGCGCGCGCGAGAGAGAGAGAGAGAGAGAGAGAGAGAGAGAGAGAGAGAGAGAGAGACTGCTACCCAAAGACTCTGAAAACACAAACATTTCTCCCTTTGCTTAGGCTTCTCTTGGATCCTGAAATCACGGAGGAAGGGAAAGGCGGGGTGACTGGCATCCCCGAGACCTTTCTGGTGGGAAGGGGGTGGCTTATATCTATCTCAGGCCCCTAACAGGCACCTCTGGGCTTTGGTTGGGCCCTCAGTGGACGGGCGTCCGTGTCAGGGAAGCGCCATACATAATTCACCAGGAGAGCCCAGGAACTTAGGAGGGGGCGGAATTACCTGTCACTTCCAGCCGAGGGGCTCCCTCTGGGTCAAGGTGGAAAGCTCCTGTGAACCCGGGCAGGCGAGGAGGAGCCCTATTTAAATGTCAGCAAGGCTTCCCAGCTGCTGGGAATGCAGGCTGGCTATTTGCCTACCTCTCCGCAAGGCCAATTAACAGAAATCAGAGCCAGGTTGCTTGCCTCAATGATCAGAGAGCACTTGACTTGTTTATGCAAAATCAAGGGATGCTCAGAGCCTCCCTGCCTTCCTGGGCCAGGGGTCCTGGCAGACACACCTCCTCTGACCCAGGAGAGAACAGCAGGGTGGGGGTGGGGGTGGGGGTGGGGGGCTGGTCCCAGGCAGACTCGGACTTCCCAGCTCGGTTGAGGCAAGGCAGGTGCCATCTGGCTGTCATTAGCTGCTGATCACGCGTCTCTCCTTGATGGACTCGTGATGGATCGACAGGTGAAGTGGAGCCGCATCCTGCCGGAGCCGGGGAGCTGGGGAGAGGTTGCCCCACTCTGGAGTTTTGGGGAACCTGTTTGAGGCGTCACGCGTGGATTTATCATCCCTAGGTTTATCACCTGTATTTCAGGAGCTTTGTTTTTGAAATGACCAGATACAAAACAAGAACGTAACATAAAAACACAGACCCAACATTCGTACAAATGGGTTTGGGGCTGGGGGTGGGGGGAGAGAACACGCTCCCTTTAAGAGATCTTTTTGTTTGTTTGTTTTATTTTGTTAATCTTTACCCAAGGATAGTTTTCCATCATTTTTTTAAGGGAGAGTAGAAGAGAGAGGGGAAGACAGAGAGAAACATGGAAGTGAGAGAAACACATCGATTGGTTGCCTCCTGCATGAGCCCCAACCAGGGTCCCAGGGAGCCTGCAGCCACGGTACATGCCCTTGGTCGGAATCAAACCTGGGACTTTGGTCTGCAGGCCAGTGCTCTATCCACTGAGCCACACCGGCAAGAGAGATTTCCTAGGTTGAATTCTGAGAGCAGTGAGAGAAGGCTAGTTGTATAGTAGTTTTAACTCCTCTGTCGTTTTACAATTTCTCTTCAGTTATGAAGCAAATTTGTAGTTTCAATGAAAGAACCGAGTTTCCTAAGTTGTTTATTTCAGGGGTGAATCCTTCAGATTTCTGAGATGTTTGCATAGAGAAGACTGTTTCTTTCTATTAAAACGCTTTAATGCAGCGGTTCTCAACCTGTGGGTCGCGACCCCTTTGGCGGTCGAACGACCCTTTCACAGGGGTCACCTAAGACCATCCTGCATATCAGATATTTACATGACGATTCATAACAGTAGCAACATGACAGTGAGGAAGTAGCAACGAAAATCATTTTATGGTTGGGTCACCACATGAGGAACTGTATTTAAAGGCCCAGAAGGTTGAGAACCACTGCTTTAATGGAATGTGTCAGTCAAATGAATACAATTGAAATTCAGGATCAGCTCAGAAATTCAGAAATTCGGGGTTCCATTGCTCTAAACCCACCTGCGTGCTGACGACACCCCATTTCTATCTCCTCCTGGGATGCCTCTTCTGAGCTCCAGGCTCACAGAGCCGACTGTCGACGGCGTGGAAATCCACATTCCAAGTGCAATTGGAAAATGAATTTGTATTTGGACCTCCTGATTTCCTCTCCCAATCCTGTCCTTCCCGCAGCCTTCCTCATCAGCGACAGCAGCAAGTCCATCTTTGCAAGTGACCAACCCCAGGACCTTGAGGCATCCTTGACCTCTCTCTCCTCTCACTCTCTCCATCCCCTCTGTCACCTTTCATTCCAGAAACACTCAGGATCCGGTCACTGCACCAACTCAACCACTGCCACCCTGGTGCAAGCCACCCTCATCTCTCCATGGGCTGCTATCAGCGGTTCTCAACCTGTGGGTCGCGACCCCTTTGGCGGTCGAACAACCCTTTCACAGGGGCCGCCTAAGACCATCCTGCGTATCAGATATTTACATGACGATTCATAACAGTAGCAACATGACAGTTATGAAGTAGCAACGAAAATAATTTTATGGTTGGGTCACAACATGAGGAACTGTATTTAAAGGGCCAGAAGGTTGAGAACCACTGGCTGCTATGGTCTCCTGATTGGGTTTCCTCTTTTACCCGCCCCCTCCCCCCTGCAACGCATGCACCCAAACCATATCCTCTATCTTCACCCTTTTAAGGGCGAGTGGGATCAGGCTGCTCCTCCGTGGGAGCCTCCAACAGCACTGCTTCTCACAGAGTAAAGCCAAGTTCTTCCATTTGTCCAGGATCCCACCAGACCCGCCTGCCTTACCCCTTGGCCTCACCTCCCACTGCTCTCCCTCCGGCGCCCCCAGGCCGGTCGTATCTCCTCTTGTTCTTGGATGGCACCAGCACAGGGATTTGAGCCTCACATGGCTCTCCCCACAGGAAGCCCCAGGGTTCACCTCTCGGCTCCTTTAAGACTGCCCGGCCGACTTGGCTCAGGGGTTGAGCATCCACCTATGAACCAGGAGATCAAGGTTCAATTCCTGCCCCAGGGCACATGCCTGGGTTGTGGTCTCAATCCCCAGTCGGGGGCGTGCAGGAGGCAGCTGATCAGTGATTCTCTCTCATCACTGATGTCTCTATCTCTCTCTCCCTCTCCCTTCCTCTCTGAAATCAATCTAGAGAGAGAGACTTTGCTCAAATGTGACCTTGTTAGAGAAGCCCTCCTCTCTGTTTCTCTTCTCTGCAGCTCCTAGAATGATCTACTATAAGTTACAGTGAAATCAGGAGTTTTGCCTATTCACTGCCGGCGCCTGGGATAGAGTAGTATTCAATAAACAATTGCTGAGAGAACAAATGCATTTTCTAAAGCCAGGGTAGAGCTGTGACCTGATCATGTCCATGGTCTATACTCTTTTGAATATATTTCTAAAATTTCTTTTCAATGTAGGTAAAGTAAAATGGAATAGTTGTATGCATCTGACAAATGCATAGTCGTGTAAGCCGTACCTCAATCAAGACACAGAATAATTTCATCCTCCTCCCCCAAATGCCTCATGTTCTCTCTTTCTCGTTAACCCCTTGCCCCATCTTTAACCCCTGGCAACCATTGATCTGTTCTCCATTGGATAGTTTTGCCTTTTCCAGAATGTCATATAAACGTCACCATACTGCATGTTGCCTGGTAGGCCTGGCTTCTCTCTCTTGGCAGAAAGCATTTGCGCTTCAGCCACGTCATTGGGCCTAAGGGTTTGTCCTGTGTTATTACTGAGTAGTATTCCATTTATGTATCTATCCGTTTGAATTTGATGTATTTCTGGGAGACCATGAATAAAGGAAATGTGCCATCAAGTTGCACATCACAAACACAAGTTTCCAGGAAAAACATACACTTTTGTAGAACTAAATTTAGCCGTTTATTTTTGAGCAAAGCATGGAAAAAGGCCTGAAGAAAATATACCAAACATATTAATAGTGGCTGTCTTTATGAGTAACTTCCTTTCCTTTCCCCTATTTTTATTTGTCTAGGTTTTTTAAATTTTTTTTAAATAAAGGGCTCTTATCAAGAAAAAATTTTATTTTGAAAAAGGCACTTTTTACATGGATATTAAAATAGCTGGGAATATAACTTGAAAAAAATGAAAATACACTTTTAATTCCTTTTGATTTAGGCGGTATTAAATAATCTTAGTGAGACTTTTCGTGAGGAATGAGAAAAAAATTGGGTTCAGCAAAAAGTTTACTTAACCCCAAAGGAGGGAGAGAGGGGCTCACTTGCAGATTATGATTTACAATTCTTTTCCGTCACGATTTTGTCTACACCTGCCATCAAGAAAGCTGCTGCTTCTTTAAGAAGTGAGGGTCTCCACACCGTGTATGAAGTAATAGATCACCTATAAATAGGCTGTTCGCTCTCCGTGCAGATGCCATCATTACTAACTCCTTTCAGGCTCTTTGAGAGCTAACTAATTCCGTGATGCATCATTGAGCATCTAGTTGCTTCATAGCAGATGGTTTCAGGGGTCCATCTGCTCTCAGCAATGTTGTCAACAAGCCCCCTTCACCTTCACCAAAAGGTTCTGAAGCATCGAAAGATTCATTCTCCACCACAGACGCGCTTCCTTGGCTCCTCTCTATGAAGAAGGGGCCCCTGTCTGTTTTTAAAATATTTAATTTTCCAAAAGAAAGGAGATGCAGGTCTATGTAAGTATAAGAAGTATTCTTGGGCCCTAGCTGGTTTGGCTCAGTGGATAGAACTTGGTGGTCCCAGGTTCAATTCTGGTCAAGGGCACATGCCTGGGTTACAGGCTCGGTCCCCAGTGGGGGGGGGGGGGGGGGGCGGTGCAGAAGGTAGTCAATCAATGATTCTCTCTCATCATTGATGTTTCTATCTCTCTCCTTTCCTCTCTGAAATCAAATATATATATATAATATTCTTGGTAATGCCAGGGAAACACATGAAAGGGTATCTTAATTTAAAGAATTTGTAAGCTTACCTAAGTTAGGAAAAGAGAGAGAGAGAGAGAGAGAGAGAGAGAGAGAGAGAGAGAGAGAGAGAGAACAACGAAGTGTTTGCTTTCCTGGGCTGACTATGTTAAAAATGAGTTACTAGGCTGTCCACCTTGTTCCATTACTCCCATCCCAGCTTATTTTGGGTTTTCCGGGGGAAAGAATGCCTTCTCCCTGCCTCTGAGGTCATTTGGGGGTCCGCTGGGCAGGGGCAGGATGGACACATGAAATGCACCGCGAAGCTCCGACTAACTCCATGTGGGTAAGAGCAGACTGAATACGGGACCTGCCTGCTGAGGAGACCCAGCGGTAAGGCTGTGGGGACCCAGCCCGTTTGATTCCAGAAATCCCCAGTGCTCCGTTACCTCAGTGATGGCTGAAATCTGCGATCAGGCCGCCGGAGAGACAGGATGGCAGCACGCGGTGAATGACACAAGGACAGCGGCTGCACTTGAACATGTAGGTTTTCTTTTCCGCGTTGGAAAACGAGGAGGAAAGACACAGTTGGTGGTGAGGAAGCACGGAACAGAAGTAGAGGCGTTTTAAAGGGCCACGAGGAACCCAGAGCCCATTTGTTTGGATTGAGTCAATGGACACTCCCAACCCAATACATCAAACGTGGATTCAACACCAGGCACTATACAAATATCTTTCAGATATTTAAGAAATTGATTGATGAGAGAGAGAGAGAGAGGTTTTATTCCACCTACTTATGCATTCATTGTTGGATTCTTGTATGTGCCCTGACCCGGGATCAACCCGCAACTTGGCACATTGGGACGATGCTCTAACCAGCTGAGCCACCCGGCCAGGGCATCGTTCAGATACGGGTTCATTAGAGAGATGTCACTTTGTCACCAATTTTTCAACAGGGGAACTGGGAGGAGCCTGCCTTTTCTGAGAACAGTGTAAATACCGACTGTTGTTCTCTCTGCAGCCACAAGAGAGCGCTGGAGAGGAGAGTGCTCTGAGTTTTATGTCCAAGTGGCCGTATTTCAATTGGACTTTCAAAAAGAAACACGGGGATTGAGATTAGGACATGAAAGAAAATCACCGAAGCTTTCCGAGTTATATTTCAGAGAGCTGTTTGAAGGCAATTTATTACCTTCTTTTTTTTAAAAAAAAAAAAAAGCAAAAAACATTAGGAAAAGAAGTAAGACTGGCTCATTGAAATAATGGCACTTACTCGAGGCAATTGTCATTGCTGATGGCTCTAGTCTTATATTAGACCATTTATTTTTTTTTTTTTAAGAGAAGGGCTACTTTTTAAAAATATATATTTTATTGATTTTTTTACAGAGAGGAAGGGAGAGAGAGAGAGATAGAGAGTTAGAAACATCGATGAGAGAGAAACATCGATCAGCTGCCTCCTGCACACCCCCTCCTGGGGATGCTCCCACAACCAAGGTACATGCCCTTGACCGGAACCGAACCTGGGACCTTTCAGTCTGCAGGCCGACGCTCTATCCACTGAGCCAAACCAGTTAAGGCAAGACCAATCATTTTTAATAGGCGTTTATGAAGTGCCTACTAGGTGCCCGGAACTAGACAAGGTTTACAGTAGAGACCTAATTCCAGCCTCCAGGATCTTTCTAGTTCCTAAGCTGAAACTCCTGTGCTAAAGGGTGTGTGTCAGAGGTGAATGATTTATGACGAGTCCCAACACCCAAGGAGTGGCCTGCGTTAGAGACGGGCGGGAATGTGCGTTCCTGATACTTCCATCAATGTCATCTTGATGATCCTGTCAAGAACATCCAGTGAAATTGACTTTACCATCACTCCTGCTTTTGCTGTGAAAGCAGAAATACTCCAGACATGTTTGCTGTGGCTTTGAAAGCTTCAGAATCTCTTTTCATCCCATTTTTTCCTTTAGGGAGTCATTGAATACTCAAGCATGCTCAGCACTTGAGTATTCAGTTGCTTTATGAATGGGAGGAAAGGATTTTGATTTAGGTGGTATTAAATAATCAAGCATTCTCCCAGTGATTTTAACAAATATTGTGAAATTGTGTGATCTCAAACACTATATTTTAATTACCTGTGGATGGCGCTATCGATCGAGTCATCTACCCATTGCCTGTGGCTCTGTAGGGCGGTAGGTGTGAACGGTTATGGCAGGAAACAGGTTAAGACCAAAGCAATGATTTCATTTTTTTTTTTAAAGCAGCCTATCCCTGTTTTCAAATGAAACCTTATGTAGGGCCCCGATATATCAACCTGGTAAAATAGGAGCTGTTTTTGCTCAGCCCCCAAGTTCCTTAGTTCCCTGCCCCCCACATTTCCCAAGAAACCCAAGTGCCACCCAGCCAGCTTTCTGCCTGGTGTCAAAACGGGTGGGTCTAAATTTCTCACTTTCAATCAATGTCTTTGAATGTCCAGACCAACATGGGGCAGATGATGGTCATATTTGGGTATTGACCTACTTCTCTCTTTGTAACCAGACTGGTTTTTTATTGTTTTATTTTATTTTATTTGTGTTTTATTGAATAATTGATGGTATCTTGCAGCATCTCTACTAAAATATTCTGTCAGTGCTGTCACTAGCATGCAGTCTGTTTACACTATACTCAAAAATGTGTCCAAAAATGGCTTCAAGCTTTCTAAAATTAATATATTCTCTTTATAACATTTGTACATAATGACTCAGATGTTTGTATCTTTGAATTCAAGAAAAAAAAAAACAAACAGAAGAAAACAAATTTTCTTATAACTTTCAGTAGAGAGAGAAGCCATTTAATGAAAGGCCACTGTCCGTAAATCTTAGTGTCAGGCAAGTGTATCAGTCCCTTCAGGCTGCTATGACAAGCACCCCCAACTGGGCGACTTCAGCAACAGAAATGCACTGTCGCACAGCTCTGGAGGCTGGAGGTCTGAGATCAGGTGTCAGCAGGGTTGGTTCCTGCCTAGGGTTGTGAGGGGCAGTCTGTTCCTTGCCTCCCCCTGACCCCCCTCCAGCTTCCAGTGGCTTCCTGGTGAGCTGTGGTGTGCCTTGGTTTGCAGAAGAAGTGCCTTGAGCTCTCCTCTGTCTTCACAGAGAATTCTCCCTCTGTGCACCTTTGCCTCGGTGCTCACATTTGCCCTTTTTATAAGGATCCCAGTCAGACTGGATTCGAGCCCAACCTAATGACCTCATTGTAACTTGACTTGGATCTGCGATGGTCCTATTTCCAAATAAGGTCACGTTCACAGGTAGGGCTTCAATGTCTTTGGGGCAGGGGTACAAGTCAACCCGTAAGACAGGTCCTGTCTTACTGCTGTTCTGAAATATGTGCATCACTCTATGCGTGTTCCTACCTGCTTAGGTCAAGGCTGAGGCAGGTGCACGGAGTCACCCTGGGTGTGACAGCAGAATTCATTGATCTAAATCATTCAATAATGTCCCAAGACACTTACGAGGTTGCCTAACAACAAGTTACAAAATATTCATAGAAATGAGAAATGTATAGAACGAGGCCTAGAATTCTTACCAAAAAGGGAGGCTACATATGGCCATAAATTGTTTTACTGATTTGTCACAAAATGAGGCAAAGAAAAACGCTTGCATGAATTTAGTGCCCTGAAAAAAAAATCTACCTTTTGGCCAACCCAAACTATGAGCATGTATGAATTAATCATAATTTCTACATAATCTAGCTTTAGCTTTGCAAAACATAAGGTTTCCTCCAGCTGATGTCTCAAATAACAATGCATAATTGTATTTCTGCAGCTATAAAACATGTCATATGCAAATTAGTGCATTACTATTGATAAAAAAATTATAATTATAGATAAAAATAAATTTTCCCTAAATAAAATTGATAATTTTGAACTTCTTTGGAATAATTAACTGCAAATTTGAAGGTTATTAGTGGAAAAAAAACACACGTGCCCTTTCAATAAAAAACCTCACTGCCAACAAATGGCTGACCTACATTTGCAAAATTACTAAATGACAGTGATTAAATGGAAGGCAATTTAAATATTTTATTGCAACAGGAAATTGCCCTTCTTCCTATGTTTACTTAGTGGCAGTAGGGGCTCCTTTAAGCTTTTGGCTTTTTACTCCTTAAAATATGCCCTGTTTTGTTGTCTTAGAATAAGGAACGAGAAGACTATGCACAGCAAAGCTAAAACAACACTTTCTTCGCTCAAAACGAAGCCTGATTCGGTCAGGGTGTACATTCCAAACTGTGAAAGCCGGCCGCCCACAGACCCGCATTGTCATAAGGCTGACGTGCTTTCTGTTTGAGGATTTTATTTGGGCCTGTGGAGTCGCCTGGTGTGCACAACTAAAGTTTGGGTCACCCGGCAACTTCCTTCAAAGGCATGGCCTGGACCCTGGAGCAGTTTTTTTATCTCACAAAACCTTCTCCCTCGTCCCTGTTCCACCGCATTTACACAGAGTGAATGTCCAATAAGGCCTGACTGGCACCTCTTTCCCTCTTGACACCCCCAGTCTCCCCACATTAGCTCCGATGGGAGCGGAGTCGGTTACATTTCAGTCTGCGGAGCCCCCTGGCATGGGTGACACGGCCCGGGAGCCCTCGGGTCTCTCCTCTCAAAGTCACAGCAAAGCAAACATGCCAAGTGGCGCCTGTGAAAAGGTGGGATGTCATCGCTGCGGAAAAGCACTCACAGCGTGACGTGTCCGCCACCCGATCTCTGAGACCGCGCAGGCCGTGCCAAAGCACCCGTGGCAAGAACAGTTGCCTCTTGGAATCAGGGTCCCCGTGTTTGCAATACTAGGGGAAGGGCTGATACAGCTTTTCATTCTTCCCGGCAAACGCACGCAGACAGAGGTCTAAGTTGGAACCACACAGAACGCATCATCTTAATTATTGTCTAGTGGTACAGACGGGCGAGCTCAGGAAGAGGGGGAAGTCACTTTGGAGGCCAGCTCCCTTTCCAGAAACGGTAACAACCATGAAGTGCTTTCTTTATGCCAAACACAACCCTTAGTGAGTGGAGGTAAACAGGCGTCCAGAACCGATGTGATAAAGGGAACAGGCTCTGAAAAAAATCTCTGGCTGCTACTGATCTTCAGAAATATCTTCTCTCTCTTTCTAATGAGTGTGTCTTTGAAACTAGATAGCTTTCATTATAAAAATTATGAAAAAGGGTAGTGATGTCTCAAGGTTTAATTGAAGAGTGTTGTGGAGGCTTAATTATCCCAGGAGCTGTGTTAAATCCTGTTTCAAATAAAACAAACAACAGATGAATTCTGATTCTGCATCAAATCAGACATGTAAAAATATTTTAGTGGATAACTTACTCTCTTTTCTAAAAACCACTTGTCATATAATTGAAAGATTTTCATCTAGATGCCATCTATTGAACTAAAAGAAGTAGGGTCACCAGCATATTCACAAATTATCAAAAAGGAAATATTTTAAATAATTAAAAATAAAAATACAGTCCATCAGGTTCATAAATTTAAAATAAATTTCAAAGGGCTGATATTCGCTTTATACATATTTACTGTTTAATAATATCATGGAAAAATATTAACAAAAAAATAAATTGGGAAGATAAAAATTGGTTCATGCTTTTAATCAATAATCATCCAAAAAATATTTTCTAAAACAAACAAAAAATTCTCTCTTGAACAAGTATAGGATCATACCCAGAGAATTCCTGACTATTGAATAGAGAAGCATAATAAATTTTATCTTTACTATATACCTAGTTGAATTTTTTAAATCATTTTGTCATAAATTATTATGTTATAACAATCATATGATATTATAGGACTGAATCACCAACCTCATAAAACCACTTTCTTTCCCACTGGGTGTAACGTAATTTTGATTTTAATAAAATTTGAAAAATATTTGACAATTAAATTGTTAATGTGCTTTTGTGCTTCCTTATACAGAGCGGCAGGCATCGCTACAGAGAAGATGGCTCTAGTCTTCATTCACGACTATTTTGATGACTTAAAATGGTCAGTGCGTTAGCTTTAAGAAATAAAAAGCTCAGATTCTCCAAGATTGCAAACACCAAAATGATATGTGCTGTTTTTCTCTCGAATGAACGTATTTTAAAGTTTAGAATCCTTGTAGAAATGCTTGCCCAGATACAAATGCTGGAAACCAACAGGGAGAGGGGTGAGCAGCAGAGGGAGTGGGGGAGGACTGAGGGAGCTGTTTTCCTTGCTCTTTATTACTTGTGAAATGCTGTCCACCTTTTAGTAACCATCACTCTGGGTCTCCAATAGTTTGGCCCAACAGCCTTTGAAACCCTATCACCTCGAATTTTTTTTTTTAAAGGGTACGCTTCCTGGGCCTGGCTGGGCTGTGCCATTATGTCCTCTGCCTTCCCAGGTAAGGAAATTACTTTTAGCAGGCCATCGTGAAGACGGGATTATTACATAATTGGAAGGAGCATGTTCCATTTCTCAGGAACCAGCCGGTATTACCGGGGCGCGCGGGTGGGAGTCCCCTTCTCTCCCACCGTTCAGACGCGCGCCCCGTGTTCCTTTTGGGGAGAGACGCACGACTCCTCGGCGCCCATTTCGCCTCCAATTTAATGAAGTTGTAAAGTAGCAAGACTGACAGGTTAATTATCCTTTATAAAAGGGGGACAAATTGAACTGTGTCTTTCCATCATCTTTTGATAGATCAAGAAGCTCAGGGGTGCACAGATGTGGCTCTGGCGAATAGAGCTGCGAAGTCAGCCGGCAACCCCGCCCTGACCCCGCTCTGCCCACTGGGGCCTCCCTAGATTGCACTTGGCTTTTTTTTTTTTTTTCACATTCAACAGATCCCACTTTATTATAAATTCAGGAGGATTTTTTTTTCCCCCTCCCTTCCTCCCTCCATATGTTGGCTGACAGCTCCCGTGAAATAACTGATGGCTAAATTTAAACTCTGATGAAAATTAACCCAAGTGTTAAATGCAAACAGGAGCTGCTTGGAAGAGAAAAAGAGTTATCATGGGCGATGCCAAACAGTGGAAAATGTGTGTAGATTAATTGAGCCTCGCCGGTGACAGGCCGTCAGGCGGGCTGACGGCTCTCGCCGGCGTTCTGGTCCCAGGTAAGTTGGCCAGAGGGCAGCCCGGACAAGTCCTGCTTTTCAAAAAGACCGCGGGAAGCTTGACAGGAACGCTAACTAGATCATCGAAAGTTCATGGTCAAAGAAGAGATTTTTTTTTCTCCTCTTCTTTTTCTGCAGAGCTTTGCACTAAAGAGAGTTTGCAGACAGGAGAGCCACGCATGAGATATCAAATTGCAAGTGCAGCAAAAAAAAAAAAAAAAAAAAAAGATCAGAGGAGGAGAGAACTAGTGTTGTCTGATAAAAACAACAACAAAAATGCGCAAATGTGCCACTGATTCCAAGTGCATATGGAGAAGGTGATTTGGTTAAAAATCATCAGCTTTTGGCTTGAAACATTTCCCTCTTGGAGAATAATGCTTCTCTTCCTCTAGGCATTTTCACAGACATGACATTTGTATTTTTCTTTTTCAGCTTAAAATATGTATTTTTAGGGAAGCTCAGTGAAAGGAAATAGAAATCTCATCAAATATACGAGTAATTCTGTTTCCTATTATGGTGTACATGTGACATGCATAAGACTCCAAGGAAAAAGTTCATTGTTCTCCATGAAGAAGGCAATATTTTGCTTCTGTAACGAGATAACATTAATAATGTGCTATTTTAGCTGAATGTTAGCAGGATACAATAAGTAGATCACTGAGTCGTGAAGCAGGAAAACTGCTTGAGACCAGGCTCGGTGTCCTAACAGACCCACGAGTGTGAACAGACGAGCGAGCCTCAGTTTGCTCCTTGGTAAAGTGGGTGTAATAGTAACGAGATCAAATGAGATTGGGAAGTTGAAAGCTCATCTTTCACCAAGCGAAGCAAAGGAAACTGGGCACCAAGGAATGGCCCTGAGTGTGGGACAGTGGGGAGGACCTGAGACGGAGAGTCAGAAACCAGAGTCCAGTCTGGGCCTGTGGCTCCTTGGTCACTAGCAAACAGGATGTCTCTCTCTCTCTCTCTCTCTCTCTCTCTCCCTCTCTCTCTCTCTCTCTCTCTCCAAGATGATCCTGAGCGATGAGCATGATGATGCCTAGAAAATGCCCTTTTTGTAAATTGCAAGTTTCGGGCCAGCGACTAATTCTTATTTTGTTGCCCCTCCTTCCTTCACCTGCCTAAACCTGCCCGTCAAATGAAGGCGGACTCAAAGCCGGCCTTTCTCCCCGCTCAGCGCTCCGACCTGGGGTTAGTAGGCCTTTGACGTATGAGTTTGGGAGGGGGTGCAATTCCATCCATGACCGTCTCAGGCAAGGCAAGCCCTGCTTCCGGCTCCGGCCAGTGGCAGAGCAGGTGTGCAGAGGCCGCTGGAGTGGCCAGGCCAGGGTGGGGTCAGCGTGCACCTCGGTGGCCCGGCCACTCGGATGTGACTACTTCTCAAACCGATTGCTACGTTCTCGCTGGCGGGAGAGAACGTGTGGCCATAACTAAACTTCCAAAACCACCGGGGAAGGGAAGAAATAAATGGAGCAGCCGCGGAGTCATTCCCTGAATAGCATCCTGGCAGGCATCGCGGCTGGAAACGTGAATTAAATGAGGATGAGCGCCGCTAACGTGTCGTTAGCTCGCCGGGACAACGCGCTGTGACATTCACTTTCGAAGCGTGGGGAGGCGGTTAACAAGTTCCCCTACAGCAGTGGTTCTCAACCTTCCTAATGCTGCGACCCTTTAGTACAGTTCCTCATGTTGTGGTGACCCCCAATTTCATTGTTACAAATTGAACATAATGAAAGCATAGTGATTCATCACAAAACAATATGTAATTATATATGTGTTTTCCGATGGTCTTAGGCGACCCCTGTGAAAGGGTCGTTCGACCGCCAAAGGGGTCGCGACCCACAGGTTGAGAACCGCTGCCTTACAGCCTTTACCGAACCTCCCCACCGCTGCGGAGCCTGGACACGGGGCGCCCAGGCGGCAGGGAGACCGAGGCCCCTGCAGGCTGGTCCCGCTTGGGGACCTGGCCTTCCCGAGCCCCGCTGTCCCCACTTGCAAGAAGTGAATGGTGGTGATGCAATAACACGTCAACATGCATCACAGCCTATTGGGCGAAAATGGGTAAAAAAGGGAAAGGTCTTTAAGCATCCAAAGGCATATAAACTATAAGATAATTGGATTTGAAAACTCTGGCTTCTTGCTGTGACTTGTGACTTTCACCCAAAACATCTGTGGTGCCTCAGTTTCTCCTCCCCCTCACCCCCCTGGGATGTCATCAGGATATTTGCCTTGGACTTTTTATGGGGGGGTAATTTTGGAGAAACCATGGTAAGCATATCTTGCCATCAGCAAGTATTTAGACCAGTGGTTCTCTACCTTCTGGCCCTTTAAATACAGTTCCTCATGTTGTGACCGAACCATAAAATTATTTTCGTTGCTACTTCATAACTGTAGTGTTGCTCCTGTTATGAATCGTCATGTAAATATCTGATATGCAGGATGGTCTTAGGTGACCCCTGTGAAAGGGTCTTTCGACCGCCAAAGGGGTCGCGACCCACAGGTTGAGAACCGCTGATTTAGACTTTGCGTGAGCTCCACTAGGATTTTTTAAAAGAAAGGGATGATTTTTATGTTGTTCCCAAAAAAGACAGACCAGTGGGGATGCCCAGGCAGCCAGGCGAGCGTCTCAAAGACCTGAGTCGCTCAGAGCATAGGTGGTAGATGGGAAGGACCACGGTTACTCTAGGATTTCACACGGGTACAGTCCTGCTCGCTTCTCGTGGGTCAGGGACCAGGGAGGACTTCCTCATACGCCTGGTTACAGGATGAGATGAGGTCCTGCTGACACATTTAGGTTCAGACTAACCATCAGGATGGGGAGAGGTTTGCTGGGCCCCCTGGTGGGGGGCGGGAGGGAGGAAGCAAGAAGAGAACCCAGGAGAAATGGGGAGATTGAGGAAACTCTGATTCCTCTCTGAAATCAATAAAATAATATTTAAAAGAAAAAGGGGGCTGAAGGGACAGGTGATGGACTTCTCAGCGGAGAGCAATGTGGACAGACGGCAGGAGGACTTACTGCCCCTCCTTGGAACTCTACGCCTCCCATAGGCCCATGAACTCTAGAGGAAGGGAGGAAATAAACTTTCCATCCGTCCAGCGGGCGTGAACGGAACACAGAGTGAAGTTGAATTATAGGAATGTCTTGCACACCTGGGTTTGCAGATGCGGATTCATTCAGGGGAGAAGAAATGGCTCTCTATCCTCTTACCTTTCTCTTTATGTTTTTAAAATATATTTTTATTGATTTCAGAGAGGAAGGGAGAGGGAGAGAGAGACACATCAATGATGAGAGAGAAGCATTGAGCGGCTGCCTCCTGCACGCCCCCTACTGGGGATCGAGCCTGCAACCCAGGCAGGTGCCCTTGACCAGAATCGAACCCGGGACCCTTCAGTCCACAGAACGACGCTCTATCCACTGAGCCACACCAGCCAGGGCATCATCACCTTTCTCTTTAAATCTGTTTCCACACCTCCTTTTTGGCACAAAGCAGATACTCAGTACACAGAAAGCAAATGAAACGTAAGCCCAGCCACCAGCGGGGAGGAATCCAGTCGCTCCTGGCCACGGGGTCACGCTGTACCCACAGCGCCCCCGCCCCATGCCCCTGAGTGAGTGGTGGTGTTTAAGGATCGCGGGCCCTCCATCCCTGTCCGCGGGGCTCCATCCCGCGGCCCAGGTAACTGACATGCCACCGTCCCCGGCCTCTCCAGCATCTTGGGCTTCTCCATCTTTCCCCTCCCCGCCATCTGTTCCCGCTGCTCCCACAGCTTTGCTGCTCGCCCCCGCCAGGGCCTGGGCGGGAGGGTGTGGAGGCCTCTGACGAGGGGCCCCGGCCCCTCCACGCACCCTCAGCCCGAGGAGAGCACCAGCTGTCTGGCTTCATCTGCATGTCTCTCTCCCACATAATGAAATTAGCCACGAGTTTCCCGAGGTGATCAAGACGCCCACGTAGGCGCTCTCGATGTGTCGATGTGTCAGGGCGAGATGGAGAGGGAAGGGGAAGGTCAGGGAAGCGTTCGGGTAACATATCTGCAGCAGCAAAAGAGAGGAAATGAGAACTAATTTTCCTGGAGACGTACCTTCCAGCTCAGAGGAAAATGGACTGTTATTATTTTTTTTCCTTTTTTAGCTCAGAGGAAAGTTAGATGAGGCCTTTACAAGGTAACGGTCCCCCCTCTGGGGCAAAGGCACACACATTTTAGGAACAAACAGGAGAAGGCGTCAGCCAAGGCTGAAGAGCATTCTCCGTGGCTGACCGTTTCTGGGGCCGGATACGGAACTGTCTGAACGTGACCATGGCCGGTCATCCTGGGCTCATTTCATGTGAAACAGAACGTTTTAAAGCTCCTTATGTGTGTGTGTGTGTGTTTTTGCGGGGGGGGGGGGGGGCGCGGAGAAGGTGTCTTCAGAACGTCCTGTAGGTACCGCCGGCCTCGTCCATTTTCACAGACTGCCAAGTTCACCCAAGAACGCCAGGTCCATTGCCCCCGGCCACTTTCAGATTCTGCCACTAAATGGTTCCACTACAGGCAAGCTATTCGTTAACCTTGGCCTCTGTTTCCTCATCCGTATAATGGGCTGAAAAGGACACCAACCTTAGAATAGTTCTGGAGGAATCTTATTAGAAATAATAATATTTAAATCGTGCTAGTGGGCGTTACATACAAGGCGAGGTGGGATTACACTCTTGGACAGTAGGGCAGTCGCGGCTTTTGTCCGTGCCTGCACTATTACAGGTAAGGGCCAGGGAATTTTCACCTGCAGAACTAACTCAGCATCTTGGACCTGTCTGACTTTCTATTGGGAATAGAGTCCATTTCTTGGGACTACAAGGAGGGGATGTACATACTGGAGCCTGGTATAGGCAAGGTCTCAACAGGTGGTCTGCCCAAATGAAGATATTTACCAAGAGATTAATCGCAAAGCATGATGGGTCCTGGGGACTGTTAAGAATCAATGACAAAGTCTAAGGTTAGCACAGGGTCTGGCTGGGGAGGATGGTCTCGGTGATCTAACAATTGAATCCTGCCGTCTGTCTGGACACAGCATCGCCACCCATCACGGCTCAGCGGTTGAGCGTGGACCCATGAACCAGGTCACCGGTTCCATTCCTGGTCGGGGCACATGCCCGGGTTTCAGGCTTGATCCCAGTGAGGGGCGTGCAGGAGGCAGCTGATTGGTCGATGTTTCTCTCTCATCGATGTCTCTCTATCTCTCTATTCCCTTTCCCTTCCTCTCTCTCTAAAATCAATAAGGTAAAATATTTTTTAAATGTATTTTATTGATTTTTTTACAGAGAGGAAGGGAGAGAGATAGAGAGTCAGAAACAACAATGAGAGAGAAACACCGATCAGCTGCCTCCTGCACACCTCCCACCGGGGATGTGCCCGCAACCCAGGTACATGCCCCTGACCGGAATCGAACCTGGGACCCTTCAGTCCCCAGGCCGACGCTCTATCCACTGAGCCAAGCCGCTCTCAGAAGGTAAAATATTTTTAAGAAGTGAAAAGCTGAGCTATGTAACCACAGCTTCTGAGCACATGGAGGCACCTGAATGCCAATATCAGTTGGATTAAAATAAGAATAAATGATATGGCAAAAGTAGGCTACACAGAACCACGTTCCCCCTTGGAGAACGCATTTATTTGCCCAAACGCTAAACTAGGCAGAGCGCAGATTCGGTGCGTCTGGCCCCGTCTCAGGTTCCCATGCACACTTCTGTGCGAGGCTGCGGGTGTTCCTATACCAGCACAGGGGACATTTTTGCTCTAAATGTGATGTTTTCCTTTCGGTCATTTTGACATGGAGATCGGGAACAGTATCAGTGATAGTGGTCTATCTTGTTGAGATGAACTTTAATTTCTTCCAAGTGCCGCTCATGGAACTCGGGGTTCACCGGGACTCCCCCATCCTTTATCCAGCGCAAGTGCGGAAGGTGACCGTCAAACATGCGGTTGCCAGGGTGCACCGGGGGGACACAGACGTGTCCGCCGGGAGTGAGATCCTTCCCTGGGCTTCCCTTCCCTCTGTCCCCTCCCTGTCACCACCGGAAAAGACGATTTCTTCTTGGCAGCTCTTCATGTCAGTCAAGAGTCCAGGTCAGACACTTACCAATTGACCCTGTGTTCAGGGGAGAGACTCATTTCAGCGCCTGTCAATAGCCTCTTTTGATCCGTTTAGGCCGCAGCCTGCATCCCGGTGGGGATTTATATCGATGCGTGTGTGGACTTCTAAAGGCAGGGACCCCTGGCGGAGCTCCGGGAGTCCGCTGGCCTGGGAACGGCTGCTTCTGCAAAGACCCCCGAGAGAAGACGATCCCTGGGGACTATTTCTTTCTAATATATTTTCATTGATTTCAGAGAGGAAGGGAGAGGGACAGATAGAAACATGAAGAGAGAGAATCATGGATCGGCTGCCTCCTGCACGCCCCCTACTGGGGATGGAGCTCACAACCCGGACGTGTGCCCTGACCGGGAATGGAGCCGTGACCTCCTGGTTCACAGGTTGATGCTCAACCACTGAGCCAGCCGGCCAGGCATACCTGGGGACTAGTCACACCTAAGACCTTCAAGGATCCTGAGACCCCGAAGCTGGGGTATAGAAGGGCCAGAGCAGGGAAGCCCAGTGTTCATTCGTCAGATCTCAGGGTGTGTAGCCTGTGGTCTCACATCCTTGCACCGGGAAGGCCAAGTTCGCTCATCGAACTCCTGAGTTACTTGGCTGTGGAGGCATGTTGCCGGGTCAGAGGTCACAGCTAACGTAGGTTGGCCCTGGGAGAAGTGTCCCAAACCACAGGCTGTGGGGCCGGCGTGCGATGCCCCTCTGGACTGGTGGGGCCTGCTCTCTCCCCCCTCCGCCTTGGGGACACATCAGGAGAGATGTCCCACCTGAGCCCGGGGGTTCCCTCCCTGGCCAGCCCTCAGGATCCTAACCGGCATCCTGTGCGTTTCTCCTTGGCAGGTGTGTGTCACCACGATGCCAGTCGCTCCCCACCTGTGCCGCAGGGAAAGAACCGTGAGCAGGGTGGGGGAGTCGGGGGGGGGGGGAAATTTCCCTGACGTGCCCCCGCTGCGACATCGGCCGCTGGAGAAGGCTGTCAACCTCTGACCTCCCCCAGACGCGTCTGGAAATGAAGTGAAAAGAATTGCCAGGCGGTTCCCCCGCCTCCTTCCCGGCCTGCGGTCCGTCCTTGATGTCAGTCAAAGGAGTTGACTGGCACCCATGGCGCTGTCACAAAACCCCCCCACCCCTGCACGAAACCCCGTAATGACGGGCGTCAGGATGACTCGTACGGATCAAGTAATGACTCCTTGACATAATGTATTGTTTACCTAGGCGCCGCGCTCTTCCTCGCATCTTAATGAGCCTCATTAATAACAAGTTAGGAATCCGCGGCGACTTCTTCACAGCTGGACCATATGCACTAATTACACCGAGCACGCGAACCTCCGACAATCCGCCGGGTCAGAGCGAGCCTGTAAGGAGAGGGCTGAGCCTGGGGTGGAGGTATTTCTGCTGCATCCCCTTAAGGATGTCAAGTGTGATAGCAAAGCCATTTGCAGATCATTAAGGCGGCCCGTCATCTTTGAACAGTGGGTTTCCTTTGTGTTGGTGGGTGGGAGTTCTCACTGGGGGAGGTGGCAGGGTTGGGTGGGAGGAACTGGCTGGTGGACTCGCCTGGCCACCCCAGGAGCACATCCTCTGGTAACCAACCGGGACAGTCCTCCCGTGGAGGAATAAACGTCCGTGGTAGTGAGGGGCGACCGATCGGTGGACATATCTCACGTCTAAAGAATCAAGGACCAGGGTTTTAAGTGCTGTAGGAGGCACGCGGTTCGTGGCTTTCCTTAATGGTAAGGCCTGCTTAGCTTCTGCTCCATCCTCACGAGAGTCTTAGAAGCTGAAATCAGTACAGTGGGGCCTTGACTTACGAGTTTAATTCGTTCTGAGACCGAGCTCGTCAAGGAGCTCGTTAACTCAAATTACTCTATCAACTCAATGCAAAAAATCGGCGGAGAGACAGCTGGTATCTCAAAAAACTCGTTAGTCGGGACACTCGTAAGTCAAGGCCCCACTGTATTTGGAATCAAGGCAAGACAACAATGCTAACGAAGGCAAGATGCCAGGTCACGAGACAGATTCCCCAAGAAGGACCGGAAGGCTCTGCTCCCCCCTCGACCTGGCTTGCCAACGTGCAGGGCACCCCGGTGGCAACCTTCCTAGGGAAAGTGCGAGAAAACCCTGTCTGGGAGAGCCTTCTGTTCTATCAGCAGCCAGACACGGGGCTGGGGACGCTTGAGTGTGACTACTGATTCTCTCTGGGCACAGGTGCTGGGAGGCCACAGGGACACTGTGAGCCGAGGGGCAGCTGCTGCAGGGAAGGTCACGGATCGCCTGAGCCCAGAGTCACTTATGAATCTTTTAAAAAATAAATCGTGCAGTTTCGCTTTTTGGTCGTGGCAAGATCCCAGAGGGAATGTGGTGAGAAACGAATGTGTGGCTCAGGCTCCCTTCAAGGTCCTTGCAGAAGTCACACTCCCCACCTGGGCCCGCAGACCTCGGACTCCGGTCAGTGGGGGAGAGAGAGATTTGGGCCTCGGGGCTGCGTGCACAGGCGTGGTTTGCTCAGAGCGACTTCGGGCCTTCGCCGGGTCCCCATCCGCCCGTGTTTGAACAAGACGTGGTTCACAGCAGCCAGGGTCCGTAACAGCTACCTGGGTGATTCAGCAAGAAACCCGGGAAAAGGTGATGCCGAGGTGGCAGGCATCAGGCGAGCAGGGTGAGCAGCTGTTCTCCGGGAAAGGGCCGTGGATGGGGGCGCACCCTGCCAGGCACCATATGTGTGATGGACAGGCCGGTGAGCGCGGGGTGCCTGAGCGGAGGTGACAGGCCGGCTCCCGTTCGCAGGGAAAGAACCTTCCCTGGGCGTCGATGCCAGTGAAACAGTGTCCACAAACGGGGCGCATTTTCAGGCTCCCGGCCACTTGGCGGAATTGTCCTGGCTGCGACCTCCCCTCCCCACCCCTCCCCCCAAGAAGAGAAAAGCTACACCCTTCACCCCAGCAGGACACCTGCCCCCATCATCCCCGAGGCTGTCACAGACACCAGAGAGGAACTCCAGGATGGAGAGCCCAGCCCCAGGCACACTTGTAGAGCACCGTGCAAGCACGTCCACGCGTGTTCTCTCCCGTGGGATCCCGGAGGAGGCGGAGATGCAGTGAGTGGACGGAGGAGCCAGCATCCGAACTCCTGTCTAGCTGGCCCACGGCTGGCGCTGGCTTCAGTCTGCCTTCTGGAGCTTGAGCCAGAGAAACTCGGTGGACTATCGTCAGAAAGGGGACAGGCGTCCCTCCCAGGGCTGCGCTGGTCCCCAAATGCATCCCCAGCAGCCCCCCCTTTTACTGCCTGTGCAGGGAACGCCCTCCCCCCACCAACACTTGTGCCTGATCTTTGCTTTGAAAGCCCACCCTCTGGGATCCCCACTCGCCGGGCTGTTCTAGTGTCACATGAAAACGGGACATCTGAGAGCAGGCCGGCGGGTGTTGATTTTTAAAAAAATGTATTTTATTGATTTTTTACAGAGAGGAAGGGAGAGGGATAGAGAGTTAGAAACATCAACAAGAGAGTAACATCGATCGGCTGCCTCCTGCACACTCCCTACTGGGGATGTGCCCGCAACCAAGGTACATGACCTTGACCGGAATCGAACCTGGGACCCTTCAGTCTGCAGGCTGATGCTCTATCCACTGAGCCACACCGGTTAGGGCAGGGTGTTGATTTTGAAGACGGAACACACCGAGGGACCTCCAGCGCCTCGCTGGACGCGGCTTCCAAGTAGAAACCGCTTTTGTCTCATCTATTCTCACCGCGATCAGGAAATATGTACCGGGTGCCTGTGTGGCCGCCGAGGAGGGAGGTGGCGGGGAAGTCTCCGAGGCACGCGCTCCGACTTCCGGAGCTCAGTATGATGAGACATGCTCGTGCGGGAAGTCGGTCATCAGCCATCTCCCCTGGACACGGCCAGTGACGGGGCATCAGAAACACCCACTGAGTCTCATTCCCACCGCGATCGCAGCACTGCCGGATCAGCTCAGCCGTCTGCTCATGCAGGCCTAAAAATTGCCATTTGCTCACGGATCCCAGGCCTCTAAGTGACTCCACCCAAGTAGAAAACGCTCGTTTTCCCAGTGTGCTTTGCAGGATACAGAGCTGTGAGAAATGGATGGTGGGCTGAGCATCACTCACCGAGCTCACAGGCGGGCAGGCAGAGACCTGGCATCCACGATTGCTACTCCCGGCTCCTGCCCCCAGCCCCCAGCACCCACTTGACATCTAGTGACTCCTGAGACAGCCCCAGGGTAAGTGTTAATATGACCCAGTCCTTACATTGAATCTAAATTCTTCTTGCAGAAAGAGAAACCCATCTCCCCCCCTTTTTTTTTTTTGCGGGGGGGGGGGCGGTCTTTCTTATTTTAAACAGCTGCTAAACACTATTGATCTGGCTGCAATTAGCCTGGACTAATCTTCAAGTCTCCTGAGAAGCCCTCATTTTCCAGAGATTTGGAGGGGAGTTCTTTGCAGGGTGGAAGGGTGGGAGGGGGTGCGAGGGCAGAGGATGGAAAAGAGCCACCACTGGTCTTTACAAGCTGAATGCAATGATGGAGAGAACTGTGACCTCATTGTAAGAAATAGACAAAGACGCGTCCCTGCCTTGCACGTGGGTGTTTCTTAAACCACTTGCTGAGTTAGAATGGTTCTTATTTCTGTGTTGCTTCGTTAGACATTTACATCCGTGTCCTAGTGTCTTAGAGCTAGGCGTTACCTTGGTCCATCTTGCCAAGTCTACAGATGAAGGCAACTAGGCAAAGACAGAGGTCAAGGGATGAGCAGTAGAAGACCAATTCAGCGTTGTCCACACTCTGAACATCTCAAAGGAAGTTTGGGGTCTTGCCAGACTCTGAGAGGTAGCCCATAAGCCCCTGGGAAGTCCTGCTAGGTTAAGGCTGTCCTTATGCACCTGGGGGCTTTGGGCCATGAGAGAGTCTATCTATGCTAATAACATGATCCAGGGTGGGGACTTTGGGCGACGCTGGATCAGCCTGGCCTCTAGGGGCGCTAGAGACGAAGGTCACTTGCATGGGGCTAGGTCATGGCGGTGTAACTGACTCCCAATACAAACTCTGGACACCGAGGCTCAGGGGGCTTCCCTGGCTGGCGCCCTCATGTGTTGTCGAACATTGTAGCAGAGTGGCTACAGGAGATACATCCTGGGAAGAACTTTCCCAGCAATGCAAGAGTAAACTTACAGTCGGTTCCGCTGGCGCCGCGCAACAGCGACAGGTCACCCAGGGAGCCAGAGCCGTGCCCTCCATCAGTCCTAGCACACAGGAGCCCTCCCTTGGAGCCGTGTGCCAGCCTGGGCTCGCAGCTGCTCCCTCTATTTGCTCTCCTACCTGCCTTAGAGGTCTCTCTACGTCTTACTGGCCAATCCCGTGGCACTCAACTCTTATGTTAGAGCCCCTCATTTTTTAAAATGTTTTCAAAAGTTGATTTGAGAGAGAGAGGAAGAGGGTGATAGATAGAAACATCGATGAGAGAGAACCATTGACTGGCTGCCTCCTGCACACCCCCTACTGGAGATGGAGACTGCAACCTGGGCATGTGCCCTGATTGAGACAATGCTCAATCCACTGAGCCTCACCAACCGGGCTAGAGTCCCTAATTCTTTATATTAAACTCTCTCTGTTCAAATTACTGTGTGGTTTTGTTTCCTGATTGGACCCTGGCTAATATACCCTGGTTTCTATGAGTCATGGCAAAGTAATTTACGTCAGAAGAATTAGGGTTTGCATAATTGCTTTTATTTTATTTTTCCTATGAAATAAAGCGGCCGTGTCATCATTTTCCCCTCTCTCCAAGCCTGCTATTAAAAAGGTTACTCTCCATGATAGGTCTGCTTTATTGATATATTGCAATAACGCTGTATTCAGAGGCCTCTAGTTTAAAAAGGAAATACAATCCAGAGCTTTCACTCAATGTAAAACCAAAGCCAGAATGACTTCACTGTTCAAGCCTCTTTGGAGAGCATTATATCAGGGACACATAAAGCTTTGGACACATAAAAGTGACCTCATTTCCTTTTCTCTGCTCGTCCAACCACTCTCATCCAGACAAACTCTAGGAGAACTTTCAGTGCCCTGGTCTGCCTTCTGCCTCCATAGCAAGGTCATCCTGGCTTCTTTTGAGCCAAGTATAGGGTGAAACACAGGTGTCTACATTTAACCACTTGCCCAGCCGGTGTGGCTTAGTGGTTGAGCGTCGGCCCATGCACCAAGAGGTTACTGGTCAGGGCACATGCCTGGTTTTCGGGCTCGGTTCCCAGCAGGGGGTGTGCAGCAGGCAGCCAATCAATGTCTCTCTCATGGATGTTTTTGTCTCTCTGTCCCTCTCCCTTTCTCTCTAAAGTCAATAAAAACATATCTATATATATAAAAGCCTAAGCGACTGTTACGACTGGTTGACCGAATGACTGGCCGCTATGGCGCACACTGACCACCAGGGGGCAGATGCTCAACACAGGAGCTTCCCCCTGGTGGTCAGTGTGCTCCCACAGCCAACCTCCTGTGGTTCCTATCCCTGGCTGGCTGGCCCTGATCAGTCCCAATCAGGACTGGGTGAGACGGCCCCCATTGGCCCCAATCGCCAGCCAGGCCAAGGAACCCCACCCTTGCAGGAATTTGTGCACCGGGCCTCTAGTTTAAAAAGAAAATACAATACGTTCTTGGTTCAGTTTTGTTCCTCAAAGGGCATGAGATATAAAGATGTTGCTTATTTTCAGAATAAACCCTTGGCTCTGGTGCTTCCACACTGTTGCCTTTAATTAGATTCTCTCGTCAGTCATCCCTGCGCATTGTTCCATGTCCAGAAGTCCATATTAATAAAACGTCTGTTTACTTATGAGAACTTGGTGAAAAGTTTAATTTCAGAATGTTCATCCATCTGGCCTTGCCAACTGCAGAACTACAGAAGGATACGTTGATGGCAAAGGGAACACCATCTGTTTCTGAGAAGTTAGTTGATCTCTGCATGACAAGCAGAAAGTCAACTTCAAGACTGAAGAAGGTGAGCAGGAGAGTGAAGAGTTTGCCCTAGCCAGTTTGGCTCAGTGCATAGAGTGTTGGCCTACGGACTGAAGGGTCCCGGGTTTGATTCTGGTCAAGGGCACATGCCCAGGTTGCGGGCTCGATCCCCAATAGGGGGCGTGCAGGAGGCAGCTGATCAATGATTGTCTCTCATCATTGATGTTTCTAGCTCTCTCTCCCTCTCCCTTCCTCTCTGAAATCAATGAAAATATATTAAAAAAATAAAAAGAGTGTAGAATTTGTTGGGCCTTTTATTTCATACGTGAGCATGATTTCCACACGACGGATCGTAACCAATAGACAAGAGGTTCACCCGGTCACTTGGAAGAAACCACTCCTCACATGTTTGCCTTTTCTTTCTTCCTCTTTGGTAGCAATCAACTGGCAAAAGAAACTATATTCTTCCTGCCTACACATGTATTTAGGCAAATGAAATAACCTCCTTACCTACTCAAGTGTTGTCAATCCGACAATATACAATGCGACTTGGACCAAATGTCTAGACGCATTAGCTCAGTTGATGGTGGTGTATCAGTGACCCCAGAGTCCTGAACTTGACAGCTATCCAGTCAAGTTAGTGTTACACAGGAACAGACTTCATCCCATAACCGGAAGTCCGTCCTGTCCTTAGCTAAGTAGCTGAAAAACACCATCAGGAGAGAGACAAGCTGCCACCCGCCACATTTATTCAACAGAAGTACTTCTACGTTCACGTCCGACTGATGGAGACCTGGTGGGAAGGACCAGGAAGGGCTGCACATTACAAAACTCAGCGAGAACATTTGTTAGTAACTGAAAGCTGGGGCGATGGGAAGAAATAGTGACAAGGACACTCCCTCTGTGTCACTGAACTTTTCTAACCATTTCACACCCCCTCTTAGGCAGCATTTGGAGTTGCCTCTTTGAATTTTCTTCCTTAGGCTTCTGTGACAGTTAAAAATATTTCTACTCTTACTCCACTTCCTGTTCCTTTGCATTCTCTTCTGTGCGGAATTTCCCAGGCTCTCTGTTCACTTTTAACAGTTTACTGAACTAATCCTGTCATTGACTCAGATATAATCTACATCTGATTCATGCCTAAATGTATTGTTTTGGTCCTGACTTTTTTTTTTTTTAACCAAAACTGCAGCTTTTTAAGACATGTTTACTGAACTATTATACAGTCACTTCAAATGTATCTCAGACCGAGTCATCGTCCCTCCAATACCAGGCCTTTTTCTGAGGTTTACATGGTACCCAACTTTTCTAGGTCAACAGGACTCTTTTTGGGGGGGTTCTTACCCATTTCGACACCAAGGCCTTCTTTTATCCACCCAACCATGTCCCTAGTGTTCATCTTAAAAAATATATATTTTCACCAAAAGATTCATTTAAGTAACAGTTTTTCTATTCCTATTAAACAAAGGCATCTGGGTTGTGATTCTAAGCAAACTGTTACTACACTGAATTCCAGCCACAAGCAGAGATATGTGGTGTGTATTTAGTCTGTGCGGCCAGCGTATATAGAATATATAGGTCAGGTGGAGAGAAATGAAGGGCTCTGTTATTGTTTGAAAGCAGCTTAACTATTAAAAAATAATCAGACCTAACAAGTTTACTACTTATTGATCTCAGATGGGCACTGTATCTGCAGAACTTCTTTACAAAAAATTGCAGGCAAAGAGCCACAAAAGTGTATTGATGGTTCTTCATTCATAAGTCTCAGCGGTTTCCTCGTGTTGACAGATGAAGTGTGTCCTCGGGGAGGCCTCTCTGAAGTTGGGCAGGGCATGCTCCTGGTCGCATGTAACCATGATAGAACATTTCTGCAGATCTCTCGGCAGGAGATGAGGAGGGTGTAAAAGAAAATTGAGCTTCTAACCATATTTTCTTCTAAAATCTTCCGTAAGTCTTTTACAAGGAAATAGCATTCCTGAATGAAACCTGCCATGAACTAAAGGAATGTATTGCTGCCAAATGAGACTATTCTAGATTCCAGGTGTCTGACATACGTCCTGAAATATATGAACTTGAATAAAACGCTAGTTAATCATTTCGGAAACTAAGCCAGATCACCGTTCTGACATAATATTTACGGATAGCATTCAATCATTCACTTTTATTGCCTATTCTCTTAACAATCTAGCGCTGAGAATCTTGCCAAATATGAGTATTTTGGTTCCAAAGATCTGCTCGGAAACAGTTCTTTTGCATGAAATATGCATTATCAAGGTCAGAGTTGGCATCCTATAAAATTCCTTGATTTAATTTGAAGTAGACAAAACACTGACATCAACCTTGGACCAGTAGCCCAACTGAATCATGTTCAAATTGTTAAAGAGCTTAAATCCATTCCTCATCTTCATCTTCACTGAGCTTGCTCATATGGAAACCAAAATCCTCAGGGTAGTAAATGGGTTTCCCATGGATTAGTGGCTGCGTGGAGAGTCATGGGGAGAGGGGTTCTGAGCTCAGATCAGTAGAAGTGAGGACTGTGATTAGCAAGGTCTGCCATGGGAGAGAGTAGTAGAAACAAGGGGTAGTGAAGGTATGGAACCCAAGGCCATTTACCACAGAGAAAAGAAAGCTCAGATGAGCCATGGCATCTTAAGGCAAATGCTTGCAGAACAGTCATATGAACAAGGGTATCAACTTATTCGAAAGCAGCAAATTCGTAGCAGGAAGTGAAATCTCAAGCCCATAGAATGAAGAACTTTTAAATAATTAGAAAAGTCTAAAATGGAACCTACTCTCTTGAGAGAGAGAATCACCCCCAAGCCCTGGCAGGGGGTATCCATATCTTAGGACAGATCCCAGCAGGTGTGGGAAGTCAGAAAAAAATGATTTCGTAGGGATCTTAAGGACATGCCATCCAACCTCAGGCAAGAAAAACCGTTATCTTCTAGAGCAGGGTTATTTGTACTGAGATAACAATGAAGAAACACATCCAGCTGCTTGAGATAAATATGTTTAGCATTTCCGCTGGAATTTCATCGCAATCAGAGGCCATGTCCGTACCTGGGATTGCCCACCAAGAGAGACTTTTAATTTGAAATTTAAAAAACACATTAAAATGGTGATGAACAGAGATTTGACTTGAGGTGGTAAACAGACAATACAGTGTTGTGGGATTGTGCACCTGAAACCTGGGTAATTTTGTTAACCTGCGTCACCCCAGTCCATCCCACAACAAAGATAAAAATTAAAAACACTGAAGGTGGACATCATTTTATAAAATCTCAGCATCCACACAAGGATTCTTCCTGTGCGGATGTGGGTAATTCTTGAACGAACAGGCCTGGCCAAAATGAAACTTATCAAAAGCCGGCCTGCCATCTATTTGAAACCAATTGGTTGCCCCGGAAGGTTAGGCGTGTGATCAGTTACTGTCCCATCAGCCATCAGCATCTTGGCCGCAGAGTGAAGGAGATGGGGAGAGAAATCACCCGCGACAGAGATGAAAGCTGGGTGGTCGGAAGAAAAGGCCTCCTTGATTAAGCTGTGGACTTACTCGAGTCTTTAATTCTCCCTCCGGCCTGTCTCCGCGCTGGCACGTGGGCGGGCCGTGGATGGATGGGGACGCTCATCAAGAGGAGCACGCCCATCTATCTTGCGGGCGGATTCTTTTATTCGCCAGCTCCAGAGGAGCAGGGAGATTTATTTGGAAAGATGGTAATGAAGGCGGGAGGCACTGGCCAGACTGCAGCTTCCTTTACCCATGTGTTATTCTCGCTTTCTCTCTCTTCTCGATGCTGAGTTGCTCTCTTTATTTCCGCTTATTTTTCTTAATATATTTCTATTGATTTCAGAGAGGAAGAGAGAAGGGGAGAGAGAGAGAGAGAGAGAGAGACATCAATGATGAGAGAGAATCATTGATTGGCTTCCTCCTGTACGCCCCACACTGGCGATTGATCCCACGACCTGGGCATATGCCCTGACTGGGAATCGAACCATGATCTGGTTCATAGGTGGACACTCAACTACTGAGCCACACTGATTGGGCTCCCCTTATTTTTCTTTAAAAGGAGGGGTGTGTTTGGTCTCATAAGCCAGTGGCTGGAGAGAGGATGGTAGTGAGGATCTGGGAGCACAGAATTTCCAGGTGTAATTTTTGCTGCAGTATTTCAAATGTTTTCATGACACTCTACATTTTCATTATACACAGGTGCATTCACTTAGACCCCATCATATACTACTTGTTTCTTCATCCCAAAATGAGATCTCATTTTCCTTTCTTGCTGTTTTGTTTTTTGCTTGTTTGTTGCTCTGCCTGGCAAGAATGAAATCGTTCCCTTCAGTGAAAAATAACTAACTTTCCGCCTTCATGACAATGGTGCAAGGAGATGGGCTAGCTCTGCCGGGCCTTATAAAATACAGTAAAAGCGACCACCATCACCACCCCGATCTGAGCCACAGGATGGACTTACTCGCTAAAAGGCTGGAGTGGGTATATTCTTGGTTTCCTGCCAAAGAAGTGGCCTCTGAACCGTGACCAACCACCGCCAGGGGCGCCATGCGGATGCAACAACTAATCCCCTGGGCTGAACACTCACTGGACCTGAGTCCAACATCCCGGCTGGTGTGGCTCAGTGGATAGAGCGTTGGCCTGCAGACTGAAGGGTTCAGGGTTCAATTCCGGTCAAGGGTTGTGGGCTGGATCCCCAGTAGGCGGTGTGCTGGAGGCAGCCAATCAATGATTCTCCACTAAGATGATGGGGTCATAATATGGCCTCGTCGGGGGACTGTTTTGATGGCACTTTTGGTCACCAGGGGCTGTGGTTGTGAGAAGTAAAAAGATCCACCTATTCACACACTGTATGAAACTAGTCATCTGTAAAATACTAGAGTTTATTGAATCTTAAGAAGTATGGTTTACGTTGCGGTTTCTGTAGGATCCTCATGTGCATTTTCCTTTAAGAACTGGAGAGTTTTTGAATGAATAGAGGGTTCCCATTTCTTCTTTGAACAGATGAAAAAGAGAGAGAGGGAGGGAGGGAGGGAGGGAGGGAAAGAGACAGAGAGACAGAGATTTCAAAGGCTGACACACTGTGTCCAGGTGACTCAGCCAGGCAGTGGCGTCTTCTACTCCACAACCACGTCACACCTGAACCTCATTTTACACTTTGTCTTCTTTTATTGTCTAAAAACAAAACAGTAAAGTGAGAGAAGACATTTTCTAAAAGCAAAACACTGAGATGAAAAAAAAGGGAAAGAAGCCAATAACAACACACAGCTCTCAAATTCTCTACTCACATCCTCCTCACTCGGAGTTCGCGCAGCAGAAGGTCTGGGGGCCGCGCCCTGAGCTGCCCCATTGCTAGCCTTGCTGCAGCCACCCTGACCCCTGACCTCTGTCTGCACCTGCAGATCCTGATCAACAAAGGTGAGGGAACGCAGACACACAAGGCGCTGGGCCAACCTGCCCAGACCCTAGAGCAGTGATGGCGAACCTATGACACGCGTGTCAGAGGTGACACGCGAACTCATTTTTTTGGTTGGTTTTTCTTTGTTCAGTGGCATTTAAATATATAAAATAAATATCAAAACTATAAGTCTTTGTTTTGCTATGGTTGCAAATATCAAAAAATTTCTATATGTGACACGTTAAGTTAGGGTTTTTCAAAATGCTGACACGCCGAGCTCAAAAGGTTCGCCATCGCTGCCCTAGAGAAACACGGCAAATGTCCTCCTGCACGCCTGGGGGCCATTACAGCGCCTTTATTCAGAGAGCACCCTTACCAAGAGGAAGATACTAAAGGTATCTTGAGCCCTAGCTGGTTTGGCTCAGTGGATAAAGTGTCGACCTGTGGACTGAAGGGCCCCAGGTTCGATTCCGGTCAAGGGCACATGCTTGGGTTGTGGGCTCGATCCCCAGTGTGGGGCAGACAGGAGGCAGCCGATCAATGATTCTCTCTCATCATGGGTGTTTCTATCTCTCTCTCCCTCTCCCTTCCTCTCTAAAATCAACAAAAATATGTAAAAAAAAGATATCTTGATTTTTGTTTTGTTTTATTTTTGCACATTCACTCTGATGTATCCGAAAAGGGCTATACATCCACACGGAGCCAGACTGGATGCCAAGGTTGAACAGGTTTTCTTGTTGAATTAGAAACGGAACCCCCGAGGAGCACATATATCGCTTATCTCTCTCCTTACACAGCCGCTAAGACCATATTTCCTCTTAAAAAAAAAACACAGACAAATGTCACCCCTGTCCCAATGCAGGTGCTAACCAGACTCATTTTCCTTTTCCTTTTCTTTTTCCCAGCCATTCTGGTCATTCAGATGCCAAGTCCCCATGAGGAAGGAAGACAGGACACTGGTTTCCATGCACAACAGGTAATTTCATCGAAACTCATCTCCTCGGGCCTCCAGACGGAACCACGCCTTTCAGCGACAGAGGTCCCGGACTGAAGCACATGGCGAAGAACTTGGGACAGGTGAGCCGCACACAACTCGAGAAGGCTCGGCGCACACTGCGCACTGCCCACTGGCCAATGGTCTCCCCGCTCTCCACGCCTCCCCCCCCGACGTCTCCACTTGGCCCAGAAGATGAACGCAGCTAAAGGAGGCAAAAGAGTCGGATGGACGGAAGGAGCCAGTCCTTTCTGATTCAGACCCGGCGGCATGCTGGGAAACTCTCCACCATTACCAAACTGAGCAGTTTATAAAGAAAAATTAAAAAAAAAAAATTAAAAGGAGTCGGATGATCCTAGCCGGAGAGTAGATTTTAAAATATACGGCGTCCCCCCAAAACGTACACATGCTATGACTGTAGATTCTATTACATTTTGAAAATGAAAAGTATTGTAATAAACACTGCCTTTTTCAGTATTCAAAGTGTGCATACATTTTGGGGGGAACGCCCTCTATGTGTGTGTTTAAAATCCAATTCATTCTGAGCAGTTTCAGTGGCTGAAATCTTAGTGGATTAATTGAAGTGGGTTGCTGGAGGCTCTGTTTGTCCTAAACGCAGACACGCGGAAGGGAAGGGAGATTAATCTGATAAAGGCGTCACTGTTTCTAATCGGACTGATGGGCAAGCGCAGGATGGGTGGGAGAGGCAACGTTGGGTGAGATATCGTCAAGTGATGAACTACCTTGAAGCCAAAGCAATCAAGTAGAGAGCGCTAAAAATTCCTCCGGCATCTTTGGGGCAAGTGTCCCCATCTCGGCCTTCTCTACGCAGAGCAGAAGCACTTTGTCAGATTTGGTGAAATGCAATCGTAAGGGGAGAGCTGTAGCTGGGGCAGATCCCCTCCACTTACCAAAATTAAACATGAGACATTCATTTCCATTCTGAGAGGAGGAGGTGACATTTTGATAATACTTCCAATTCGCAGAATAGTTGAAAATCCAAGAGCAGACTTACCAAGCATTTTTTTTTTAAAAAAAACTGTCACATATTTGTATTTGCTCGTTGTAATTAAAAGTAATGCGAAACATGTTACTCGTCCTTTTTTATAAATAATGTAGCAAGTAGTTATTTTGTCTTCAGAAAAAAAAAAGATAATTTTCTCTACATTATCATGGTTGAAGAAAATAAAGTCAAGCTGTTTTTGTAATTGGTAGGGAAGAGCAAGGAATTCCTACTGGAGTATTTTATCTCAACACGTTGCTTTTGTCTGATTAGATACATTTTCAAAAAATTAGGGTACAAAGACACATCTCCCCAAAACGGTATCTACAATCTTAGATACCAATCTTACCCAGAGATAACTACCATTAACATTTTTGCAATGTACAAATGTATACAAATATATGCAACACAGAAGTACTTGCAAAGTGTGTTTTTCATGAAAGCGTAAGAACATTTTTTTTTTAAAGGAATAGCTAACTAAAATGAAGGGCAATTTTCTGCTTATTTTAATGGCTTTAAAAGTGCAAATATTAAGGCTTTTTCCCCAAAAAAATTATCAGGTAAGGATCTATGTCTCATCATTTATTTAACTTAGCATATATTATCCAGTATTCAATTTGTTTTCAACCTTTCACCACTACAAACAGAATGTACCTTTGAATTAAAAGCTAAGTCACACACAGATAAGAAAGATTTTACTTAGACTGCTTTATACTGTGAGTTAGAAATGCCAGACAAATGTTCTAACGGGTAGTGATACTTTATAAACCTTTGGAACCACAATTCCACAGGGCATTATAGATGAACTAGAGGCCTGGTGCATGAAATTCATGCAGGGGGGAGGGGAGGGAATCCCTCAGCCGGGCCTGCACCCTCTCCAATCCAGGACCCCTCGGGGGATGTCCGACTGCCAGTTTAGGCCCAATCCCGCAGGGACTGTTAAACCGGCAGTCAGACATCCCTCTTGCAATCCGGGACCGCTGGCTCCTAACCACTCACCTGCCTGCTGGCCTGATCGTCCCTAACTGCCTCTGCCTTGGCCCTGCCACCATGGCTTTGTCCAGAAGGATGTCTGGAAGACGTCCAGTATAATTAGCATATTACTCTTTTATTAGTATAGATATGTCTTATTTCCCTTCGAGTTTTCCCTTTGAAGTCGTTAAAAAGTAGGTAGTGGTATTTGTGTTGAACACACTGAAGCATCCTGAGTTACAAGGGGGGACAGGCGACACTGCTGCTGAATGTAAGGAAATAAGTTGCTCGATCTACTCTGCCTTCCCCAGCGGACCAGAGCTCTCCCGTGGCCCTGGGGGTGGTGGTGGGGCACCTGGGGAATTCCAACTTGCATGATTTCTCATTCCTGCCTCTTCTCCTTCAGCTGTGGTGATCTGTGCTGTCTTCATCCAATACCTCCTTTAATTGGGCTGAAAATGCCAGATTACTTCCTATAAGTCTTGCTCTGATTGTAATCACGCCTCTACTTTTAAACACCTTAGCCAGTGAATGAATGCAGTCCACGCTGAGAGCTAGTTCTGTGATCTTGAATTTTATGTAGGTCTTTGTTCTTCTCTGTACTTAACAGGGATAATCAGAGACCCCAGACACTATTTACTTGGAATTCCATAAAGATACCTAGTAGCTCAAATATTACACATTTTGAATATAGTCTATTAAACTAACTGTATCAACACAGTATTGAGAAATTTAAAACAATTTTTGGAATACCATCAATGTTTTATCACTGGATAGTGTAAAATTATTATTTATTGCTCATTAACGTAAAGTAAAAGTACTTCTGATTTTTGTGAGTTCTATTTCTTAATGTGTTTTTTAGTCTATTTTGGAGATTTGAAAAATGAAACCAATGATTTTTTTTTAATGTTAAAAACCGATTGCACTAGAATTAAAATGTGTCTGGCTTTGTTATGCATTAATATTATTATAGCATGGCTTTTTAAATGCTTGATGGTTAAGTTACTTAAAATACTTAGCAAAAAAAAAATGCATACCTTTATAAAATCTGCCCAGCTTTTGAATATGACTTTCCGTACTTGGAGAAGAGATCGAATGATGGCAATATAGTTTGGAAATCCTGGAATAAAAAAAGAGCAAAGATTACCACAGAGCCCTTACTGACTTTTATTATTATTATTATTATTATTGGTTTTAAATATATATAACAATGACTAATTTCCAAAAAAGGAAAGGAAATGATTAGCTTTATTTAAATGACCTTAGTTTAATCTTTTTTATATTTATTAATTATATTTAGTGTTTATTTTAATATAATACTTTTCATATGTAAAATAACTCATTTTTAAAATGTGCATTTTATGGATACAGACAACAGTATGGTAAGTGCCAGAGGAAAGGGTTTGGGGGAGGTAAAAGAAGGTAAAGGGGAATAAATGGTGACAGAAGGAGATTTGACGTGGGGTGGTGAACACAATACAATCTACAGATGATGTATTACAGAATTATATACCTGAAACCTGCATAATTTTATGAACCAATGTCACCCCAATAAAGTCAATAAAAATATGATTAAATAAATGCACATTTCAACTTTTATTTTTTACATTTTCTTTGGATAAAAATATGTTCAAACTTTATATGCTTTAAAAGCATCGAATGCATCTAGTAGAAAAGAAGAAAGACCTAAAGTCAATAATCTAAACTTCCACTTTAGGGAGCTAGAAAACAGTGAGCAGCAGAAGAAAGACATAACCAAATCAGAGCAAAAACCATGAAACTGAAACAGAGACGAGCGAAAATCAACAAAACCAAAAGCTGGTTCTTTGAAAAGATCAATAAAATCAGTAAACACCTGGCCAGGCTAAGTGAGAAAAAACAGAGAAGTCACAAATTAGTAACAGTTACTAAGAGAGATGGGCGGTCACTACTGGTGCCATGCACTTCAATTCAAAGGATAAGTGAAGAAGTGTGAGCAACAGTGGACCACACATTGGATAACTAAGGTGACCTGGACCAATTACTTAAAAGACAGCCCACCAAAACTCACACACAAGGAGAAACACATAATCTGAATAGGCACATATCTATTGAAAAAAATCAAATCAGTAATTAATAACCTTCCCAGGCAGGCTTTGATTCTTCCTGGTGAATTCGACCAAACAAGGAATAGATGCTACTGTTCCAGAAAACGGAAGCACTTTCTAACTCCCTCTGCTTCGTCACCTAGAAATTGGAGAGGTCCACCCCAGCCAGTGTTGCTTAGTGGTTAGAGCATTGGCCTGCTCACTGAAGGGTTGGTTGCTGGTTCGATTCCTGGTCAAGGTCACATACCTGGGTTGCAGAGTCAATCCCTGGCCCGGGTCAGGGTGTGTGTGGGAGGCAACCAATCCATGTCTGTCTGTCTGTCTCCTTTCTCTCTCTCTCTTTCTCCTCCCTCATTTCTACTCTAAAAAAAACCCAAAAGCCTCAGGTGAAGATTAGCAACAACAAAAAAGTAACTAGCTGGAAAAAAATTCATGTTAGAACGAATGCATTGCCTGGGGAAGTGGCAGTGGGGGGATTTTTCTTTCCAAGACAATGACTAGCTTTTGTCAAGGTTGGGGGATCCCGTGAGAAAGTGATCCCCCTTCCCAGAGAAGCACTGAGGGACTCCTAGCACATCTTCCCTCCACTTTTCTTGACATTGTCTACATCTGAGATTTGGGGGATGGGATTTATGATAGCTTCTTGGTTAGCTGAGAGCCTTGGCATACCATGTCTTGTTCATTTTCTAATTACCTCCTGAAGAAGCAAACACCGTGAAGCAATACACCGGGCCATTTAAAAGGCATAGGTGGCCCGGCCAGTGTGGCTCAGTTGGTTGAGCATTGTTTCGTGCACCAGGAGGTCACTGGTTCGATTCCTGGTCAGGGCACATGCCTGGGTTTCGAGTTTGATCCCAGTAGGGGGAGTGCAGAAGGCAGCCTATTGGTGTTTCTCTCTCATCAATTCTTCTCTCTCCCTCTTCCTTCATCTCTCTCTAAAGTCAATAAGAAATTTTTTTTTTTTTTGGAATAGCTAACTGAAATGAAGGGCAATTTTCTACTTACTTTAATGGCTTTAAAAGTGCAAATCTTACCCTGGGAATCAACTAGTCATTAAACCTTAAAATAAACAGTCATATTGCCTTGCCTTCATAAAAGTCAGTGTGTTTCCTTCTGTAGTCTATCATTTTCATCAAACATTGTTTCCTACTTGTTGGTTTATTCTTTCACTGTGAAAACACGTATGATAATGTTTGGTATAAAAATCAAGAAATTAGTCTCACGGCAGGGAGTCTGCTAACAACACCGTTTTAATCTTATCCTTCAAGCAGAGGCAGAAAACATATTAATTGCAGCTTAATTTATGCAACAAATATTTCATTTTAATTATGCTTAATTTTTGTCAAGCTATAAAAATGTCAATAGTTCTGACACAGTGTTTGCCTACAAGTTTTTTTTTAAAGAGTAAGAATTAAAATCAAACGCTGTTTCTGAAAGAAATTATGAAAGATTTCTAATTACTGCTGACGTTTTTGAAAAAAAAAAAAAATTGCTACTCTAGTGGCCCCTAAATAACATCTGGGAATGTGTGAACTTGAAGCTTTATTACCCGATATTTGTAATTCCTAGTAATATACATGCGTCATTAACAGGATGAAATTCTCACGGGAAGGACTGTTTAATTTTTTTATTCATAGGATTTATCAGTGACTGTCATTGACTGGTGCCTTTTCGCTACAGAAAGGTTTTTGTTAATTCCTCTCAGGGAAACTAAGACAAGCATAAGTGAAACTGACTACTGCTGATACATTGCATTGAACAAAAGAACATTTACCATGAACAAAAGGAGAAAGAAAAATGTCCAGCCACCTAGGCTGAGCGGCATGAATTATATTCAGCAAAACATTAGCAAGCCCTTGCCCTGGCCAGGGCGGCTCAGTCGGTTGGGCGTCATGCCACGCACCCGAGAGGTTGCTGGTTTGATTCCGTCGGGTCAGGGTGCACGTGGGAGGCAACCGATCAATGGACATTTCACTCTCACATGGATGCTTCTCTCCATCTCCCTCTCCCTTCCTCTCTTTCTAAAAGTCAATTACAAAATCTTTTTAAACAGTGATTAAGCTCTTACGAGGTGCAAATCCATCCCAAACACTGTCACACATATAAAGGCTACCTCCTCCCGGAAAGCCTTGGTCTTCAGATGGAAATGCCAGCTCCCTGCACCGAGCATCGGTGCCCAATCACGCTCCTCCCAGCCCTGGTCCAGCGTCTGTTTTGCATCAGTGACGGCAGGATCCTGGCCTTCTGTGTTACATCCACCCCTCCCACATTCACATATACGTGAGAATTCTCACATATACGTGAGAATATACGTGATTAAAATGTTCTGGGTGTTCTGTTTTTGGAAACATCACTCTTATTTCAAAACCATCTTTTGTGAAAGATGTATACACCCATATTTTAAAATCATTCGTTGGGAAAGCTTCTAGTTTTAAGCTGGCAGAGCAATTAATTTCCTGCCTTATCCTCAGAAATGACCCCCCCCCGCCCCCAAACTTGGAGGATTATAAACATCTACAAAACGGCATCTGCAGGAATACCAGGAAACAGAAGGGACCCCAAATCGTAATCTATGTCCCGCCAGATGAGAGGGGCAGCATCCCAGACTTAAAAAGGAAGGGAGAACATGCTCTAGCTGGTGTGGCTCAGTGGATAGAGCGTCGGCCTGCAGACCAAAGGGTCCCAGGTTCGATTCGGGTCAAGGGCACATACCTCGGATGCAGGGTCCTCCCTGGCCAGGGCCCTGGTCGGGGCTTGTGCAGGAGGCAACCAATCGATGTGTTTCTTTCACATCAATGTTTCTCTCTTGTCTTTCCCTCTCTTTTCCACTCTCCCTAAAAAAAAAAAAAAAAAAAAAAAAAAGGAAGGGAGAATAGATCAATGAAATTCCATCCTGTTCTTCCTCCCAAAGCCCAGGATGCTCAGCACTGGGATCGAACTGGAAGGTCAGAGTTCAAAGTGGCCTCTGGGAAGGAGGACCTACCCTGAAAATTGGGGCGGGGGTGGGAGTGGGGGTGCGAGCAGGAGTATACCACCCAGCATCATAAATCTCTGAACATACTTACTTCAACTAGGCACATGTTTTACTTGGTAAAAATAGAGTATAAAAAAGAAAGAATTAGTGCGCCAAAAATTACCCTTAGATTTAAGTTTTCTTTCTACTAGGACACTTTAACTAACTGCATCCCTCTTAGTAATTGATGCCCTATTTTTTATAGTTTTTATAAAATACGCAAACATATACTTGCTCATTTTTTAAAACATTTTGCTTCCATTTCTTACATTTGACATCTTTAACAACGCTTCCCATAAGCAAGTCTACATAATGAAACATATAAAAATGCAAATGAGATCGTCAACAGAAACTAATGTATTTTATAATGCCAACTCCTATATAAGTTTTGAGAAAATTATATACACATTCACTAGTCGATGTACAATATTTAATGTCTATATCTGAGCCCAAATTACTAAAGACGATGATCTATTTTTCTGAACTCATGTCCTTTTCCCAAACGAAATCAAATGAAGAAAGCGATGGGAATTTCCTCACAAGCTATTTCATACATGGATGCCCCTGAACTTTACTGAGTCTAAACTCCAAAACATGTGCAGGTAAATCACTTTGGTATTCAAAACACTAAGGGATGTTTATTTGCTGTTGCCATTAAGAGCACAATTTATTGCGGAACGTTTGAATCTAAGTCCTAATTTATTTAAACTCTATAAATGAAAGGCTGTTAAATTCGGGGACACTGACATTTGATAGATAAGAATTTCATCTCAATTTTTAATATGTTCTTTCATTATTATTTTTTAACAATATAAAATTTTTGCAAGATTAAGAGGACAGAAAAATAGAACAATTTAAATGATTATGGCCTTCTGAAATTCTATGTTTGGCATGGTCACACAGTAGAGGAGAAAACTCTTGAAGAAAGTTCAATTCAACTGTGTATATATTTTTAATTATACCTCCTTTGTTCTACAGACAAGAATTTATAAGAAACAAAGTAAAAAACAAGCATGTCTCATCCTGGTTAATAGATAATAACGGTTACTAATTAGTTGATATCTCTTTTTAAATTCTACTTTACAACTAAACCATTAATATATGCTATCCTTGGTAAATGAACTACATTCAATTATTCCTTAAAAATACTTGAGAAACTTTGACTGGTTAAGTAGGCTAACCACTCCTGTAATATTACTTCATCTGCTATTCTACTGAAGAAATTCTTTTTATAAGAAATACCAGAGGCCCGGTGCATGGATTTGTGCACTGGTGGGGTCCCTCGGCCTGGCCTGCGCCCTCTCACAATCCAGGACCCCTCAGGGGATGTCGGACTGCCAGTTTCAGCCCGATCCCCACAGGCCAGGCCGAGGGACCCCACCGGTGCATGAATCCATGCATCAGGCCTCTAGTATGCATATAAGATCTTTGGTTAATCTCTTCCCGCCCTCCCCCTCCCTGCTTCCCTCTGAGAGTCATCAGTCTGTTCCATGTTTCCATGCCTGTGCGTTGTGCATTGAGCATCTTCCCCCTGGTGGTCAGTGCGTGTCATAGCTACCAGTTGAACAGTCAAATGGTCAAATGGCCGAATGGCTGAACAGTTGCTTAGGCTTTTATATATAAAGGTAACATAAATTCAATATAAGAAAGAATATAAAAAGTATAAAAGTAGCAAGTTCTAAGTAGTTCAGATTTGGCACTGATGCAACAGGCTAAAATAATTTGCTAGTGTATTCACATGCCTTATAGCCATTAGCAATTTGAAGGTTAATATAAGTGATAAATAGAAAACATCTCTGAATTAAGCTTGATAAATTAAAAGTGTTTTAAACAAATCAAAATCTTACAGAGGTAATTCATAGTTTCTTTTTAACAAATAACCAGAATGGTCTTGATTTTATTCAATACTACTGAGTAAAATTTTGACAATATATCTTCACTTTATTTAAGAAAAGGAAATATTGAAAAGCCACATTAAAACTTTACTTTATCGTGAATATAATATTAATAGGCTAGACTGAAATAATTATGTGTAGATTCTTTTATGCAAACATTATTTAGCAATGTAGTTTAGGACATTAATGCGCGATACTTTATGTATCTCTTATGTTGACATATGTTTAGCTAACATAGATTATGACATAGGTGTTGGTCATCAGTGATATTTCTAGAAACCCATTAGTTTCCAGGAGCTTGGAAGTTAATGGCCAAGGTATTTCAATTAGTGTCGTCTGCTCTCCAACTCTACGGTTAGGGCCTATCCAAATTTTCAAAACTGTTAATGTGATTTAGGGGATATTAACCTCACACAATGTCCCATTCAGCTCTTATCCATCACGGGGGCTAGTTAATTAGCCTGGGAAGAATTTTCTCTTCCAAGAATCTCACATTGAGAGGCCTGGTGAAAACTCCTTTTTGTCTCTGTCATCAGTGGCCCATGGGACTGGCTTAGGGTGTGGGAGGCAAATGGCAAACAACCGCTACCACTATCTACGTCCTCATGGGCGGAGCGGTAGAAGTCATCACAAGAGGGCCCTGGGCTCAGTGACCCCAGTGCATCTTCCGAGGTTTTCAAACAGCAGAACATTCTCAGTCTAGGCAAACTGCTCTGGAATTCCTCCTTACTTCCTTAAATTCGTTTTAAATTTTTCAGTTAAAGATGACATTCAATACCATATTAGTTCCAGGGGCACAGCAGAATGGTTAGACGTGTATGTAACTTACAAGGTGGTCCCCGGTAAGTCTAGTACCACGCCCCATGCCCCCCACCCCAGCACCAAACACAGTTACTACAACCTCCTTTCTTACTTTTCACTTAATCACAAACCTTAGAGTTGGATTCATTTTGGGGTCATTAATTCTTTGAGAGGAATTTCCACCTCCCCAGGAGCCTTCAGGATAATGGGTGGAAGACACCAGATGGTGGAGCTACAGAAACCAAGCTGGAGGCAAGGCTTCCTATAGGTTCTGCAGGGGCTCGCTGCATGCCGGGGCCTCTGGGGCACACAAACAAGAGTTGAGGAGGCAGCACCGGGTTAGGACTACATGTGCTCAGTTCTTTCCCCAGGATTCGTATTGGAGAGCCAGGCAATGAGGGCGGGTGAATTGTGCTGCCCTCTAACTGAGGCCTGGAAGAGGACTTGACCAAGGAGACAGAAGACCAGGATCCACAGTTCTCTATGTTGGTAAACAGCTAAATTATTAACATTACTAGTAGCCCTGCACACAAATCCATGCTCCAGTAGCTCGCTGCTGCCCTCCTGTAGCTCTCCCCGCCTCACCCCCCCCTCCCCATAGCTTGCTGCCCTGCCCCATCCTGTAGCTCTCTGCCACTGGCTTGTAGCTTGCTGCCCCACCCTCCTGCTGATCCATGATCTGGTCATTGCGCAGTTGGTCATTACATAACGGCCATCTGCATATTACATCTTTATTATATAGGATGTATTACTAGAGTCCCGGTGCATGGAATTCGTGCACAGGTAGGGTCCCTAGGCCTGGCTGGCGATCAGGGCCTATCAGGGCCTTCCTTTCCCCGGCTGCCGGCTGCCGGCTGCTGGCTGGGCCTTCCTTTGTTCCATGCTGCCCCGTGGTGGTCAGTGCACGTCATAGCGCGTGGTTGAACTCCCAAGGGGACAATTTGCATATTAGCCTTTTATTAGATAGGATTACTTTTGCTGTTGCAAACATCATTTGTGCTAATTTAGTCTCCAAAGGAGCTGATAATGAATCTGGTCCTGCAATATAAAAAGACGTAATTGATCACCCTACGTCAAGTGCAACCCAACCTGAAGGATCCAATGGTGAGGAAGTAAAACACGTGCAGAACAGATGATCTATTGCTTTTGCACCTGAACTCAGTTCACTTGTGTCCAAGGGTGAGCTGCCGCTGCAAAACTCCATCTCTATGAATCCATAGGTTACAAAATCTTACGGAGGTTATTTCATCAAATCTGCATAATAGTATCTCTGCTTTGGACCCGGGGAAATTGAAGGCATGAGATAACTTTCTGATTAAACTACATACTGAAATTTGGTTAGAATTCTTGTTACATGTCATTAGTATTATATTTGGGCAGAAACTGCTAGAGTGTTTAAATTGAATTTTTAAAAACTTGTTAACCGACTATGGTTTAGCAAATGTAGGGGTAAAGAGGTAAATCACAAAAAAGGTTTTCAGTGGATGGTAACACACATGGTAAACACTTCAACAATTTAAAGACTACATACTGAAAACTTTGGGTTCCTAGGAGGGCAAACCTCCAAGTACCCAATAATTCCTTGCCCTATTAGAACATACTGATATATCTATGCTTAGATGCTTAAGCATGTACAACATTATGCATATAGTCTTGTTTTTAAGAGCTAAATTATTTTTTAAAATATTTTTATTTGATTTCAGAGAGGTATGGAGAGGGAGAGAGAGATAGAAACACCAATGATGAGAGAGAATCATTGATTGGCTGCCTTCTGCACACCCCCTACTAGGGCTTGAGCTCACAACCCGGGCATATGCCCTGACTGGGAACTGAACTGTGACCTCCTGGTTCATAGATTGATACTCAACCACTGAGCCATGCCAGCTGGGCCAGAGCTCAATTATTTTTAACGACTTCCAGCTCCAATATTCTATAGTGACACGATTCCCCAGTAAGTCTTCTAAACATCTGGAAAGAATTGATAAAATCTTAGAGACTGGCATACGGGAGGGAAAAGTAGGTTTAAAGAGCGAGTTGAGATAATAAAGCATAATTATTAAGAATCTAGACGTCAGCACTGAGTAGCTTTATTTTCTAGTCTGTAAACTGAGAGGAAATGAGAGCATCAACATCCCAGGTGAGCTCTGAGGATGACACAGAACTCTGGTCTCAGTGCTTCCAGATGTTTGGCTTCATCCAAGACGTAGACATCGTACAAAACGATGCTGAACGATAAACAGGCAGCTCTGCTCCCCTAACAATAAACGACCATCTATGTATTTATTTCTTAGAAACTCTAGCGGAACTTCCGTCGCTAACCACCAACTGTGATTGCATGTGGCGCTACACCTACATTTGAGAAACATGCTGCTCGACATGACTATGCTTTACCTTTGAGCAGGACTGAAACAGTGTATCCACTTTCATTTTGGGGGTCCTTTTATTAGCTTTCTTGATCTGCTGATATCCCTAATAATAAGTGTTTTTTTATAAACTAGCCTGTGCAAGCCCGGTCCCGAGACTGTAATATTTACAAAACAACAACAACAACAACAAGTCTAAGCTTTAGGGAGAAAACCAATTACAGAAACAGCATTAAAAACGCCAAGCACCGGGCAGAAGCAATTCTGGATCAGTTTACAAAAGTGATTGATGAGACTCTAATCCAAGCTGAAGGACCCGTTTCACGACGAGCTGTGACCATTCCGCACACTTCATTAGCTGCCATAATTAGCCTGGTGTTGCAATTTGTCAGAACTGGTGGGGACAATTTTCCTCGGAATGCAAACATCAAAAACACAGGGTCTCTCAGACTTCCGAAGGGGCTGGTGAGAGGCTTTTTCTGGCCTCTGTTAACGGAAAGATTAATTATTGCTGATGGGAGGCTGGGCGGTGACTGTCACTCTGTCCATGTGCATTACTTTTAGCATTAGAGAGAGGATGTGGGTGACACCACGCCACTCCATCAAGCGGCCTCACGTTCGAGCACAGAGTCGTTTTTAATATCCGGGACATTTCTGATGGGTTTTTCTTCCTGTTTGCAGGGTCCAAGACTCACACCTAACCTATACAATAAAAGGCTAATACACAAATAGACTGAACGGCAAAACAACTGGAACAACTGAACAACCAGTTGCTATGACGTGCGCTGGCCACCAGGGGGCGTGCGCGGAACATGGCGGGCATTGGCCGCAGTGGGATGGTGGAGCAGGTGAGTGGGGGCACCAGACCAAGGCGGGCGCTGGTTGCTGTCATCAGGGCGAGCCTCTGGTGATTACTGAAAATTCTTTGCTCCCGCGCACTGCCGTCCTGCCCTGGCACTCGCACCTGCTGCCGGTGTTGGCCCTGCTTGCACCCGCGGTCAGCGCAGGAGCCACCATGTGCACCCTCTGCTAGCGCCCGGTGCTGGTCCCAATCGCTTGGTGCCATCAGCGGGTGTGAGTGGCAGCTGCTGGCCCTCATCACCCCTGAGGGCTTCTCCACCTCCCCCTGCTCCTGAGGGGCAATCGGGGCAGCAGCCGCTGCTCGCACCCACTGCTGGTACCAGCCCCAATTGCTCTGCGCCATCAGCGGGTGTGAGTGGGGCCAGCGCTGTCAGTGCTGGGGAGCGGGGCTGATAGCAGACAGAAGACTGGGGATGTGGCGGGAGGGGCCTGGCAGGGGTACAGAGGATGGGCCAAGACCCGCCCCTGTGCCTACCGCAGCCTCGCTGCCCACAGTTCCTTTCAAGATGCACGAATTCATGCACTGGACCCCTAGTTCATTGATATCAGGATTTTCAGCCTCCAAAATATTGAGAAGTTGGATCGGTGTACTTTGCCTCAAGTTTTAGCTTCTTCCTTCCTTAACTGTGCAGACCAGCAAAAGAGTGGTTCCGTATATTTCTATGATGGAGACATCGTTCAAATACGTTTATAAATCTTCCCAGACCACATGTGTTCAACAATCTATGAAGCTACATTCATGTCACCGGTATTTATGAATAGAGCAATGTCATCTCAGGCCTGGATGACGGGGATATACTTTGATTTCCCACAATATAAATTCATGAAATCTAATGAAGAGGGATGGGAGGAAGGGGACTCTTACTTAGTTTCCTTAAAACAAAACTGATTTAGTCCTTTGGCTATAGGCCAAGAGTATCCAAAATCAATAGTGTAATGGCCATATGCAGTGCCATTAAAATTTTTGCCAAACTCTCTTAATTTTTAATCCCCTTGGCTGTATCATTATTTACTTATTTGCATTAAGATAAGTATTGCTAAGCCCAAACTATGTTTTTTGTGTTTTTTTTTTTAAAAAAAATCTTGTTCCTTGAACTGACCTGTAAACTAAAAGGAGTAATTTAGTGATACGTGGAGGGAGGAGCCACAGCTGAAGAAACTGGTAGTGTTTTCAAATCCACTTCGCAGCAGAGAAGAAGTGGTAAAGTGAAAAAACATAACAGCATCAGAGGACAATGCTTGTCTGGGCTTCCAGGGGTGGAGATTTTCCACAGACTCCATCACAATCAAGTCATTTTCACCTCAAACAACTGGGCACATATGTCACCTAGAGATGGGCTGGCCAATGGAAATACAATGTGGAAGCATCTTATATAATTTGAATTTTCGAGTAGTCATGTGAGAAATAGAAACGAGAAAGAGGTGAAATTAATTGGACGGGGGAAAAATATTTTCACCCAATAAGTCCAGTTTATGGTCAAGGTGCGGGCATGTTTCGAAGTTCTTTTGTTGAGCATAACTTCAATTGGAAGGAAACATCTCCCAACTTCATGATTAGATAGAGTATCTACAATTTTGGGGAACACCTCTGGTTTGACTATTGGGTGAAAAAAGTTTCCCACACCATCTTGGTTGTTTCGTTGTAGACTAGCATGAATGGCTCTCAAAGATGCTGCCCCCAGATCTTGAATGGAGGCGTGCACGCTCCTCTACGGCAGTCAGCCTCAGAGCCGGAGCCTTTTCAGAGAATGGCTGAGACGAAATGAGAGCAGAATATGAAATGAAAGATCCTGAAGGTAAGGAGTCAACGTAAAGTAGAAGTTCCAAAATACTTGGGAGAAGTGTGAAACCATGGCTAGGACAACACAAGGAGTTCGCTCACAGATTGGATTACCTGGAGAATTTTATTGTTATGATGCAATGCACTATTACGCATATTACGCACGGTGCCGGGAAGCCACAAATCCTTCTGAAGAAGCTCTTACTCTGGAAAATGAGATTAGAGGGAGATCATTAAACCGACTAATTCTGGAGGTGGTGCTCCTGCAGGCTGAAGTGGAAAATGACAATCTGTCTATGTCCGTACAGGTGGAAATCTCTCTACACCCAGGAACATTCCCAATCTCTGCTGAAGTTCACCTCTGCTTCAATGTCCCTAACATGACACATGGGTTTCTAACTCTCCACTGTCACAGACTGTATCAATGATGCAGACTATAAAACACAGAACCTCAATGGTTTAAGAACAAAAAATAAGACAAAAAGACAAGAGTTCAATCTAGAGATTTGTAGAAAACTTTAATACACCTTTACTCCAATCTTTGCTCTCTGACAAAGCAAGTCAGTGGAGTTCTAATTCCATTGGACACTACAGATCTTAGCAAATTGTTATTTTTAAGATGTTCACCATTAGAACAAAAGGTTGAAATCAGATCATGTCAAAGGTAGGGACACTGCCATATGAAAGGCCTAGCCCAACATTTCAACTTCTTACTCAAGTGCAACCATGGTACTGTTTTCATTGGAATTTATTTTTATCTAATTACTATACTTGCAAAATTTGGATTCATTCCCACATCTTTATAAAGCAGACACTTGGGAGTAATAACTGTAAGCAAAGACTTAAAAAAAATGGTTACACTTTTCTTCATTTCTAAACTAAAAAATTAGTGTCCAATAAAATTGATGGCATGCAAATGCTGTTATGCATTTGTATATTTGCACTTTTTTTTTCTTGAGAGGTCTATAGCTTCAATTAGATTTTCCAAAGAGTCAGATGTCAGAAAAGATATCAAATGATTAATTTGAAGTCTTAACATCATTTCTGAAGAAAAAGAGCAGTCTCTTCGTGAAACCCACATTGCCACTCTTGCATTTTAAATCACACTTCTCACATCACGTAAATGCGAGATCTGAGGTTGGCAAAGAGAAGTCAAACCACGTGGCTAAGTTGAAGAAAAGCAGATACCTGACTTATATTGGTGACCCGGTGAGTCTGTGCGGCCGGCCAGGTCTTGGGTGCAGACGTCCAAGCCCACGACCACGGAACATGCGCTTATAACGGACCCTGTGTCTGAGGTAACTCTTTCTCACTATACTTCCACAGAGAAAATAACCATAGGGTAGAGCATCACTTTGATAAGCAGATTTCAATATTTATTTCTCCTTCCTACCCCATCCGATGATGACTTTCCTCTATGGGGGTGTGTTCACAGCTGAGCAGAAAGGACTAAGGAGCTCAATGGGCCAAGGCAGACAGATCCTGAGTGTATGCAGTAGACAGACGTACATCCGTTAATGTGATCCGAAGGCAACTAACTTTTTGACTCTAATGTTTATAAATAAAAAAAAAGTTACATTGTCATCCTATGAGGTCATGATATCTAACAACAATAAAAAATGATTATTCATTTACCCAAAATTAAAAAGTACATACAGGAAAGAGGGAAAACTTGAAAAGAAGTGTCTTTCTTTCCTTTGAGTAATAGACTTTACTGAGGCAGTATTTTATGCTCTATTGCACCTGTAGTAGAAAGAAGCTTTCTTGAAAGTGTGTCATCAAAAATCAATCCTTAAATTTACCAATGATTATTTTACCGTAATACTACTAAGTGGTGACTTTACGGTATATTAATACATGGGCTAGCTCAGCTGGTGTGGCTCAGTGGCTGAGCATGACCTATGAACCAGGAGGTCAGGGTTTGATTCCCAGTCAGGGCACATGCCCAGGTTGCGGGCTTGATCCCCAGTAGGGGGCATGCAGGAGGTAGCCAATCAATGATTCTCTCTCATCATTGATGTTTTTTTTTTTCTCTCTCTCTCCCTTTCCCTTCCTCTTTGAAATCAATAAAAATATATTTAATAAAACACATGGGCTACATTCTTGGATGATTTTCTTCATAGAATACCGAATACTGAACATTTAATATCTGAACATCTTCCAGTCGACAAAACCCTCCAACTTCATATCCTTTTTTTTTTATCACCATCTATGTCTACTACAGATCAGTCAGATGAGAGTTCGAAAGTCAAAGCATGACAAATTTTATCAGTAATGTTTTGGGGTGAAAGAAATAAGTACATATGTTAGCTAAAAATATACCTAATATATCCTATCCTTTTTTTTTTCTGGAATACTTTTAGAATTTTTACTGTACATTGAAATTTAGGTCATACTTGCTGTGAATATGGAAACTTACTTTCAAAACTGAGTATACATTTTATATATCACAGCCTGTACTGCCTTAATTATGCTGTTAGAACCAGAAAGTATATTCATACTTGCAGATTAGATTGCTTCCACCCTTTGGACATTATTTATGCACATTAAATGTCAACATGAAAATGACAGATGATTTCTGCATTCAATTAGAAGAACAATATCGGTGTCTCAAAAATCATAGAGATTAAAGTCAGCAAAGTTTCGGCTCCAAACAAAAATAGTTTCAAATTCCACTTAGTTCTTTTAAAACATTGCTATTTTGAAGAAAATGCTTTCACCTTTTTTTCAGGGTTTGTAGGCTTTAGCAATATAAATGAACTTGTACTGATTAAGTCAACAAATAAAATGGAAGCGATTTTCTTAAACAGTACACACGACATAAAAGTGGAGGAAAAAGTATATTGCAAGTGCTATTTGTTCTTCATCATTGCTATCCTAAAGGTCGGCCTGACACATGGTACTAGGTTGGTGAGCTACATAGAAATTTGGACAGATATGCCTCCAGCCCAGTCTTCCAATGATGAATCATTTGATTCATAAAGGAACATACTCAGAAAGAATACAGAATGAAAGTAATAAAACACTGAATGAATGCACATGAAACATATTTTATGTACCCTAAGAAAATTAATTTTGTACTTGGATCCAATTTTTAAATTTTTTAAGAACTGATTTTAGAGAGAGGAAGGGAGAGGGAGAGAGAGAAAAGCATCAATGATGAAAGAGAATCATTTATCGGCTGCCTCCTGCATGCCCTCTATTGGGGATCGGGATTGCAACCTGGGCATGTGCCCTGACCGGAATTGAACCAGTGACCCCTGGTTCATGGGCCGACACAACCACTGAGCCACACTGGCCAGGTTGTGAATGCAATTTTAATATCAGCATTTAACTTTTCTAAACACTAAACTTGCCAGCTACGTTGAACTTCACTTGGGAGAGGGGCTCTAAAGGAAGCAGAGGGAGGAAACTGGTCTGTCTCCTGGTATTGGGCACAAGTGAGTCAGTCACTGTGGATAGAAGGGATTGGGAAGATACTGGGTGTCGGGAGGAGATGAGTTCTGTGTTGAGCATAATCGGTGTGAGCTGTCGCATGGATAAGCAAAGAAATCAATTGAAAGAGTAATACAGCCACATTTTCCCCCCCTCTAATGCTGCTTACAGGCAAGTTGCACGATTAAATGAAGAAGGTAGGCAAAGCAAGGCATTTGTAATACAACAGACAAATGACAATGCCTCGCTAGTGAGACAGCATAATAAGGACCATCTAATTTTCTCCTTAAAATCCATTTATTCTCCAAAGCCCTCGATCATCATCAAGGGAGCACATTTTTCAACCAAGGAATTACAGAGGAGGAGAATTAGATTTTATTAAATATTCCAATTGTGGTGAGCAAACTCTTCACAAATAGCTCTTGGAATAGATTTAATAAGAAAGGAAGGTCAATATTTGTATCCTTACAGCCAACATTGTGAAATATTTCGACGACTTTTGTGCCTTGATAGTATTTCATTAGTATCCTTACAGTCAGTTGCTGCCTGGGACTATCAAGTGATCACCTTTTAGTTAGTTAATTATCTGATATCGCATATTTGTTAAACTTTCAGCACGCTAGCAGATTTAAATGTTCCCCTTTAGTATGTAACCTTATAACAGCCACATAAAAAGTGACTTGTAAATTAATGCAGAGTTAATAACATGATTATCAACCTGCCACTTATATAGCAGAAGTTACAAGTTGTAGCAATATGGCTTCTGGCATCTTTTTTAGGGTGACTATAAATGTCCTAGTTAAGTTACTCTGTGAAGAATGTCTTTATGAGAAGATATGCTGTTTTTAGGCATAATGGGGAAAATATTCAGTTAAGCATGTTCAAATAAATTAAATCCACAATATTAATTTTCATGATAGAACAATTTCTTCAAATGAATTCGCCAGCAGGAAGCCCAGAAGTGAAAAATGTAACTGTTGTTATTCTGGATTAGCAATAATGCAGAGAAGACTCGCATATGTTGAACTTTTAGAGATAAACTTCACGAGGAACTCTTCATAATTGGAGTTCAAAACTTTCCGAAGGAAAATTTCATAGGCAAGGTGTAAAGCCTCTGGTTGCCAAATGAAGACCCTGGCCCTCACCACAGCGCCAGGTGCACATCTGGGGCAAGCGTCCTACCTGGGCTGGTGCAAATCTTACCAATCTCAGGAGAAAACATTGGCCATCCTCTCTTTAGAGCTGCATGTCCCCAGTAGGAGGTGTGCAGGAGGCAACCAATCAATGATTCCCTCTCATTATTGATGTTTCCATCTTTCTCTCCCTCTGCCTTCCTCTCTCTGAAATCAATAAAATGTATTTATAAAACAATAATTGGCCTTAACCGGTTTGGCTCAGTGGATAGAGCGTAGGCCTGCGGACTCAAGGGTCCCAGGTTCGATTCCGGTCAAGGGCATGTACCTTGGTTGAGGGCACATCCCCAGTAGGGAGTGTGCAAGAGGCAGCTGATTGATGTTTCTCTCTCATGGATGTTTCTAACTCTCTATCCCTCTCCCTTCCTCTCTGTAAAAAAAATCAATAAAATATATTTAAAAAAACAATAATCGGATAGATCTCTCAATCTCAGACTTTATTGCAGCTACAAAATAAATATTTTTAAATGGCTTACCTTGCTTTATAAAAATGCACTCCATTACGTTTGCTCATTACTCAAAAGTAATATTTTAGATTCAAATGCAAATTGAGCCCTTAGGTTAAGACTTACAGACTAATACGGTCTGATCTAATCTACCGAAAATCTTGGACACATCATTGCACATAATTTCATTCATAAGTTAAAATTCAAATCAGAAACTCTTTCAAAGCCACTTTTAAAACCATAATTGAAAATTACTACACAATGTAAGGAATCTATTAGAAGCAAGACAGTGGTTACAAAGCAAAGGTCGTATAAACATATTCATCTCAACAGTTCACATTTAACCATTCTATAGGTTACATATTTTTCCTGCCAATGACATGCCAATATTTGGCTCTGTGCAATGTTCTAAAGTGCATAACAAACTAGACAGCGTATATATAAATATTACACGCAAATACAAACGGACCTATTGATTTATAATAAAAATTATATAAACGGATACTTTTCCTGAAACCTACTGACCCCAAGGAGTCTGACGCCAGGGTCATAAAAGGGAGGAAATGAAAGAATTTCAGTCCCCGATGTACTAGTGAGAGAGAGAAAGGAAAGGAAAAAAAAAAAAAAAGAAGCCCTCCAACTGAATATTGGATTATTGCAGGCCATCCTCCTAAGCAAAATATTTCCCCTCAATTACGCCTAATGATTTAACTGTTTACACTCACTAATGAAATGAAACAACACAAAACAAACAACTGCAAGGGCCTGTTTTTCCGCGAGTGCATCGTCATCTATCAACACGTTCGGGAAGATTCTTAAAATTCTGTGAAGCTGGCCTGTTGCAACCGAGGCATATTTTATGGCAATCGGGGCATAGAAGTAAAATCGCCCCTCGCCGAGGCGCGCGGCTCCATGTACAGCGCAGCCGTAATGAGGCCCGCACGCCGCCCGGGCGCATCAATTGCCATCAGCATAATCACGGTCGTTAGGCTGCATGCTCATTACGACCGGGGTCCCGGTGACAGCGGATTCAATCACCGGCTGCGACGGGCAAGCGGCCCCGGTCCCACCCAAGTTTCTGCAGACGGCGATGTGCCACATTAAACCTCTGATACGTTCCACATCCCCCTCCATTCCCCGAGCCCTCGGCGGTAGAGGTCAGCTTTATGTTCTGTGCAATATGCTCAGGCCCTCTGAATGAATTCTCTGGAGTGCTGGATGTTTCTATGCTTTGGAGCTTCTCGGTTCTTGTTTAGGACCAAAATGCACGTGAAAAAACAAAACAAAACAAAACAAAACAAAACAAAACACACAAAAAAGAGGCTGCTCTGCCGATGCCATTCACCAACAATAAAGCAGGTCAACATTAGTCTCTTCCCGAGTTTTGTAAACAAAGGAAAACATGAACAGTCCCACTAAAGTCAGTTGTCTAAAGTGAACATAAAAACTAATGCCAATTAAGATAGAGGGGCCTACCCCTAGCCGGTGTGGTTCAGTGGATAGAGCGTCCGCCTGCGGACTGGGGGGATCCCGGGTTCAATTCCGGCCAAGGGCACATGCCCGGGTTGCAGCTGATCCCCACTAGGGGGCGTGCAGGAGGCAGCCAATCAATGATTCTCATCATGGATGTTTCTCTCTCTCCCTCTCCCTTTCTCTCTGAAATCAATAAAGAAATATATTTAAAAATATATAAAAAACATGTTTAAAAAAAAGATAGAGGGGCCTAGATCATCATTTCTGCATTGGTTAACACAAACATATGTAAATGTTTTGACAATCAAAAGAATGTTTTTAGTATACGGAGCTTTTAATTGTCCAACACTTTTAGATCTACCCAAATAGATTAAATTAATAGCGACTGGTACATTCCCCTTATTAAGTTTCATTTCTATTTCAAATATTGAAACGAGCACAATGAAGAATTTATAAATACAAAGTAGATACCAGCACTTAAAAAGTTTGGCCATTTCACACACAATTTAACTCCGGGCATTTTACAAGTTCATCAAAGAAATATGATTAAGTTATATATCATTTGTACTTTATTTTTTAATAATTGGTGTCTATACTCTCAAGAAGAATGATATATATGTTATTTTTCATTATTGATTATCATACTTTCAGTAGAAAATAGCATTATTTACTCTCAACTCCCTGACTTTGTGATATCTTTGTATAGTGTTATTCATATTACTACATTAAAAATAAAGCAAAAATATTAAAAATATTTGACATATTCATCAATCTTGTGTAATTTGAGAAAGATTAACATTTGCTTTTTCTCTCAACTGACACCCTTCAAAACAACTGTGTGATAGACTATTTGAAAATTATAATCTCTCTGCTTAAAGATGGTAGAAGAGAAAGACAGTTCTCTGTGTAGACAATCTTCAACCACGATGGAAAGGGTGAAGAATAGGAACCGAAAATACTTGAGCTGTTACTTGGCTGAAAGCAATCTATTGTGCTCAACCACATCATACGTGCATTTACAAGTTTTTAATAGTCCGTCTTCCCCTAGCAGAAGCCTAAAACCACTCCAGCCTTTTCCTTCTTCAACATTCTGAACGTCACAACTCCAACCTCCCTAAAACTGTCTTTAAGCAACTAAAAATGAGTAAATTGTGGCCTCCAGTTTCTGAGATCAAGAAACAAAGTTTTATAAAAAAAAGAAAAAGAAGCCTGATTTTAGCAGTTTATGGGGTACAAGTCTCACCCAAATCACTTAATATCAAATGGAAATAAAAATATTTTTAATAATTCTAAGGTTTACATATCGGTAACAGAATGACTACTTCGGTATTGTGCAGGTTATACTGCTACAGAGAGGGATGACTTGTTTATTTAATCCGGTTATTTGAAGAGATTAGATTGAAAGAAGGTGGGACGAAGTAGGAAAGGAAGGGAGAAAATGAAGGGAGGGGAGGAGAGAAAGAGAAATTTAAATTTGCATTTAATGTTTTTCTACGTGGTTTTGTGTAGGGTTAGGTAGACTCATGATTCATTAAAATTTAAAGAATTCCTGTACATTTCTTCCTTAATTTTCAGGGTCTACAAGAACAATTACTCATCACTAATTCTTTAACTATATGTACATTCTAAAAGTATAGAAGGGCACACAATGACTCCTAAAAAACACCACCACCCAAATAAACTATTTCCTTTTTAATGAGTATCCCAAAATCTCTACATCTCCATAAACTGCTCACTTAAGTGAGATACAGGCGTATTCTTGGAATAAAGTGAACCTGTTGTAGAAAGCCAACAAGTACCGTATTCTTTTAGGAAGAGACAATTGCATAAGGATCTTTGTCTTCTGAAGTAGCTTCATATCTAATGTTGAGTCGTTTGTATTTTAGAAGGTATTAATTGTAATTCATACTTGTTGTCTCTTTTAGCCTTTTCAAGGGGACTCTATTTTTTTTAATGTTGCGTCAACTCACCTTGCCACCGATCCACTTGTTAGGGCTTTCATCTCTGAAACGGTGAGATCCATAAGCGTCAGGACCATACTTGCTTGATAAATGAATTGATGGAACGTACCTTTCTTTCTTATGGTAGGAAGAGAACGGCAAAAACCTGAAAGAACAGTAAGGTGTTATTCTTCATTGGATTTCTAGAGACGTTTGATTAAAAAAATAAAAATTCAGCCTGGCTGGTGTGGCTCAGTGGTTGAGCATCAACCCATGAACCAGAAGGTCACAGGTTCTATTCCCAGTCAGGGGACATGCCTGGGTTATGGACTCGATCCCCAATGGGGGCATGCAGTGGTTTATACAAACAAGTCATTACTTGAATGTCTGGGCAATTGGAGAACAACTGGTAGAGGTCTCAGAAAGGAAAATTTAAAAACAGCCAATTAGCTTCAGGGAAAAATGGGACCATTGCAAATCTATAGTCTTGATGCACTGAGAATTAACATACTTCCTATTTTTTCCCAAATAAGAAAAATGACACTTACCATTTTTTTCTGATAACTCTCTTTCATTTCCTCCCATTTTTATAGGCACTTATAATTCTAGATTCTCCTCCAACCCATCTATTTCACTGGCAGATAATTCAAACTGACAAATTATGAACCCCAGTTGCCTGTTGGGTCAAGCCTACATTCTTCAGCCCGGCTGTCAGGCCACCCAGCATGCCCTCCTACCACTCCTGCTCTGTCCTAGTTTTATGACTTATTGGTCTGCATACACTAAAAGCGTATGTAATATTCTCAGGAAGTACTCCAGATTGTCCATTATGTCGATGTTATACATCTTAAAGTCTTTAGACTTAGAGGTCTGTAATAACAAAATTCCACTATTCCGTGGTCATTTATTGGAGACAAAAAAACAAACATTCTATTTTCAAGGAACCACGGGACAATGAGAGAGCAATCGTCACCGTACAGCTAAGAAAAGGATCTTTTGTAGATAAATTCTAGAACTTCTTAATGATACACAAGCTTATTATCTGTGTCCCGTGTTCTAAAGCACCAGACTTCATTAGGAAAAAAAAATTAAGCTAGAAAAATGGAAGCAGCTCTTTGCAAATTTCCGCTGGAAATGGGCTGGGAAAGGCAGAAGCCTGGATCAAAAGAGGGTAATCATACTAACTGTGCCCCGAGCACTGCGTGGGTGATACGATTTGCACACTAACTACCTCTCTCATTACTGCTTGTTTGGAGTGTTCCGTGTTAATGGGGTTAGCTAATCTAGTATTTTAACTTAAAAAGGCTCCGCTGATTAATAAATGTTGCACACTGTGCTAGTAATTAAAACAAATGGGAGAGTTACAAATAAAAGTTGAATTGTTAAGAAAACACTCTCTGAAAACATATGATAATGCCTAGTTAATTTACCATAATACAATAACCGTTCAGAACGCGTGCGGATTGCAGAGGGCTAACGTGTTTGAAGAATCACAGAAGTCAAAAAAAGTTTTGAGGTGTGTTGAACACTATTCTTCGGTAATAAACGGAACCAGGTCTCGTTTCTATACACTACATTTAAAAAACATTTTTTTTTCTGTTTATCCTCAATTGAGGATAATTTTCCATTGAGTTTTAGAGAGAACGGAAGGGAGAGAGAGAAAGAGAGAGAAACCCTGATGTGAGAGACACATATCGACTGGTTGCCTCCGACTGGGGTTGGGGATCGAACCTGAAACTCAGGTATGTGCCCTTGACCAGAAGGAATCAAACTTGAGACCAGAAGGGCTATATTTTAAATTGTGTTCTTTAATTAAAATTCTAAATATTTTGCTTAATAACTTTGTACCGTAGCAACCAGTTAATCACACAAATGCATAGCCACATGCAGAAGCTGCAACCGTGAATTGGAGAGAGATTTAAAAGGCAAAAAGGAGAATCTGAGGACCAATATGACGCTGGAGAAGGAGAACAGAGAAACTCACATGTCTCTACCCTGGGTAGAGCGTTGGGCCTGCAATTCACACTCAAGACAAGAAGCAGGCCCTGGCAGGTTTGGCTCAGTGGATAGAGTGCCGGCCTGCGGAATGAAGGGTCCTGGGTTCGATTCCGGCCAAGGGCACATGCCCGGGTTGCATGCTCGATCCCCAGTAGGGGGCGTGCAGGAGGCAGCCAATCAATGATTCTCTCTCATCGTGGATGTTTCTATCTCTCTCTCCTTCTCTGAAATCAATAAAAAATATATTTAGAAAGAATAAGAAGAAGAAGAAAAAGGAGGAGGAGGAGGAGGCCAGTGTGGGACATTCTGAGTCTGGGACACACAGTGGAGATGCAAACAAAGATGACCTTTGGAAATATAAATCTGGGATGTTGCAGTAAGAACTTAGAGCTCTAGGGAGGGGAAGCCATTGGCATAGAGTTGGTAGTTGGTGTCTTTTCAACAGAAGCGATCAGAGAGATTATGGAAGGAAAGAAGAAGGGAAAGAAAGAAAAAGGAAAGAACAAGAGTGGAATACTGAATCCTGCCATCAGCTTAGTTCCATCCCACTACCTGTCACCAAAATGACTGCAATATTCTCCTATTGGGGTTCCTTTCTTCCAGCGTATTTCTTCTTAAGGACATCTATCTCACAATCAACAAACTCATATTCTTTTTACAGCATCCTCTTACTCAAAAGCCTTAAATAAATCTCCATTATCTACCGATAAACCCTCAGATCCTCGGCCTGAAGCCTGGACCAATGTTTGTTTTCACTGCCTCTCATGTAAAAATTAGTTTCTGCCAAACTGGTCTTCTCCTTGTGCTGTGAACTTTTCCGGCCATCACGTTTTGTTTTGCTTTTAGTTTTCAAACGATCCACCTGCTTTTATCTTTTCTTTTCTCTACCAAAATCCAGATCGCCCCAAACCAGAGCAAACTCTACATTAAAAAATAAAAGTCATGGCACTGATGGTCTTTGACACACGCTTGGCCGTTTTCCGGAGCTCTCCTATGACAATGCTCGCTCAGAATTGCATTAGGTTTCCTGGTTCGGTTCAAGCTAGAAGCATCCATGAGAATAGAACCTCTGTTTTCCTTGGTTCTACGTCCCTGGAGCCTACGACTATTTCTGACATGCACACAGTTGCTGGATCAGTAAATGCCAGAGTTGCCCAGCCAGTGTGGCTCAGTGGTTGAGCGTCAACCCATGAGCCAGGAGGTCACGATTCCATTCCTGGTCAGGGCACATGCTTGGGTTGCGGGCTCGATCCCCAGAAGGGGGCGTGCAGGAGGCAGCCGATTGATGACGCTCTCTCATCATTGATGTTTCTATCTCTCTCTCCCTCTCCCTTCCTCTCTCAGAAATAAATAAAAACTTATTTAATAAATGCCAGGGCTTCTCATAAAAACAACTTGCCAGTTATTTGCTAATTGTTGACGTAGTATCCTGGCTTCATGAATGCAGGCCTAGGAATGAGGAAAACCATTTCTTCAATAGACAAGAGAAAGTGGGATGAGCTTCTCAGGATCAAGAACAAACAAAGCTTTGAAGTAACTTCTCAAAGAAATCCTCTGCGATCCACTCTCTGTGTCAGACAGTACCATCCCCTCTTCCTACGCTTATCTTGAAGAGCATGTTGAAGACTGTGACCTCACTTGGAAATACGGTCATTGCAGAAATAATAAGTTGAGATGAGGGTAGGGTGGGCCCCTGATCCAATTCGACAATTGCTTACACATATGCAGTCAATATCCTCATCAATACTGTCCTATCGAAAACATTTGCACGTCGTCAAAAATGGTTGTTTTGGGAGAGGTCACGGGAACCTGAGCTTTTCTCACAAATGAAAGATTCTCTGCAATATCAGAAATGGGAAAGGGTGGATCCCTTCAGGCCCCAAACACGGGACAGCTGCTTTTTTAAGCTAAGGACTCACATGTTCTCCTGAACGTTCCGTGACAATTCCAATCTTCTGAACTCACTTCTGGCCTCTTTCAACGTATTGATTGGCTCCGCCACCCGCAACGTGGGCTCCAAGGGCTTGTAGCGCTGCTTCAATACGTCACTGACGTCACGGAAGGGCCCCTGGCAAGACAGGACGTTTCATTACGGAGGGTTCCCTTACCGTGTTATTGATGATCGAGGCTACCGAATGCCTCCAAAGCACGGCAAGTTTAGCAAATTAATTTTTTTAAAATAGATTTTTATTGATTTCAGAGAGGAAGGGAGAGAAAGATAGCAACATCAATGATGAGAGAGGATCATGGATGGGCTGCCTCCCGCATGCCCCACACTGGGAGCCGAGCCCACAACCCGGCAGGTGCCCTGACCGGGAATCGAACCGAGACCTCCTGGTTCATAGGTCGACGCTCAACCACTGAGCCACGCCGGCCGGGCCTAAGTTACAACTCGTTCTTCTCTGAATTAAAAAATGCACGACACAATATTGCATCTTCAAGAAATGTCCACACTAGTACAAGTGATGATATTGAAAATGCGTTACATTAATTTTCTGTGCATCAAAAGAGTTTTTATGCTAAAACTGGTAAATCTATAGTTATCGATGCTCTACTTTCAAATTTTAAAAACCATGTTTCTTTGAACATAATTTGAAAAGAATCCTCTCCCTTTTTGAGTAAAAATAGTAGAAACAATTCTGAGCTTAGCTTTCAAAGAACACTACTATCAATAGAAAAAGGATACAAGCATTTTTTCCACTAAAATAAGGCTTTTAGGTGAATGTCAAATCTTCTATTTTATTCCTTCTTGTGTTCTTTATTTAAAATTCTTTGACACAATAGCAACCATGCAATCACACAAATGCATAGCCAAGTCCAGAAGCCACAACTGGGAAAAGTGATACACCACATATCCTGCCTTTAAATTAGTAGTTACTTAGATACCAGTTATGGGAATCCACCGGTTGTCTGACGAATTAGCATCACATAATGCACAATACAAGTCAGAGGTGGCTCGGGATTTTGCTGTGGCATTAAGTACATATAGTTTTCTCTTTTTGCCATCCTTGTGCGGGAGAGAAGTGATGGAAAAGGGGCCCAGATTTCTAGTCCGATTCCTTATCCTTCCTTAACTAGGTTATCCCTAACGGGCCACAGCTGGAGTTCCTGCCGGCGCTGAGGGAAGACAGTGGACTAATAAAAAGAAATGATTCACGCCTCATTTCTGTTCACTTATGTTTTACATTAATAGAAACCAATAATAGGAACCAGTTACCATAAAAGTCATGGACCGTAAATAACACAAATGGCAAATAAGTATCATCTAGTACTTTTCACAGCTGGACAGGAGGATTGCTATATTGGAAAGGAGTTAATGAATTTTTATTGGAACTTTATTTTTTAAAGATACAGTAACATGATTCCAAGTTCACTATTAATATAATATACATATGTACATATGTGTGTGTACACGTATGTGTGTATATATATATACACACACACACCATATAATATATATAATGTATACATCCCCATTTGCTATATATGTTTATATATATCTTTTATTATGAACTTTAATTTATTATATATAACTAGAGGCCCAATGCACGAAATTCGTGCAAAAGTAGGCCTTCCTTTCCCCAGCTGCCAGCACCGGCAACCCCCTGGCAACCGGAACCTGGGCTTCTCTCTGGCCCCCAGCAGGCATCCAGGACCTCGGCTTTCCTTGCAGCCCCAGCTTCATCCGAAAGGTCCTTTGGAAGGACTTCTGGTCTAATTAGCATATTATGCTTTTATTACTATAGATTACTAATATATTTATGTATCTTTATATATTTTATTTACTATATATTTGATGTATATATATTTTTTAATATATTTTGATTGATTTCAGAGAGGAAGGAAGAGGGAGAGAGAGATAGAAACATCAATGATGAGAGAGAATCATTGATTGGCTGCCTCCTGCACACCCACTACTGGGGATCGAGCCCATAACCCAGGCATGTGCCCTGACCGGGAATCGAACCATGACCTCTTGATTCATAGGTCAACGCTCAACCACTGAACCACCTGGCTGGGCTGGAGTAATTTTTTTATACAGAGAGAGGTAAACAGAGGCATGCCTGCGCACAGAACCCATAGGCAGGAGCTCTGGGAGCTTGGTGTGTGAACCAAAATAAACCCAGTTCTGGGCGGATGCTGCCTGGTGGCGGCTGTATTCCCAGTTTAAGTGTTGGTGGGGATGACAGAACCATTGCTCTCTGGGACGTTCAGGACTGTCACCCAACACATCCCACTCCACACTTTGCCTCTATCCCAGGCCACAGTGAAGATGGTCTGTTTATTTCTACTGGAGTCTTGCACTGTTTCGGGCCCTCTCTCATTCCCCAACTCATACCCTAGTACTCTTAAAAGTACTCAAAATCTAAATTATGTTTACAGTTATATGTAAAGATTATATGTAAAGGTATGGGTCATCAAAGGACAGACTAAATTAAATATATTTGATAACAATATGATCTTTCTAGCAACAACAGGTTATAATGAATACTGTTTATAACAATATTTTCAGTCTGGCTGGCATGGCTCAGTGGTTGAGCATCTACTAATACCTATAAGCCAGGAGGCCACAGCTTGATTCCCAGTCGGGACACATGCCTGGGTTGCTGGCTCAGGCCCCAGTAGGGGCATGCAGGAGGCAGCTGATCAATGATTCTCATCATTGATGTTTCTCTCTCCCTCTCCCTTCCTCTCTGAAATCAATAAAAAATGTATATATATATATACTTTTTAAAAAGTGGGAAAAAACCCCCACAATATTTTCACACAAAAGGCTAGATCTTAACCAAAAATCCTGTGTGTTAACTTCCCATTCAAAACATTACACAGTTCAATACCAAAGAAATATCTGATTGCTTCCTTGGTATATGTTTTAAACATACTTTAGACTTCTTACTTAACGTTAGGTCCTATAAAAAAAAAATAATTCTTTTTGATGGTCACCAAGACAACACAACAGTCACTTTTTAACAAGCCAGCAAAGCACATGATCGACCGTGGGAAGGATCCTCGCAGGGGGCCCAAGAGTACCTGGCACTGCTTCCGGTCGATGGGCGGCAGGGTGTGGGAGCGAGGGAAGGACCGGGCGCTGGTGCAGGCCAGCCAGCTGCTGAGGCTGTGGGGCGGCTTCTGCTGGGCTTTGGGTCTCGGACGCGTCAAAGGCTTCGCCGTCTGCAGCCGTAGTTCCCTGGGGTCGGGCTCCTTTCTGAAGGGCGAGTTGTATACGCCTGGGATCTAGGACGGCAGACGCAAGTTTGATTGGGGTCTTTCATTTTCACGGGAAGTAAAAGGAAGATCAAGTTGCACTGCCACATTTTTCATACGTGTAAGGACTATGTGAAGCGACTTCTGGAGGCGAATTTCGGATTTACCAGGGGAGATCAAATTCACCACGCTCCGTCTCCACGCCAGACCCACCAGCCGTTTCAGAATCGTGCGATTCTGAAGACAAAATATGCGAAAAACCACTGAGCTATGGTTTCGACCTGCCACACAAGGTGCATTTTATATCATTGTATTTATGAAAAAAACAAAACACAAAACAAAACAGAAGCACCTTAAGTCATTCTTTTTGTATCTAACCATTACCTAACTATGAGTGTGTATATGGACCCATATCTATAGCCACACATTCACTCAGACAAACCCAAATACACAAGGCTTGCGCCAGTTTCAGGTACGAAGTATGTACTCAAGCCTAACTGGTTTGGCTCAGTGGATAGAGCGTCGGCCTGCAGACCAAAGGGTCCCAGGTTCAATTCCAGTCAAGGGCATATACCTTGGTTTCGGGCTCCTCCCCAGCCTGGGCCCTGGTCAGGGCTCGTGCAGGAGGCAACCATCGATGTGTTTCTGTCACATCAATGTTTCTCTCTGTCTTTCCCTCTCTCTTCTACTCTCCCTAAAAATCAGTGGAAAAAAATATCCTCGGTCAAGGATTAACAACAACAAAAATAATAATAACAAAATATGTACTCAGTAAACATTTGTTTGAATGATGATTCATTACATAATGGCAGTTATTTTAAGTTCTTTAAAATAATAATCCGTGTGTGTGTGTGTGTGTATATATATATATGTGTGTATATATATATGATAATAATCACAGTATATATATGTATATATATGTGGATATATATATATATGTGGATATATATAGAATCAAAGTGGATAAAATAATAATCAAAGTGGATATACAGATGAATATGCATATAATACATTCAAAATAACAGCCTGTATTTTGAATTCATGTGGTTCGGAGCTCTACTTCCGTAATGTCACGGTACCCTTGCTATTCATCAATGACCTTGTCACACTGTGTCAAAAGAGTCAGGGCTTTCTTAGCACAGCACCTGCTATGCAACAGAGGGTCAGCAGATGTATGGATGACAAGCGTTCAATGCGAGTTTAGCAGATGCCCATTCTTCTGAAAATTCAATGGTGTTTGAGTTCAGAACCGTACTTGGATACCTTTTCATATACGCGCATGCATATTCACAAGGACAAGTCACACTTTAGAGGACAGTGTGATTGGCCTGTTGGCTCTGTGCGTGCTCCAGGCTCACGTAAAATGTGGATCCAGTGACCCTCTCTCTCTTTTCCCCAAAAATGTGCTTTTCTCTCACAGCCATAAATATTTCTGGTTGCTGTATTTCCCTCATGGAATCAGCAGTTCCAAGGTATTAGGATTAGTTAGGATAGTTGTCTTTGAAGACCTATCCTTGAAAATGTTCTACTTCCAGCCCAACACTCAAATCAGTGTTAACCTGCATCTAATACCACCGGCTCCGGCTGGATTCCGTGTCCTGTTCCAGGGTTACCTTGTGTGTGTCCGTCTCCCCCAGGCCAGCAGCTGGCGTGCCGGGACTCTGTGCTGGGTATTTTTGCATCCCCAGAGCCTAGCAGAGTGCTTGTCCCCTAGTAGACACTAAAAATGAGGCTGACCCGGCTGGCTCAGTGATTGAGCATCGACCTATGAACCAGGAGGTCACGGTTTGATTCCGATTCCTGGTCAGGGCACACGCCAGGATTGTGGGCTCGACCCTCAGTAGGGGGTGTGCAGGAGGCAGCTGATCCATGATTCTCTCTCATCATTGATCTCTTTATCTCTCTCTCCCTCTCCCTTCCTCTCTGAAATCAATAAAAATATATTTTAAGATGAGGCTAGGTGCCTCTCCGGAATAACAATGCATCACGCAGACATACCCATGAGGCCTCTGCTTCACTACTGTTTTCCAAAGCCACATTCTTAGCAAAATATTTGAGGTTTATTTCAAAATCCGATCAGCTTCTTTCTGAGAAGTTATAGATTATACCCTTTTCATCTTTCAATTAGTTGTCCAGCGGATTGCCATCTAGAAATTAGAACTAACCCGAATCACCTCCCACTCAACTTTTCCTATGTTATAATCCGGGACTGAATCTTATCAGATAAAACCAACTTAATGTAAATATATTTAAATATTTTTAAAATGTTTTGAACTAACTCTTCTTTGCGACTCCCCCGACCTCCCATACAATTTATTTGCTTAAGAAAGAACAGTGTTGAAAATGTCACAGGCAATGGTATACACCAGTTAACATTCGCTCCCTATAACACTGACTATGGAACAAGGTGGATACGTACACAGATAGTGAAATGATCTTAATAAAAGAAAATATGTATACATATATATTAAAAATAGCTTTCAGTGGACAGTAACTTTTACGTGGATGGTAATTTTTAACATCTTTTCAGGGTGATTTTCTACAATAAGAATGTATCAATTGTAATGAGAAAAAAAAACAGTAAGTGTTACATTAAAAAGACTATTCTGACATACAATAGAATTAAACCTACATAAGTCTATGACAGAGACAGAAGAAAATGCCATTCTGTTCAGTGATAATCTAATTAAAGGAAGTCTGTTAGCCATATCATTTCCAGATGATAATTTATGCTTTACAATGTCTGTCTACCTGGGTAACTGCCGCCGGCTATTCACGTCACCCCCATTAGAAATCTCCTCTGATCCCCACCCCCAAATTTGCATGCACATGTACACAGGGGCTCGATGGGAAATGCAAATGGACCGCAGGCCTGATAGCTTCCAGAAATGGTACTCGGAAACCGCCATGGAGCCCTCCTCCTGTGGCTTCTCCTTGAAATTTAAATCAAATATAGATAGAAAATACAGTTTAATTGAATTGAAAATGTCTCATTTAAAATCTTCCGGCTGTCGATATTTTAGAAATTAAGTTAATGCATTCGCTAAAGCCATCAATGGACACAGCCCGGCCCTCCCACAATCCCTGCAGCAAATACCCTGCTTGGTGGGATTGAGAAAGGATCCGTTTTAGAAATTAAGTTAATAAGTCTAGAAATTAAGTTCATATTTTAGAAATTCAGTTAATGCTCTGTTTCAGAAATTCGGTTAATGCTAAAAATGTCAATGAACAGTCTGGCCCTCCCACGATCACTACAGCAAATACCCTATTCGGTTAGATTGAGAAAGGATCCATTCTAGAAATTAAGTTAATATTTTAGAAATTCAGTTAATGCTAAAAATGTCAATGAACACAATCTGGCCCCCTCCCACGACCCCTGTAGCAAATACCCTCCTGGGTTAGGTGGAGAAAGGATCCATTTAATTATTCTTCTTGCAGTAAATCAAACGACATGAACTTACTCTTGTCCTGGTTGCTCTAGTTGATCTGTAAGCCACCTGTGACTCACGGCTTGTTGTGAGTTTCTAAAAATATTCCTAGGAGCCACCAAGGACCAAGTTCGTCCTCAGGGACTAGGACCCATTTCTCAGCCTCCACATTTTTCACAGCCCGGAAGGGCGGCTGCCACACTCGCATGTGGGACTTCATTCTCTGCAATCATTTTCTAGAGTGACCAGCACTATGGGGAAATCTCTGCTGTTTTTTTTTAAAAAACCAGCCTACAACTGAGTTATTTGCAGTACTGTCATGCTAACATTCAGCTCAATAAGACCCAGGGGTTCGCAGGAGAGGACTCCGCTAACTGCCTCCTGCTGACCTCCCTGCATCAGGCCTGGCTGCCGACTGGGGGCCCAGCGGTGAAGATAGCAAATGAGCTGTGAAAGCGCTGGTTTTTTTTTTTTAAAGGCTCTGATCTGACTCGTCAAAAGGGAGGGGGGGGGGGGGGGGAAAGAAGGCAATGAGTTATATAATAGATATATATTTTTCTTGAATTCCTCCCTTCAGACCCTCCATCATGGGGACTTAAGCATGACCTGGAATATTAATTACGCGGGGCTGAGCAGCGAGCAAACGTGCCATTTGTTACCCAGTCACCCTTAGCGTTACATTCATATTTTGAACTATTCCGTGTTTCTAACAATCTATCAGTCGGCTCTTTTCTTTCCGGATTTTATGCTTCTCCTTGAGTATTACATGGGAAAGTACTTAAAAAAAAAAAACACCCCCAAAACGCAACTGATTTGAAAACGAATGGACATCCTTTTTACATGTGGAGCATCTACTGTTTTTTTTTTTTTTTATTTCACAGAGAATGTCTTTCTGATCGGTTTCCTTTCCAAGGCTGACCTTTATTTTGTAATTGCCTGGGGGAAGCTATGTCTAATTTCCCCCCTTCTTTTTTTTGTTATGGAGCCTTACTCTTAACACAAGTTTCTGTAAAATAAAAAAGAACTTGAAATAGGGCTGTGTGTACCTCAGGCTCCCAAAGCGCGTTTATGAGGCTTCCATTTCCTGTGTCGCCGTCTGAGAAATCCTAATTCCTCGTGATTTCAAAGTCACTGCTATTCGGGGAGCATTCGGCTCTTACTTCTGCAGATGGCAGGAGCACAGCAAAGAGGAGTCACCGATGGCCACAAAAATGGAACCAAATTAGAAAGCATTTGCCTGCTCCACAATTCAGAATTTGTGAATACTGCGAGAGAGAAGCAGTTTCAAAGGAGGGCTATATTTTCCTTTCTTTCTATATATTTGTAAATATATTTTCATTGATTTCAGAGAGAAAGGGAGAGGGAGAGAGAGATAGAAACATCAGTGATGAGAGAGAATCACTGATCGGCTGCCTCCTGCACGCCCCACACTGGGGATCAAGTCCGCAACCTGGGCATGTGTCCTTGACCAGATTTGAACCCGGGACCCGTAACTATATTTGGGTCCTAAGTTTTCATTTAAAAAAAAAAATGCGTTGAGCCTCGCTGGTGTGGCTCAGTGGCTGAGCTGCGACCTATGAACCAGGAGGTCACGGTTCGATTCCTGGTCAGGGCACATGCCTGGGTTGTAGGCTCCATCCCCAGTGTGGGGCATGCAGGTGGCAGCCAATCAAGGATTCTCTGTCATCATTGATGTTTCCATCACTCCCCCTCTCCTTTCCTCTCTCTGAAATCAATTTTTTTAAAAATGTGTTGAGGAAATAAGACACTGAGCGAGCACAGAAGAGGAGTAAAGACCCCTGCTAACTGGGAGAGGAACAGCGGGCCAGCGGGTGTGAATGAAATATGTGCGGGGCAGGGCCTGCTGAGTGGACGCTGACCAGTGCACTTCATCATCATTACCAGGGCACCGGAGGGCCAGGGGATTTATAAAAACCCCACTCAGCAAATAACTGCCCTGCTGTTAGGAGACAGTCGGAGTGTTAATACACTGCCACAGCCCAGCGTTTAGTAAGATATTGTCCATTCAATTACTCTTGCTGGGAACTAAGAGGAAACATGGTCATTTCTCAGCCGGAGCCCTTACGCTTCCACCTGCATTTCAGACAATAGTCCCGCTAACGCTCAGACATAGCTCCCCAGGAGGGATGGGAATCTCAGGGAAACCTTAGGGAGTCACAACAAGGTACATGCTACGGAACTTACCTGCGTAAAACAAGAATTAAAGTCAAGGAACAATGACTGGCTACAAATGCTTATTCTCTTCTTTTGCTTCGGTTACACAATATAATTTTTGCCCTAGCCTGTTTGGCTCAGTGGATAGAGTCTCAGCCTGCGGACTGAAGGGTCCTGGGTTTGATTCAGGACAAGGGCAGGTACCTTGGTGTGGGAGGCAACCAATCCATGTGTCTCTCTCACATCCCTGTTTCTCTCTCTCTGTCTGTCCCCCTCCCTTCCACTCTCTCTTAAAAATCAATGGGGGAAAAATGATTTCTTAATAATAATAAAGGTTATTTTTAAATATATATATAATTTTTAAGTAGTTAGGGTCAAATTCTAGAGGGGTCACGTTATATGTAGATGCCAGATGTAGCTGGCTTCTTTAGGTTAATAAGTGATTTTTAGAAACCATGTTGATATCTTTACCATTATTATCAGATATTAAAGTATGCTTACAAAATGCCAATTAAAATGTAAATAAGACACCATTTTCTATGTAACTAATTCAATGCAATAATATTGAGTGTCTACTAACTTAGAAAGGCTTTGCTGGGTCTAAGGTGTGTACAGGGATGAATACAGCACCATCAGCCCATCATGCCCTTCTCTGGAGTGGGGAGGGGGGATGAGGAGAATGATTCTGTGACCAAGAGCAACATTTCCCGCTCACTGTAAATGTCCTCTCATCATGGTCGTAACAGAGGTGCCCACCTTGCCCTAGCCTGTTTGGCTCAGTGGGTAGAGTGTTGGCCTGTGGACTGAAGGGTCCCAGGTTGCATGCTGGTCAAGGGCATGTGCCCAGGCTGCGGGCTTGATCCCCAGTGTGGGGCGTGCAGGAGGCAGCCAATCAATGATTCTCTCTCATCATTGATGTTTCTATCTCTCTCTCCCTTCCTCTCTGAAATCAATAAAAGTGTTTAAAAACATATTTAAAAAAGGAAGAAAGAAAGGAAAACACAGTATCCACGAAGTGCAACAAAAGCAAGGTATGCCTGTGTAGAAGAAAGAGAGAGAGAGAGAGAGAGAGAGAGAGAGAGAGAGAGAGAGAGAGAGAAAGGAAGGAAGGAATGAATGCAGGCAGGCATGCACAGTATCCACGGAGTGCAACAAAAGCGAGGCGTGCCTGTGTAGAAATAAGTGGGGGCAGAGGACCCCTGAAGGGCACTCCAACAGCAAACAGGAGGGAGGAGCCGCAGGCCCCGGAGAAGAAGGCTTCACAGGGGAGGTCAGCGGTGTCGGGGGCTGGGGAGAGGTGGGGCAGCGTGGGGACCGCAGGCAGCGCTGGATGGTAATTAGGAGGTGACAGGTGACCTCCGCAGCAGCAGGGTCTGTCCTCGTGGCAGACGTGACAGGGCAACTCCCCGAGCGTGAGGGGGAAGGGGCGTGGGGCTGGCTCCAGGCTTCCAGAACACGGCAGTTCCCGAGGACTCTCCGATACCGGGACGGAAAGAATCGCTGGATTTCCCTCCAGCCATATTTGCATGTGGGAGGATTTTCTGAGAAACACTGCCCATGAGACTCTCTGGGAAAAGTTCATTATTGTTTCAGATGTACCTTTCCAACCCAGACTTCATTACTAATAAAACTAATACTTTTGATCGCCATGTATCTATCTTTTCTTTCTTTCTTTTTAAAATATATTTTATTGATTTTTTTTACAGAGAGGAAGGGAGAGAGATAGAGAGTCAGAAACATTGATGAAAGAGAAGCATCGATCAGCTGCCTCCTGCACACTCCCTACTGGGGATGTGCCCGCAACCCAGGTACATGCCCTTGACCAGAATCGAACCTGGGACCTTTCAGTCCGCAGGCCGACGCTCTATCCACTGAGCCAAACCGGTCAGGGCTTTCTTTCTTTTTTTAAATCAACTTCCTCTGAACTTAGAGAGAGGAATGGTCCAACTTACAAACTGGGAAGGAACCAAATGAATGTTCTGAAGTCAAAGATGTGGTTTGGTGAGAAGGATCAAGAGGCCTAAAGATTGTACTCCGGGAAGGCATTATGTCTTAACATCACACTGAGTCCCCACCCATGGCTGTGAGATGTCACTGCCTGAGGAAAATTTCTCATGAAAAGGCTCTCCAAAGATCCTTTCCAAATATACCACACACACACACACACACACACACACACACACACACACACACACAGAGGCAGGGGCACACCGAAAGGCTGGCGTTCTTCCGTGATGTTATCACCTCAAATTAAACATGAGCAATCACACACTGTATACTTACGATATGTAAGGCATGGAATCACTCCACTTACAATACTGGGAAGATTGAGTTGAAAGCAATCCATGCTTTGGAAGACATACTATAGTTCTTAACTTACACCTTTTTCCACCTTACAAGAATCCTATATAATAAAAGGCTAATACGCAAATCAACCGAACAGTGGACCGACCAGTCGCTATGACACACACTGACTACCAGGGGGCAGATGCTCAACACAGGAGGAGCGCCACTCAGCTAGAGGCTGGGCTCATGGCTGACAAGGGCAGCGGCGGTGGCAGGAGCCTCTCCCGCCTACGCAGCAGTGCTAATGATGTCCAACTGCCAGCTTAGGCCCGCTACCCCCAGGAAGCAGGCCTCAGCCATCAGTCAGATATCCCCTGAGGGCTCCTGGACTATGAGAGGGCTTAGGCTGGGCTGAGGGACTGCCCCCCCCCCCGCCCCTTAGCGCACAAATTTCACGCACCGGAGCTCTAGCTGTCTTATAAACATGCTGTCCATATCAGCAAACTACCAACTAATTTTGGGCATATCAAGTATATCTTTTATATTTAAGATTTTTCCTTCCATATACAGATGTGATAGGAATTTGTAAAGAGCAGCTCTGAAACCATTTGTTTCTCTCAAAAAAATTAAGTAATTCAAAATAAAGTTTAATCAATATGTTAACCCTTTAAAGAATCAGAAATACTGAAACTTGCTTTTTCACTGTCCATATGAAAATTTCTACTACTCACTAACGGGGAAGCATTGGAAACCCATTATATTAAGGGGTAACATGAAAATTATGTCTACAAAATACGTGTACAAGTTTTAATTAAATGCATAGATTTCCATTTTAGTTTTAACTAAAATATACATAAACTATTAAATGCTATAACTAAAATAAAATATGCATGGTTAGAATATACGGAATTAATCTATTGTGTATTAATTTATCCTCTATTATCAGCAGATTGAAATAAAGACAGGGTATTATTTTCACAAATCAGGACACTGCGAATGTGTGTAATTCTGTGTGGTGGCCTGTGTTTCTAAATACTAACTGTTTGTGACTTGACCTCAAGTCTCACGTGTGCATCTGCCGCTTTGCTGATCTCTTTAAAAATCCGTGCAACATTTCAGAGGCAGCATCTTCTCAGGAGACCAACGATGGGCCTTGGCCTGGGTCCACCAGTAGGTGGCGCAGACAACATAATTTATTACCAAGAACAAGGACAAGGGAACGAAAGTCAGTTTATTTGGAATAAAACAAATCTGCAAATGAGATTTTCTTCAAAGGGAATACGTCCTGTACGTGTTAGATTTAGTTTGACTGGTTACTGAATCAAAATAAATAACTTTATTAAATAATCAATCTTTGCAGAAAGATAAATTAAATTTCCAAATGGAGGCAATGTCTGCATTTTACTTATTCAAATCAACTAAAAGTAGCTTTCTTTTCATAGAACTTTTACAGGGACGAAGACTTTTTGATGTGTTCATTTAATAAGGGTGCTAAACCCAATCCTGTTTTTACAGGTGATGGGGTGCATAACAAGTAGCATTTTGTAGGAAATATAATTGACTAATCCTGTTATGTCTGTAGCAACAAATTAACCTTATTACTACTAGTAAATAGTGATTGATTATTTATGCAAATAAGTTACCACATTCAGCTTTCTGATTGAAATAAACATATACAAAAGGTGCTTTAATATGACTTGAACTTTTTAATTAATAAAAGCCCGAGGGGGTCTATCATTTCACTCATTGTAATATTAGTTATTTAGTTGTGTAACTTCTATTTGTGCTAACATATTTGCTTGCATAAAGATGAGATAATTATTAACAGTAAAAATTAGATTTTAGAACCTTTAAAATATACATTGGATCTGTACTGAAAAGGAGCTTAAAACTGACTTTAAAACTGTGCTATTAGTATGAGTATGTCAGTATGTCATCGTAATTGTCCAAAATGATCGATATACTAAATAACACTTGATTCCATTTATTTTCTGTGTCTGAATTTACAAATACAATTTTAGCTTACAAAAATATCCATCTTTTCTGAAGCGTTATTTGTCTGAATTAAAGTTTTGTTTCTACTCATCTTAGTTAAACTATATTAGAACTATGAAAGTTTAACATAAAATTAGTTTTCTATCAACTAGATTAAAATCATTTCTAAATTACTTTCAATCAAATAGTGTTTCTCTCCTTGCTAAAATGTTATTACAATTATCCTCATAAGCAGGTTAATAAAACATTTCTTATTCTGATATGCCTCATAAAAATTATTTACACTTCAATATTTATTCAGGAGCCTTTCAAATACCTACATGAGTTGACAGTAAAAACTGACAGGAGCCCGGCCAGCATGGCTCAGAAGTTGAGCGTCAAACTATGAACCAGGAGGTCAAAGTTGGATTCCCTGTCAGGGCACATGCCCAGGTTTTGGGCTCGATCCCCAGTAGGGGGCGTGCAGGAGGTAGCCTATCAATGGTACTCTCTCATCATTGATGTTTCTCTCTCTCTCTCTCTTCCTTCCCCTCTGGAATCAATGAAAGTGTATATATATATATATATATATATATATATATATATATATATATATATATATAACAGAAATGTCTAAGTATTCCAAATTCCACACTTATTTTTCTATGCGAAGATGGAACTGCCGAAGGACTTCTGTTAAAAGCTGTCCCTGAAAACTTGCGCCAGGATTTGGAAAAGGTGCAAGAAACCTGAATGCTATGCCAGCTGAAGAACGTGTCAGTTCTTGGTCAATTCACAGCACAACAGTGAGCTGCTCCCCATGGGTTTGGAAAGCGAGGTGTGGGGGATCCTGACATGAGACCACAGGGCTACCCGGGCCTTCCCGCCTGCATCCCAGCAGCCGCTGCTAGGAAGCCGCTGTCACAGGCAGGCAGGGTGCCTGCGAGCACCCACCCAGCGGCACGGAATTGAACTGGAAGTCGTGTCTTTGTGGTATCTTTCACCCAGTCATGTCCCATCCAGGCTGCTAGTTTGTCTCTGTCAGGCAGGGCCCCGGCGGCGCACGAGCTGTCAGGGACAGGTAGACCCACCTGCTTTGTGCTGAGAAGGTAATGCATCTTTCGGGCTGCGTAATCTCTCTTCTTCTCCTCCCTCTCGAGGTCAGCTTTCTTCTCCTCTCTCTCTCTCATATCTGCAAAGTCGTCCAGGGCCTCCCTGCGGCAAACAGTGTGCGCTTACCCAGGATGCCAACAGTCTGCTTAGCGTTTCATTTTCTCACTAATGACAATCCAAGTCGGGTTTGGGGCCCCGTCTCACCTGCACACACTGGCTGGGTCCCTGCAACCTTTAAAAGGCATTTAGAGGGACTGTTCAAAAAATAAAAAATAGAAATAAATAAAAATAAAGCGACTGTTCAGTGGTTACATTTTAAAAATCAAATAGCTGTATCTTACAATGAATCCAATTGTTAAGGAACTGTATCAAATGCAAAGTGAGTGAATTACTATATTAATTTCTTTGGTTGAAGATGAACTATTTTGGACATACTTAAATATCCCAAGAAAGGATTTGATCTACTGAGTTCCTTTAAATTTTAATTTTCTATTTAGAAATCTCTACTCATTTATCTCGTATACTAACTGGGCTAATTTTATGTATGTGCTTAATTTATTATAACTTTATTTCTGTTAACAGTTTCCATTTACAGTTCAAATAATATGAATATCATTAAATATATATATTATCCTCTATTTCTTCTATAATGCACTTGAAAAGTTGACATTTTGTCCAATTATATAATCAGAATAAGAGCTAAATTATGTGAACAAGTTCATGACTAAGTATAATAAATTCCATTAAATTAATAAAACTTTCTAAATCATTTATGTGTGTGCTTCTAAGATGTTTAAATAAAAAATAAGGTTTTAAAATATGCTATGTAAAAAAAAATACCCTTAAGTAGAATACGTTATCAAATATGGAGAAATAAACCACTTCTGTGAAGAGCTATCCTTTATTTTAAAAGAGTAAGTGTAATTATTCCTATAAAGGTCATGTTTTGCAATTGGACTTTATTCTTTTTAAAAAATAGATATGTAACTTCCTGTCTGGTCCTATCAGTAAAATATTAAGTGAACCCTGGGTCTTTACCTCAAACGTGTCAGTCAGGCGGAAAGCAGAGGGGGGAATTCCCAAAGAAGAAAAGACTCTCATTCCTCCCTCAGTGCCTGGGAATGTTCCTGCGGTGAGTTCCTGCTAAGGGCCCCTAACACAATGCTTCAGACAAGGTTACTTATGAAACACCCTGACGTTTAAAAATCACCAGGCTACACTCCTGCAGCAGAGCAATTTTTTTTCAACATAAGATTAAATTGCAAAATAAATGAATTACTTGGAGTGGCATGGCCCTCATTTTGCCACCCTTCTCTTGAAAATTGCTTATTAATATGAAAGAAGGAGCCAGAGAATAGCCCGTTGGCCGTTATGCACAGTATTTGGGGGGCTCCCGCGCCCACAGAGCCGGCTGCACGCTTAGCTTTGCCGGCCAGCGGGTCCGGTGACCTGCCTGACCTGCACCTCAGGGCTGTTATTAATCGCCGGGTAACCTGGTGAAGCCAAACAAATTTGTTTCCGTTGAAAGGATCTCTATCTGTGTCTGGGAGTTTGTTCTGTAGCAAACAAACCTCATTAACTGTGTCCATTTTTGACAAAGAACCAGGAGTGAGAGGGACGGGTGACCTTTCTTTGTCCTTAAGGTACACATTTCAAGGCAGTTACTTATGAATAAATGAGAATTTTTTACTAGGAAAAAAAAATAACAAGCATATGTGACATAGAAAACTGAATAGATTATTCATTTTCATCTTTACTCTTTCTATTATGGGGAAAAGAAATATTTCTTCTATCATTTCCCCTTATAAGTCTTTAAGGTAATTTAAAATAACCAATGAGCTGCCACTACCAGGATAATTACTCAGATATTCATGTATCCAGTTTACTTGCCTCCGAATAGAAATACGGTAATTTTCTGAGCAATCACACACACACACACACACACACACACACACACACAAAAGGCATACCTACAAAGAAGTTTGTGCGTTACAAATGATTTAATGACTATGGAGAGATCTGACCTAAGAAAGAAAAAAAGGCCCGATACAATGAACACATGCATGAACAGGTAAGACACAGAGAAGTACACAGGACCTGACACAAAATCAAAACTGTAAATTATGAGACGCAGTACAAACAGTCCATCTTCAGGCTATGGAAGTGCGAGCTATAAAGAGTGCGTGCTTGGGGAGCTCGCCAGGAAGGCTAAAGCTGAGAGACAGGAAAAAGGATCCCAGTGTCCCGGATATAAAGAAAACACACTGGCAGCCCACACAATCCCCCCAGAAGGAACTGGCATGCCCTAAAGAGAAATCCAAGAAACCCGAGAAAGCGCCGGAAAAACTAATCCGGGGTAATTTCGAAACACAAAGTCACGAATTTTCAAAATCCATACAATTGTTGAAAAGACTCAATCTTGCATTCATCATTGATTCACTGCCCTACGTGAGTGTGCAGAACCACTGAACAGCACAATTATATTTCTGTCCGGCTGTCTCAGTTTAATGAGTACCGAGTCACCGTGGGATCTACGTGCCGAGTCACCGTGGGATCTACGTGCCGAGTCACCGTGGGATCTACGTGCCGAGTCACCATGGCATCTACATGAAGGGGTGGCCGGGCTGGGGAGCTCATCCTTTCACATTCATGCCTCCCTGCACCACAAACCACCCAATCCTCTCGCTGCCAAGAGTGCTGGCATCTAGCTGGATCACGGGAGAAAATGAGCTGCCCCACCCGCTCCCCCCAGCCTGCAACCCATGACTGGTGAGAAGGGCACACACAGGCCCAGGGCCTTTGTCCCAATTTGGGGCCACTCCGAAGACCCCCCCCAAAACCCAGAGCTTCCTGAGTCTGGCTGGGACTTTGGTGCAGTTCAGAGGGGAAAGGCAGGTTAGAGCAGGAGATGAGGCTTTCTGGCCAAGGGTGGACGGGCTCTCTCAAGGCGATGCCAGCGAACTGGTACTCTACGGACTAGATATTTTGAGAATGAAACAAATGAAAGAGATGATAATGGTCCGCGTTATAAAATTACCATTCCGTGGCTTCACTCTGATCGTCCAATTGCTCCATTATTTCATTTGCCTACTTTGCATGATTTTAAAAAGTAATAAGACTCCATTCAAAAGATCATTCGTGAAAATCATTTTTTTTTTCCTCCTTCTGGCTCTTTTGAATAAACTTCCTTGAAGAGAATTCTTTTGTTCAGTATTCTTTCTGAAAATATGCACATATTTCACTGTAAAATTATTTTCTTTTTACTATTCTGGATAGTTTCTCCAAACGGAAGTAAAAGCCCTATATAATAAAAGCCTTATATGCTAAGTGTCCAGACGGCCATCCGACCAATCAAAGCGTAATATGCTAATGATATGCTCAGGCCTCTCAACAGCTCACTATGTTGTGCACTGACTACCAGGGGGCAAACACACCAACTGGGAGGTTAGCTTGCTGCTGGGGTCCAGCCGATCTCAGGACTGAGTGAGATGGGTCAGACACACCCTGGAGCCCTCTCGCAGTCCCTCCCCAGCTGGCCAACCTCCTGCATCCCTCCCCGTCCCCTACCGTGCACCAGTGGGGTCCCTCGGCCTGGCCTGCACCCTCTTGCAATCCTGGCTGAGGACTACACCACCCCTCAGAGTGCATGAATTTCATGTACCAGGCCTCTAGTTTTATATAACATACATGATGTTGAATAATTGAGAATGGCATTATGCTAAGTATAACAATAGGCACAAGAACAACATGTATTCACATTGTACAGTTTTTCAGGAGCTCCAAGCCCTTCCTCAGACATTAACCCATCCTCACAACACTCTCCTGAGGTTGGTAAGGGGCAGGTATTATTAACCAGACACCTGTTCTTTGTTTGTTTTATTAAAATATATTTTTATTGACTTCAGAGAGAAAGGGAGAGAGAGAGAGAAACATCAATGATGAGAGAGAATCATCTATCAGCTGCCTCATGCACACCCCCCACTGGGGATCAAGCCCACAACCCGGGCATGTGCCCTGGCCGGAAATCGAACTGTGACCTCCTGGTTCATGGGTGGATGCTCAACCACTGAGCCACACAGGCCGGGCTTCACAATAGACTATGGCGCTCTACTTGTGTCCTTGAAATCGGGAACGGGGACACGGTCGTATGAAAAAGTGGCCTCGCTGCTGGAGTTCATAAATTCTGTTCGGCTTTGGATGAGTTCAAAGAGCTGCCATGTAAGAAAAGCCTTACAGAGGGAATTTATCTGATTATGGCAGTAATAATTACCCAGCTGTTTATGGCAGATAGAGAAATAATTCATGCAGGCAAGAGGCCGTGGTGGCAATGACACTCCGCATTTAGTAAATATGCAAACTGTTCACTTCTAATTAACCAAGCTCGAGGATGCCCTTATTAAACGTATAAACTAAAAGTGCCTCCCTGACAAGTGATGAATTGTTACATTGCACCAACTCTTGCCGCAGAATTACGGCAGTGAACTTGGGGCTTAACTTCATTAAGAGATCTTGTGGGATAGTTAAATGAGGATGGACAGCATAACAAGGCTCACCTGACAGCCAATGATATGTTAGCGCTTAATGGAACTGCGCCTCTTCCTCTGTCCCGCCAAACTGCTCAGATTCATGATAGCTAAGCCGGGAAGTTCATTTGAGTTCCAATAAAAGTAAACGGAGCATCAGGACAGCCCACTGAGGGAAGCCACCCGACACGTTACCTCCCCTGTGTAGTGAATTTACCACACAGCCAATTTTTAGGATTTGCACATTTTTCAGGTATCGGCACAGAACATCTACCACTCTTTGACCTAAAATTCCTTGTTGACAATAAATGGTCTTATTGAGTAGCACTGTAATATGTTTCAATAAGCAAATGAATGGTCCTGGCAGGTGTGACTCAGTGGTTGAGTGTCAACCTGTGAACCAGGAGGTCATGGTTCGATTCCTGGGGAGGGCACATGCCCGGGTTGTGGGCTCCATTCCCAATAGGGGGCGTGCAGGAGGCAGACAGTCGATGTTTCTCTCTCATCATTGATGTGTCTCTCTCTCTCTCCCTCTCCCTTCCTCTCTCTGAAATTAATACAAATATATTTTTAAAAAACCTGACAGTACAGCGGTCCATTTCCTTATGCCTCATGGTATTTTATTTTCTGCTTTGAGAGGCAAGCCTTGTTATTGCATATATTTCTGAAAACTCACCCGAGGCTTATCATACTTAAGGCTTCATAGGTAACAGAATCATTATATAGATAAATTCATTTTAAATGAAATAATTTTATTGAAACTAAGTGATCCTGCATAGAACCAAGGCATAATCTAATCTAATGCACTGTCAGGAGTACAGGATATTTAAATATAATACAGTAAGTTTTTAAGTTAAATAGAATCGCATTTCTATCTTGTCAGTACATGTCTGCCTAAGTTATCACTGAGTTTTAGAAATTATTTCTTATGATGGGTATGCTCAACACCTGTTGAGTAACTGGTCTACAATTTTTTGCTAGTGGACTAGTGATTATGCTACTCACCTAACTGCGTCATTGGTCTCTGAAATCGCCCTCAGATATTCCTTGAAATAATAATAATTGAAGCCGTATTTCCGAACCTTGTAGCCTCGCCATCGCTTCTGAATCTATTGAAGTGAATAGAAAGATAAAATATGCCAGTAAACATTTTTAGTGAAAGCATTAACAGTTCCTCAGAATAAAGGTAATGATGGATGATAATGCATATAAATTATATCATAAGTTTTTCCATTAACATAACAATATGTATAGGTGCCAGTGTAGGTTGTAGTCACAGATTGCTTACATAATATTATAATGCCAAAACTTAATTTATTTAAAAATATTTATAATTGTTTCATAAACACTAAGTATGAAATTAGCTACCAAAAGGTTAAATATTTGCTTTACTAATTCCTATCAATTCTACTCCCCGACTGAACAAGTTTTTTGTTTTACATAACCAACTGACTTGAAGATTGTATTTGGTCTCATTGAAATCAACTTTTAAAAAATATGTTTTTATTGATTTCAGAGAAAGGATCGGAGGAAGAAGAGTGAGAGAGACATCAATGATGAGAGTGAGTCACTGATCAGCTGCCTCCTGCATGCTCCCTACTGGGGATCAAGCCCGTAACCTGGGCATGTGTCCTGATGAGGAATCAAACTGTGACCTCCTGGTTCATGGGTTGATGCTCAACCACTGAGCCACACTGGCTGGGCTGAAATAAATTTTTTACGTGGGCTTTTTAAATTCAGTGGTATCAGTTCTCTAAACAAAATGTCTTGCATCTTCATCAAGCCATTTGAATACTTCTTTAACAATAACAAGAGCTAACATTTATTGAGTTTTTATTTCATGTCCTTCAAAGTAATCAGCAACTTTCAGAAGTGATTGGTATGAAACAATTATTGTCATTGATCAGCTCTGAATAGATAATTTTAAACAGTCATTGCGAGCTCAGCAGATTACAGCTTGTTAACGGGCAACTTCCAAATGACCTCTTAAGCTAGTCAAATCAATGATGCATATTCCTCATTAAGTAACATCAAAACGTAAGTGGGCTTATAAATAACATTTATTTTAAGCACTAAAACAAATGGCAAAAAGCCTGATATATCAAAAGTGATCTACTCATAGAAAAGATCTACCTCCATTGAGTTTAACTCCTCAAAATTCTTACTGACCTTAATGTTATCAAAAGACAGAAAAATAATGTCTTCTCATCTAAAATTAAAAACGAAGACAGGGCCCAGCTGGTGTGGCTCAGTGACTGAGTGTCGACCTATGAACCAGGAGGTCACTGTTTGATTCCCGGTGAGGGCACATGCCCAGGTTGCAGGCTTGATCCCCAGTAGGGGGCGTGCAGGAGGCAGCCTATCAGTGATTCTCACCATTGATGTTTCTCTCTCTCTCTCTCCCCCTCCCCCTTCCTCTCTGAAATCAATAAGAAAACATACTTTTAAAAAAAGAAGACATGGACAACAAATTCACTGATAACGTACCTAATGTTGACGCTCCAAATGTATATGAGAGCATACAGAAACAGAACACGTATTCATAATTACACTTTTTTTTTATGAATTAGAATGCACAACACTCCTGAAAACCATACAAAGTAATTTTGCCTTCATCTTAATACCACACTTAGTGCTGTTAGGAAGCGGACCTCCTAAGCCCAGTGCTTTGGGGGCCTCAGGTGACACCCCATGTTTAACCAGCAGCAGAAATGGAGGATTAACTCTCTACCCGGCCAGACAAAGATGCACAATTGCCCCTCTAGATGGGACAGGGAGCGAAATGAGCTGAGCAGCTGCACCACCTTCTGACATTCGCATAAGATACTAAAAGCTGTGCAAGCAGAGAGAGCTGGGGGCGGGGGGGGGGGGAATTGGGGACCAACTGAAGAGAGATCCACAATGAAGCAGCCAAGATGCTGGAGGAGAAGCAGAACCCAAATCTGGAGCAAAGTCAAATCAAAGACCAAAAAGGCCATTGAGTGTCATGCAGAGAGAGGAGAAACAGGGCCCAGGAGCCAAGGTAAAAATTCACTGAGCAACCGATTGCCGTATTAATTGACAGTCCTGGCCTGGAGTTTCGTGTAGGCGTCCTGCGGGTTCCGACGGCAGCTTATACCACAGCAGACCTCCGCGGACCTGTCTGTGTTGGGGGGCTTTGGCAGGCCCCCAAAGCTCATGAGATCTTCCATCCACGTGAGAACTGCACTAACCAAATATGACCTCCCCACTTCCAGTCTGCCCACCCCACACAGCCCAGGCAGGAGTTAAAACAGCCTGAAGATCCCCCACAAGGCCTAACATGACTCCAGCTAGGGCCAGAGGGGCGGAGATGGAAAGGATAGAAAACAAACGACTTGTTTTACTCCTGCTTAGAGAAGAGCAAGCTGGCGTTGGTTGAGGTATTAAGGCACCTCGACGTAAGCACCGACTATAAGCCTAGAACTGCAGATGCAAAGAGGAAGAAGATTAGATTTGGGGCCCCAAGGGACTTACAGGGGGCGGGGGTGCATACGGCGTGTAAATGAGCAAGGCTAATAAGGTGTCACTGGTTCTATCACAGAAGCACGTCCATGGTAAAACAGGGACATCCAAAGAGAGAACAATCAATTCCACATGGGTCGGGGGATCGTAAAGTCTTTAGAGAAAAGGTGACCCTTTGAAAATGAAATGCAGCAAAGCAGAACAAGAATATCTACTGCAACATAAAAAAATCACAACGTGGCCCTGGCTGGTTTTGCACAGTGAATAGAGCATTGGCCTGCGGACTGAAGAGTCCCAAGTTCAATTCCGGGCCAGGGCACATGCCCGGGTTGTGGGATCGATCCCCAGTAGGGGGTGTGCAGGAGGCAGCCAATCAATGATTCTCTCTCATCATTGATGATTCTCTCTCTCCCTCAATCTCTCTCCTTTTTCTTTCCTCTCTGAAATCAATAAAAATATATCTTTTTAAAAATCACAACATGTAATTGATTCATTATAAAGAATGACATCTATTTAGAAATGGATAGGCTAAAAATAATTTTTTTTAGAAATTCCTCTCTTTTCAGAAATGGCCCCCGAGCCTCCTTGAAAATAGAATGTAATTTATTTGTCAGGCTAGGAGTCCATGGTCAGGATAGAGTTTGCCATTGGCTCCGTATATGAAGCAAATTAAAAAAACAAGTTTTTTCTTTCTGATGGCAGGTGACGGTCCTATTCATGACCTGGGGGCATGTCTACAACTCTATTCTAAGCAAGGTCAACAGGCCACCGCCACTGGGGTGTCTGCCTCTGGATCAGACAAAGAAGCAAGAGATTCTACTGCTTCCTCTTGGTTTTCCCCCTGAAACCACAGAACAGGGCGGTGGACAGAGAGATAGTGGAGACTGTCCCTGGGCGAGACTCCCAGCACAGGCACCCCTGGAGAGCGACGCACCTTCCCCCGCAGGAATATAAATAATCAAAAGAACGTTAATTCGCCTGCCATAATTCAACACAGGACTTCCAGGAGGTCTCTTACCATCTTTTTTCACTCCCAATAAAATCCTTTGTGACCAGAAGTAAGAATGAATAGATTAATGAAAGAAAAATATAAGACAATGTAGGTTTTAAGGACATTAATAAAATTCGCTTAAGTAACGTCTCCATTTATAACAGCTTCACAATCAAGCTGTGACCATAATGTCTGAGACCAAAAAACCCCAAAAAACTTTTGCCGTCCCAGTCCCCAAATCTGTGCAAAAGCCAAGCCAGCCTCAGAATCACTAACTTCAGCTTTCTATCAGGAAAATAACACATAACAATGAACACAAAAATGATAGAAATAAAACTTCTAAGCTGGAAACTGACTTTATTACTGTTAAATCATTTGAATAATTTCTAATTGATTTGTATTGGGCAGGAATCTTAAATTCCAGAACCACGTTCATCTATTTATCACAATATTCTCTATGACATATGGAAACGAATACATTGCTTCATTAATATTTATGGTCTTTCTCCAGTTATGGCTCAGAGATATTTAACATTCTAAAACATAAGCATTGATAATTACATGTTTTACATTTTACTCTAATTTTTAATACTGCCAGGATTATTTAGGATAGCTAACTTTTTAACTATGTACTCTTTTCTCTCTTTACCATTAGCATATCAATCAAATTTGCATTATTCTGGTTTGCTCATTTTATTAAAAACGAATTCAAGGCACAATTGACTTTTCATTTGTTTAACAAGTGAAGAAATATTTACCCTGACAGCCATTGCATTGTAGATATTCATCTTCATATCATGATATGCTAACTGTGAATCAAGAAGAAAAAGAAAAGATGGCATATATTTCAGTTACACAAAGACAGTGCAGCCTCTTCTTACATATAAAAGATAAGAATCTTTATACATAATACATAATAAGAGCTCGAGGCTTAGAAAAATGAAATCAAACTTTGTATTGAAGAGATAGGCTTCCTAATACATAATGCAGGCTTAACCAGAAAAATCTATGGTAGTCAAACTAGGCGCTAATGGAGATATATGATCATAAAATGCTCTCCGCTGAGTTTGATAATCAATGGAGCTCTACTGAGAATAGAATAACAAAGCAGAAATATTCACAAGTGCTGGTGACACGTAGCATTGTATGATTTATTCACTGGGGCTCTCTTAGCCAAAACTCACAGAAACATAAAAGGAATTCATATTTCAAGACGTCTGGTTTAATGAAAAATTCAAAGAAAGGCTGTCTTCAGTCGAAAGCGTTCAAGGATGGGGATGCAGCGATGGAGGAAAATTGTGCCTTCCAACCATCTGTACAAAATGCTCTGTACTTAGCTGCCTCCCGAGGAATGCTCGGGAATTCGGTTCCGTTTAACATTCATTTTAACACCATAAAACCATAAATACAATGATATCTCGTTACAGCAAATCCCCTGATACAGGGAAGACTTCCGACAGTCTGGGTTCCTTTCTGGTAGAGACACTCCTGTCTATTAACAGGCATGTCTCTGTTCTAGCAAATCCCCATTTGCCACCATCGCTTATTTCAATGAAAATATTGCTTGAAATAAAGCCTCCCCATCCATCCCATCTTTTAATTAAAAATATAAAATTAGCCAAGGTCATGAGAGGGCAATACACAGCAAAGGAATAAAATACACGTTTTTCCCAACACGAAATACAACATGATCCATTTTTATTCAAAATTCGTGCGACTAATAGTTTCTGGAGCCCAGGTAACAGGTGCTGTGTCAGGCAAAATGAGAGACAAGTGCCTTCTCTTTTTACATAGGGTTTTTTTTTTTTTTTTCCGTTCCCCCGCAATACATAGGCATTTGTAGGAAAGGGTTCCGCTGTAATTAGTATTGTTTGCCTTGCCCGGTCTGATCCAAAGCAAATTGTCTGTGCTGAGCAGGGCTGGCTTATTCATCAACAGTCCGGGCAATTAGGGAACAGTTGGCTGCAATATGTTATTCACAAATGAACACAACGGCGGGACTTCATTCTCAATTCACCGTCTTTGTTTTCGCAATCAAGGCATAATTCTTGGTGTTGGAGGTGAATTCCAAGTAGGATCTTTAAGATCCTACTGCTTCAAGGCATATCGAGGCAGGTATGAACATTAAGTATCTTTATGCAAGAGACACCTATTGGAAATCACATATTGGGAAAAAATTGGGGTTCAGAATAAGATGTTCCTTATTTTTATCACACTGCTGTTCAGTAGGCATCCCTGAGTGTGTGGGAGCTTTCGGCCACCGACCCAGGTTCCATTCCTCAGGCTGCGTTTAGAGGCCTGTGGCTTTGAACACGTGCCTGAAGGTCGCCCAGCCTGCATCCCCGCCCCACACAATGGGACTCTCCTTACTTTCGAGAGTTGTTGTAAAGACTGACATGGATAAAGGGGCTTGGGACACCGTGATGGTCATTACGGGAGGGACCACCCCTGGTGCTGGGAGAAGCATGTCCTCCAGCTCTCAATGAAATCCAAACTGCCTAAGACTGTGGTCGGCAAACTGCGGCTCGCAAGCCACATGCGGCTCTTTGGCCCCTTGAGTGTGGCTCTTCCACAAAATACCGACTTCTGCGCATGGGCCACGAAGTTTCAACCGCATTGCACGTGCGCGCCCACACGTGGTATTTTGTGGAAGAGCCACACTCAAGGAGCCAAAGAGCCGCATGTGGCTCGCGAGCCGCAGTTTGCCGACCACTGGCCTAAGAGATTCGATTTTATTCTAAGAGAAGAGGAAAGAGAGATACAACTTTTAGGCCTCAGGATTCCCAATTGTATAGTTAAAAGGTGGAAGAGCACTCTGATTCCAATGAGTCGGTCTTATGTGAACCAGTAATTGGTGTCACCTTTATTCTCAATTCCCTAAAGTACACACACACACACACACCACACCAAAAAACCATATGTGAGACCATTTTGAGTAATATATCTATACAAACTTGACCAGATCAACTGGCTTTCCTTGCTAGCAAGGGTGATACAGAGACAATATTTGTGCTGGAATGATGGCAGTGGAATCTTGAAAGCCATGCACATATGGCTACCAGAGCGGATGGGCCCGGGCCTTCATTATTTCCCACATCAGTGTCACCCTCATTTCATAATTTTGAGTAGAATCATTAAAATGATTTATTACCAAATAATCATGAGTATTTGTGGCATATGCTTTGCCTTGTTTGCTGGCAACCGATACCAAACTGGTGATTATCAACAGCTGATTTTTAAAATAACTTGTATTTTTTCCACACACAAAACAATTAAAAGTCAATTACATTCTTTCTCCCAGTTGCTATTAATGGAATCTTTAAAAGCAGGTGAGCCAAACTAAATTCATTTCATAATTAGGTGAAACTATGTTAATAAAGTTTTTAAAAATATATATTTTATTGATTTTTTTACCGAGAGGAAGGGAGAGGGATCGTGTTAGAAACATCAATGAAAGAGAAATATCAATCAGCTGTCTCCTGCACACCTCCTACTGGGGATGTGCCCGAAACCAAAGTACATGCCTTTGACTGGAATCGAACATGGGACCTTTCAGTCCGCAGGCTGACGCTCTATCCACTGAGCCAAACCAGCCAGGGCAATAAAGTTTTAAGTTAATATTAGTAAGTCAGAGTCTTAAGTTATTCAGACTTAGGTGTTTATCTAAAAGGCAAGACCCTGAAGGGAAAAAATCTATGATGTTTCAGTTTTATGCCCTGACATCAAAGGGTGCTAAGTGTTGACTTATTAACTTATAACTTATTTGGAAGTTCTATAAAGAAGTTTATTTTTAAAATTGGGCATTTTCTCATGTATAGAAGAAACACTTACCTACCTAATGAACAGAAATAAAAATGCCTGTAGAAGCAACCACGTCAATCTCATCAGATAAAGGGGCCTGGGACACAGTGACGGTCATTATGGGAGGGATCTCTTAGCCAAAACTAAAAACAGTGAGCAAGCCCAGCCTGTGTGGATCAGTGGTTGAGCATCGACTTATGAACCAGGAGGTCAGGGTTCAATTCCTGGTCAGGGCACATGCCTGGGTTGTGGGCTTGATCCCCAGTAGGGGGCAGGCAGGAGGCAGCCTATCCATGATTCTCTCTCATCATTGATGTTTCTATCTCTCTCTCTCCCTCTCCCTTCCTCTCTGAGATAAATAAAAACATTTTTTTTAAAAAAAGAAAATTTTAAAAATCAAAAGCAATAGGCATCCAGGAAACAAGAAAGAGACAAAGCACAGAAGAAGATTAGAACTGGGCTGTGAAACTGTGGGTTAATGCGGGCGTGGGAGTGGAGGATGTGCGGCACTTCAGGGCGAGGGAAGCTAGCTGGTGCCACTGTGAGGATGCTGTAGAACAGGGGTCCTCAGGCTTTTTAAACAGGGGGCCAGTTCACTGTCCCTCAGACCATTGGAGGGCCGGACTATAGTTTAAAAAGAAACTATGAACAAATTCCTCTGCACACTGCACATATCTTATTTTGAAGTAAAAAAATCAAAACGGGAACAAATGCAATATTTGTATTTGCATGTGGCCCGCGGGCCGTAGTTTGAGGACCCCTGCTGTAGAAGCTGGAGAGAAATACCCAGATATGGTAGAGTTTGGAGGGGGGCTGTCTAAGGAGACCCAGGACTTCGGTCGTTGCACGGCCCACTGGCTATTTGAGCTTGGCCACATTTGAGAATGTTGACACTCTGCTTTCTAACGGTTTTCACCCCTGATTCCTGTGACATTGTGTCTCTGCTTTCCTATTTATTATCTTCCTCGGATTCTTGCCTCTGCCCAAACCCCACCACTAGGGGCGGGGGGGGGGGGGGGAGAGAAACATCAATGATGAGAGAGAATCACTGATTGCCTCCTGCAGACCCCACACTGGGGATCGAGCCCGCAACTGGGGCATGTGCCCTGACTGGGTATTAAACCGTGACCTCCTGGTTCATAGGCTGATGCTCAATCACTGAGCCACACCACCCAGGCTCAGTTGATGTTTATTGACTGTGTTATGGGCCAGAGATTAGTCTAAATGTTGGTGATCCAAAAATGAACAAGCTAGTGTCTATTCACCATCTAAAAAGTAGAGAAAAATCATCAACAAATAAGCACGTATAGGTATATATTCTGTGAAAGGTTCTTTTACAAAAATAAAGCCTCTGGTGTCATTTGGGTGCAAAGAAACAAGTCATCACTTCTCCACTGGAAAATCAGGAATGGCCTCTCAGAAGAGGACTCACACTAAAAATTAAATCCAATTTTGTTTGTACGTAAATATTGACCACAAATAACTTTGAAATTACCTCTAAATCTGACTGAAGTGAATGAGTTATGGTATATTGCATAATTTTAATGCTACCATATATAAGTTGTGTAATATTTACCTTTATCTTGTGTTGATAACATTTCTTTCCTAAGTAACTTCTCCACCATTTCTGAATAACTGTTACAACTCTGTGTAAATACCTGAGTGAAAAATATACTTATTAATACGCTTTCACTGGAACAAAAATAGCTCTTACAACCTGCTTAGAATATACCTTCCCACAATACAAAAGATCAAATTCAAAGCCAAGTGAATGTGTACTTTCAAAAAGTGGAGAGTTGCCATTCTGGGATATAATTCATAATTTCTAGAAGTAGAAAAAGAAAGGTATAGATAACGACTCTATTTCTTTTGGGGCTGCTGATTAAATAATTTCTTTAAAATTTCAAATTATTCTTCAATATTTTACTCTCTAAAATATTTTTTAATTCTAAGACAATAAAACCAGTCATGGTGACATGTTGAGAGATAAGCCAGGCACTGTTGCTGTGAATCAAAGAATTTAGAAATAATTCTTGAGGTCAGGAAACGGTTCCCCTCTCCATTCTTTCCTTCTATTACTCAGTCTGTCCAGGTGAATGTTGTGTTCGTCTGCTGAATTCAAAAGACTCTTTGCTGCCATGTTTCTAGTTTACTGTGATCAAAGATGAAAACTTCACACTTTAAAATATATTTTTACTGATTTCAGAGAGGAAGTGAGAGGGAGAGAGAGATGGAAGCATCAATGATGAGAGAGAATCATTGATCTACTGCCTCCTGCATGCCCCCTACTGGGGATCCAGCCTGCAACCCAGGCATGTGCCCTGACCTGGAATCGAACCATGACCTCCTGGTTCATGGGGCAATGCTCAACCACTGAGCCACACCGGCCAGGCAAAACATCACACTTTAATTTGCATGTCTGGTTCCTACTAGCTAATAACTTAAGGACATACACAGTATGATCTCCACCTGAATTCTGAATTATTACTGATGAGGCATATTCGTCCTTCACCTTATCCAGGAAAATATTTTTTTTCAGGATGGAAGGGAAGCTGAAGGACAGTTTGAGCACTGAAGAAAAAGTGGACCAGTTAAGGATCAACTTCAATCCCTTTGTAATAGGAATGGTATCGTTCTGGTATCATTTACCAAATGTTGGAAAAAATTGGAATAGCGTTCTTTTTGTTTTGTTTTTCTTCTTTCTTAACCAGTCAATGAATTAATTGCTATTAATACCAGTCATTTGTCACATCCAGTGGAATTTGAAGAAAAGAATTTTGTCAAGTATGTTTACAATATTGAGAATAGTTGCAAGTCAAGAAATGGTCAATATAATTTAGTTTTCTGATATGCAGGAAAAATGACCAAAATATTTATATTTTTAAAAAGGACATTATAGCCCTAACCAGTTTGGCTCAGTGGATAGAGCGTTGGCCTGGGGATGCAAGGGTTCCAGGTTCGATTCCGGTCAAGGGCATGTACCTTGGTTGTGGGCACATCCCCAGTAGGGAGTGTGCAGGAGGCAGCTGATTGATGTTTCTCTCTCATCCATGTTTCTAACTCTCTATCCCTCTCCCTTCCTCTCTGAAGAAAATCAATAAAATATATTTTTAAAAAAGAACATCATATAATTCATTAAGCTTCATTGCAGTAACATAAAAGATTACTTGAAGTGAGCACTACATGCATGTTACATTTTGTAAGGAGTATATTTTTATGGTATATCTGAATTTTCAATGACAAAATCAATATACCTGATATACGTCCGAACTTGACATCCTCGATACCAGCTCTGGATTTTAACTGCTGCCTCATTCTCTTTTTTTCTAAATGCATCCACAACACTTAAAAAAAAAAAAAAAAGAAACTTTTCATTAGTGATAAATATGACTCTAAAGCAAGCCAATCAGTTAAAATTAATATTTAATTTCTTCCAAAATGGTCATGATCATTCAAACGTCATTTTAAATAAAATTAAAAAGGGGGGCGGGGGCATCTGTAATATTTTCAACAATAAAGATAAATTTTAAAAAAACTAAATAGGAAAAAAGCATTTCAGAAATCAAAAGCTACGTTTAGAAAAATGAACCTTTCTCTGAGGGACCATGTGCTTTCAACAGGCTTACTTTTTTAAAAATATATTTTATTGATTTTTTACAGAGAAGGGAGAGAGATAGAGAGTTTAGAAACATCGATGAGAGAGAAACATCGATCAGCCGCCTACTGCACATCTCCTACTGGGGATGTGCCCGCAACCCAGGTACATGCCCTTAACCGGAATCAAACCTGGGACCTTTCAGTCTGCAGGCCGACGCTCTATTCACTGAGCCAAACAGGTTTCGGCAACAGGCTTACTTTTTAAAAATTTTTTATGATCACTTACTTTGCAACTAACTAATTTGCAACTGATGTTATAAGAAAATAAAGAAACGGTGTGGTAGTTTTTATTTTATTTTTTTTTAAACCTATCACGCAGGATTAAAATGTCTGCATATTTCAGTCAATGCATCAGTTACATGAATCGCCTCTAAGTAAAATAAATCTATCACAGAATGCCAATTCTAGATAGAATTCTCAGAAAGTCCATTTCAGTTAAAGGAGGCAGGGGAGAGGGCCATGGGGGTTAAAAAGAGATAAAGAGATACAAAATGCACTCATCAGATCTATTAACTTACAGCCCGAAGAGGTTCAATGAAGACACACTTCCATCTGCATTTTAGCGATCATTACCATTCCCCCTCTCCCCTCTCCATTTGATGCAGTGATATTGCTGAGGGCAACTACTGTGGGCCACAGAGGGATTTCCCTCCCAGAATGCTGCTGGGCACATAATTAGCACTTTATGTTTGCTGAATGAATGAAGAATGGCCAGTCATTTATTTCTTGATTTTAAAAGCAATTCCCTCAGAATTATGTTTTTTGGAGAGAGGTTATTTTTTTGTTGTCATTATAGGTTATGTTAAATATATAGACTTCGTTACGTTTATTCATCATAATTCGAAGAAAAACAGAATAGAAAGTAAAAAGACATGAAACAATAAAAATTCTTAGACAATACTATGATGTTGGCTGTCAGAAAGAAAAATAGGATGAGCTGTTAAGCTGTCAGTGACAAATAGTTGGAGAAACAAGTAGGTGGATGAGAGTTCTAGGTAAGCAGGAGAGTTACTCAGAAAATCTGACTGAAAAGGACCCACAAAAGCAGAGGGAGGGACCAAAATTTGCATCAAAGGTAGTGATCCAGATGTGCAAGAGTGCAGCATGCCGGTGTGGCTCAGTGGTAGAGCGTGAACCTATTAATCAGGTCACGGTTCGATTCCTGGGCAGAACACATACCTGGGTTGTGGGCTCGATCCCCAGTGCAGGGCCTGCAGAAGGCAGCCATGTTTCTATCTCCCCCTCCCCCTCTCTCTCTTTCTCTTTTCTTTCTTTCTTTCTTTCTTTCTTTCTTTCTTTCTTTCTTTCTTTCTTTCTTTCTTTCTTTCTTTCTTTCTTTCTTTCTTCCTTCCTTCCTTCCTTCCTTCCTTCCTTCCTTCCTTCCTTCCTTCCTTCCTTCCTTCCTTCCTTCCTTCCTTCCTTTCTTTCTTTCTTTTTCTTTCTTTCTTCTTTCTTTCTTTCTTTCTTTCTTTCTTTCTTTCTTTCTTTCTTTCTTTCTTTCTTTCTTTCTTTCTCTTTCTTCTTCTTTCTCTCTCCCCCTCCCTCCCTTTCTCTCTCTCTCTTTCCCTCTCTCTCTCTCTCTCTCTCCCCCTCCCTCCCTCCCTCCCTCCCTCCTTCATCAATAAAACCATATTTTAAAAAGACAACAACAAAGAAGAGCATGAGGAAGATAAGGAAAGAATAACTTCACTCAATAGGCTGATGAGAAGTGAAAGTCATGATAACAGGATTAAATGGTTTCTTAAGGTTATTTAACCCACTGTTGCCATCAACATTTAATATCACAGTAGATCTATTTTCCTTCTTCCTAATGGTCTCTATTTAAATGACTGAGCACAGCTGTCTCTTCTTTTCCACCAATAATTAGCACTGACTACCTTTGCAGAAGAGGGTGAAAAAGTATGAATAGGTGTATAGATACAGTTATATGTCCTTTGAACTAATGTGTAGTTTGAACTTATCCTTTACTTATAATTGTTGTTAGACATGCAAAAGATAAGCAATCAAATTATCTACTTTGAGTTTATGTATTCTAATATCTCCTGGTAATAATGTTAACATATAATACATAGTCAAGAGCAAAATTAGTTTCATTTTGGAGTTATAAATAATAATGTATATAAATCCAAGCACAAGTATTGTACTATACTTATTAGAACTATATATCTTAAAGGGCAACATTTAAAAAATATCTAGTAGTTCACTTACTACTAAGTTTTAACTTATGTGCTGAAATTTGACTTCTATACACATTTATCTGTTGCTCCTATTTTAAAAACTGCTTAAAAATGAAATTTACAGATACTTGGATTACCACTGGGCTGCTGAATACTCATACAATATGTCATGAACTGCTAGACATTTTATGTTTAAAATGAAAAATGTGGGTAACACTTTATTTTAATGGTATATTAATTAGTTCCAAATTATGATGAAAATCCTATAGCAGTGAATAAAATATGACATCTGCATGAATTTGAAATAAATTTATTATGATCAGTATTATCACAATGAATACTAAATGAATTATTAATGACGAAAGACCAAAAGTATTAATGGGAATGTAATAAAACATCGAGAAAAAAGCTGGAAGTTCCTAGACACTTCATCATCAACTAGAAATAAGCACTATAACCCTGGATAACACTATATTACCGTGCATCATCAGTGGCCACAAATTAACTGACAATAAATAGGAAATGAAAAAATGTGTGGTTAAATATGTTAATATGCAAAAACTATGCATTTTGCACATTAACATACTGTGCTCACTCTGAATTCCATGTATTAGCTACTGAATAAATACTAGCTTAAAAACCCAATGGTTTTTCCTTCTCATTATCATATACCTTGTAACTATTTTAGATACCGGGAATAAAATTCCAATATTAGCTGTCCTCTATTATAAGATATATTGATGTGTAAAATTATTAGTTTTTGAATATCATTTCACTCTTAGGTCTCAAGGATGTCAACCTCCTTAAAGGCAGACACTATGCCTAATCTATATACTTTGTGCTGTGATGATCGCCCACGTGCCCAGTAAACCCTCTCCTATTAATTAATATACCGATACTAATTATCCCAAATAGTTTAGATACTGTCCACTTACGGAGACAAACGAGTCACAGTACAGAGTTCAATGATGTTTTTGAAATAATGGAGGCACAAATTCCCAGGTATGGGGGACACACTAGCTCACCCAGAGAGGGGAGCCCAGGTGACCTCCATCAGGTTATTAAAGCTCTTTTCATCAAACTGCGGAGTGACGGTGTAAAAAAACACCAACACTCCATTTTACAATTTTATTTACGCCGGGATTTTACTTAAATCATCTCAAGCTGATAATCTACGCCCCCCTCCACTCCCTAAGGATAATCCCCTGTATGGTAATACTACTTTTAAACTTGTGATTATGTTCGCAGCCAACAAATGAAGGGCAGGCTTCTACTTCTTGAAGGAGAAAAGTTGTTGTTAGGAAACCTCTGCTGAAAAACAGCTAAAGTCCAAGCCAGCGCTGAGCGGTCCCCGTGGATGGCTTACCTGTTTCTAAAGTAGTACTGATGTCCCAAGAGCGCGGACCGCGCCTGCAACCGGGCTAGCGAGGCCATCGCCTCTGGCATCGGCTTTCCTACTGATGTTGCTACCGGTATCCAAGGCAACCGGGTCAAACTATCAGGCAGATCCCGGGGGGTCCAACTTTGGTTTACTCCATTTTTCCCCCCCCTATGTGTTTCTAAAATATTAGAAAATAAAACAGTATATTTTGAGTAGAATAAAAATTTACTTTCGTTGCCTCTCTGAGTAAAATCAGGCGATTCCAGGTGAGGCAGATAGCGTGGTGATGGGGGGGAGAGGACGAGTGGTTGCTTCCGACTTCCGGTTTCCGCCTCCATCGGGTTCCCGGAAGCTCCGCTCAAAATGCTGAACCGCTCGGCGCCAGTCGCTGGGGTTGCGCCGATTGGAGTCAGTTCTCGGGCCTGAGCCTCGAGGCCAGGCTCCTGGGTGTCGTTAATGTTCGGGGCCGCCGGGCGCCCACCGATCGGAGCTCCAGCCGCCGGGAACCGCTGGTGAGGCGGGCGGCGCTGGGGAGGAGACCCAGGACGGGGGTGGCGGCCCGAGGCCGCCGTACCTGGCGTGGCAGGGGGCGGGAGCAGGGGCGGGTGAGCCGCAGGCAGGGATGCACGCGGCCCGCGGGGGGTGTACTGGAGCTCGGGGAGGGCATTCGGCAGACTCCGGCTGGTGGCTCGCCTGACACGCCGCGGCATTTTAGGAGCCAAGCTTTCCGTACCCCTGGGCAGGTCACTTCCCAGTGATGGTTGACACGCTTAGGGACCGGAAGCATGGGTCTGAGCCAGGCCCAACGCCCGCATCTCCCTTTTAAAATGGACTAGGTCACAGCAGATCACATTCCAGGGATCTAGAGTTCTGGAAGTTTGGTAGAGGAAGCGACCCCACCCACCCAGCGCCCCGCCCCCCCACCCCCCCTTTTTGGAGTGGGAGTAACCTGTTTCTGTCCCTTGAACATTCTATTCCAGTTCAAATGAGATAGATACGGAGTTCCCTAAGGACATGTACTTGCCAGGATGAAGTCTGGGGCTCGACTACCGCTACAGTCTTGTCAACCCATGTCACTTACAGCGGTTCTCAACCTGTGGGTCGCGACCCCTTTGGCGGTCGAACGACCCTTTCACAGGGGTCGCCTCAGACCATCCTGCCTATCAGATATTTACATGACGATTCATCACAGTAGCCACATGACAGTGATGAAGTAGCCACGAAAATAATGTTATGGTTGGGTCACAGCATGAGGAGCTGTATTGAAAGGGCCGGAAGGTTGAGAACCACTGCGTGATATATTGCTTGGACTCTTCCAAGTGCTCCCACTGTGTCCTTCGGACAGCCCTGTGGTAGGAGGTTATTACTGGCGCAGGATCCTGGAGTGACCTGTCCAACATCGCCCTGCACTTTCCAGTCCTAGAGCTGGGGACTGGGGGCCGGATTTCTAGTTGAAAACGCCAATGCCTGTCCTGTTTCCTCCCGCGATCTTTTCCTCCGAGCGTACCCAAGGCGAGCAGTGAAACAAACAAGCAGATTTCCCACTGACAATTCTCAAACAGGCAGTGTTGAACAACAGGTGAAATGTGGCTAAAAAAAAAATGTATGTCCATTCCTAGATCAGGCAACAATCGAGAGCACAGGGAATCCCAGTAATTTCTCATCTGAAAAGTTAGAAGAATATCTTGTTTGGAAAGTGATCAGATCATCCTGTAGTTCATTTTATAATGAATTATAGATTGTTTATGCTCCTTGTAAATTCTCACATTTCCCATTCAGAAAAGCAGGGAGCACATTTTATTTTATTTTTTTACAATGGTGATGTGATTTAGCTTAGAGTAAGACATATATTTCTTATGTGTTTAGTATTTTTTGTTTTGGCAGTGGATATACTGTGCACACCCCACAAAATATAAGACACTTCCATCACCCGGAATAACATCTCCAGGGTATCTTTCTTAATGTTTCACTATTCAAGCTCTGTGTTAAGGAAGGGAGACAAAATGTGCTGTGTAGACTGGTCTGCTCTTGCTGTGTGAATACTGACTTGTGGGACAGGTGACTATTTAATTGAAAAATATGACTCAATTCCTTCCTCTCCCACCTTCTACCTAAACCCTGGTTAGGCACCTCTTTATAATACAGTTCTCTTTGAAAGAGCCTACCTTGTTTTCATCTGGCAGCATACAACTCACCCTATGACGCCAGAGTATCAAATAGTGCCTAGCACTTAATCGGTGTTTTTGAATGAAATTCTTAAAATCATGCTTGATTTGGCAGAATGAATGTGTTCCAGACAACTGGAACCTTTATTTTCTAGTTTACCTGCACAGCCATCCTGTCATTCATCATTTCTTACTGGACTTTTTTTTTATTCATTGATGGGACATTTACTATACTGTGCATGTAAGTTTCATGCCAGTGATGAGATCCCAGTGCCTGTGGGGATGGTATTACCACGTTGTTACTTGTTGGGAGGTTTTACATACATATCATATCATCTTATGTAAAATCTTTTGAGATTTTATTTTTTTTATTGCATTTTATAGATGGTGAGAGGGGCAAATATAACTTAAGTAACATGCCCAAGTGTCATATTTGCAGTATGATTCCAGTATATTTACAAAAATTCTTAAATAAGCCACATATACTGCCTATGTAATGTATAATACCTTAAGGAATAATGTACAATATCTTAAGGAATATGTGAACTGGAAAGAATATGCCTGGATTTGTTAACCAACCTGGAATTCCTGATGTATTTAACTCTCATTTTGACTACTGCTTTTAGGCACCAATTGGGTAATTTATCTCTTTGTTAACAATTTGCAAAGTAGAATAACTATATTTTATAGTAAAGAAGTCTAAAGAAGAAAAGTTTTATACAATTAAATAATAAAGATCCTGTGACTTTTTATGTGTCGGGAAAGGGATATATACGTTTTGTTCAAGTTAATCTTATAAGTGATTCATATTATGTTTTTATAAAGAAAGTTATAATAGCTTGAGTGTCTACTACTTCCTGCCTCATCACTCACATACATTTTTGAAATTAGGATCCAAAGTATATCTAAATTGGTTAATCTAATGTTAACTTTTTAAAATTTGATTCATTTGGTGGACAAATAACATTTAGTATTAAGATACACTTTTCTTTATTTTTACATTATTAATAATTTATAATTAAAGTCAATTTCTGGAGTTTTGGAGGAAGTATGTTTAAAGATTGAACTAAAATTTTAAAATTAAGTCCTTGATAATTAGCATATTGAACAATACTATCTAACTTGATGTGGCTTTGTTTTTAAAAAACATTAAAGTAAACTGTTGATTCGGTACCTTTGTTTCTATAGTTTCATTCCTATTTGGTATTTTTATTATATATATATATTTTTCGGTCTGCAAAACTGCATACTGAAAAATGTTCATTTTTAAATAACGACTCTTTTTTATTGTCTTTAATTTCATGTTGTCAGGTTTGTTTGAGTCAAGTTTCTATTTCAGCAATTAGAAATCAAAGCAATGGCTGGTATGATTTTGGGCATATGACTCATTGATCTTGCTATAGCTTCTTAGCATCCATATTCATGGAAACCTTTAAACCATCTTCAATAGTATGCCCTTACCTGACACACTTATTAACTAACCACTTAGAGCAGTGGTCGGCAAACTGCGGCTCGCGAGCCACATGTTTCTCTTTGGCCCCTTGAGTGTGGCTCTTCCACAAAATACCACGTGGGTGCACACGTACAGTGCGAAGTTGACTTACAACTTTAAGTAAAGTTTATTAAGTTAATTTTAGGGAACGTTGTGGAGTGAAAGAAGATGTAGCGTCGAGGATGGAGAAGGGCATGTTGAGATGGTTTGGGCATATAGAGAGGATGAACGAAAGGAGATAGACAAAACAAGTATCCAAGACGAGTGTGGATGGGAGAGTTGGAAGGGGTCGACCTCAGCGAACGTACCTCAATCAGATTGAGGACGTTTTTTTTGTTTTGTTTTGTTTTTTTAAATGTATTTTTTTAAAAATATATTTTATTGATTTTTTACAGAGAGGAAGGGAGAGAGATAGAGAGTTAGAAACATCGATGAGAGAGAAACATCGATCAGCTGCCTCCTGCACATCTCCTACTGGGGATGTGCCCGCAACCCAGGTACATGCCCTTGACCGGAATCGAACCTGGGACCTTTCAGTCCGCAGGCCGAAGCTCTATCCACTGAGCCAAACCGGTTCCGGCAGATTGAGGACGTTTTTAGCAAAGGCCAGCTTAGGAGTACTCTAACTAAGTTAATAACAACGTACCTACCTATATAGTTTAAGTTTAAAAAAAATTTGGCTCTCAAAAGGAATTTCAATCGTTTGTACTGTTGATATTTGGCTCTGTTGACTAATGACCACTGACTTAGAGTGTCTCGTTAATGTGGCAGAAGTTTTGAAACCTGGGTTGCTAAATTTGTAGTCAAGTCATATTTTTCCTTGGCTGTTTGTTCATTTATTTGGTCATTCATTAGTTTGCTCACCCAACAGTTTTTGGTTTTTTTCACATCTATGATTTGTCAAGCATCTGTGGTTTGTCAAGCATTGTGTATGCGCTGCCTCATAGGTGGTAGGTCCAGTTGGATCACAAGATGTTTGTTTTTAGGTTCTCATTAAAATGAATAGACAAAGTTGAAAGTTATTATCGGGAACTTGCGAGTGTCTGAAATTATGAACTACAGAGAGTCTTTAAAGCTGGAGTCAGCAAACCATGGCCTGCCATCACCTGGTTTGTAACTAAATTTAATTAGAGCACAGCCACACCCATTCGCTCACGTATGGCCTGAGGTATTTTCCCCCTTATGATGGTGAAGGTTGATAGTTTCGACAGAAACCCACCAACCTTCAGGGCCTAAAAGGTTTACCATCAGGCCCTTTATGGAAAAGTGTGCCGACCCCTCCCTGCTATAGACGGTAGAAATTGTGCAATCTACAATTAGAATATGTTGATCCCTAAGTACTTCTAGAACACTTCCATCTTATATCCTCTTCTGTGGACCTTTCTTAAAATGTTTCACTCTGCAATATCTTGTTAAGGAAGGGAGGCAAAATGTGCTGGGTGTACTGATGTGCTCTTGCTATGTTCATACTAACTTGTGGGACCGGTGACTATTTAATTTTAAAATGTGACTCTTTCAAACTCCTTTTTTCCTCTACCACCTTCTACCTAAATCCTGGTTAGGCACCTCATTGATCTTGCTATAGCGTCTTAGCATCCATATGTATGGAAACCTTTAAACCACCTTCAATAGTATGCCCTTACCTGACACATTCACTTAACTAAATCCTGAGTATCTTGTTAATGTGATTGTTCATGATCTTCGTATTTGCATTACCTGTCATGTTTAAGAAATAAAATCAGAGTCCTGGGCCCTCTGTCACATCGGCTGATCTAGAATCTGCCAGAGTTGGTTCCAGAAGGACCAGTGTAATTTCTAAACATTCCCAAAGAATACAGATGTCTATCCTTGCCGGCTAGTGGATCATTTCCTCACTGATGACACAGTTCAACGGTTTCTGTTTATTTTTATTAAAATAACTAGGGGCCCGGTGCATGAAATTCGTGCACTGGGTGTGTGTGTGGGGGGGGGGGGGAGTGTCCCTCAGCCCAGCCTGCCCCCTCTCACATACTGGGAGCCCTCAGGTGTTGAACCCCATCACCCTCCAATCGCAGGATCGGCCCCTTGCCCAGGCCTGACGCCTCTGACAGAGGCGTCAGGCCTGGGCAGGGGACCCTCATTTCCCCCCCATCACTGGTTCTGCCCCCAGACCAGGCCTGATGCCTCGGCCAGAGGCGTAGACCCCCATCACCCTCCGATCGCCTGATCAGCCCCTTGTCCAGGCCTGACGCCTCCACCAGAGGTGTCAGGCTTGGACAGGGGACCCCCATCTCACCCCGATCACTGGCTCTGGCCCCCGCCCAGGCCTGAGGCCTCTGGCCCAGGAATCATGCCTGGGCAGGGGATCCCCATCTCCCTCTGATCGCTTGCTCCACCCCCCGCCCAAGCCTGATGCCTCTGACCCAGGCTTCAGGCCTGGGCAAGGGGACCATCATATCCCCCCAATCCCCGGCTCCGCCCCCACCCAGGCCTGATGCCTCGGCCAGAGGAGTTGACCCTCATCACCCTCCGATCACCAATCACCAGATCGGCCCCTTGACCAGGCCTGAGGCCTCTGGCAGAGGTGTCAGGCCTGGGCGGGGGGTGCCCAGCTCCCCGCGGTTGCAGGCTCCACCCCTGCCCAGGCCTAACACCTCTGGCTGAGGCATCCGGCCCGGGCAGCGGGAACCCACAGCTGCAGCGGCCCTGCGATCGTGGGCTTCGCTTTAGGCCCAGGCAAGAGACCCCTAGCTCCCGGCACTGCCAGCTTCGACCGGCTGTGCCCAGCTCCCATCGCTGGCTCCACCCCTACTTCCTGCTATCACTGGCCAGGGCGGCAAAGGCACCTGATTCTCCGAACATGGCTGGGGGGCAGGGCAAAGGCGGCCCCAGGGCCGCCTTTGCCCTGCCCCCCAGCTCTTAGCTCCCCCCTGGGTTTCCGATCACTGTCAGTGGCAGGGGGCTTCTTCCTGCTTTCCCTTTCGCCTCCCTGCATTGTGCCTACATATGCAAATTAACCGCCATCTTGTTGGCAGTTAATTTGCATATAGCCCTGATTAGCCAATGAAAAGGGTATCGTCGTACGCCAATTACCATTTTTCTCTTTTATTAGATAGGAGGATAATTTAAAAAGGCCAAGAGACTTTCAGATGAACTCTAAGGAAAATGATGGGCCATTTTAGAACAGCGAGGTTCCCGTTGAATTTGAACATAGTTTCTGTGTCCCTGGGTTCTGAGATGAGTGTGGTGTGAATATATGCCTTGCGTCTGATTAAACTCTTTTCACATATAGTGGGGCCTTGACTTACGAGTGTCTCAACTAAGGAGTTTTTCGAGATACGAGCTGTCTCTCGGCCGATTTTTTTGCTTTGAGTTGCGAGCTAAAATTTGGGTTACGAGCCAGCTTCAGATACCCCACTGCTAGTTGGCGCAGCGAACGTCACAGTGAACGCCACAACATCATCCCAGCATCACGTGTCTCACTCGCTCACTTTTGATTTGACATACGAGTAATTTGAGTTACGAGCTCCATCACGGAACGAATTAAACTCGTAAGTCAAGGCCCCACTGTATTACAAACCTTAAAGGCCCATCAGTCTCTCCATCTCCCTGGCCTGTCCTGGCGGGGACTGTAGGGTGTGTGGGGAGCAGAGGCCTGTGTGGGGTGGGGACTGAGAAAGTTCTCTCTGTTTCCATCCCGGAAAGCTGGCCCTAGGCAAGGCCAGGCATACACTAAAGCTCAGCTTCCGAAGCAGAAGTAACTTCTCCATAGTCACCCAGGAAAGACATACAATTCCTGAGACCTTTCATTGCTGATAGGCTCACTCTGTCTTGACCTAATTCCTGTGTTTAATCAAAGAACTTCTACAAGAAAAAGGAGTTTAACACGAGTCAGTATGTTTAAAACTCTCATACCTTGGAGAGGAACATTCAATCGCTTTTAAACATTCCTTTGTCATAACTATTAATTATGGTCAGATGTAGACCGAGCCGTCAGCGGTCACATGCCAGGTTAACATGGCTCATGCTGACTGTTTTGTTGATCCCTTTTTCTTTCTTGAACAACCCAGGCATTTCAGCCGGACGATGGAAGAACTGGTGCACGACCTGGTGTCGGCCCTGGAGGAGAGCTCAGAGCAGGCCCGCGGCGGCTTTGCGGAGACGGGGGACCACGCCCGGAGCCTGTCCTGCCCCCTGAAACGCCAGGCCCGGAAAAGGAGAGGGAGGAAGCGCAGGTCCTACAACGCGCATCACCCCTGGGAGGCCGGCCACGGCCTGAGCGAGGGCTCCGACTCCAGCTTGGAGGAGCCGAGCAAGGACTACAGGGAGAACCCCGCCAGCCATAAGCAAGATCACAGCGACTCCGACGACCAGATGCTGGTGGCCAAGCGCAGGCCGGCGTCCACCCTGAACAACAGTGTGCGGGGCAAGCGGCCGCTGTGGCACGAGGCGGACTTGGCCTTGGACGGCCTGGGGAGCCGCAGCCTGCGGCGCCGGAGGAAGGTGAAGCGCATGGCCCTGGACCTGCCGCAGGACACGTGCAAGCGCCCCATGACCCAGCCCCCCGACAGCTGCAGGGACCAGGACATGGACCAGGACCGGGCATACCAGTACCCGGAGTTTGCCAAAAGCAAAGTCAAGAAGCGGAAACTGAGGGTCCCCAGGCAGGGACCCAAAACCCAAGACGAAGGCGTGGTTTTAGACAGCGAGGAGCTGAGCCAGACCAAGGACAAGATGGAATACGAAGAGCAGAAGGTGTCCGACGAGCTCATGAGTGAAAGGTGGCTTTCCTGTTTGCTACATAGAAGGGTGGGTGGGTACGGGGTTGTGGTTGGATGTGCTTTGTATTTTAATTCTCTTTTTTTAGAATAATGATAATTTATAATAATGGTAGTGACATTCCTGTTGAACCATGGTCATAGTTGCTTATAATTTATGATGTTCAGCCCAAAGCAGAATTGCTTATTTGATTTTACACGGCCTTTTGATTGTGTCATAATGACTTAATTTTCAGCTACAAAGAGAAAAGGGAATAGATTTTCAATGGGAAAGGATGTACATTTGGATAATAGCACATTGGTAATTCTTAGAATTGGGTTTATAATTATTTAATTAAAGAATTTTAGTATTGGTTCTCTTTAGTTTCACAATTTATCAGCTTATTCTTTTTTTTTTAAGATTTTTTTGTTTTGCTGCTGTTGTTGTTTTGTTTTGGTGGGTTTTTTTAGAGAGAGAGGAAGGGAGAGGAAGAGAGCGAAACATCCATAGGCTGCCTCCTGCCTGCACACCCCCTACCGGGAAGCCAGCCCGAAGCCAGGGCATGTGTCCTGACTGGGAATCAAACCGGCGGCCTTTCAGTGCACAAGACGACGCCCAACCGCCTGAGCCGCACTGGCCAGGGCTTTCAGTTTTTTCTGATTACTGAGAATCAAGAGTTAATAGCACTTCAACCCGTGTGGCTTGGAATTTGAAGTCTAACTTGCTAGGGATTCTGACCACTTGTGAATTGTAAAGCCCACCTCACTGTCTGGAACCCCTGAACTTGTCATTAGACAAAGGAGAAAAGCAGTGATCCTCTGATGGTCAGTCTAACCCAAGCATGTAACCCAGCAAATAAAGAAGGCATGTGGCCCGTGGGCTGCGAGTTTGACATGCTTGGTCTAAACCAGTGGTCGGCAAACTGTGGCTCATAAGCCACATGCGGCTCTTTGGCCCCTTGAGTGTGGCTCTTCCACAAAATATTGACTTCTGTGCATGGGCCAGGAAGTTTCAATCGCACTGTATGTGCGCGCCCGCATGTGGTATTTTGTGGAAGAGCCACATGCAAGGGTCCAAAAAGCCGCATGTGGCTCGCGAGCTGCAGTTTGCCGACTACTGGTCTAAACCATCCGTTCTGGAAAGCAGGTAAAGCACAGCGCTAAGTCCTGTTTTAACAGCATCCAAAGGTAAGTGGTCGTTTTTCTGTGACACAGAACTAATGCTACTTGCAGGAAATGAGAAAGTATTGACACTGTTCACCCTTTCAGTTGTGTCCTTAAAACCAAATGCGGGATTGTGATGCAGAAAAAACATTCCTTACAAGTGGTCTGGGCAAGAGTATTTGATTTTTTAATTTGTAGGACTGGCATTATTATCATGTGGATTGTGAGCTATGGAATATATATTAGTACTGTATTAGCATGTATATAATATATATTTGTCTGTAAATATGATTACGATTGCAGATATGAGTAGGACCTGGTAAAACTTTATAGAATGGGCCTTTTATTACAGATGGTTTGCCATGTATGCAGTTTTTCTAAAGAAGTAAAAATTACTTTAAAAAAATGTTTCAGGAAGGCTTTGAGAAATTTACAGCACCTGCTTTTCTTCCAAGAAAGTTGTCACTTTTATACCAGAGCGAGAATTATTTGTATGCTTTGTATGTCAGCATTGGGCAACTGTGACTGGGGGGGCACTTAGCTTGGCTTGAGAGTAATTATCTTGCTCAATGGCTGGGAGGGAGGGTGTGTGGCAAAGGAGATAAATACTCGGTTCTGGATTATTCATAGATTGCTGGCTTTCTGGATTGATTGTGCAAGCCCCTCCTTTTATTGATGTCCGCCTTCTATTGACAGACATCTACCCTGGGAGAGAAATGAGATGAAACTCTCTTTCTTTTCATTATAAAAAGCATGTGAGTTCCTAAGGTGTGATAAGGCCACCCAGCCATCCACAGTCAAGGTACACATTTTCATGGAGGATGTGCCCACTCTTGAATAAATTAAAACAATTTTTTTCTTTTAATTTGAACTTTCTTCTATAACTGTTTTCTTGTTACTTAAAAGCTAGTTTTTTTCTGAAACTACTTCCAAAGCGTTTCAAGCTGTATATGTCCTTGGAATGAATTTATAAATAAGAATTGAGCCCAGCCTGTGTGACTCAGTGGTTTAGCATCGACCCATGAACCAGGAGGTCACAGTTTGATTCCAGGTCAGGGCACAGGCCCGGGATTGCCGGTTTGATCCCCAGTAGGGGGCGTGTAGGAGGCAGCCGATCAATGATTCTCTCTCATCACTGATGTTTCTATCTCTCTCCCTCTCCCTTCCCCTCTGAATCAGTAAGAATATATTTTAAAAAGAGAGAGAGAGAGAGAGAGAGAGAGAGAGAGAGAAGAGTATATATGTTTGTAAATAAGAAAACATGCATTTGATGCTCTTAGAAAGTCGTATTTTCTTTCATTAAAACTTGTGCAATACAGGGAACTCCATAGATTCTCTTAATTTGAAGAAAGTTAGAAGGAAAGGTACTAATTCAGAGTTCCTTGGGAAAATGTGTCACTTATATATTTTTTATGTTTATTTTTTTAAATCAAAAACTGAAATATTTTCTATTCAGAAAATATATTTGGATGTAAATATCATCTATAATTTTAACCCTAAAATATGAATTTATTTTAAAACTGGTTGGGATGTTTGTTTTTTTAAGTAAGTTAGGTTACTGGAGTTATACATGTTACTGGATCAGCTGAGGTAATTTTCTGATTGGAAAATTAAGAATTATAGTCAGAGGGGAGAACATGAGAGTTTTTAAAGAACATATTCAATTTACTTTAGAAGCTGAACCTCTGTTATCATGTGACTTATTTTGTATGTTTTTTAAACTATAGTATCACATAAGCATTGTTGCTATTGGGACAAACAGTGACAGTTGATTCGGGTCATTTGAATGTCCACTGTCCGTTGTAATTTGTATGTTCGTTTTGACTCTGTCATATGCTCAAACTTCAGTGGAAGTCATGAGCACCTGTTATTTTTGCCTGCTCCCTCCTTTACGTTGGAAATATTCCTTTTTGCTCAGTGTTTGCTCAGAGGGACCTTGACGTTGATATCAGGGATTGTTTCCGTTGTAATTTTTTTCTTCCTTGCCAAGTAAGAGAGTTGTTGTGAACTCTTCAGTGATGCCTTCTCAGGCTATTTGCAGATGTGGCTGCGAAAAGTCATTTCAGCCCCGGCCCTTGCATGTCAGGTGCTGGGGAGAGGCTCGGGCTGCCTTTGAGTGAGACTTGCGCGTTCTGTTGAGCACTGGTGTTCTGGCTCAGGCCGAATCACATGGCGTGAGAAGGCAGTGGTGAGCATTTGATGAAAGCAGATAATAAAACACATCCATTATGTCAGCACCTCGTTGCAGTCACATCTGGCTTACTGACAGGGTCCCATTAGATTCCTGGGGTTTTATGTGCCAAAAATAATATGCCCTGTTGTGAATGGAACCAGGATAGTTGCAGTTGGATATTTTAAAAAACCATCTCGTTTCCTTTCAGATCTTTGTCAGGCTCCATCCAGTTCCACCCCTGAGCTGCCTCGTCTCTTTAAAATGTTACAACGGGGAGATCAATTGTCCTTTTGATCTTTTTTTTTTCTCTCTTTCCTCCTTGCAGCGATTCCAGCAGCCTCAGCAGCACGGATGCCGGCTTGTTTACCAACGATGAGGGAAGGCAAGGTACTGAAATGTCATTTTTTCTCTCGGGGGTGGGGTGGGGTGGAGGGTGGGGGGTGGGGGGGCGGGCGTGGGTGGGGGGACGTCTTCATTGTAAAGTTTCACTTCTTACTAGTCATTTCGTAAGTTGAGGACTGCAATCCTTTTACCTTACACACGCTACTGAGTGGAGTGGGGTTGTTCTCTGGCGTTCGAGGAGAGCATCCTGTCTTCATGACCTGAAGTAATTGATTATCCCCCAAAGCGAGGATGTGGAGCTAATGGCGTTATGGGAGGATTGTCTTCCTTGGGAAGGCCTACAGTCTTTCCGCTGTGTCTCTTGTAGCAAGTTCACAAGACACTGGTCCCCACTCTCCTCCTGATTCAAATGTATTTCGGTCTGTTTAAGCATTTCTGAAGTTGGATGTGCAAGTCATCTGTCATTTTTATTCAGCTGTGACATTTAGGCGTCCTGTCTAGTCTGTGATTAGACAATTTTCATAAGCTCAATATTGTAACCTGTTCAACAGTAATGTTTCACCACTTAGATGGTTTTTATTTTTGAAACTTCCTGGAGATGTTCCTACTTTAGCATAGCCTTATTGTGAAACTACCTGTTCTGGAAGGAAAATATCAGCAGGTGTACATGCAAATACTTAATCATGAATGTTTCATTTCCTGAGAGTCTTTAGAGGAAATTAGTAAGTTCCAAGGAAAACAACGAAATTTATTGCTTTAAATTATTATTACATAATCATGGTTTGCTTACTTATGAACCATTAGTCCTGGATAAATAGATATATAACTGTTTTAAAAACCATAGACTTTTTAAACTTGAGATTCTGCTGAAATATGGTAGGACCTTGGGACTAAGATATACCTAAATTATTATTAAAATACATGTCTCCCCAAAGTTATATTTCAAATGTTGACTTTGGTAATGAAATTAAATTAAAAACTTTTTAAAGTAACATTTTGATAAGCCTACCAATCTTTGAAAAATATTGAGTGGCTTAGAATACTATGCTAGTATTTATTGTCTTTTTATACATCTCTCTATTGTCCTTAAAACACACACACACACAAAATACTGTTGATTCACACCTTTGGCACATTTCAAATTGAATTTTACATTGATCCACCAATATCTTCCCGGATGTTCTCGAATATACTGTGAATAGTGTTGTGTTTTAAAAATCCATCGCTGTAGTCATTTGTAGTTTTATTGTAAACTCTGGGGCATTGTCACTTTTCATTTAAAATCAACTTTTTCACAACCATTTCTTAATGAACTTAATTAGATTAATTTCACTTAGTCACATCTGTTCATGACTGTTTCCCCCTTTTACACTCCATAGAAATCATGAAATTAAGCTAATATATACCATTATCTGCTGCAGAGAACAAACTCTGTAGTCTTACATCTTTTCATTCCCAGCAGGCGATTAAGGCTTGTTTTTCCCTAACGTGGGGAGGGTAGTCACTGCCTTGGATTTCCCTACAGTTTTGCCAAACGATTAGCTTTTCACATTGGTTCTAACACATAACATTTTATCTTTTTGTTAATGGAAATTCTTGTTATAGTGTTAAAGACATTTTTTAAGTAGGGCTGTGGGTAGAATGAAAAGTTTTTTTATGGACTATTTATATGCTTGCCAGTTGAAATACAGGATCTCCGGTTAAATTTGAATTTTAGATAAATAACAAATTATTTTTTTAAATAAGTATGTCCCATGCAGTATTTTGACTAAAAATTCTGTAGAAGTACTATATTCAGGGTGGGCAAAAGTAGGTTTACAGTTTATGTGGACAATAATACACTAATAAATAATAATACAAGAATAAACTGTTTTTGTGTACTCACAACTATAACACTACTTTTGCCACACCCTGTATTTATATTAAAAAGTAATTGTTGTCTGGCCGGCATGGCTCAGTGGTTGAGTGTCGACCTGTGAACCAGGAGGTCAGGGTTCAGGGTTGAATTCCCAGGCAGGGCACATGTCCAGGTTGCAGGATCGATCCCAGTAGCGGAGGTACAGGAGGCAGCCCATCAATGATTCTCTCTCATCATTGATGTTTCTCTCTCTCTCCCTCTCACTAACGCTCTGAAATCAATAAAAAAAACCCCCACATATTTTAAAAAAGTAACCATTTATCTGAAATTCACATTTAATTGATGTCTTGTGCTTTTGAAACATTAACCTGACCCCTGTGCTTGTTGGGATGACACAGCTGAGTCCTGGGGGCATTTCTCGTGTTTGCACAGGGGACGACGAGCAGAGTGACTGGTTTTACGAAAAGGACTCGGGCGGAGCGTGTGGCATCACGGGGGTCATTCCCTGGTGGGAGAAGGAAGATCCCAGCGAGCTGGACAGACACTTGCCAGACCCCGTCTTTGAAAGTATCCTAACGGGTTCCTTCCCCCTCATGTCGCATCCCGCGAGAAGAGGTCAGTAGCATGTCGCATCCGATGGGCTTGATCAGTCTAGGGATAGTCGTTGAGGGAGGACAGGCTGAAATGGGCATGAAAGAACCTCAAGCTACACTTTCATGCTTCCAGAATGTTAGAAAGGCCCATCGTGACCACACTGGGATGACAGAAAGGGGATCGAGGGGAAAGAAATGTAAATAGTCGGTAGTTGTGTGCTGACCACACTGGAACCCGACCCGCCATTCATTCAGATCTTTTAAGTACGAGTTTTGCCTTTTCCCTGCTACCATTCGAGATGTTTTCTCTCCTCCAACTTTCTTACTTCTGTAATTGACAGGATCTTGTCCTATGCTCCCGTGATCATAGGATCTCCTAAATTGGGTCTTTGATTTTCCAGGTTTCCAAGCTAGACTCAGTCGCCTCCGTGGAATGCCTTCCAAGAATATTAAAAAGTCTGGAGGGACCCCACCTTCAATGGTAGGCATGCCTTTCTGTCTGAGTTTTGTTATGTTTGGAAACGTATCCATTTCTGTGGAATAAAAAGCCACATCCTCATCCCCTATTCGTATCCCAATGTTATACTTAAAAACAATCCATTTTCTTGTAGGCTCCAAACTGGACCAGTGAGATTCCCCTATAAACCAAATCTGCTCATGCTCATAAGTTAGTTACGTTTTGAGCATCTGGGGAATGGCACTCGAGGGACCCTGGCTCCTGTCCTCTCCCCTGGAGGAGTTCCAGTGAGTGGGAGCCTCCCTGATGGAAGATGGGCCTGTTTGCTGGAGGCCTGGGATCTTCCTTTAGTCAGAAGCGAACCTGGCTGGGCGGCTTTCTAGGGACCTAGGTGGGCCCGGGGTGGGTAGAAACTACTGTACATTTTATATATTTTTCTCTTTTATGACTTTTAAAATATTGAAACCATTTATGTATCTATCATCTGTTTTGCTAAACTGCTGACAAAAGCTAGAGAATTTAAAATGTCCAGATGTCACATAAGTATTCCTCAATGTTTATATCGTGACCGGTTAAGAGCTCGTTTCTACATTATCTGACTGTTGTAAATAAAAAATGGTGACACATTCACATTTAAGGCTCGTTTTTAGAGAAATCTTCTATAACCAGCATTGTTTAAAGTATTTGCCTTTTACTCAGGGTATTTTAACAAGGGCTAGGATGAGTAGTAGGTGAGGTTGCTTGTTTTTGCCAGAGTTTGTATTTTGTTTAAGTTTGCTGCCTACGTGGATAATGTGCTCTGTATGGAAAACGCATTGTATTTTATACTATGGTATTCATTGTACTGCAAGCATCATCCTAGTGTTAAGCCAGCCGCTGTGATAACTAGTGTGTGCTAGAATTATTTACTATTACCTTTTAAACTATGCGCTTTGCCCAATACTTGAAAGCAATCCCAATGATCCTTTCAGCTTAGAGCATATTGAAATCATGTGAAAGCTGATATTTCAGCAAATGCTGTACGACTCTGAATCATGTTGTCACGCTCAAAAGTGAGAGCTGCGTGCATGCCCTTAGAATGACAGACCACATGTGTCACTGTGTCAGAAGTACTTGCATGAGCTCGCTGTCACCGTGCAGAGGGGCAGTGTCACAGCTCTGCCGATGGTGGAATTTAGAACATTACACAAAATGTTCGGGACATTGCGTTTTTCTGCACGGTTATTAGTAAAATGATGACTATTTTTTGTTACATTCCAATAATTGATGAAAACTGTGATTTAATACATGTATTTTTATATTACTGTGTGGATTGTTAATTCAGCATTTAATGGCTAACTTCAATATGATGATGGAAAAGAAACTGAAAGTTGGCATCTCCTTTACCCAGAGTTGTTACACTCTGAAACGTGTGGCATCTTTTAGATTATTTGTCTAAACTGGGGAGATCGCAAGTGATCAAGTGCACCTTTGCGTCTCTTTACCTTCGCATATTTAATGTGATGTTTTAGGGCAGTGGTTCTCAACCTTGGCTGCACATTAGAATCACCTGGGAATCCTTTTAAAATCCTGATTTTTGGGCCTCATCCTCCGGAAATTCTTTTTCTTTGTTACTAATGTTGTGGCCTCACCCCATAACAAAGAAACAGAATTTCCGGAGGATGGGGCCCAGAAATCAGGATTTTAAGAAGATTCCCAGGTGACTGTAATGTGCAGCCAAGGTTGAGAACCACTATTTTAGAGGGACAATGTTGTGTTTCGTAATTGTAAGTAAGCTTTCTGTGCTATGTCCTGTGCCCTGAGAATTTACGATCCCCCCCGCCCAGAATTACATAAATGCTTTTATTTTGTATAGTGACTGTCTTTTGGATCTGAACACGTCACTTTAAAACCTTGGCCTGTGAACTCTGCCTTCCCAGTCATGAATCGGGATGAATGCTCTCCAGTTCTTGGTTCAGTTTTACCTATTTTTATTTTTGCTTCACTGCCTGCCCGAGCATCGCTGGGATTTGTAGCCCATTTTCTAGGCTTATTGCAGTCTCACTGTGGTATTTTATAGAAGCTATTACAAGTGATAGGCTAGCTTCATGGTATTGATGATACATGGCTTAGCCATAGTAAGAGCGCCTCTCCTCTCTAAATTGTAAAAAGGTGATTGAGTTTCACTTGATGGAGATGTGCTCTGTGTGTGTGTTTATCATGAAACTAGTGCATTCGGCCATAAACTGTTTCCCGGGTCTCCCTTTTTTGTATTCAGAATTTTACTGAAGACAATGGGCTTTTTCAGGTTTTCATTCTCTCAACCCTGAATTGTCCTTGTGTTTGAATTTTTAAGTACTGTAATCTCTCTCTTTTTTTTTTCAATAAAATATCTGACTTGGGCAAGAAAGGTAAGAGTTCCAATTTGTGCTGCTATGTTAAAATTCCTATGCCGCGTTTTTATTGTCATTGCTCGTACTGTCCATGTTATTTTAAACAATGCAGTTTTCAAAAATCATAATCCCACAAAAGAGTCATGTGTAAACAAACAGTGCCCCCTTAGACTTTCACATTGAAAAGCCGATTGCTTTCAAGAGAGATTACTTTTCTGTGCGAAGAGAAACACACGTGGCTGTGACCTGTTAGAGTGGAGGCAAAGGGTTTCTGTCTCAAGCTGCACAAATCTATTGATGATATTTGAAGGAAATGACAGAAGGAAGAGTTTTTTACTGAAACATTAATGCAAACATTTTGATTGGGATTTTTATTATTCACCATAGTTGTGTTCTGCAAAGTTTTTGCAAACACTGAATTAGCGAATGCTGAACTTGCTCCCAAGGGAGAAACAGGCTTAGGTTGCTGCGAGCCTCTGATCGCGACATTTTCATCAGTCCATGGACACATAATCCTGTCTTCTGTACACTTGTGTTTTAAAGCACCTATGTAATCTATATGGTCGATTCATTAACATGGAACTCACGGCCGACACCCTGTAACTCAGGCCTGAACAAAGTGCACCAACACACGTATTTTCGCCATCAGGCACGTCACAGCCCCACATTCTAGGGACCCTAGACCGCACACAGCTCTGTGCTCGGGGGCATGTAGCACAGTGAGTCACCAACAAGAAGTACAACAGTGCCCTGGCTAGTAGCTAAGTGGTTAGAGCAGCGGTTCTCAACCTGTGGGTCGCGACCCCTTTGGGGGTCGAACGACCCTTTCACAGGGGTCGCCTAAGACCCTCGAAAAACACATATATAATTATGTATTGTTTTTGTGATTCATCACTATGCTTTAATTATGTTCAGTTTGTAACAATGAAATTGGGGTCACCACAACATGAGGAACTGTATTAAAGGTTCGCGGCCTTAGGAAGGTTGAGAACCACTGGGTTAGAGCATCGGACTGTGCATGGAGGGGTCTGGGGTTTGATGTCCGTCAAGGGCACTTACCTGGGTTCGCACCCCGCTCCAGTCAGGGCTCCTGTGGGAGGCAACCAGTCGATGTGTCTAACATCCATGTTTCTCTCACTCCCTGTGTCCCTTCTACTAGTACTCTCTCTGAAAAGCAATGGAAAAAAATATTCTTGGATGAGGATAAAAAAGAAAAGCACAAAAGTGTGAAAAACATGGCACTAAATAAACCACAAAAAGGCCACTTGTTTATAACATCAGAGCTAAAGCAAGAAGACAGCTGCCAAATATTTATACAGTGGGGCCTTGACTTACGAGTTTAATTCGTTCCGTGATGGAGCTCATAACTCAAATTACTTGTATGTCAAATCAAAAAGTGAACGAGTGAGACATGTGATGCTGGGCTGATGTGGCGTTCACTGTGACGTTCGCTGCGTCAACTAGCAGTGGGGTATCTGAAGCTGACTCGTAACCCGAATTTTAGCTCGCAACTCAAAGCAAAACATTGGCCGAGAGATGGCTCGGATCTTGAAAAACTTGTTAGTCAGGACACTCGTAAGTCAAGGCCCCACTGTATACTGTTTTGGTTTCCCCCCTTACATTTAATCATAATGTATGTCCCGAAATTAACATTATAATATTGTATTAGTCATCCTGTTTTTGTGGCTACTTCTTGTATAGGGCAACCAGTCTTTCTATTACATTTTTTAAAAATTCATTTTCTTTTTATTTTAATATGGTTTTAAAAAAAGAGACTTTTAGAGAAAGAGGAAGGGAAAGGAAGAGAGAAAGAGAAACGAAACATGGATGTGAGAGAGAAACACCAATCAGCCGCCTCCAGTGAGCACCCTGATCGGGGATCGCACCTGCAACCTGGGCATGCACCCTGACTGGGTATCGAACCAGTGACCTTTCCGTGCAAGAGACTAAGCTCAACCAGCTGAGCCACACCGGTCAGGACTTTATTACATTTTTTAAAATGCATGAAATGCCATGTTTTCTTTTCTTTTTTTTTTACTTTGGTATTTGCATGCAAATTCTTAGGTTATTAGTAAAGAAATGGCTTGTTTTAAGATTTTTTTCTTTTTTAGGAAATAATTTATGGACTTTTAAATGAATCTCTTTAAAAACATTGAATTTGCAAACATTTGAGGTTTTTAAAAAAATATCTCTAATAAAGATTATGCTTATCATTTAAAAACATTTTGCATCCTGCCCTAACCGGTTTGGCTCAGTGGATAGAGCACTGGTCTGTGGACTGAAGGGTCCCAGGTTCGATTCCGGTCAAGGGCATGTATCTTGGTTGCGGGTACATCCCCAGTAGGGAGTGTGCAGGAGGCAGCTGATCGATGTTTCTCTCTCATCGATGTTTCTAACTCTCTATCCCTCTCCCTTCCTCTCTGTAAAAAACCAATAAAATATATTTTAAAAAAAACACATTTTTGCATCCTAAGAAACCTCTGAAATATGTTCTAAAATGCTGTTTTTATTAAGACTGCTCATGGTCACCGTTTGACTCCACCGATGGATACTGAAGATCCCTTTTCCCTTTTGTGTCTTAAAAGGGTGGTGACATCACTAGGGGCCCCATTCTTTTTCTTTCCTTCTTTTTTCTCCCATCAAAATTGAGGAAATGGAAATGCTGCAAACATTTCACTTTTTTCGGAGCCTCGAGTCAGGTTTTCTGCCTTTTATGTTGCTGATGGAATTCTTCTGATGGTCTATAAAACTCAGCTTTCTAATTTGCCTTCAGTTCTGTCAGATAGCGAATATCAGAAAAGTTCAAAATCAATGATGGGTAGCACACTTCCAAATAGTGTTTAACAAGTGCTTTCTATATGGAAGTCACCCGCAAATCCTCCAGCTGAAGGTCAGTTTGAACAACGGAGAATTCACAATCAAGTAAATGGAAGGGGTTCCGTGCGCTACAGGTAGCGAATGCCAACCAGGCGCCTGTTGTCTGTTTGTCCATGACAAACCAGAGATACATGCCAACAGGTATTTATACACATTCGAAGCCAATAAAACTTGTGAAGTTTTTGTTAAGTCTCAGTTGTCTAATATTGACTACCACTTAATGAAGGAGTAGGTAGAAATTTGATGATTTCTTTATATACCAAAGAAGTGATGACTTGTGTTAAATAACAGTATTATATATGGCATCTTGTTCTTAGAACTTCTCATTTAAATCAGACAATTGGTGATAGGCAATTCACCATAATAGTGCTCCAGGTCAGTACAGTGCTGAACTTGTAGGCGTGTTTCTCTCTAAGTTGCAGTATTATCGTGGTAATCGTTAATAGTGTGTACTTGGTGTTTTTGAGGTCTTTCAGATTTGTAGAGATTTTGGTATATGTAATCTACAAATAATCTTTAAAAACGATATAGTACCACTGAGATTTCATCTCATTCCGTGTCATTTACATATATCTCTGATAGACTCTTCTGATGTCTTAGAAGAAATTATTTTAAAGGAGTATTTTACGTCATCTTGTGGGTGGATGAAGGTGACTGCGACATTGATGTCCTGCTTAACTGTGTTTTCAGCCATAGATTTCTCGGGTCAGTTGGACCACACACAGGTAATGATGTTATGATGTCTTCGGTGGGGGAAGAGCTGGGAACACAAACTGAGTACAGTCTGTCTTTGTTCCCCGGTACCTTTCCGTGTGGTTAGTAAAAATTAATTGGGAAAGGGAGCGAGAAAAGAGACTAATAGTTGTGAACTGATCCTAGGAGGATTTCCACTCTTCACTTCTCATGTTAGTTGTCTGTGTTCTCTGTCCTCCGGCACTGAGTCCTGTTTCCTTCCCGATCTGTCGTATGAGCCCCTTCTTTCCAGTTCCATCCATCGCTGCCCTGGAGTAGTTACTCATGAGCTGACTACGCCTCCTGCAGCGGTTCCGTATTTAGCCGTAGTCCTTCCTCCTGTGCCTTTGCTCACAACCTCTTCCTACTGTGCGATTCTTCTCCTTCCAGGAGCAGTTCAAGTTCTGTACCTTTTCTTCAAAACCTTCCCTGACTCCTCACACATCCCCTGAAATTACATCACACCTACCCGCCCTGCCTCTTTGGAACTCATGCATGGGTAACCTTCCTATTTGATACTGTTATTCCTCTGCTCATGTTTATACAGTAACCCCAAGAACATGTCATACCCCGTGGTTCCTAGCACATGGTATGTGCTGAATATTCATTAGCATTATAACTTTTTCCTAATTCTTCTTCCTCATAGAGCTTCTTAAAAACACTGGTGTATGCCCAGCCTTTGGAATTGACTGTTTTAGGAAATACAAATTAATCGAACTCATTCCTTGATTGAACGAAATTTCAGTCATCCTGTTTCTTCAAAAAATTATTGTATGTGTTACATACAGAGTGTCTCCAAAACGTGTATACACACTTTAACTGCTGATAGCTCAATTTTGAAAATGTAATGTATTTCTTCAAATATATTTTTATTGATTTGAGAGAGGAAGGGAAAGGGGGAGAGATAGAAATATCAATGATGAGAGAGAATCATTGATCGGCTGCCTCCCGCATGCCCCACACTGGGGATTGAGACCTCAACCCAGGCATGTGCCCTGACCAGGAATCGAACCGAGACCTCCTGGTTCATAGGTCGACAACGACTGAGCCACGCCAGCTGGGAGAAAATGCAATATATTTTAATAAACACTGTTCTTATAATTATTCACAGTTTGTGTATACATTTTGGGGGGCCCCCTATATGTTACTAGTATACTATGAACACCTTATTGTGTAGTTGTGGCCGATGTTTGCTATTAAAATGTCTTGACTTCCCATTGGAGTGCTTCCTAAAGAGGCTGGCTGTCTAGCTGAGAGGATGAGCGCTTGCTCTTCCTGAGTCTCCCCATATCGTTCTCAGCTCCCAGTGCAGCACTGTGAAGGGCAAAGCAGGCACTTGATTGAAAAGGGGCCTTTACACGCGTGTGCGCGCGCACGCACATACACACACACATCATTTTAGATTGTACGTCTTATTTCTGGTAGGTAATCATTGCATTTAGACGGTATGAGGACCTACACTAATTTTCACAACAGTTGTAATCATAAACTTGATTAAAAGTGAGGATGAAGATACGCATATGTGTGAAGAAATTAGATGTTCTAACCATTAATGTATGGCATCCATGTGTCTTGAGTGAATTACAGACTTTACTCATTTCTCGGCCATTGGTTTTATCTATAGATTAAATATAGGTAATTATTCATTTGACAGGTTACTTTATTACCTTGCTATATCTCAGACTACTGAATGCAGTTATAATGTCATTATTGTAATAATTGGGATTCATTAATAACTAATTAATTAACATTTCATGTACATTAAAATTAAAAAAGAATTGGAATTTGATTTTGTTTGAAGTCCGTTTTCTGGTAGTTATTTTGATTTAATAACAATAGACTTTTTAATTACAGTTATCCTAAGCTCACGTGTAAATAGCAAAATGTTTTACAATTAATCGGAATTATAGTTAGAAATATTAACTTCAGTAGGTTAATCAGTTCATTATATTTGGTGCCTCCCTTTATGAAAAAATTACGAGTTAAATTTGTTTGTTGGGAGCAAGTGTGCATACATGAGGTACTAAACTTAAACTTTATTTTTACATTCATGGAGCACTTAACCAAGTACCTAGTATATTCAGATGTTCAATACTTGTTTTCCTGCATAACTAATTTTTTGCCTTGCAATAGTATGTGATTTCAGTGGATATTAAATGGTTAAACTGCTTAGAAATTTATTTGCACACTTACTAAGATCTGTTACCGGAAGGAATAAAATTAAAAGAGTCTAATCAAGTATCATGTTATAATCCGTATTTTTTATTTATTTATTTCTTTGGGTCTGTTTCTCAATAAGGACTGTTACATTTCCGATTCAAAGTAATTTTTACCTGCCCTTTCAGGTTAATGCCATTCTTTAGAAAAGCCCATCTATTCTGGCAATGTAATGCATTTTATTTAATTTTATAGTTTTTATGATATCATATATTAGAGGTTGCCAAAAATATAGGAAAATTTTAGAGAACATTTTTGGATTTGATGGATTACCACTCTTGAAAGGGAAACAAAACACTAAATATTTCTAATCCGGCATTATTTACCGCATGGGTGGTTAAACGCTACTTTAAGCCTCATAAAATTAAAAGGGAGAAGTCTGCCAAGTGGAGCAGGAATTGGATTTAAGAAGAGTGGTACAGAGCCAAAATATTGCTACAGAATTAAATGTCAAAAATCTTCTTTAATAGTAGATATATAGTTCACAGTGCCTGGTTATGATTACTACATTTAATCTAAATCCCTGAAAGTTGCTCTCTCCTTTTCCATAAAATACAATAGGACACAAATCAGTTTTACTGGAGATGGATAACAATTGGAAAATAATGCATCTTCCCGCCCAATAAATTGTCAGTTATACCTTTTAACTAAAATCAATTCATCTTTCCGAAATTTATTGCAATTCCTAATAATAAATCTCCTCAAATGTTTATTCATTTGGTTTTTGATACATTTGCGCCACTTTCGCTATGGTCGAATGTTTTCTCTCTTGATTCATTGTAAATTAGAAAATCTATTTTGAGTCAGTCTTCTAGTTAAGAAGTTGAAATCTATAACCGAGCACCTTTTTCACTCTCCTCTGTACATTTTAATACCCTTGAACTTAAGTGCAATGCAGTCAGTTCTTTCCAGAAGGAGCTTAAAAGACTTTTCGGCGTCCCTTCTTGAGAAAGGGCCGGATTCATAAAACAAGTACTTAGAGGCTGTTAGGTGATTATTGCCAGAGATACATGGGTAGCGCCATCATTTCATGTGCTTGTTACAAGGTAAGTACTCATTTGAATTAGGATCCGCTATCGATCCTATTGGGAGCCCGCTTTTATTTTCTGTTGATAGTGACATTCAAAGGAAACACAAATATTCCATCCATTCTGTCTTCCACACAGGTCTCTCCCTTATTAATCTCCAGCTCCACTATTAATTTTTAAACCTCTCTCTGTACCTTTGCAGGCTGTTCTTTTCAAATGTATCCTAAGTGTGAAACCAGATGGGCTTTTTACCACACACTATGATATGGAATGCAGTTATTATTTTTTAGTTAAATGAATCACACGTGAGCATTTCTCTGTCTTGGTTCTTAATTATGATCATTAGAATTAAAAGACATTTTTTCAAGTACTGTATGATGAGCACTGACTCTTGTCATTTTCATTTTATACCTTTCTTTACTTATTCCACAGTGAAGTCAGATTGGTATTTTTTCCCCCATCTCCACCTCTACTGTGCCTTTAGGAAATGAACGTGAGAATCAGTTTACTTTCCGACAAATTTAATAAAAATGCGTTTGCAGTCAACACGTGTTAAGACTTGGTTTTAAGTCTACACTTTTTATATTATAGCAACTGAAATTCTAAGATTGATTTTCAGAATGGATACTGTTAGAAATGAAGGTGGCCTTAATTTGAATCAAATCTGTAACTCATGGGCAAATTTGTGTTGCTGCTACTATATAATGCCATATGATTAATTTAGCAGTTAAAAGGGGCAATTTATATAGCTAGAATAGCCAATATGGAATTCATTAATAGGGCTAGCTGCTCAGTGAAGAAAACAGATGTTTTCTAAGGCAAAGATCAGACATGAATTACGGGTCTTACTTGTTCATCTAAAAATAGTGTTTCTTTTTATGAAACTGAACTTAATAATTTTTTTGATCTATGGATTCTTGAATATAAAGTATATTACTCATTTGTACTTAGCAAATTAATTTCTATATTAACAAATTATAGGCTTTAATAAATTTAGCTAGCTGTAAAAACGTTAAAAACAATCTCTGACTTAACGTGTACTTTCTAATTTGGTTTTCCTATCACACTGACTATGAAAGTAAATCAAATCATGCTCTTTTAAATAAATAAAAATGATCAACCACATGCTTATGCCTTTTTTTAAAAATACTGATAAAGCGTTTTAGAAATATTCCTCTAGTGGTTTTGTAAACATTGCTTAGTGATACAGTCAATTTATTACTTAAGTGTTTAGGGTTTTTCTCTATTCCTGTCGGTTAGGAGGCCTTTTTAAAAAATATATTTTTATTGATTTCAGAGAGGAAGGGAGAGGGAGAGAGAGAGAGAAACATCAATGATGAGAATCATTGATCAGCTTCCTCCTGCACACCCCACATTGGGGACTGAGCCCACAAGCTGGGCATGTGCCCTGACCAGGAATCCAACTGTGGCCTCCTGGTTCATAGGTCAATCCTTAACCACTGAGCCACGCTGGCCAGGCTGTTAGGAGGAATTGTAACAATAACTGTATATCACAGTTGTCACCTTGGCCTGGCAGTGTTCAGTTTGGGAAGGACAGCGGGCTTGTCATACCCACCTTTCAAAGGAGGAAATGTGGGTTCTGACAAGATGAGTAACTGACATACCGAGAGGCTGAGGCAGGATCAGGGCCGATCCTGGTCCAGTGTGTCTGTCTGTCCCCCCTGCCTCTCTAATCTTTCTAGTCGAATATTAATTCATTCTAGAGACTGAATCTTTGTTAATGTTTTTAACTAGTTTTAGGGGTTGCCAGGTCAAGTTTACTATTTTTCAATCCAAATGGATATTTTTAAGGAGATCAATTAGTAATCTACATTTCCCTCTCTCCCCCCCCCCCCCCACCCTCAGTGCTCTAAGCCATCAACAAAACCTATTGTTCAGTCTTCCTCTCTCTACTTCCTTTCACACCCTCATCAATTCTAATGTGATTCTCCTCACCCTCTTGACCTCTAACTTTGTCTATTGGTGCCCTTGCTTGGTTCACCAGAGAAGATTCAACCTGTTCTTCCTGCTCCAGGTCTTGCCACTTCCTTCCTCGTGGCCTGGCTCTCACCGGTCCGTGCATCCTGAGTGTGCCTGGCACTCCCAGCCTCTGCCCCGTTGCCCCCACGATTTTCACCTTTGGAAACATCACACTTCATGTCAGTCTGTGGAAACCTTGTCCATTCATCAGAATGCATCTCAGTTAATCCCTTATGTGAAAACCTCCAGGCCCAAAGGCCTCGCTCCCATCACTCCACTCCTCCCAGAACCCTGCTTGAGCCTCTCCCAGTGTTGTGCAAGCAAAAGGCTCCGACCGGAAGTCAGAGCAGCTGGTCACAAAGCCATGACTTCCCAGCGGTGTCCCCTTGGAGGAGTCCCTCACTGAGCTTCCGTTTCCTCATCCCTAAGGCAGGGACAGTGAAGGATGAGGTGGACGAAGGTATGTACTAGGACTTGAGAACTGTAAAGGAACTGTTAGTTCTCATTTGCTTCAGGAACTCAGAGCTCATGACCAAGCTGGTAATGTGTATGCATGCGTGTGTGTGTGTGTGTGTGTGTGTGTGTGTGAGAGAGAGAGAGAGAGAGAGAGAGAGAGAGCGGTATCTTGGTGTTGGGGATGTAGCTGCAAATTAGAGAAGGCATTCCCTAGCTGCAGGCATTCAAATTCAAAACATCTGAAGATCCTATGATGCCCAAATGAAACACTTGGTTACTTCTGGTTTTATACCTTAAAAATGTGTATGTAATAGTAAACTTATTGTAGCAAAAATGATTGAGATATTGTACACTTTGTTTGTACTTAAAGTCTTCTGTGGGTTTTTATACTTTGCATACATCCTAATTTAACACCACATTGGCTGGTGACTACCATGTCGGGTAGCGTCTCCACTGCATGGAAAGGCGCTGAGATGAGGGGTACCTGCATTTCTTTTTCTCATTGCATTTGGGAAGATCACACTTGCTTGCTAGTTGTATATAAAAATAGGACTTTTTATAAACAGCAGGTAGGTGGTGCCCTGGTTGCAGGCTTTGATGGATTCTCAGTGAAATTCAGCTTATGTGGTGCTGAGAAATATTCTTCAGTAAATTTTGTAAAGATGGCCTTACAAGTACCATGAAAAAATTAAAAAAAAAATTGATGAAAATTTAGTATTTGGCATTCCCCTTTAAATGTTGGTTAGCCCCAATATTATGTCTCAACATTCAAACCCTTGATGATTTCTATGTGCTAGGTGCATAGATTTTACAGCTGCAGTCTGAACATTTTTAAATTAAAATATATCTTTCATTCTGATTGTATTGATTTACACGTCTCTGTGTCAATATTAAGTCAAGTGAATTTTTCAATAAGTTGAAAAGATCTGGCAGGGTGAGTTAAATTTATTAGATTTGCTAGAGCTATTTTCTTGTCTGTGTTTGGGCATCTCTCTGCTTTTCTATTGCTGATTAGAATTTTACTTTGAAAATAGCACTACAATTTCAGTAACACATTTTCATACCTCTTAGTGATTTTTTTTCTCTTGAATAAATTGCCATTGGAAACCTTGTCACTACTTATTACATTCTTGGCATCTTTTGCTGTTTTTCAAAACAATGTATTTTTAGTTTTCTTATATTATAAAATATAGTATTGTTTGAATTTTATTTGAATCACAAAACTAAGTCATGTTCCTTTATAAACCTTTTTTTTTGGTAAATTTTAAGTAGAAAAAAAAATATATATATATATATATACATACATACATATATATATCTTTTAAAAAATCAGTCTGTGAAGCTAAGTTAACTCAGTTTATTGGAAATACAAAATTTCATGAGGGTTTAAAAGCTTTAGGCATAATTCACCATAATTTCCAAGTGTGCATATAAAAAAAGCACTTTTTGCTATTATAAGTGAAAACTTAGTACATTTTGACTAACCCAGAATATCAGTTATCATGTACATAGGATGCAGGAGAGGGTCACTCATTCTACATTCACACACGCAGAATACAGAAATTAGTAGCCCCAGGTGAAGCCAATCCAAGTTCATTGATTGTCTCAGTAGATTGTAATTTCACGTAGATATTTTAGGCTGGCATATATATACTCGTGTCAATTATTTATTATCTAAAGTTGACTTTAAAAGACAAAAGCTCTGATGAATATACTTAATATCAAAATATGTGAATTGTGTGATAAGAGGAAGGTGACAGTGTTTTTCAATCAGTGAAACACAATCATTGTGTAAATGGATGAAACTTGGATACAAGAAGAAAATGGCAAAAAATGGTGCTAGAAACTTTAACCAGGATTTAATGAACTAATCAAGCTGTGGAGGAAATATTTCTATTTTTTGTGTCTTGATGGTATTGTGTCATGATGGTAATTCTCCCACTGTTAAATTAAATCTGCTGGATGTTTTGTAATTATTTTTTTCTGGGCAGAGTGGGGCTGTAGTGTAAAGTAAAACCAGCTTTTATGTAGTACTTGGGCACTGATAACTGGTACTTTTATGGGATCCTTAACTTTGACCACTTAGTACCTCCAAATCACCATGAAACAAAACAGTTTTATCTGTAGACAAAATATCTGGCTCACTTCAATAGAAATATAGCACTAATATTTTACAGTAACAAAAACTAATAATTGAATACTATGCTAAGTTTCTTCCACAAGCATTCTCATTTACTCCTCACAATAACCATACGGTGTGGGCATTATATCTCACTTCTATAGATTGGGAATTTAAGACATAAGTTAAGTAATTTCTTCAAGGTCATGGAGCTACATCAAATGGCAGAGCCCAGCCTTGAAAGTAAGTCTCTCTAGAGTCAAAGGTCATGCTCTCAGCTACATCATCATACTGCCTCCTTGAGCAAGAGAAGTCTTTTAGTGTCATGATCAGTCGAGTTTTATTACATTACTTTTTAAGAGAAGATATCGTTTTCAAAATGTAGTTGGGAAATTTTCTGCCTTAAAATATTAACAAAAAACCATTTTATTTAATCTTCCAGGGGAACTTTATTTATAGACAGGTGCAAATTTCTATTAAATCTGTGCTAAGCTGTTGAATATATACTTGTGTAAAGTAGTACGTTATGTGAAAATATGTGTGCATTATCCAATTAGCAAATATATTATTTGTATCTTCTCAGGCATGATATTAATAGTAATTAATCTTCTTTGCACATTTCTATTTTAGAATTTTTTAAAACTGTGTGCGGCATAAAACAAAACAGTGCTAAAACAACCAAGCTCTGATCACCACTGCTTGCGATATATTCAGTCATCTGCTTAATCCTTATCCCCTTCGCATTGTCAATACCCATCTAATTCCACTTTAACAACAGTAATTGGCTGATGGAGTAGAAGATATAGATTTGTTTTCTTGATGACTCCTTGACTTTTTTTCCTCTGGTAATACTAATAGAATTCCAAATCCGTCCTGGTGTGATCATGTCATGAGTAGGTCAACAATCATGTCAAGGTCCTATTGGAAACCTCATAGCCAACATCTTAATTTAGACTTAGCTCTCTTCGTCACCTGTCTGTGCAATTGTAAGCAATTTTTTCGAGTCTCATCTCTCCATTATAACAGAATTCATTTAGTTCACAGGGGTAGAGTTCTGCATCTGAATTATGTGCCTGGTCTCAACGGAGTAAATGGAATATATAAAACTCCGGGAACCCCATTAGCATGGGTATATTTATATATGTGTATGTGTCTTTTTTTAAGTTACAAATGTTGAACAAAACTCAGAAAACTCTTACCCTATTTTTTTTTTTTTGCAATCAGTATATCATCTGTGTTCATGAAATATGAGTGGTTTTGTGGTACTAAGTTCTAGGAAAGTATACTTTCACTTTAAATAGATTATTGAGTTATTACCAGCTGGTTTGTCATCACTGTTCTAATTTTATTTCATTACTGTGACAGGAACAATATGTATTCATAATAAGAAAATGCTCTTTAAAATTATTACGCTACTTTGATTTTAAGTGGATGGGAGATATAGAATACAGGCAAAAGCATTTCAGATGTTGAAGTATGTTATATGAATGTGTATATATATATATATATGTTTATCTATGTGTTATCTATATATTTTTTATACATTTCTATTATCTCTGCTTGATTAATAAACATGTCCCTATCAGCTGTACTATTTTCTATCTATAAAAGAATGCACCGTACTCCCTATGTTTTGGATAGTAATAAATGATAATAACCAGAAGTTCATTAGATTTGGATGTTAAAAAATTGGAATACTGAATAAAAACTTAAATCAAAATAGGAACAATGGGTTAAAAAATAGGAGCTGTCAGCCTTTCAAATGGATAAAAAGAGATTTCTGTAGAGACATAGAGAAACCAAAAGCAATCTGATTATTCTGAAATTCTTTAAAATTTTACATTTTATAATTAATTCAAATGATCTTTTATTGAAATATAAAGTAGATCTTAACAGGGATGTTTGTTTGTTTGTTTGTTTGTTTGTTGGCTCTCCTCCAATCAGAGATTGTACACTTCCAGGAGCAAGCTTTATTATCATACTAATAGGTTTCTGGAACTTCCATTTATTTGTTTGGAGGCCAAAGCAATCAAATTGGAGGCACATAAAGAATCAGTAACAGTTTTCTCATGTCATGATGTATTGATCTTTTATATCAGATATATTTTAAATCTGGGCACCTAGAATTTTTACCAATAAATCCAAATTTTACTTTGCTTAAATAAGCTCACCTAACTTTGTCTTTTCCTTGGAGCCATTTGTTTATTTTTTAAAACAAAACTGGTATAAACTCATACAGTGGCTTTCCCATTTAAGGTGAGATTGAATGTGCTAATATTTGAGAGGATTTTAATGACATTCTCATAGTCGTACAATGTTCTTACGATAACTAATAGTTAACAGCCTTTTCCAGAACCGGGGTGGGGGACCCAGCATTTTGTAATGGAAAGAACAGTAGATCATGGGTCAGATCTTAGGGCAAATGCTGGCTTTGCAGAAATCTCACACTGGGACTTTGGGCAGGACATTTAAGCCTTTTATGTGTTTGGTTCCTCATTTGTAAGAATCAAGAAGCCTTAAAGCTGTTTCTTTTTATAAACCTATAAATGCTAGGGTTGTAAGTGCCAAATCACTCCTCAGGCCTAGAGAAAACATGTATTCACCAGATTCCCAAACCAGAGTGTACATTTATCAGGAACTAAAGGGCACTGAAAGGGACCTCTTACATTTCAAGTCTGAGTGTGTGAGGCTGAATTTTATATTTTTCCTTATCATTGCATTTATCTTGAAGTGTGCCTTTCTGTATAGTTTACTAGATAAGCATGCTCTTTGGAGCCAAAAAGACCCGGATTCAGATCCTGATTGGACCTGCCATTTTCTGACTGAGTGATTTTGGACAATTTACCTAGCCTTTCTGCACCTCCGTTTCTCCTTTTGCAAATGGCAATAGTGTTCACCTGCAAGGGCTTGTGGGAGAAGAGAGGTTGAATGAATATAATATATGGCTCATGTAGGTGCTCAGAAATGTCTGCTTTTCCCCTTCCCTCTTTTCAGGTCTACGATGACTCCATTTACCATCTTGCCTCACTTTGATAAATGACAAGCCAGCCCTCTGCAGGCAGATAAACCATCCAGAAACTACTAGTAGATACAGTCCCTGAATGTCACTCCACATCATGGGCATCAGAAGGCCACTTCCCAGACTTAGACAGTGTTGGAGCTCAGGGGGTTGGCAGTCAGCTGAGCACCAGGCTCTGCCCAGGGCTGGGATGCAGGTTGGGATGTGTTTCTTGTGTGACTACCATGTAGTGAACTTCCAAGGCAGCTGCTGGGGCGAGGTCTGGGGTGGGGCTCGGGGAAGTGGGCTCCCCCCCCCCCCCCAGAAGACAAGACCATCGTAACTGAATATTTAAATATGTTCAAAAGGCACACTACTTTTCAAAAGACTTTTTCTTGGTCACTGTATTTCTCTCATTTGCCCATTTTCTGAGCATCTGGGATGCCCTGTAAGAAATATTTTAGTGTTACATATTTTAGTAGATGTCCTGTATTCGTGTCAAGACTGTACGTATTTCTTCTCTTTTAAAAATCACCTCTTCCGGTATCATTTTTACAAATCATCCTTATGTTCTTTGCAAAATAATTAGGTAAACATATTTAGCTAAGTCATTAATTGAGCCCTCCTTATAACGTGCTCTGTGAGCATCAGAATCGGGCCGTTAACGTAATTCGAACGTATTTCTGTAATCTAATTAACAGCCAGGGTAGGCTGATTCTGAAAAGGACATCTAGCAATTTTGACACTGAGAATTAATTATAAGAGAGAAGACAGATTTGTGCTCGGGCTAGAATTAACTAGCAGTTCAAAACATACGCAGTCACCTTGGGCTCTTGTAACACAAGATGATACTCTTCTTAATATCCAGCTTGTAAAGTTTATTTAGATAACTCATCTACCTGTCAGCTCTGTTGTTGTTGTTTTTTCTGTTTCATTTAATTTAGAAAATAGTTCTTTTCTTCGACCACTCCAAATTCATGTTTGTTGAATTTTTAAAAAGTCACATTTGATGTGAGTCTGTGTTTGAATGGTTCAGATACTTATCAGAGGTCATTCATTCCAGGAGGAAGGAGATGACATTCAACGTCACATTTCCTCCCAATTTCAAAGAATATCTCTTTAATTAAAGAGCTGGAGACGGCCTTAGTTGTTTGCGAGGTATAGCCCCACATAAAAAGCTGGCACTGTATTTTGCGGATTTTCCCCTCCCCCAAGCGACCACAATTATTTTAATGCTTCTGATGCAACTTTTCTCATTTGACAACAACAAAGACCCTCTTCAAAAACCTTTCATTGGTTAATGCAAGAAACACTGCGATAGTGGGTTAATTTTGAGTGCACAAAGGGCTACTGGAGGGTAGAGAGGGCATCTGTGGGATAAGCTTTCAATGTGATGAGGACGATAAGAGATCTGCCACTTGTGCAAAAGACAGCATTTGACTTTAAAAAGTGTCATTTACTTGTCTAAAAAGCATATTTTAGATGAGTGGACGATGAACCTGAGTGTCACACTGCCTTTCTTCTTGCACTTCTAGCGTTTCGGGTCTTGGGGTGTCTGATTTTGTTTGCATGTATCTCAAGTAGGTACAAAATTGCACTTGGGGTTTATTTTCATAGAGATGCTTGGTTCACATTCTATTGACTGAAACATCTTCTTTCTCTTCGCTGTCCCCCATCCCCCAGAAGAGTAGCTTTTCTCTCCTGTGTAGCCATGATTGTACCCCGTTTTGGGGGAAGTCCTATCCAGGTCTTAACAACTGGCCTCATCTCAGACCAATTATATCAGAACAGAACCTCTCGAAGTAGAACCCCGACCAAGGATACTTGGGTGACTTCATGGGCAGCCGGGTGAGGGAATTACAGCAAAAAGGACCAAGCAGACCTGTGATTGAATTCTGCTGCTTAATTTCTTCGCTTTGAGACCCTGGGTGAGTTATTTTAGTGAGTTATTAATGTTCTGTTGTGCAGGTTAAGGGATGATAGAACCCCTGGCATAAGGGTTGTCCAAAACATACAAGGTGCCCATGAAGTCTGGGAACATCAATAACTTGATTTTTCAACTGAAGTTGTTCTTGATAACATTACATATGGCCTGTGTGTCCAGACCTCTGGGAATTCTGAAAATTGTTAAATAAGTTTTTAAGTGGTTGTTTTTTTAATATTTTTTTCTTTCTAATGATCGGAAACCTGGCATCACAGTGCAACTGGCTCTAGTTCTCCCCTGTGAATGACACAGAATACCTCATTTAAGTTCTCATTCTGCTTGCTATTTGTGTTACCTCTCCTGGCCTCACTTTTTTTTTTTCCACCTGTAAAATAGGTATAAAACTATTACGGAAAGGAAAGGAATTAACAATTGCTACATGGTAGTCCCACAAATAATTGGACAGTTTTGGATCTTTTTTATACTAGATCAGCTCATTTCTTTCCAGTTATTTTTCACATTTTCCAAACACCTTTCTGGTTGCTTTTTAAATGTGTCTGTGGATTAGTGTCCTTCAAATATGGTACCCGGAAGTGATTTCTTTTTAGTCAAAGGCTGAATTTCACATTGTTCATGTTTTCTTTTGAATTTTGATTCTGCTACCTAAAGTGGTCTCTGTGTTATTAAGCTTCAGAAGCATACTTTCTGTTTTTTCATTCCAATACTTGATATAATGTTGATTAAACTGAAGGAGCCAAGAATGCCTGCCATTGGAAATTTCTTAGTAAATTGATTTCAGTTTGTTAATGTTCTTTGCCTAAGGTGGCTTTGCTGTCTATAATTCCACCTACCTGAACTCTAGGCCAGCCTTAGTTCACCCTCATCATGGCAAATAATTCTATTATATTGCAGCCTTTGTTAGATACCCTTTTAAGGCTCTAATAGAACGTGTGTTTACCATCTTCCTTTCAGGGTAGTAACCTTGCCAATAAAAGTAAATGCCATTTCTCTGGCAAAACATCCTTAGCGGCTCTGTGCTAGCGCGTAGTGACTGTTGTTTTTCCTCTGGTGCCTGATAAACTCTGTTTAGCAAGTGACACAGAATTTTACCCCCACTTGTCTTCACTGTGTTGTCTATAGTTGTGTAAATCTCCTGGCATTTTATAGGTACAAAGAAAATGCAGTTCCAGGATTACATTTAAAATATCTTTGAATATTTATATAACTCGAGAGATTTAAACTTAAAAACAGTGACTGTTCTCTCTTCTGCGTCTTGGCTGAAGTAGCTAGGGAAGGGCTCGGAGTAGAGGTGGTGTTTGAGCTGGCGAAGGGGACAGGAAGGGACACCCATCCCTTCCAGGTACCTATGCTGAGTGGTATTTTTTTTATCTACGTTATTGCTCAAAATACCTTCTTAAGGTCAGTATTGTTACCTATACATTTATGATTAAGAGTGAGTCCTAGAGAGACTAAATAACTTATTAAAATAACATAACTAAATTTAACACCTAAAATTCTTACCAAATAGTGTTGTGAGTTATTAAGATTCTGGTCCCAGAGATTATGTTCATTCTCCTAGATAATCCTGTTTTGTTTTGTTTTTCTTTATCTATTGTCTCCATACTTTAATTGCATTACTTAGGTATTTAAATATTTAAAGCCAAACATCTTACACCAATTTGTTAGTAGTATCTAAATAAATCTGTTTCATTAGTTCCTCCTAATCATTACACTGGGGCATTTTTAGAGTTGAACATGAAATTTAATGATGTGCCTATTCATCACGTACAGGGGCCCGCCCACCACTTCCTGTTTCCTGTGCCCTTGACCCTGTCATCAGGCTGCTCTTTCTTTCTAAATCTCCTTCAACCATCCCCCCAGTTTCAGGGGGACAGAGTAGCTTTTAAGTCCATGCTAATAAGAACAAGTTTTAGTGTAAAATGTGGAAAGGCAGATCAGCGAGATGAATCTGTTTAGGCTAAGTGTGCTGGCTATAAACACTTAGCATTTGTAGCCAGCACATTTTATTTTTAAAAAATGTTTCTCTCCTAAAATGTCATTTGGAAATAAATTAATAACTTAATATGTGATTGTACCCAGGTTAGGACTTGGCTAGTATTTGTTTTCTTCCTTGATTTTTCTTTCTTTTTTTTTTTAAAATATATTTTATTGATTTTTTACAGAGAGGAAGGGAGAGAGATAGAGAGTTAGAAACATCGATGAGAGAGAAACATCGATCAGCTGCCTCCTGCACATCTCCTACTGGGGATGTGCCCGCAACCCAGGTACATGCCCTTGACCGGAATCGAACCCGGGACCCTTCAGTCCGCAAGCCGACGCTCTATCCACTGAGCCAAACCGGTTTCGGCCCTTGATTTTTCTTTATGAAAGGACACAGTCCTCTGAAATCGATGGGAGGCATAGGGAACTTCATGTCCTTGATTGTTCAACACAGTCACACCCTAAACCAGAGAAAAGTTGTAGCTGAAATGGACAAACGGATGTCGCATCACACTCTGGATGTGCCTTCAGAGTTGCCGGGAGGTAGGCGGTGCCTCCGTGATGCAATATGTGTGGAGTCAAGCTGAGTGTTTGCCATGCTACAGCAAGCGAATGGAGACATTCACTTGGGTTAAGACAAATGGCATTAAACGAGAAAACACACCATGAATTGCAAATGGAGCTGAGTTAATTTGTTGCTACAGTCGTGTTGCCCTACTGTTAAATGAAGGCTGTGTAATTATCTTGCTGGCAGAGATAATGTCAAAACCTCATTTCTCCTTACATGCCTCGTTTTTACATGGGGGCTAATTGAGCTGCAAGGTGACAACTGATTATATATGGCTATCACCGCGTCCTCTTGCTCAATTTGCCAATAACGTTACCTTTTTTTTAAGTGCGGATGCTTGTCAGATGTTAAGGAATTAAAACAACTTTCGGAACTGTTTGAGTCATTTGCAACATTCTTTTCTATCTGTACATTATTTGGGAGGAAATTATCTTTTTCATATCTACTTTAAAACTTTCTCTTCATTCTTCTGACAGTTTATACACTGTAGTTAAAGGAGACAGCAATACCAGTTCACTTCGTATTTTGTAGAACATTTTAGTTGTGTTCAGGTGAAAGGTATTTGTTCTCTATTTTTTCATTTCTGGGAATTTAGGCTTGTTTAGGTATCGAAAATAGATTGTCAGAAGTTCAAATAATAGGAGAAAAGTACTTTGTTCATCAAAGTCAATTAATTAAAATTGAGCTTTCTTTCTTTTAGATATTTAGGACTAAACTCACTATTAGCACTATTAGCCTGTACATCTCTTCTTTTTTTAAAAAAAAATATATTTTATTGATTTTTCACCCAGAGGAAGGGAAAGGGATAGAGAGTTAGAAACATCGATGAGAGAGAAACATCGATCAGCTGCCTCCTGCGCACCCCCTACTGGGGATGTGCCTTCAACCAGGTACATGCCCTCAACCGGAATCGAACCCGGGACCCTTCAGTCCTCAGGCTGACGCTCTATCCACTGAACCAAACCGGTTAGGGCAGCCTGTACATCTCTTCTATCTCACTACCATGACTACCATGGTAGATCTTTTTATTTTTTAGGTGAAAAGACAGTGCTTTGTTTAAATATGTTTTTAATGATTTCGGAGAGGGAGAAAAAGAAAGAGAGAGAGGAACATTAATGATGAGAGAGAATCATGCCTTCTACATGCCCCCCCACTTGGGATTGAGCCCGCAACTCTGGGCATGTGCCCTGACCTGGAATTGAACCATGACCTCCTGGTTCATAGGTTGAGGCTCAACCATTGAGCCACACTGGCTGGGCTGCTGTATCTTTCCAGTGATCAAAGGAAGCAGGTGTGACATGGGTTAAGTTTAAAAGCCTCATCCAGAAGTTTTGGGGTCTGGTATTAGTTTGGGAGTCTTAGGTATAGATTACCTCAGCAATTCTTAACCTTTGGGCGGGGCCTGAGAATTTGCATTTTCTTTCTTTCTTTTCTTCCTTTTTTTTTTTTTTTTTTTTTTTACCTTGGCAGGTCTTCCTGGAAATAAAGATGCTTGTTTAGCTTAGATCCAGTGTCATCAAGTGTGGCTCGGCCCACGAGGAGGCAGCATCTTGTACAGTGACATTTTCTACTTATTAAAAATCTGAAGGATTGACCAGTTTTTCTGGTTGTTGATGTCCCCTGGATACACACTTGACACAATTCGTTATCTCAAGGAAAACACGAATTGATAGTGGCCGGAGAACTGTAGCTCACATGCTGGGGGCAAGCACTGCCCTGTTGGGGAGTCTTGCAGCTGAGTGCTCAAACCCCAAAGCAATGAGGGTTTCTAAAAATGCCTGGGAGGGAAACGAAAAGATGTCTCTCTCTCTGAGAAGATCTCTTCTGCCAGTTCTACCAAAGCACCGAGGTGGTCTGTTACTTCTGTTGGATTTATACTTCACCCGCTTCCCAAACGGACGTGCAGCTACGCAAGTAGACTTCTCAAGATTGGAAGATTGTATCGGATTAAGTAAAAGGAATGAGTCCTGTGAATGGGTTTCCATATTTCTGAATCACACACAGTAACTAGAGCATTGACAATAATAATAATAATAATAATAATAATAATAATAATGCTGCTCAGATGGTGGCAGCTCGAAGAGTTCCGTGATTTCTCTCCTGTAGCTGTCACCTTTCAGTGTTCCCAGAGAGCGGGCTGTACTGTAGATACGGTGCAATCAGTCGCCAGGCATGTGGCTTTATTAACAGGAGCTCACAGATGCTCAAGTGAACACAGGGCCTGGCTCTTTTGTACCAGAGGCTGCTGTGACTTTTGGGGCGCAGGGAAGACTGGGCTGCCCCGGCCGATGACCTCATAATTTCCAGAAGCAGGTGGAGGTGACAATTATAGCCACGGCCACTCTCTTGAACTTTCTGTAGTCAAGTGATGAATTGCAAATGGCTGGACCCTGTGCACAACAATAAACTCAAATAAATCTTCAATGTGTAATAATGACAAGACGGAGAGAGTGGCAGCTATAACAAGGCTTCTGTTGTCACCCACGTTGCTGCAGCCTTGAGATCCATCATTATCGGCCCGGGCTCGCTCCGGAGCTGGACAAGAAGGTCCGAAGAAGGATGAGTTGTTTGCGCTGAAGCGTCCAGTTGGTCCCATCTGGACGAGAGTAAATGGGTTTTTTTTTTGCCTGCTCACTAGGCCAGAGCTGTCCATCATTTCAGGCAGGTATCTGATCACTTCCTGCTGGGGGACAATATGGGTTTGCGCTGCTTGGTTCTCGCCCGGCAGTGCAGTGTAGCATTTGTGAAAGCTTTTGCGTACTTTTCAGTGACATACAAATGCAGTCCTGTCTTACAGAACCCAGCTAGTGATATTTTTCAGTGCGGACGAATGACATCCCAAATGAGAACATAATTTTAATACAGCCTGTGTCAAGTTGAAATCTGTGCCTTGAATCATGACATTATGTTGAATAATAAGGTATATTTTCTTCAGCTTAATATAACCCACTATTAATTTTGAAAAGACATGTAGACAATACAAAAAATTGTAGGACCTTTAAAATTATTTTTAAAGTATTACCTAAATTCCCTGAATACTTTACTATATATATACATATACATATACACACACACACACATACACACATATGTATATACATATATATATATTCTTGATAATAATAATGTGCCCGTGACATTTCTGTTAAAATTAACTGAATACTGTTTGATTTAAAATAAGCCATATTCACTTGAATGGCAGTGATCAGATAAAATACAATATTATTCTTGGATTGATTATTCTCCCCCTTAGAGGCATATCAAGTTTTTAAAAATAGAGTTGGAACATTCACTCATGAAGACCATATATTTCTGTATTTTGTATGTTGTCTCTATTGTGATTATGATGTTTTTAAAATGAATATTTAGTAGCTGACAGGTGACTGACTTCCTTTTCTATTAGCCACAGACATCTTTAATAAATATCATGAACATTAGTGTGTTTAGTATTACTATTTATTTCTATTTATTTTCTATCGTTTAAAGGAGATCCTATAGCACAGAGGTTCTCAACCTGTGGGTTGCGACCCCTTTGGCAGTTGAACGGCCCTTTCACAGGGGTCGCCTAAGACCATCCTGCATATCAGATATTTACATGACGATTCATAACAGTAGCAACATGACAGTGATGAAGCAGCAACGAAAATAATTTTATGGCTGGGTCACCACGTGAGGAACTGTATTTAAAGGGCCAGAAGGTTGAAACCACTGCTATAGCGATTTCCTTACATTTTAGATCTGGTGTTGGTCTTTAAGAAAAGCGCACTCAATAGTAACAGACAGTGGGACCCTTTGGTCCTAGTTGCTTTTGATTTATGAGACTCCTATGGCTATTATCACCTAAATATATATTCTTAGCGAAACCGATAATTCCATCATTCAGATTCACTTGAACTCCCACGATGATGAGAAGGAAAGACCACTGAGGTTTCGCTTTCTCCAAGAGCAGGCTCACCCTCGGTTTAGGCAGCCAATACGCCATCATTCCTCACGTCTTCCCTTCCATCTACACCGTCTGGCCTCCGGGCGTGGGACGCATGGACATGCCCGTGCATTTTGGTGTCTTGATGGAATAACCGCTTCCAGCTTCCAAGCCAAAGCACATTGTTCTCCGTCTCTGCAGACCTCGCATCCCCGTAGTGGCCGCATGTCAAGAACACTGTTCTCTCACGGTGAGATTCAGGCCATTTGTTTTCGACCGTGGGCAGCTTCCACCTATTTTTGGAAACCCCTTTGTGGCCTGACCATCGGCGGTGACATAATTGATGGTGGCGCCGGAACATGGGATGCTCCATCACTGTCCGGCAAAACCCTCGCTGTCCACGGACTCCTCCCCTCGGCCCCCGGGGGCTCCCGTCACTCCCTGCCGGCCTGTGGAACAGGTAAACCATACGAAATTCGTATAAGGCCACGTACACCTTCAGCGAGATGTGTTCCTAAATTCAATGATGTAACTTCGCTTTGAATAGTGTCCGTATGCCTGTGGACTTGTCACATGCAGCTGCTTACGAATCTAACGAATAGCCATCGGTTGAGGTGTCTCCCGCATATGAGAAGGCTGAGGGTTCATTGGGGTTTCAGTAGCTAAAAGTAAGGTATATGAGGTTTTACTCATATACATTAGGTTGAGCTATTAGTACGTCAGTATTTTCTGTAGATATTTCACATCTAGACGTACGACTTGTAGTTATGTTAGAATGAGATATTATTGAAGGATTTATCCGAATCTCTTAATAAAGCTCTTGGCATTTAATGCTGAGAAATAATACTAATGGCATCTAAGACTGTGATGACTGAAAATTTGTTTAAGTGAAAATGGATGATATAAATGATTGTAGTTATTTTGTAGCCTTCAAGCATTCAAGTTATTGTACTTACTCGCCTTTGACCCTGTACAAGTTGAATAACTCCTAACTGAATCCTAGCCTGCCCCTGGTAAAGTGGATTCATAATAGGACTGTTCTTGCAGTATTTTACCGGGTTAATGAGTATAAACTGTTACATGATCTCTGGCACACTGTTTCTAAGAAGTATTAGACATTATTGTTCAAACACAACAGTTGTGTTCCTGTTTCCCACTTTTCAGACCAGATTGCTAATCTGGTTGGCAGAGGGAACTTTTGGGGCACTGTTTTCAGGGTTACAATGGAAAGGAATAGTCTTGAGTCTCTGAATGCAGTGACCTAGAGCAGTGGTCCTCAAAGAACCATCCGCGGGCTTCTTACACTGGAGCAGTGATGGCGAACCTTTTGAGCTCGGTGTGTCAGCATTTTGAAAAACCCTAACTTAACTCTGGTGCTGTGTCACATATAGAAATTTTTTGATATTTGCAACCATAGTAAAACAAAGACGTATATTTTTGATATTTATTTTATATATTTAAATGCCATTTAACAAAGAAGGATCAGCCAAAAAAATGAGTTTGCGTGTCACCTCTGACACGCGTGTCACAGGTTCGCCATCACTGCACTAGAGGTTGCTGGGCTCCCCACTCATTCAGAGGGGCTGGGGTAGGTCTGAGAATGTGCAGTTCTAGCAAGTTCCCGAGTGATGTTAATGCTTCCAGGGACACGGACCAGCGAGACTGCCCTTGGCGGACATGGGAGTGAGATGAACTAGTCTGTGGGACCCCCTGCCACCTGCTGACGGTGACATCGGCGCCAAGTAGAATGCCCATGTGCCTGCAGAGAGCTGAGGCTGTTTACTGCCCAGAATCCCTTCTCTGTTTCTGACCTGTTTATACTCCGGACTGGTCCAGGCATCCCATGTTTTATTTATGATTAATGAAAATGTCAGGTTTTGTTTTCTTAAGAAGTTGGGGGTACTAGAATGATTTTGATGAAAATAAAATGTTATTTCAAATTATGAACTTTTTAGAGATTTGTAATATAGTGTATGTGTGTGAAACATTACCTGTCCATGTAAGCAAAAAATTACCCATAACGTCAATGTATGCTATGTGATTACACTTTCCTAATCATGTAATTGCATATCTTAATTGTCACCTATCTTACTTGCTTCCCTACATGTATTTAAATAATTATACTAATATAACATATCACTATAAAAATGCAGTCCAGCCCTAGCCCGTTTGGCTTAGTGGATAGATCATTGGCCTGCAGACTGAAAGGTCCCAGGTTCGATTCCGGTCTAGGGCACATGCCTGGGTTGTGGGCTCAATCCCCAATAGGGAGTGTGCAGGAGGCAGCCAATCAATGATTCTCACCATTGATGTTTCTCTCTCTCCCTCTCCCTTCCTCTCTGAAATCAATAAAAATATATTTTTAAAAATGCAGTCCATTATCACAGACATCTGATTGCTCATACTGAAAATATTTGTTCATTAAGATTATATAAAGCAAACGGTCATTTTTGACTGGCTAATAGAAGCAAAAAATAGTTTCAAGTCACATTTAAAAAATTATTTCCAGTTCTAAGTCAGCTACTTTATTTTTGGAAATAAATTTAACTCTGTGAGTTTATGTTTCTGAAGCAAGTTATTAAACACTTTTATTTAGCGATAGATTTTTGCTCAGTTTTTTGTTGTTGTTTTTTAAACCAAGAAGGTAACAAGAAGATATGACTTTCAGTTGTGGATGATGATCCATCACAGAAAAACTTAACAATTAATGACGGTAACATTATCAGTGTGTGTTTAACACTGACTTAGATGGTGTTATTTTTTCACTTGGTGATAATTGGTCTTTCTTCATGGAAATCACAACTTTGAGGGCAGTGACTGTCTACTTTATCACGACTGTGTCCCTGCGGTCAAATCACTGGCCAGCCCTGAACAGGTGTCCCTGAGTATTTGGTGAATAAATAACTAATAGCAGTTGTTGTTTTGAGCAGCTAGTATAGGGTAGGTCTTTGGCTAGGTATTTATGTTGTCAATCCTCATCACAGACTATAGAAATATATATTCTTTTTTTATTATTATTAGTTAAGGTATTACAAATGTGTCCTGATCCCCCCCATTAACCCCAACCTCTCCCCCCACCCCGCACACTCATGCTCCCATCCCCCTGTTGTCCATGTCCATTGGTTTGGCTTATAAACATGTATACAAGTCCTTTGGTTGATCTCTTCCCCTTACCCCCGCCCTCCCCTACTTTCCTTCTGGGGATTGATAGCCTGATCGCTGTTTCTCAGTCTTTGGGTCTGTCCTTTTTCATCAGTCTATGTTGTTCTCTATAATCCACAAATGAGTGAGATCATGTGCTATTTATCTATCTCTGACTGGCTTATTTCACTTAGCATAATGCTCTCCAGTTCCATCCATGCTGTTGCAAAAGGCAGAAATATATATTCTTAATCACCGAGGAGCCTGAGGCTTGGGGAGATTAGCCTCGTCACAGCTCACAAACGGGGGGGGGGGGCCCTTGTCGTTGCCACAGACCCTAGGTTCTGGCCACTAAAGCAGGCTGCCTCTGAGTCTCATATTCTGGGGGGTAGGATAGGGACGCTCAAGGGAAGAAGAATGCAGCACTTACGAGACTGGCATTTATGAAGGTAGGAAATGGAATTATGCTACTCAGTTTTGAATTGATTGGTCTTTTGTGCAAAATATGGCTCTGCTAGTGTATATTTGACACAGAAATAAACTATACATCAACTCCAAAAGAGAAGAAAGGAAACTGAAAGTGGGAAGTAGACAGTTATTCCTTGCAGAGCTCTCCTGTTCGAGAAGCAATTAGAAGGGAATGAGGTTTGATTTTGTTTGCACATTTAGAGCAATCGGCATCCAAGTAAAGCGTGATTTTTGCACGCGACTAACCTGTGAACCTAAGTGCAGTGACAGTTTTCAGTCATTAAAGTTTCCTGTTTTCTAGCTGCCATGAATTTGCATAGGACCAGTTAGCTTTTAGATTCACTGGCCGATTCAGAAATCCTCGTGACTTGTATATATCCCTCTCCTTAATGATTTCTCTAAACTGGCTCTTTTTTTATTCTCCTGCCTCGCTCCATCTGCGTAGATGTATCTTCCACAGGAGTGTGAGCGACCAGTAAGTGCTGATTGCATAAAGAATGAACGAACAGATTAATGAACGAATGACTAGAGGCCATGCGCACTTGACGATTTCTCTTTGAGCAGCGCTGTGGGCGCTGTAATTCAGAGGCCAGGGAAGCAGTCCTTTGTATCGTTAGGGCGAAGACAGGAAAGGAAGACATCGAATCAAAATAAACTTCTCGTGGGAGGCGGATCTTTCTTTACTCAGTAGCCGGAATATCGTAAATGCTCCGGGAGCTTTTGCATCCCGAAGGCAGCATCTCCCATCTGCATTTCCCAAATGTTCGCCGTGACTGACAGTCTTTAAGTACCTAGTTTAATATCGGAGGCAAGAGATATGGGATGGGGGGGGGGGGGGAAGGGGGAGGGGAGCCCATAACCTGGAGGGAGATAGAAATGTGTATTAAATTGGAAAAATATCTTGAAGTGTGTATCTGAGTTACCAGCTATCATTTGGTCATTAACTGAGATGGATTAAAACAAACCTCGCACGGTGCCTGGTTCATAATGGGGGCTCAGTAAATGGTGCTGTTAGTGGGACTCACGAGATGGGGGGCCTCAGCCAAACTTAAGGATTTTGAAAAGAAAGTGTGTAGCCGTAGCCGGTTTGGCTCAGTGGATAGAGCGTCAGCCTGCGGACTGAAAGGTCCCAGGTTTGATTCCGGTCAAAGGCATGTACCTGGGTTGCGGGCACATCCCCAGTAGGGGATGTGCAGGAGGCAGCTGATCGATGTTTCTCTCTCATCGATGTTTCTGACTCTCTATCCCTCTCCCTTCCTCTCTGTAAAAAATCAATAAAATATATTTAAAAAATGAAAAAGAAAAAAAGGTGTGTAGATACTATTAGACAGAGCTTGTGCAGAGGGAGAAAAGGAACAGGCCATTGTGTACTTGCTTAGGACAAATGATCAGGAGAGGGTTCTAAGACGAGTAAAGGAAGGGGGCAGCCTGAAGCCATGTCTGCTGCCCACCTGCACCCAGCAGACAGCACAGGGCTGGCCTGGCCGCTGGGCTCTGTGCTTCCTGTGCACCTGTCTGTTTCCTTCCGCTGTTCTGTCCCTCCCCTCCTCCCTCCCTCCTTCCCTCCTCTCCCCTTTCCTTAAATTGCAATTTAAAGCGCTCTGGAACCCTTCTGTGATTGGACCTTAATCATTGTGCTTTCCCTATCAGTCATGCAGTTGAAGTATACTAGTTCTTTTTTAAAGTTTAAACTCCAGAAACTTTTTAATTAAAAAAAACCCAAAACCCTCCAAAGGAATGTAATTTTAATTTTGATATTGAGCAATTTTAGTTTGTATCTGATATGCAAATATTTATCCTAAAGTATTGTTATGTCCAATGTATTAACCAAAACTAGGTGATTATAATAAAAGTAGTGACTATTTAAAAAAACGCAGTCGGCATAGATGTGTCTGCATTTAGTGTTTATAGATAAATTGTGGAAACAATCCCAGAAATCAAGCCTTTCTGGTTATCTATTGCCATTGTTTCCTATGCATTGGAGCCCTCGCCATGGCCATTACTATAAAATGTTCCCTAAGTACATAAAGGCTCTGATCGTTAAGATTTTTATTGCCAGCCACACATACAGAGCTGCAAATTGCCTTGTTTCAGATTTATTATGTATTACTCCAGAAATTCTATAAAGATCAAAAGAACTGATTACAATGTTGACCTTTGCATTAACTCATCTGAATTTAAATTCAAGTGTTTGATTTGGGAAAATAAGTCCATTTATCATAGGTCTGCTACTGAGGGGATTGTGCCGCCCTGATTGGGAGTGCTGAGACCAAATTTATTTATTGAGCGTGGGCCTGAAAATTGTTTGTAGGACAAGAGGAACAGAAGTCTGACCTGCCATTGCAGAGCGCTCAGGGACCAATGGGGACATTGCCCTTTTCAGATTTCAAGTAGTCAGTCTCTTTCAGTCTCGTTAATCTCCGGGTAGTAAATTGAACAAATATATACTCTTTTTCTTTGACTTAAAATTAACGGTCCTCCTTTTATTGAGAAAATAACCATTTTCAACCTAAACTTGACATTTTGGAGGGATATTGCAATGCTTCTCATTCTGAAATTAAATTAGTCTTTGTATTATGAATTTGGTGAATTTGAACTTACATTTGTCAATGTGTGTTTTTTTCTGGATTACTAAGGAAAAACAGTTTGTAGTAACATCTTCCTCTGTAGAATTACAGGTTTAATTAATGTCCACTTATTTAACGCTTCCATTTTCACCACACAAAAATTGAAATGTAAGCCCTTGCACTATACCCACATCCACCCCCCAAATTGCATATCTCGTCCACCCTGATAAACCTTCTCATCTACCTGCAGGTGGGCAGAGAGTTCTAGAAAGTGACTTGATAAAGCAGGGTCCATGGCAGTTAGCACAAGGCACGGATGTATCCCTGAACGGCCATGCCTTTTTAAATTAGGGTCCAACACTGTGGCATGAAGAGATGAGGGGCATATGTTGGCCCGCAGTCACCTGAAGAGCCTGTGGGTGAGAAAGCATGCATCCTGGGCTAGGATTTATGCTCCTCTTAACATGTCAGGTTCAGCGCTTCTCCGTATTGTGATTAACCCTCTAACTCAAGTCCCGGTCTCAGTGGAGAAGCCAGGGAATCACCCATTTGCTGGGTTTCAACAGACAGATTGAAAAATTACCTAGACCAGCTGTGGGCAAACTACGGCCTGCCGGCCGGATCCAGCCCGTTTGAAATGAATAAAACTAAAAAAAAAAAAGACCGTACCCTTTTATGTAATGATGTTTACTTTGAATTTATATTAGTTCACACAAACACTCCATCCATGCTTTTGTTCCGGCCCTCCGGTCCAGTTTAAGAACCCATTGTGGCCCTTGAGTCAAAAAGTTTGCCGACCCCTGACCTAGAAACCCTTGAACAACGGGTTCTAGAAACTTGGCAACGGTTTGTCCGGAGACATGCATTGCTACAAATGGGAAAATGTAACATGTAACAAATGTAACAAATTCTTTACCCCGTGAAATCCGGTAAAATAAAACTAAAAAAATTAAGTAACCCTTTAGGCCATTAGTGAGTGATTCTATGAATACAAGACCAGAGTATTTCTCAAGCTAATAAAGTGAATCCTGCCTCCAAAATAAACTCCAGACCACATAACAACATTATTTTACTAACCCAGATGATGACTATAGGATGAAATTCCTATATTATGGTCCATTGAAATTTTTGGAATAACCCAAATTATTGAGTAGGAAAGTTGTATTTCCCAAATTAATGTAAATATCTCCTTTTTCTCTAATTTGGTGTAAATGTGCATTGAAGTTCTAAATGATTTGGTTGTTCTTTGATGAATTTGATTCTCTTGTGCCTGTACCACCATCCTTAGTATGTAAGTTTGAAGTGGTTTCATTTATTGTAATGATGATTCTTTCACTTCTTGTATTTTAATACTTTGAGTCGCATCAAGATATTATAGTAGTGTCCGGTCGATGTGGCTCCATGGTTGAGTATCGACCTATGTATGAACCAGGAGGACACGGTTCAGTTCCTGGTTGGAGCACATGCCCTGGTTGCAGACTCGGTCTACAGTGTGGGGCATGCAGGAGGCAGCTGATCAATGATTCTCTCTCATCACTGATGTTTCTCTCTCTCTCTCTCTCTCTCTCTCTCTCTCTCTCTCCTTCTCCTTTCCTCTCTGAAATTAATTTAAAAAGTATTTATTTTTTTTAAAAAAGATATTATAGTAGCGAGAGGGTGGGGTGGGTGGCAGTGGATGGAGTTTTGTATAGAGAGTACCCGTGTTCACTTGATAGCCACTGCTTTTGAGGAAACTATGTTCTTAGGGATAAACATGTACATGTAACTATCATAGGACAGTCTGGTATGTGATAGAAGAGAAATACAGGAATTCAAAGTGGAGAGAGAAATTACCTCTGTTGTGTGTGGCCATAGAAGCCTTCAAGGTTTTTAATGTTATTTTGTGTAAAATCAAAGAAAGCAAGTGTGTGTGTGTACATGGGAAGAGGTGCGCTCATTCTCTATATGACTTCAATACCAAGCATTCGCATGGTCTGCTAATTCAAGTTTCTTTTAGGCTCTCAGAATTGGCAAATCAGCTGTAAAACATTCAATTTAGAGACCATTATTACAGATAAGATACTTAACTCTATTTTATTTAAACTCATGACCTTTACACTAATTGAAAAGCATCAGGAAAGCAGCAGCCTGTGTAGTCACTAATAATGTCTTTGTGGAAATTACTGACTTCGGTTTTGTGAGGTAGCCTGGCTACCATGTAGTTTCAACTTAATCTGTAAAGTAACTCTTCTTTGTAATCCAGGGTGTTGCGAATATTAAATATGCATCTGCATTTCTGATATGCGCGTGAGAAGCAACTGCTCAGATTTTTATAAGCCCTAACCAAGACTGTTTCGAGGAATTCACTGCAAGGGTAATAATGGCTCCAGGAATCAACTTTTCCGATGGCTCCATTCCTCCGTTTGCACACCCGCCCAATTTCCAGATTCCACCAACCCTACAAAAGCCCTTATTCCTGCTACATCTACTGTAATAGTTATTCTCATGTCATTACTGAGATTATATCTTGCATCAAACGTTAAGACAATACATACACAACATGATAGTTGACACTGACCTATGTACCTTACAGGTTGTCTCATTTAATTCTCATAGCACCTATAAAATAGGTCTCATTTTTACTCCCATTTTATAGACGAGGCAGTTGAGTTTGCCGTAGGACTAACTGAAGAGTGGACGAATCGTGGTTTGGACTCAGGCGAGCTGGCCCCAGTACCCACACCTTTAACCATTATGCTCTTCTGTGCCTATGAATAACATTATATGGGAGAAAAGGAGAAAATTGAGGAACGTTCTGAGTTCCAGTCTATGTTGTTAAACCTGGGGGATGGTCTCCCCTCTGTGATCACTGGACAGCAGAAATCGCTGCTGGGACTCCTTGTTGATTTGTTTTCTAACCTTAGCAAGACAATGATGTCTTTGTCACAATCGATCTTACAACGTGCAGATTGAAAAACGTGATAGACATTATGCGGAACTTTGCTGTGAAACTGTGGAAAAGCTTAAACTAGTAAAGTTTGGAATGCTTCACTTTTTATTTTGGATCAATTGGAAAGGTGTTTATGTATTCCAAGGGGAGGATAAGTCTTCTGTTTGTGAGTGTCTTCTAAGGGCTGTTGCCATTTCGTAAATGTAGTGAGGCACAAGACAACGTGGCTTCTTTATTTACTATATTTTATATCTCATAAGTTTCCACAATTGGAAAAGCAGGAAAAATAAATATGCAGTTCAGAAAGGTATATGCACAGCTGATAATGCTCTGATAAAGTGTCAAATAATGAATACAGAGAGAAAGGTGTTTTAGCTACTGAAATGTTGATCATGTAATTCCGAGTAATTTAAGCAATTTATCACTAAGTGCTTAGTATTCCTAGTCTGCTTACTTTCTTCAAGTTTTTAATGTACACTATAGAATTTTTGCCCAAGAGCTATGTTAATAAGTTTATGGTATCAGTTGTGATTGCTGAATATCATAATTATCTTCACTGCCATGTAACCCCCTGACCTCTTTGACTACAAAAAAAAAAAAAAAAAAATTCACACGCACCAAGCTTTTCCCTGTGTTGAAATTCTCATTAGGAATGTGAACTGTTGAGTATCTTTTTTGTTTGTTGTTAAGTCCCATCCTTAATAGAACAGATTCTGAATAAGCTGAGCTCCGACAAGAAAACATTTTCTAGATTCTGTTCTATATATGTGACTTTTTTTTTTTTAACTTCTGCAGAATTGTGAAAAATTGGAGGGGAGGCTTCAAAACACTCATTAGAGTTTTTCTTTATTATCTGAAATTCCTTTAAGTAGTTGAACGTTGCCTTTAAAAAACGGTTTGAGTGTCCAGGGAGCTGAGAGGGTTTTTATAAACAAGTTCCCGGCAGTGGCTGCGTCCTGTGCGATACGTTTCAGGCCAGTAACCAGGGCCCCTGCGGGTCAGGGTGGCAGTCCCAGTGGTGTCCCGCGTGCTGGGGGTTATCTAGGATGTCAGCCAGCTCACCCCGGGAACAGTGGTGAGCAGGCGAGATAATGGGACGGAATTCTGAAATGAGGGTTGAAATAGACTGGAAATGGTCACAGGTGAGAACAATAATTTTTAAAAATAAATGTAGTCACCTTTTGACATCATTAGGCATATTTAATAATAACTTTTAATGGGGTATATTTTTTAAGTGGCTAGATTGGGTAGCATACAAAGTGAATCGTATGTAATTTTATGTTGGAATAGATAAACAAGAAGTTACAAATTCTATCACACACACGAGATTTTTATTCATAGAGAGCTACTGAGCAAAAAATGGGAAAAAATTTTTTTTCTCTTCTCTATTATGATTACTGAATAAAGATTACCTAACACTACTAAGGTATCAACTTCTTAAGGTTTGGATATAAAATTACTTCTACCCAAACACAGGTGCAATAATGTAGAAATCTTTAAAAATGCTTTGCTACACTATATATCCAGGATAGTACCTTCATAAACAATTATTCATTCATGCCGTTTTTAAAGTCACGCATGCTTTAAAAGACTTTTTTTAATTCAGTCTTTCTTTGTACTTCTCTGCAGAGTCAGTTTGCCATACCTAACTATACTCTTAATTTGAGAAAAAGTGTGTTTTGTGTGATGAGCCTCCAGAAAGTGTATTTTTAAATATAATTGTGAATTGCTTGATATGAATTAAGATAATTCAACTATCATGGCATATAAATTAGAATTTTGGAAGTGGTGTGGATTTTGAGTGTAAAGAAGTAGGTCGCAGTGGGATGAAATTGTAAAGTATTTCAGACCATCGTTTGCACAGTGTGTTTATTACTTTGCATGGCCTGTGTCCACAGTGGGCTTTATATACATACGTGGACATTCCTTATTTTCCTGAAGCCCACAGCCCTGCGAGCATCATCGATGAGTGAGTTAGGAAACCGTGGTCAGCCAGCAGAGGCCACTCACAGCTCGCTGCTAACGCTGGGAAAGTGAAACTCCTACTTCAGTCACTATGGGCCCTCACTCTGAGCCGGTTCATTTTTACTCTCTTACTCCAGAAGAAATTATGGCATGGGGGCAGTATGACAAAACGGTGTTGCCGTATTTGATTCTGAATTATGTAGATTATTCTTTCCTACGAATGCATTTAGATCATTATTTGTGTATAACGGAAATGAGAATATATGCACTTATTAGAGGTATTATTATCCTAAGAGGCCAATAAATCTAAATTCTTCATTATTAATGCTCACTTATTTTAACTTGGAAAACAGCTGTTTGAAGATTTAAAATAATCACATTGTTTACTCTTAGATGGAAAACACGATTGTTAATGTTATGTTGCATGTATGTGTCTGCATATTTCTCAACCGTCACCAGTTTAGTCCCCTTTGCATTTGGACGATTGTTTGAGAGAGAGAGGTGAGCTACTGTCACGTGAGAATGTCCTAAGGCCACTCCAGATCCCCCAGTCTGTCTTCACTGGCTGCTTCCCGGAGGCCCGCAGCTGCAAGGTTAGCATCTTCCAGGCAGGACTCCTGCTGCGAAGGCTAATCCCCAGGCGACAGGAGAGAGAGCCCTGTGTTCGCTGGGCTCCATTCCCTCTGATTCTTTCTTTTTGGTTCTTTAGGAAACCCTCTGGTATAAGGTGTAATCTCACACTGGCACGGATGCCTGCTTCTGAAGGAAAACATGGCCCTCGTTCTCTAACGTTCAAGTTCCTGCGCGTACTCGCATTAGGAACATGTTGACTCCTCTCTGGCTCCGTTTTTCCGTGTTTCACTGCTTCGGCCTCAATGACGAGTAGCGGCGCCATCGGTCATTCTCGTCAGTGTGTCCCTAACACGGGCTGACAGCCCTGTTTGAGCCACCAGCTCGCTATGCTTACCACCGCCCCGGGCCACCCTAGGGTCACAGGGAAGCAGCAGTGTTCTAGGCTGGAGATCTCCCGGGAGCATAAAGTTGCCCCCCCCCCCCGCCCCTATCCGCAGGGGACATGTTCTAAGACCCCTGGTGGGTGCCTGAACCCGCAGATAGTACCAAACCCAATACATACTGTACATCCCTACCTATGATGAAGTTTAAATTATAAATTAGGCACAGGGCGAGATTGACAACAACCACTAATAGTAAAATTGAGCAATTAAAATACACTGTGATAAAAGTTAATGTGAATGTGGCCTCTTTTTCAATACCTTACTGTCCTGTACTCACCCTTCCTATTGTGATGATGTGAGATGATACATAAGGGCGTGTGATGAGCATAGGGCGGGAAGTGATGTGGGCGTGGTGATGTAGGTGTGGGCATGTAGCTTAGGCTGCTGTAAGAGGGACTGAACACAAGCACTTAGACCCCCTGACAGCCCATCCAAAGGGCAAAGGGATGGTGACTCACATCCACCCTGGACGGGTCAGCCCCAGATTTCCTCCCGCTGCTCAGATCAGGGCGCGATTTAAAACTTATGAATTGCTTATTCCTGGAATTTTCCTGGAATTATTTTTGGTCCACGAGAGTGAAACTATGATAAGGGAGATTCAGCCTGCATCTCCTGTGGCCGGTCCCCAAACACAGAACACATGTGTTCAGGGTAATTGTCTCTGGTGTGTGGTGCCCTGTAGGGGGATGGTAGTGGGCTATGAGCAGGACAACTGAGGTTCAAGTCCAGCTCTGTGCAGTGCTGTGATCCGGGCACGTGCCCTCACTCCAGGGAGCATCAGTTTCTGCATCTAGTATTTGAGAGTCATTGTCTGTGCACTGTAGCCACCTTGCCTGTGAACACTCCTTATAGGTAGGCTAGAGCTATAAAGAATAGCAGCAGTGTCGTTATCATTAATGACAATAATATTTCTACTAACTACATGCACTCTTGATGGCCATAGTGGTCATTATCACACTTTTTGCTGTTGGTTCATTTATGCTTACATCCCTCCACGGAGTGATTAAAGATTGCTTAATAAACATATAACTACACAATTTGGAGCCCTTAACCTTGACTCAGGTTAAAAATCATCAGATTCACCTCCTGTGTTATATCCAATTCAGCATAATTTAGATAACACGAAGGCCATGAATATAAGATGCCGCATAGATCCTAGGAAGAGGTTTCTTCCCTCAAAGTCTTACCAGTGTGAGCTCTGCTGATAAGAGCAAGATTGCTGGTCAATATTGGTATATTAAAAAAAATAGGAATGATGATGGAAACTTTGTATACTTTTCTGTAATGTTATTCAATCTTAGAAAATTCCAAACACTGAGGCATTTTCTTAATTGGAAAACCAACTTACAGGGTATAAATTTAGTCATTTAGTGGGACCGTTTTTGGAATCTCAGGAAATTCACTTGTCCTTAGAAATGATCGTCTTCCTGAATATTCCTTCTCGGAGGACGCTATCTGTCGCCAAAGCTCCTGGTAAGTGAGGCTTTACGGTGGCCCTTCCCTGGCGTCCTGCACCTCACACGCACGCACACCATCACGCTGCAGGCACCTAGGACAGTCTCTTGAAGCTGGTGAGGGGGATTGTCCTGGTGCACTGTGTAAACCCACATTTTACTTTAACAGAGATCTAGACAAAGGAAGTTAAAGTACGAATTTCTACGTGAATTCTTTACTGATATTTTATTCTTAAAAAATACCTTGGAATTAGAGGGGTTCCTTAACATAAAACTTTATCATGACATCAAAAAGTTTAAGCCTGGCTGGTGTGGATCAGTGGGTGAGCATGAACCTATGAACCAGGAGGTCACCATTCGATTCCCGGTCAGGGCACATGCCCGGGTTTTAGGCTCGACCCCCATTAGGGGGCGTGCAGGAGGCAGCCGATCAATGATTCCCCCTCATCATGGATGTTTCTTTCTTTTTAAAAAAAATATATTTTATTGATTTTTTAAAAGAAAGGAAGGGAGAGGGATAGAGAGTTAGAAACATCAATGAGAGAGAAACATCGATCAGCTGCCTCCTGCACACCCCCTACTGGGGATGTGCCCGCAACCAAGGTACATGCCCTTGACCAGAATCAAACCTGGGACCCTTCAGTCCGCAGGCCGACGCTCTATCCACTGAGCCAAACCGGTTAGGGCCATCATGGATGTTTTTATCTCTCCCTCTCCCTTCTTCTCTCTGAAATCAAGAAAAAACATATTTTTAAAAAGAAAGATTAGTTCAATGTAACAGTGTAACTAAGATGAGCCCTATTTACCACATAGTGCTTGTTATATAGTAAATTAGAACGTAATTTTACTCACACAGTAGGTAACTAGTAAGCACCTGCTGAATTGTACCAAGTGGGGCCATTTTGGCTTTAGAACAAGGAGAGTTACTGTCTAAGGAGCTAGAGTAGAGAGAAGGATTGCGTTGGAAAGCAGGGATTCGACTAGGGCAGGGGTGGGCAAACTTTTTGACTCGAGGGCCACAATGGGTTCTTAAACTGGACCGGAGGGCCGGAACAAAAGCATGGATGGAGTGTTTGTGTGAACTAATATAAATTCAAAGTAAACATCATTACATAAAAGGGTACGGTCTTTTTTTTTTTTTTAGTTTTATTCATTTCAAACGGGCCGGATCCGGCCTGCGGGCCGTAGTTTGCCCACGAATGGACTAGGGAGTGCTTTGTGTGCATCTCTCGCTTGTTTTAATTTGACTCCCAGGGTCGAGCCTGGACGGCTCTGGAATGGGAACCCTGTCACGTGGACAGCAGAGTCGGGTTTGGCGAGCTGGTTCCGATGGACTGAGCTGGGAGAGTGCATGCGCCTCCCTGCTCGGAGGGGGTTCTGTCTCCTTGTTCCCCTACATCAGATACCTGCTTCGTTTCCCTGTAATCTCATAAGTGGGACCCCTTTATGCTCCCTGAGTCGTTGGGTTTTTTGCATTTGCCTGAACAGCCATTCTAAAGGAATTTTTACGTTTTTGTATGTTGCTTTAAAGGGAATTCTACTGTTATTTTCTTGAACATCCCCAGAGATTGTGCCTGTTGTGAATTGTGACCATTCTGCAATATTATATGTGCGACTAGACGACATGGGAAATATTTTATTCATTTTCCCAGCTACCACATAACAGAACCTTTTCACCAACTTATAAAACTCAGGGGCCCTCATTTGAAATACTTTAGCGAAATCTTTCTACTTGTGTATGGGGTTAAATAGGTTAACTATTTCACGCCTTCATTTTAGCAGTTATTATCATTTACTGCAAAATATTTATCCGATTACCTTCTCAGGCTTTAATGGCGACCTGTGTGCAGGCAGCCGAGCAACTCCAGTTTCTCTGCCTCTGCTCTCTTCCCCTTGCTCCCAGCCCCGGGGTTGAAAGTCCTATTTTTAAGCCTGTTTCCTTTGAGTTATTTTCCTTCGTATCTGTCACTTGCGTTTGACTGACACGTTTGTCGAAGGCACCAGGGGGCCTTCATTGTGGAGCCCTCTAAACTTTAAAGGCTGGTTTCTCTCTTCAAAGGAATGGAGTCAAATGAATGATGGTCCCCCCAGGAGCCGGGGACTGTGGGGCTTGGCCACCTGGCAGGGCTGGGGCCTGTCTCCCTCTGGCCTGGAGGCCCAGGCCTCTCAAAACTGAAAGCTCCCTGCTGAGTGGCAGCCGCTGCCCCAGTGTTCGTCAGTGTGGACACCGAAGCAGGATGAAATGCAAATGGAAACAAGAACAGTGTTGAAGAAAGGCTTCTGCCAAATATATGGAGACATAGCACTTCATTAGTTTACAGAGGGATTCTTAATTGTCGAGAATATGAGTGGAATATCCCCCATATTGAAGAAGAATATGAGTGAAGTATCCCCATATTGAAGAAGAATATGAGTACAGAATCACCCATATTGAAGAATATGAGTGGAATATCCCCCATATTGAAGAATATGAGTGAAGTATCCCCATATTGAAGAAGAATATGAGTACAGAATCACCCATATTGAAGAATATGAGTGGAATATCCCCCATATTGAAGAAGAATATGAGTGGAGTATCCCCATATTGAAGAAGAATGAGTAGAGTACCCCCCATATTGAAGAAGAATATGAGTGGAATATCCCCCATATTGAAGAAGAATATGAGTGGAGTATCCCCCATATTGAAGAAAAATATGAGTGGAGTACCCCCATACTGAAGAAGAATATGAGTGGAATATCCCCATATTGAGGAAGAATATGAGTGGAGTATCCTCATATTGAAGAATATGAGTAGAGAATCACCCATATTGAAGAATATGAATGGAGTAGCCCCATATTGAAGAAGAATATGAGTACAGAATCACCCATATTGAAGAATATGAGTGGAATATCCCCCATATTGAAGAAGAATATGAGCGGAGTACCCCCATATTGAAGAAGCTTTTTATTAATCCCAGAAGTCCACTGGGGTTCAGTTGCCTGATTTGGGAAGTCAGATATTCAGCTATCTAATTGTAGAAGAATGGGATGGGATGCAGTGGATTCAATAATTATAAAGTGAAAGTGAGATAAAGGCAACTGTTCTGTTTATCTTTTGGTGAAAATCCTGAAATTGGTGTTAATAATTTAGTGCTAGAAAGAATAAGAAATTTCTTTTAATGTCTCTTATAAAATTGAAAAAAGTTATTATTTATATCATATAACTAAATTTCCCACATTGGTACTTATGGACTTTATGAATTTTTATGGTACTTGTACACTGGTTATTACATTTTCATCTATCACTACTACATTCCTACTTTCTAAGGTTGATAACTTGATTGTAAATAACAATAGCAAAAACTTAAGACCCAGATGGTCTTTGAGCATTACAGTTTATTTCACCATCTAAAAAGGCTGGAAGTTGACCTAAACGTTATGTTATCTAGAGACCATCCATCCCTTTCTAGCTTTGAGTTATGTTTGTTTTTCTATTTAATAATTTGTGTAATAAACATAGGTAATGAAAAGAAATAGACCTACTTTATTTAGCATTGTAGTCACTATTGATGTAGCAATATTTAACAAATGAATCATAAGAATTCAGGGCACACAGTGTGGTGTCTAAGATCATCATCAGTAAATATTAGCTAATTATATAAATGATTGTCTCCAGTGTTTTAACAAATAACAAGAATTGGATTGTGGAGAGACTCCTTCTCATGGACAGACTACCTGTTCCCTTCCTAATCTTGTGGGATGAAAGCTACGTTTTCTAACAGATAAACTTTACCATATTGATAATGAAATTGTCATATTGATAATGATAGTGAATATTGGTAATGAAATGTTTACATGTGAATATTGTATTGGCTATTTAAACAGATATGATTTTTATAATTTGTGATTTCTTTCTGAGGCATTTCTGGAATGACTGGAAGGCATATTTGGGGAAAATAAAATAGTGACCATACTGGATTATTTGCTAGAAGTGAACACTTCGATCTGATGTTTAAAATTGTTTCATTGTATTTTTATAAAGATTATTCTCCTACCCTCAATTGTAAATTTTTAGAAAGAATTCTGTAAGTGTGTTTCTTGACATTTTCTAATACTGTGAAATATCCACTAATAAGCCATCACTGTAAGTACATGCTTTCAAGTTTAAAATGTACTGGCACTCCAGCATCGTGCTACTTCCCACAAGCTGAAATCTCTATTAAAGTCATTTGTCAGATTTTCAGAAAGGGCGTCTCATGACTGAAGTGGCACAAGGTTCCCATTGCAAGAACTCTGTACCCCTGAGGCCGGCCAGTGACATTGACCCTGAGAAGACATCATGCATGGATTTCACTGTTGCTTAATTTCACTTAAAAAAAAATGAAACTGTACCTGTTTGCACATCTTTAAAAGTAAAACAAAAATTGGCTTGAAATAATAGGACAGGATATTTGCTTCTTTTTTTTTTTTTTAAAGCACCATGTACTAGGGAGATCATGCAAAGTCATTTAAATATTCACATTGGCAACTATAAATCTTTCGTGAGTTACTTGCAGCAATTGGATTGAGCTTATGCTTTATATATAAGTCTGATTTCTGAGAAATACGTACTCTGATTATTTCTGATCAGGTTGAAAGCTTACATTTGTATCGTGAGGGTAAATTAGTTATAGATTCTGTTTTATTGTGTTCAGTTGCATTGTTTCCATCAGGCAGTTTATCACATGGGTGCATGGGAAATTTCTCCATTTATTAAATTTTAGATTATGTATTTCAAGCCCGTGCAGGACTCTAAACATTTTTTTCCATACGTATAGCTTCAGGTAAACAAGCAATTTTAGCCCCGAAAATAGCTTCTGCTTCTGTCAACACGCTGTTTATTCTTTCTCTGAGATAAAAAGTTCAGTTTTCTGATATTTGTACCAAGATAAAGTCAGTAAACAAGATTAATACAGTGTGGAAAAGGTTGTCAGCAGCCCTGGCAAAGGAAATAAGTTGCCTGTACATAGAACACACTGTAAACTGAATAAAAGTGTCAGGTCCACCAGGAGATAATGTGATCATGAACCCTTAACAAAGCATGACATGGGCCCGGCCGGCTTTTCTGGCAGCCACAGTGCGGAGAATGGATTACGGCATCCCAGGGATACCCGCTGGAGGAGCGTGAAAACCGCATTTGGAGACGACTGCGGGATGGAGCCCTGGAGAGGAGCCACATGTTGACCGGCGGTGCTCGGACCTCAGGGTTGTTAGTGTCCTTGACCGAGCACGTTTGCAATATTTGCATTTCTTGGGATTGCCGATGGTACGCTGGTGTCCTTGTTACCCAAGTGATCCAAGAAGAAGAACATATTTGAAAATGTTAGTGTGCGTTTTTTCCCGCCTCGGCATGCCTTTTTTTTAAGTCTATACTCTAAATGGCACTTCTGTAGTTACAGGGGTATTGCATTTCTATTACCTCGGAGTATAGCAGGGCCTTTTGATGTAAGTTTCTGTCCTGTTGATTGTCATGGGGGGTTCATTCTTGCATGGTGTTGCTGATGCTCTCTTTGAGAGCCTTCTGTCAGGAGAGTTGTGAATTTATTTTTCCATGGGTGTAGGTTTCATTATGAAAATGCTTTTGAACCTTTCATTCTTTATCAGATTTGTCAAGAAAATATTGTTTTTTTAGGCGTACATTTTGTTGTATGTAAATACACAGATAATCCCTAACTTTGTGGGAAAGCTCTAGAAAGTTTTGTATTTAGGAACGAATGACAAAGACATTGGTCTTGGGAATGCCCTTTGCTCTGTGAGATTTTGTTTAGATGTTGAGACTTATTATCAGATTGCCCACTCCAGAGCGGATGTCCTCAGGTGGACTTGTCTCTATACGTCCCTGTCTTTCTAGAAACGCACCTGTGACTGTTTCCTGTTTGAATTCTCCTTGCAGGGGACCGCTCCGGGGCCAGTCAGTAACAAGAGGATGGTTCACTTCTCCCCGGATTCTCACCACCACGAGTGAGTGCCCGCTGACTGTATGCTGAGTGTCATCTCCTTATTGGTGTTCTGCATCTCTCTTTGTGGAAATTGGTAGCCATTGCTGGTGAAGGCGGTTTAATTTGGTTCTATCTTAAGAGTCAATATCATAGACCCATGACAGGGATGCAACAACTATTTCAATGCATCCCATGGAGAAATTTAAATAAAGATGTGTTTTTTTAGTACAGTCCTTCTTTTATTTGTGGTGGAATTGGAAATTCACGTGTTACCTGGAAACATTTAAATTCTGTTACATGAAGTAGCATCAAGCTCTTCTCCTCCATTCTGTCTGACTTGCTAACATGAGGACTAAGTGACTTTTTCTCCTGACTTCTCCACGCTCTGCTCTTGTCCAGCATCAGCTGTGAGGGACCAGAATGTATTTCCATTTAGCAACGAAAGGAAGAGACTCATTCACTACATAATTCAAAAAACTAAGCAATTGAGCTTTGACTGGGATGAATTATTGGGTAAATTTCTAGGTGCTAATTCTTTTTCTAAATACATCTTTGTTGGAAGAGCTTAAATACATTATATACTTTGGCTCAGTCCCATATGTCTCCTGTAGAGTTGGTTGAACTTGAGAAAGGCCATAAAGTATGGAAAGATATGAATTAATTATTGAATTTTTTCTGGCAGCCAATCATATTAGACCCATTGGATTCTATTTTTCAAATCCATTCTTTAATAAATATAAAATTTATAGTTCAGGTATAGCTTATTTTATATAGATTAATATAAGTATAATTTATGTGATGTAAAATGATATTTATATAATTTTATATAGCTATTCATTTTAATAGCTTATTTCCTTCATTTTTATGATTCTACTAGAACAGTGGTTCTCAACCTTCCTAATTCCGCAACACTTTAATACAGTTCCTCATGTTGTGGTGACCCCCAATTTCATTGTTACAAATTGAACATAATTAAAGTATATTGATTAATCACAAAAACAATATGTAATTATATATGTGTTTTCCGATAGTCTTAGGTGACCCCTATGAAAGGGTTGTTCAACCCCCAAAGGGATTGCGACCCACAGGTTGAGAACCACTGTACTAGAGGCTTGGTGCACGAAATTCATGCACTGGAGGTGGGGGGGGCGGCCCTCAGCCGATTGCAAGAGGGCATAGGCCAGGCCAAGGGACCCCACCAGTGTATGTTAAGGGCCGAGGAGAGATGCAGGAAGTTGGCCAGCCAGGGAGGGACCACAGGAGGGTTCCAGGGCGTGTCGGACCCATCTCGCTCAGCCCCAATCGGCCAGACCCCAGCAGCAAGCTAACCTACCACTCGGAGTGTCTGCCCCCTGGTGGTTAGTGCACGTCATAGCAATTGGTCAACTGATCAACTGTCTGCCCCCTGGTGATCAGTGCACGTCATAGTGAGTGGTTGAGCAGCCTTAGCATATCATTAGCCTATTATGCTTTGATTGGTTGAACAGATGACTGGACAATTAGCATATTAGGCTTTTATTATATAGGATAAGACCTTTCTATTATCCCTTGAACAGAAGGGGGGAGGGGAAGCAGAGTAAAGCATTTATTATCTCAGAATGACAACCAAAAGACTCGTACATTTTATCCTTAATTTTCAGTTCTGATATAAACCCAAAACTCTAGCCAGTAGATTTAGAGTTTTTTAAACCACAGATGCCTTTGGTAACGACTGTGAAAACTCTGAGGGCAGACAGGTGCTGTACCTCTCTCTCACCTGTTACCCATGGCACAGTGCCGGGCAGACAGGAAGCATTACTGAGTGAATGGAGAGGTGAAAGTGTGAATGTAAAACAGGACATTGTGTATTTCATTTTAAGGCATTTCTTTGTAAGGTATGGGATATTTACCTGAGGGACTGTATGTACAATGACACTTTAAATGCACATGGATATATCTACTTATAATCCTATGATGAACTCCTTTATAAAGCAAATAGCCTTTATTTTACCTTTTGTATAAATATGGAGTTTGCTTAAAGCCAGATTTGCCTGGATCATAGGTCATGTTCACTGGGAATACTGTTACACTTTGAAATTTAGCATCTACTGCTATATAGCGAGAGTGGCTTGAACTTTATGTTGCGATACATCGATAAACTGGATCAGTTCCTCCTCTGATTGGCTGTGATTCCCTTGGGTGAGTGGTTTAGCTTGCATATGTCTTAATTTTTAGTTAGGGAATAAGGGTAATAACAGTCCTTTCTCCTAGCAGCCATTTTCACAAAATCCTTATGTAAATGCGGAACGGTTATTAAACAAGGTATAAACATTTCAAGATAATGATGACGATGATGCTTTATTTGGATAGCACATTTTACTTTTCGAGTCTTTTCATAAGGGCCACTCTCCTCAGTGTGTTTCCTGCTTCTCTGAGGCAATCACAGCGATACCACATCCCCAATTTATACGTAATGTGATCGTTCTAACGTCAAACACTGTCTTCCACCAAAAGTCAGTTAAAGAAACAAATGTCTTCAGCATCTATTTTATATTTGCTGGAATGTTCGACCTTTCGGTGGGGGGGGGGGGGGGGGGCGAGGGGGTGACTGATAAATATTACCCATGGGCTTTGGTGTCTCTGATGACATTTAGGGATAAAAATTCCCTGAATGAAAGTTCGCCTATTACTCTGCTCACTGTGTACAGTGGGGAAGAAAATTAGTATTTAAACCACTATTCTGTGCCAGACTCTTGGTCCCGTTTAAGCCTCCCTGTACTGTAAGGGAGGCGGGGTGAATTTGATTTCCTGAATGTCAAGCTCTGTCCCTGGACATGCCCACACTGGCCCTGTACCACGGGGGGACCGAGCTTGGGGACCACGGAAGGTGCTGAGGTTGGGATGAGATAACCCATGTATGACCTTGAGCCTGGTACCCAGCGCACAGCTAACATTTCCTGGCGGGTGGTGTCATGAGCCTGGAACGAATGGGTTCAGGTACGTTCAGCTGATGCTCCCAAATCCACATCAAGGGCTTTGTGGAGCATAGCCGGCGATGTCAGATTCTTTTTTATTTTTTAATGTTTTTTAAGACTCCCACCAATCCAGAGGTCATCATTTGTTGTAATGATGCCATAATTAAGTTGTGGTAAATGATAGCATTTGTAGATTTTACAACCAGAATTGATTCATAAAATGAATACAGTCCCAGCAGTTTATGTTAACATAATTAAATGGAAATTTAATTCTAACTGAGTTTGCTTATTAAATTGAAAATTACTGGGTTGTGAGCACTCTTACATTTCTGTCCAAATTGCTGTAAGTCTAGAATTACATGAACTATCCATTAGAATAAAGCCTATTCCAGGCGCCGTGGCTGGCGGCGCATACATTTCCCACAGCCTGCAGCCTGGTGGCGGGGGACCACGCGCTTTGGGTCAGGTTCATGCTAACCCCTCTCCTCTCTCCTCCACAGCCACTGGTTCAGCCCCGGGGCCAGGACCGAGCACGGCCAGGTAAGGACCATTCCCATCCAAAGGACGCTGCTTGGCCTCCTTCAGATACTTAACTGTTTCCCTTCAGGGAGGTAGATCAGCTTTACGAGAAAAAAATATAAATCTCAGCTTAAGAGGAATGAATTGTGTCCTCGCTTAATACACAGACCACATGAACGATCCTCGGTGAGCACTGAGTTCCCCACTGCCACCATCCTCAGTCACACCTGTCTCCTCTGTGAAAAGACTCTGGGGTTCATCTTTGTGTTTTTCTGCAAAGTTAAGGCACCAAATAGTCCATATGTTTAAGTAATTTGAGGTTATTTAAATGAGATCAGCCAGCAAGAGGATATTTTTGTCCCTGCCCTTTAGAAGGTGGCAATAGTTTCCTACACGTTACCTTATATTTCTGGATGTGTGTTTTATTTACTCTCTTATTCGTCCACCTGGCAGTACAGTGATCAGTTGACTTAGCCAGAACTGACGTTCCCTTTAGTTAACTTTACACATAAAGTTAGTTCTCTGCGGCATGCTAAGGTAGTTTAGGGCTTACAGTTTTTATGTGTTTTATAAAGCATATATCTTAGACTTGGCATCGTGGCCAAGCTTTTTCTTTTTTTTTTGTTATTGATGATAAACTTATTATTTAAGTGGGTCAAGAATATGGTATGAAAGGAGTACATGGGAACAATAAACCCCAAATCCACGGAGATCGTTTCTCCTAGGGTTTGGTAAGTAGTAGGGCGGTGGGTAGAGGGGCTGGGCTTGGCAATGATAATTGGAAACATTACTGTATTGACCAGGAAACAATAACCACAGGATGATGATAGATGCTTCAGAAAACCACAGAAGGTGCTGTACACCCTCTAAGGGCCACAGAGGAAAAACGTAGCTTACTGAGTGAGAGCATAGTTTAGAAGTTGCTGAGTTCTCCTTTTTAAGGCTGAGGACAGTGAGATGCCGTCTATGAGGAGGCTTGAGGTTATTTTGCAGACATTTGAGGAGTTACCTGACAAGTGGCTGCCAATATAAACCCCCCAAGCATTCTGAATATCAGGTAGTAAAGAGAGGTTTGCGGTGGAGTAAGAATTCTGCTCTTGGATTCTTCCTTTCCTGTTAGGGATTTGACTCTTTTAAGAATCTTGTAAAAATATCATGAGTAACCACAGCAACTCCTTGCCCCTTGTCTATAAGAGTAACAACCATGATCCCCAAGGAACACGTCTCTTCCTGGTTTTATTCACCAACTTTTAAAATTGTGTTGCTTGCCCAGCCGGTGTGGCTCAGGGGTTGAGAGCTGAGCTATGAACCAGGAGGTCACAGTTTGATTCCCAGTCATGGCACATGCCCAAGTTGCGGGCTCGATCCTCAGCCAATGGATGATTCTTTCTTATCACTGATGTTTCTATCTCTCTCTCCCTCTTCTTTCCTCTCTGAAATCAATAAAATATTTAAAAAATAAGTAAATAAAATTGTATCCCTTTTGTGAACCTCACATTGTACTAGGCTCTGTGCTTATGAATTTTAATGTAATTCTTATGTGAGTCCTTTTTCAATATACACCTGCAGGTCACTAATAAGGGGCTTGTGTCTCCGTTTGGCCTAAGTCCAGCAATCTGAAAGTTGGAAGGTAAGAAGCACTTCGCACCATACTCAGAAATTCTGTTCGTAATCAGAGTTGACACTGTTGAGTCAGAACCTGAAAAGGGACCTCACTTGTGACACGGATAGGAGTTCAAGGAAACCAGACAATTACCAGTAAGAAGGACACGTTTCTCCAGGCGGAATGCCTGCCTAAGCTTGCTCACCAGAGCAGAGCTCAAGGATTCTTGTCTCTGACCCTGAACTCCTGACCTGACCCACCCGCCCCGTTTTTTTTCATTCTGTGGGCGTGGCATACACCTGCTGGGGCTCTTTCAGATACAAATATATGCTTTTTTTACATTCGGGCAATACTCTGGGTTAATTTTTTCACCGTTGCCCCTTAAAAGATCTAAGTTCCCATCTTAATTTGTTACATTCATGACCCAAAGATCCAAGTCTATCTTTTTTACCTGAGTTTGATTGTAAATTTGCAGTTACACCCAGATTTATAATTTTAGTGATAAAGTGAGAGTTTTGTGATGGATGCCTAGTACAGGTGCATTGTATTAAATAATTCCAATATTTGTCCCTTTTTATAACTAAAGCCCGTGGAAGCCAAAGATGTGAGGAAGGAAAGAAATCCCCATATGAATCTAACAGAAGGAGCCCCAATGTTGGAGTTCATAGAGATGCTGTTTCATTTAAGTTCCCCAAGGGGGTCCCTCTGAGCACTAGCCAACCCCGTAGCCAAACCACAATATTTATTTTGGTCACTGTAGTCACATTTTTTAAAAACTAAACTATAGAATTCTCTTCTTCTCTCAGAATATTGTGTTAGGGATTTTGAGTTCTTTGTTTTAACTGATTTAACACAAACCTCAAGTATAGAGTTCATATATCTGTCTTTTATCTTAAAATTAGGAAAGTTAACTACTACCATTAATTTAAGGTGGAGGGAGAGATTTCATCATGCCACCTCTAGCTATCTGTGTCACAAATGTTGGTTTGTATATACACATATATATATTTTTTAAAAGACACTAGACTTAGAAATGCCAAAGTAATTAACTTCTTTTTTTAACTTTCAGAAACAATTTCGTTTCCATGGTACGAAGTGTTTCGAAATGGAAACACTTTCAGATTAATGGACTTAAGATAAATGGTTGCTCTTTTCTCTAAGTAGTAAATGATGAGATGCGGCTTCAGCTACATATCAGATACAGGATCTCCCTCCCTACTTCCCTATCTCATTTATTTATTCATTCAACAAATATATATTGAGCAATAAAAAGAATCCAGACACGTTGCTGGACCTTGGCTATGCAGGCAGCTCGAATAACGGAAGCAAAGGGCGAAAGGGAGCAAGAACGTGATCCACTCCCCAAACTGAATGTTCAGTGTGGCTGGGATATATATTGTAGAAGTAAGGAGGTGAGGTCGGGGGGAGGAGGAAGTGTAATAAATGACGAGTCTAGGAATGTAATTGAATGGTGAAGGGTCGCGAATGCCTTGTACAAGAATGTGGGGCTTATCTGGAGAGACTGTGGAATCAGACCTCAGTTTGGAATTCCTGGCTGCAGAGGGAGAATGGATGAGTTGGGGGCAGGGAGGCGCTTGGGAGGCTGTTACCAGGGAGAGGAAACGGTGTCTGGACCAGGTTGGTGGTTGTGGGCTGGAAGAAGTCGATATTTAAGAGAAATTTAATATGCACTTATTTAGTGAAGATAGTCCTGAAAGAAGGAAAGATGTAACTGTATTCTTGGTGATCTAATTAAGGTCCATACCTTCTCCAAGACGACCAAATGCACTACTAACTGATTCTGAACGATGCCGAGGGACAGTTCAAAGCCGTTCTTCCATTAAGTCATTGATGCTGGTCAGACAATGCCCACTGACAAGCAGGCTCATTAATGATCATCGTAATTGTCGCGTTTGAACCATTTTCTCAGCACGTCTAATGGTCATAGAGTTACGGGTCTCACGTGGTTTATTTAACAGAGCAGCCTTCCAGGTAGATATTGCTGTTATCTCCGTTTTATAGATGGAGACTGGGACTTAGAGAGGTGAAGTCCTCTGCCTGAGGTCAACACAGCCTGTAAGTGGTAGGCCTTTCACTGCCACTCGGAGACGTGTGACAGGCACAACAGGCATTGGAAACCCGCTCTGTCCTGTGTTATTCCACCTAAGATTTCTTTTTGTTGCTGTTGGTTTCTAACAGGGGTACAGCTTCTCTTTAGCTGTATCATCATTTTCTGAGTGAACCCACAGTAAAGAGGATTGACTCTTTTGCTTCTTTTCAAATAGTTAAAGTGTGAGAGGGTAGTGGATGGTGAGGCATTCTGAGATGGCAGTCAAGTATATATTCCTTCTAGTTATCTATTCTAAAGCCAATAATATCTTTGAAAACACAATGTGTTCAGTGTATTTCCTTGTTAGGCCAGTAAATACAGAGAAGACGATATGTCATTTACGTCGGCCTACGTGGCAAAGCCTCAGATAGGTCCGAGTTGGTGCAGCGGTGGAGGCTGTGGGCAGAGGTTCCCCAACTCCCACCAGGACTGCAACCAAGAACGGGGCTGGAACTGAGTCCTAGACCTCCAGCTCGGGGCCCTCAGGGAAGCCCCCGATCGCCAGCTCTGAGGGACATTTCTGCAAGGGTCTTGGTGGCATCTTCAGCCGCAGCAGTAGTTTCTGTTTATGAGAAGTCAGTAAGGAAAAAAAGCGATGCAAGTGAAGGAAGAGTTCCCGGTGAATGAGAACACTTTTCCGCTCACAAAATAGCACAATGAACATGTTTCTGTGTCTACAACTTTGTCTTAATTCTTTGGACAGCATCAGCTTCTGAGAGACAGCCGAGCCGAGAGAGGACACAAAAAAAACTGCTCTGTGAAGACGGCCAGCAGGTAGGCAACTCAAAACCACGCTCGCTCTGATCTCTGACGCGCCTGCCCTTGTTCCCAGGCCAGTGACATGCCCGAGGTGAGGGGGGTCGGCTTGCCTTTGGTTCTAAAGAGCCAACTTAAAATATTTTCTGTGTCGTTTATAAGAATATATTTTAGGATTACTAAAATGCCATGAGTAGAAAGATCCATTTTGTGTTTATTTTTATTTATTTATTATTTATTTATTTATTATTATTTAAAATATATTTTATTGATTTTTTACAGAGAGGAAGGGAAAGGGATAGAGAGTTAGAAACATCTATGAGAGAGAAACATCAATTCAGCTGCCTCCTGCACACTCCCCATTGGGGATGTGCCCGCAGCCAAGGTACATGCCCTTGACTGGAATCGAACCTGGGATCCTTCAGTCTGCAGGCCGATGCTCTATCCACTGAGCCAAACCGGTTAGGGCTTGTGTTTATTTTTAAAAGGTGATGAAAAACAAAGACTAAGATTTAAAAAGAAAGGAAAATTTCTATCTCCCACAACTAATGGATTTTAGATTGGGGTTTAGAATAATTATTTTCTTTTTAATTTTCAAAAGTAGAGTTAACTTGTTTCAAAAAATGTAAATGGTACTTAGACTCCATGAGAAAGCAACATACTTATTTATTCTTATAATATGTAACCGGGTATATAGAAAATATATTCTTTTAAAAAAGTGCTTCTAGGTTCTTGTACATTTTCTATTACCGAGTCGATGTGCTTTTTTTTTCTTTAATGCAAAGAATTTGCCCCAGTTTATTGCTTTAGATGCTATAGCTTCAAAGTTTACATGTGGTGATTCTGAAGACTGAATTTTCATTTAGATAAAAATGGCTGTCATAATCCTGAGCAGAACAAAATAACAGACCTCAGCAGCCACTGTTGCATCCCATAGCTCCCCATGGCTCGTGTATTAGCCACAATGTTCAGATCCCCACGTAGGCACCATCGCTTTCAAACACCATGTTGTACAAGCTAACCCAGCTGAGAACCCATTAGATACCTGTCGAAGCAAAATGTCAATTCTATCTTACAGACCTAATGCTTCAACAGCAAACGGAGTTGGACATCCGGGACAGTCAACATAAAACCAATATATTTACCCCAAAGAATATCAGATCCTTTTGCTCTGCCTTCACCTCATTAGAAATACAATTCAATAATTTCACCTTGTTTCTTGGGTCATAACCTTTGCTGAGACCAGAACGTTCAGTGTGGCCTTCCCCAGTTGGAAGTCAGCACAACATGTACTGAGCGATGCCTAATACCTAAGTGGTGTAATATTCGTAACACATTTTACTGTTTAGTGCCTAATAATTGGCTTTATTGTTCTAAGAATCCACACAGAAAGACTGACAGTTCATAGCAATTGTGCTGAATCACGCAGATCACGTTAGGGCCTTCCTTTTGTGTTGGGTTCTGTTTTGGGGGGTGTTTCTTGGGGGGGGGGGGTTGCCCTTCTTCCTTACTTACATGATTTTTGCCATTTACTGTTGTGAAGCACAGAGGCTAAATCATCTTAGTAAGTAGCCTGATACATAATTTGAAATCAAATAAAAACCTTTTTACATTTTTATTGCCATTATTAATTTCTACTAAACATTTTAAAATGCGTTTTAGAAACCTGTGTTAATTCATTTTACGTTGTTCTTATGAGCATTACATTTTTCATCTACTTAGTGTGAAAAGATTTGATAATCCCTGGAATTATGTGTCTACAGTTTCTTATATACTTTTTCTTTGCTGTCATCATGTCTGACTAGTAGTGAAAAGTCTTCTAAAAATTTTTAAATGACAATAGATTTCATCAGAGAATCAAAACAAATGCCATCACATTCACACACACATATATATATTCACACACACTCATACACATTCACTCAACACATTTACACACACACTCACAGTCACAAACTCACAATCACACACTCTCACACACAATTACACACACACACACACACACACTCAGTTTGGAAAGAACATTTCTGTTCGCACTGACACAGCTCACTCATTTCCATATGATGACACACATCACTGTATTCTGTTGCAGATGTAACAAATACAATTACAGCTGTTCTTTATTTGATCTTCCGAAGACCCAGAGATGCTGGAGGATTCAGTTTGCTCAGTGCTCCCTATAGAGTCATCTGTTATTTGGGAAGGAGACCTAATTTGCAATAGATACAAAACTATTTGTCATTTTGCAGCTTTGCCAAAAATAAATGAAACTATTAATTACTGCATTTTTGAGCAGCTGCTAATAAATTGGGAGAGGATAACTGTTCATTAGAGTTCTGGTTAATGACATGGAGGAATGTGCTCTGTGCTGCTTTTCACAGGCCTATATCAACAGAAGTAACTGATGCATTATTTCTATTATTTAAGATGAGAAGTTAACTATCCTGTGTTAATAAATTTAGAAATTTTAACAAATCCTCCTTTGTTGTACTAAAACTAATGATTCAACACCATATTTTAAAGCATCAACTTTATTTATTTTGTGTATTTTGTGTTTATATGTCCAAAATAATTGTTGAATCTGCTTTTAAATACTAATTTTAAAAATTAAACTTCTACTATTTTATCATTGTTTCTTTCCATACCTAAAATTAGCATTAAATTTCACTGTTCTAAAAAAGTTTACCCAGTCCTTCAGATAGAAAAGCATATTTTAAATTATTTTAATTCACCCATATGTATGCATGAATGAACAAATAGAAAGTCACATACTCCCTCTAATTAGAATGTATACATTCCATATTTTTTTAATTGGAACACATTTAATTGCATATGAGTTCTAATTTTTTTTTAAATTTGAATAGCCTCTAGGTGTAGAGGTACTTAGACTAGAATAATTGGAAACATACCACATATACAACATAAAATGGTTTCTAAGGCATTTGATTCATCTGTTTTACTCTATGTGACCAAATTATCGTTGTAAGAAGGGCACATTCTCCCATTGCCGGCTCTCAGGCCTGCTGTCCGTTTGGCATCCTGAAATTCTAACCTCCCCTGCCGGAACTTTAAACTAATGATTATAGACTTATTTTACATTGTGATTACACTAAATAAAATTAGTGATTAGCCAATTAGAATTCGGCAAGCTTGCCTTCCGTGTGATATGAATAGCCCATACGGAAAAGGGGATTTGCCATTTGGAAACATGTCATGTGTCCGGAGTGTGGTGAATAAAAGAGCAATGGAGCGCTCCCTGGGGGGCACTCTTTTCCGAGACCTGGCAGATGAGCTCGGCTTTTTCAGATGACGAACGTTCGCACAGCTGGGCCCCTCCAGAACAGCAGTTGCATTTGGCCATCGTCGCTAATATGGAACACAGTCAGCGTCTGAAAGGTGTTCCCGTGACCTGTAGCTGCCATAGATTTGTCGTCTGAAGCCCATCTCCGTAAGGACAGGTGTCTGTTCCGCGGTTGGCACGCTCCGAATTGGTGCTGTGATTAAACGGGCGTGCGCACAGAGGTCACCTTTCGTGCCCCCAGACGGATCCCCTGGGACACCAGGAGGTGCACCTGCAGGGCCGGGCACAGCAGGTTGCGGCCCCGCCGCTGCCGGGGTATAACTTCATTACGGGACATCTGGGTCCCTGGTCATCCAGTGGGCGTGCATGCGTGCGTGCCAAATACTCCCCCCAAACAACAAGCATCCTAATCTATTAGTAAAGGGATCGCTGTAAAAATTAATATTTTAAATCGGCCACTCAAGAAGCAGCTGCTGCTACCTGATCATCTGTACCTTAAGGTCCCCGGACTAAATCTAGTAAGTTCATCTACCACATTGTAGACACTTCCAACTTAAAAATAGAATGTTCTGTATCTGTAGAGCAGAACACGTCACCTCCTAGACTCAGAGATGTGTAACTGCTCATAATATAGCAAGAGTCATCCTGCAAACTAAAAAGTTTAACGCAGTAGTGTAATTAGAACCTTTTAATGTTATAGTTCATAATTGAAAAAAATTCAAATATTGAACTTTTAGTTGTCACTTGTTTTAGCTCATTTTCATTATCTTTCAATTAGGAGACAATTTAAAGCTTAACTTAAAAATCACAAAAGAATGTCCCAGAGAGTTAGAAATACGTTTTGAAAAGAATCCATTTTTTATGATCAGTATTTTTCTTGTTCTTTCTCTTTAGAAACATGTTTTCATCACTCTGTAGTGATTTGTCTGTATACCAAGATATTGTTGGGAATTTACTTTTGCTTATTTCATATACTTCTGATCAATTCCAGCTCATGCCCAATTATATTACACTAAATTAACATAATTCAACAGATGTTGATATTTAAATGTTTTCTGGCATTTACATCTTGGACAGCTGTCTTTGAGCTTGGGGAAAAGGCAAACATTTAGAGTTAAATGCTGAACATATGCTTACATTACTAATTAGAAAGATGGAATAAAAACTATGCATTATCCTTTCTAAGGACAATAAAGCTCAGATAGGGATTTCTGTAATCTTTTTACATCAAGTTATAGTCCAGGGTATCTACAGACCAGAAGACGTAGACTTCACGGGTAACTTAATTTCAGTTCTCATCATTCAAAAGTTACTGAGAGCCTCAATAAGACTTGAAAAACCTATAATGACTTTACATTGTCAGTCTTACGAGTTGAAAAGATGCCTTTTCACTTATGATGTCAGGATGATAAAAGCCATTTTTAACAATACTATTAAAATTTTCATCATGCAGAAATAGAGAAAAATAGAAACTCAATGGATACATCCCTGGCTTAGATATTTATCAATGTGTGGCCACTGGTGATTCATTTATATCCCTACCCATTCCTTCCTCTTACCCCGAAGCCCATCTATTATTTCAACTGAAATATATTAGTATGCTTCCATAAAAAGTAGCAACCTCTTTAAAAAAAAAAAAGAAAGGTGCCTCGTTAGCGCAGTAGGTAGCGCGTCAGTCTCATAAAAAAAAAAAAAGAAGCAGCAGCAGCCATGGTACCACTATCATATCTATAAAAGAAAGCAATAATAATTTCTTCATGTATATGAATATATATGTACATACATGTGTGTTTATACAAGTATATACATATATGATATTGGCATTTCCTGATTATTTTAAATTCTCTTATACATTGTTTGAAGTGGAATCCAAATAAAATCTTCCTATTATAACTGATATCTTATCTCTTAAGTTCCCTTTGATTTATAAAGTCTCCGCCCTACCACTCACTCCCCCCTTTATTTCCTCTGAATTTTATAGCTGAAGAAGTCAGGTTTGTCCCGGAACATGTCCCTCATCTCGGGAATGTTGCTGATGTGATCCCCGTGACATCAGTTAACAGGTGCCCCTGGCCCTTGGGTTGCCTGTGATTGGTGTTTGCGTCTGGAGAGCTGATTCGGTTCCATTGGTTTTGTTTTGGTTTGTCCTGCCAGGACTCTCTCAGCGGCGGTCCTGTACACTTCTTTCGCTTCCTGTCTCTGTATCATATATTCGTCATAACCACCATATGATTGCTGTTCAATCATTTGGCATTTTGTTTCCGAAATTTAAAAAATGATATGGGACATGCATGTTTTTCTAAAGAAAAGCATTACATAAATGCAGCAAGGAAAGACTCAGCCTATATTCGAAATTAGTTTCCCTAGGGCATTTCCCCACGGACATTTAAAGGCAACAGACCTTCCGAGTATGGACAGTAACAGGCCTGAATCAACAGGATCATGAAGGCTCTTGATGGCAGAACTGTTCCGGAGTATAAGCTGGTGCCCCCTAACTGTGCCAGCATTTCAGCTGGACGGAGCGAGGAGCGTCTCCAAGTTCTCTTCCTGCTGTTGACCATTAGCGCTCAGGCTATTGTCACAGCCTCCGGGCAGCTCACCTGACTATGACCGTCCATTTCACAGTCTTAACAGGGGTCCTCAAACTTTTTAAATGCGGGGCCAGTTCACAGTCCCTCAGACCGTTGGAGGGCCGGACTATAGTTTAAAAAAAACTATGAACAAATTCCTATGCACACTGCACATATCTTATTTTGAAGTAAAAAAACAAAACGGGAACAAATACAGTATTTGTATTTGCATGTGGCCCGCGGGCCGTAGTTTGAGGACCCCTGGTCTAGGATACACTTGCTAACATGTCCGTGAATATTTTATAGACAGAATGTTCCTTCATCTGCTAAAACATGAGCATGGAAGAGGAGGAACTGAGAGCATTATTTTTATGAAGTTATAGTTAGTGAAATGCAGAATTATATAGGAAGAGGACTAGGGGGCCTGCATAGGCGCCAGACGCTGGCTCACGTACAAGCTTGCTTTTATGGGCACGTATCCCCTGAAGCCCAAGGCATGGACCCAATGTGTTTTGTGGTTTCCTATATCCGTAAGTAAACATTTACTTACAATAGAAATTGGAACCTCAACTAAAATATTGACTATCATAAAAATAAGTTAATATAAAAGCCCTGCCATGCCTTGTTAAGTTTCATTAAATAACTATTTAATGTGTGCCTGTGTCGGTCAGGTTTGTAAATGCTAAGGGGAATTTACTTAAAAAGGTAAGTCAGATGTGGGGCCCACAGCCTTCAGGGAGTGTACGTGCAGCGAGAGTGTTAGTTCATGTACACACAGGGCTGCAGTTGAAGGTAGAAGACACTGTGATGTGAGTGAGAGAGTATTCTGGCAGTGGCAATCAGAGAGGGCTGCCTTGAGGAGGTGACATTTCAACGGGGTCCTGGATTCCCAACTGAACTCCACCGACCAACAATAATTTAACCTACATTCAAGTAGCTGATATGAAATAGGAACGCTGTCTGGCATATTCCAAGGGGAAATAACTCTTCCCCTCTTTCAGAAGTTTCAGACATTCTGGCCTGTGATGAAAATACCCTGTGTTTATTACCTCCTCGACGTGGAGGACAAAGTAGCCATACTCAGCCGATGTACGTTACAGCATATAGAACTATGACTGTAAAATGAGTCCCGGCTCAACAGGGAAAGCCAAGGGACACCTTACAGAAAATCACAGCTGACCCAGCTCAGCCTGGAGCCTGTCGCTGCCAACTGTGTCACAGGGGCCCTTGTAACTCTGCTGATGAGCCGTCTCTCGGCCTCCAGAGCCACCTTGGACAAGAACCCACCCTTGAGTCCATCTCTTCGCTGAGCAGTAACTTTCCCACAGAAGCGGCAACAAAACCCAGAACCAGGTCTACAAAGATCTGAGGACAGGCTTTTCCCACTGGATTCAACTATCTGTTTAGTAAACACACTGATGAACTCAGTTCAGCAGGCAGCTCCACTGTTTGATTTCTGGAGAATTTAAAATAATCGCGAATGAACAGATTGATTGTTTATTACAACGCGATGCGATGCGTGCCAGGAGGAGCCATCTCCTCCCCCGCCTCCCTGTGCCCCAGGTCCCGTCCGATTGAGGTGCTCACACCCCCAAACATGCCACGTCCCGGGCAAGCTACAGGGTGTCTGTGCCCCTGCAGGCGTGTCCTCTCACCTGGGGGCCTAGGACCCCTCACCTGCTGGTTGGGATTCTCTTTGAATACTGAGTTGAAATCTTTTTCCCACATGATCGGTAGACTTTAACCCCAGGAAATGAAAACCGTATCTTTTTTATTTCTCAATCCCGTTTTATGGCAGAGGGCATGGCATGCATTTCATTCTCAGTAGACATTTATTAAATGGAGGGTAATAAACTCAGCTGAATGATGTAGTGAGGAAGAGGGAAAAAGTGATTCTTTTGAGGCAAGCATTTCTTGGCTCAAATACAATCCCTTCATTTTTTGTGTATGTGATTTTTTTTGACAAGTAACAGTTTTCCTGGACTCTGGGTGCCTCAGAACTATGAGGGGTTAGGTTATTGGGAGGATTAAACAAGATAAAGGATGTGAAAATGTTTAGCATCGTAGTCGGCACTCAATGAGCTTGAATGTTCACTGTAAGTCATATGATCAACTCAAAGACTGAAGAAACCGACAATGATGCAAAATAATAATAAAAATAATAAAATATATTTTCTGTTGCTCTTTTCACTCCATCATTCCCTGAAGCTGGTGAAAGGAACTCACCCCCCGCACCCCCGCATTGGTTCTAAGTGAACAGAATTGAACTTGAATCTTGGTTTAGAGTCAAGTATCAGGAGACTAGAATAAAAAACCAATTCAACAAAAATTTTCAAATATATGATACACTGCAATGGATGACATGGATATGAAAATGAGTAATGCAAGGACTTCAGTCAGAAGAGTTAAGAATATTAGGAATATCTATAATGTAATTATAGATATTATAAAGGGCAACCATACCAGGCTAGGGAATTTCTTAGTGCTGTTACCAGAGAGGGAATGTGGGATTATGTCTGATTCTACAGTCTGATTGATTTTTTTAAAATGTAAGGTTCAAGAACCAACATCCCATTTTTAAATGTAGACAGAAATCTTTTTGCATTTAATGGAGATAGCCAAAGAAATTATGTTCATTTTGAGTACTTTTTTTAAATCTCTTCTAAGTCAACACTAGATTCATTTGATCATATTTAAGGAAATTAGAATAAACTTATTCTTAAACTAAACATCAGTGGTATACATATTCCAAAAGTGTATAGTTGTAGCTAGGAGTCAAGGAAAGTAAGTCAGTATCAGTTTACTAAGTGCCTACTACTTCCTAGGTGCCATGGTGTGAAGAATGAAAGAATACCCCAAGATGCCTCAAGTATCTTAGCTCCCGCTTGGAGAGACAAAATCCAAATTTGAACTGGGGGGAAATGAATTTTCCTCAGTTTCCCCCCCAAAAGGTGGTCTGCTCCTCCAATCCTTTAGATTTATTACATTATGTAGTGATTTCTTGTCTGTGTGTGTGTTTCTGGCCTGAGGCTCTGAGCCCTAATGGTCGGAGCTGTCTCACTCTCCTCTGTGTCTCATTTAACGCCTAGCATTTTGCCTGATTCGCAGTCTCGTCTTGTTAATTATTAACTGAACGTTTTTGACTCAGTTTAAATAACATTTCAAGAAAGTAGACGTGCTATTTAAAAAAATGCAGGATTGATTACCAAATGAACAGTTGTTACCGTTCTAGTTCAGTAAGCATGCATTGTGCTCCTAAGAGAAGAGAAGCAAACCTATGTCCTGTGAGTTTGACAGGGTTCTGGGCCTCAAGTTGCCCGCAGTCTGTATTTATATAAACGGGCAGGAATCACCTGGAAGCCACCTACAGGATGGGTGTCCCAGCAGAGAGGTGCACCGAGGGTATGAAGGACAGAGAGAAGTACTTGGACGGGGCGCCAGGTTAGGAAGGTTAAAGGAGAAGAAACACTGAGGTGGGCGTGCGCTGGGAGAAGCTGGGAGGGAGAAAGAGCACTCTGCAAGCGAGGCAGGGCAGGAAACAGAAAGGCGTGTTCTGAAGTCGGTCGAATGTATTGCTCCGGTTCACGCGTGTACGTGGCATTGGTGACTCACAGGTCCTTACAAGACAGCCTGAAGGCGTCGGGCAGATGTGGGGAGCACGCTGTGCGCACCGTGGGAGCTAAGATGTAACAGCAGCTCTTCCAAATAGCTTTCTAGAAACGACTGTGTTGTTTGCTCTATGAAGAGGGGCGCTTCCCTCCAGGTGTGGGACTGTCCTCGTCCACGGACACGCAGCCCGTCCTAACACCTGCCTGAACCGCACAAAACATCCCCACCACCTCCAGGTGCCACTGGTGTCGCCAGTGAAGGGGCACAAAAGGCAGAAGCATTCAAGTGAGCTGTTTGGGGACACACACGTCTGCTTATTGTCACAGGCGAGGAATGACATCGTAGGCCAGCTGACCCTCGGGGCCTCCGATTAAGCTTGGAAGTCAGCCCAGCGGAGAAGCAAGACACCGTTGATGTAGGAAGTACCAAGTGGAGGCCAAGAGAAAACTCGCAGTGATGGACGGACAGAGCCAATCGATGGGTTTCAGAGTTGCGAGCCTCTCTGGGGCTATTACTGGGTTTTTGAAATGAAAGTGAGTGCTTTACTCATATACGCTCTGACACATTTAAAGCAAGCCCAACCGAACATTAAAGAAGAATTTAAAATTTCTACTAGCTACCAAAACATACCTACTTGTGATTTAGAAATGACCCTCATTATAGCCTTATGATAGCATACTGATGGCATTGAAATGTAATGGCTGTGTACTGTCCCGCGTTTATCCGGTGGGTGTTCCGTGACACCCTACACGAGCCGAGCGCCTGCCCTGTTACCCCACCAAGTGCCCTTCATCAGTCCCCTTTAACCGAGGGAGCCTGGGTAAGGGGTTTCACTTCCCTGGGCCCTGGGCTTCTGATCTGTAAAGTGGCGATGGTAACGTTAGTAAGATGTGCAGCTAGTACTGCTTCTGGTGTGCAGATGTTTACACAAATGGTTTCTAAGTAAAATCTTCAGAACGACCTTTGGGATGAGCCCTGGTCTTACCACAGTTCTGGAAGGTAAGGAAACGGAGAGAAAGAGAGTCCCTCGCGCCACTGAGGGGTAAACGTCCTCCCACATGGACAAAAATGGGGACAGGTTGGATTTTTCCGAGACCTGGTTGGGGAAGCAGAAATGGTGGCGGGGTGGGGGGTGGGGTGGTGAGAGGGGGACAAGTTCTGACTCCCTGATTCATCTCACATGCACTTGAGGCCATGGAACCCACAGCTGAACTCACACCCCAGCCTCCACGCGTGGACCATCTGATCGTGCCTTTGACCACAAAATCCCTTCAGTTGCCCTAACCACTTGCTTTTATTACTTCCATTGTGTGCTATTTTCTAATTTACCTCATTTTAACTTGCGTTTTTTGCTGTTTTCTAATTCACCTGGCCATGACTTGTATCTCTTGTTGTTGTTGCTGCATGCTCATGGTAAAATAAAATCCAGTAACAATGGGAGGCATAAAGAACACTCTCACAGAAGGCCACACACAGGAGGGTGTGACAAGAGAGGGTAAGGTCGGAATAGAGCGAGGGGCCCAGTGACGGGCCACCAGGCCCGAGTTCAGTGCCCTTCGTCAAGTCTGGGTCGTTCCGAAGGGACGGGGCATGGGCTGAGGCAGGATGGTTAAGTCCAGTGTCCACAGCCAGAGAGAGAAAAGGCCCCAGGACCCAGACCTGGTCAGGGTGTGACCGACACCACCAAACGCAAAGGGTTCTTCATGCACAAGAAGGGGCTTTGAGAGCAAATTCCAGGAAAGACAAGGACTTGATGCGATCCTAGGAATTAAGAAAGAGAACATCTGCACAGGCTGGATCGCCCAGCCCCCACCCTCCCCTCTACCCCCATGGCCCTGCAGTGACAGGGCCTGGATCGCCCAGCCCCCACCCTCCCCTCTGCCCCCACGGCCCCCGCAGTGACACAGTGGCCCTAGCTCACTTCTGTGCAGCTGGCGCCCTGTCCGGGCTGATATTTTTCTAACTGACAGTGAGTGTTGTTGCCAGATGCCGGGCCCGTAGTCACAGCTGCTTGTCTCTCCTCTGCAGCTTGTCGGGGCTGCTTGGGAACACGTTCTATCCAGGGGGCAGCTTTAACTGGGCCTCATTCCCTGAAAAGCCTCTATTTGTAAACACTGGGCTGGAGAGACACGCTCCGATGGTCTCCTCTTTCATGCGACTGTGTCTGACACGCTGCGTCCGTCCTCGGAGCCCAGGTCAGAAGCCAGGTTCCAGGCGAGGGAGTTCTCCCTGGGATTTTCTCCTTCTGCCTCTTGTTTTTTGAGTTGTTATTATTAATTTTTCTTTTGGACAACACGCCCCGTTTCCCACCACCGCACTATCTGAAGGGATGATGGGATACGTGAGTGAAGTCTGTTTCAAAAGAAAAAAGAGTGACTTCTTTGTGAGCTCTGCTTTTCTACTGTTTAGTAGGAAATTTAACAATCAGTGTATGGGAAACCGTGGTTCAGGTCATAACTACGTGCTAGTGCTTATGAATAACGAGACAGCATTCTTCCTGTAGCCTCTCCGCTTAAATACTGTGTCTGTGACCCCCAGTGTGGAAGGCGTCATTAGATACCGAATCATCAGGCTTTGATTGGTCTACTACCCGCTTCTCCATCGTAAGCCAGTCCTCTGAACAAGTACACGGATAGGGTTGACTGTTCATTTCCATATGGTGTCTTACAAAAGGGTCTTAAACATTATCCTTTAGTAACTTTGGGTCTGTTCGTAGGACAAGGCACTGTCATTTTTCAGAGCACCACAGCCAAACAGAAACACAGAAATGGCCAACTCTCGCCTCCACTCATAACCCAAGTGCTCAGCTTTGCAAAGGCCAATGACTCATTTAGACCAAAGCAACATGGCCGCCTCTGAGACATCCATTGATTTTAAATTAAATAATGACTGCTATGTTTTACATAAAGAGTAAGAACTAAATGACAGGGTAGACCTTCCTTGGTATTGTTTGTAGCAACTCCACTGCACTGTCTAAGGCAGTGGTTCTCAACCTTCTGGCCCTTCAAATACAGTTCCTCATGTTGTGACCCAACCATGAAATTATTTTCGTTGCTACTTCATAACTGTAATGTTGCTACTGTTATGAATCGTAATGTAAATATCTGATATGCAGGATGGTCTTAGGCGACCCCTGTGAAAAGGTCGTTCGACCGCCAAAGGGGTCGTGACCCACAGGTTGAGAACCACTGGAAGGGAAAAGGGGGGGGGGGTGTGCGCGCGGGGAGGGACAAGCCTAAAAGGGGGAATCTTCCCAATCCATAGTCCGGATCCCTCCCCGCCGGAGCAGGGAGTCAGTTCCTGACAATTCCTGGACTACAGCGAGCTGGTCTCATGGCTCAGGTCTTCAGGATCTAGAAAGAATGGATTTCCTTTGCTTTCTGTTTTCTCTAACTTGGAGTTGAGAAGAAATTGCCCATGACTGCAAGGGTATCTTCTAAAAGCATAGTTTTCCATGGAAGCACAGATTTTTCTCCCAACCAAAAGAAAAAAGGCACATTAAATGCAACCTGTTATGTAAAGACTAAAAGTAAAATCTCTGGCAATTGTTAATAATGTTGGTTTTTGCCTGTCACTGCCACCACTGTCCCTAATTACTCCAGACCCTATGACTTTGTCTCCCTGCTCAGACTTGAAACTCTCCCAATAGGACTTGAGCATTTCCTTCTCTGGTATCTCCTGTACCCCCTCTCTCTCCTGCTCTCCGCATTTTCACCACCACTATGGGGTCTTATGCTGAGTCAGGAGTAGATACTAACACTTGCTGAATCAGTGAACTCATTACTTTTGGATAAAAAGGATGTGTCTTTTCTGGTACTTTAATTTTTTATTTCTATGCTTCTCTGATGTTGTAATTTTATTTTAAATTTCTATTTTTTTAATTTTAAAAGTAGATGTGATCATAACTATTGATTTTCCTTGTCTCTGTGAGCCATAGAGCACACCACAAAAGCCAATAAAAATGTTAGTTATGCATGTTAATGAACACTTTGACATATATGTGTGATAAATATATTTCTGCAAAGTTAGTCATTAACTGAATGAACTAATTTTTCAATCTATCCACTGAGCCAAACCAGCTAGGGCTTAAAAATATTTAAATAATTGTAATTAATTATTCTGTAACAGGGAAACACTATGCACTCAAAATAACGGCAAGAGAAACCATTTGCATCCTGTACTGGTGTATTTCTTTGGTTGTGTATAGCCCCTTGAATTAGCCTGATCGTTAATTATACTTTACTTTGTGCCTTATAGATAGAACTTATATTTAATTTTATTCCACAACTCCCAAGGTTTCATAGTATTTAAACACCTGAGTGCATCTGCATAACCACATATTTGGGTTCTTAACTGAATTGATATTTTGCTTTTAAGTTTTTCTCTAATAAGCTGGATGTTTTCAAATTGGGTTCTATAAGACTTGAAGCTACTACTACATATCTCTGTGAATTACTAAAAGAGCGTGCACTCCCATAAATGACACGCTTCGTTTATTTCTGCTTCATGACCACCAGACACGGGCTCAACCGATGTCAGGGACTAAGATCCAGGAGGTGGACAGGGTCCCTCTGTAGCCTGAAGAATCTGAAGACCTTTACGTCCTTTCCATGTTTGTACTACTTTGTCTTGGTTTCCAATGGGCGATTTCTAATTTCCCCAAATCTGTTTAATTCAAGAACCCACGATGAGGCAGAATAATCTAACTGTAACTAGATCCAAGAATAGCAGAAGGTTCTCATATGCTGTGTCTTTACGAATATGATCCAATACCCCATTAGCCTGTTCAGGAGCAGCAGACCGGCATTAATGCATTCCCAGGATGTTGCTTCACCTAACTGGTAATTAACTGAGGAATTCTAATCATATGAATTATAAGGGAGAGCATCGCTGTTTTCTTCTTCCTATTGAAAATGTTTTAAGAGAATTTGCTGCCGCATAATATCCTCAAAGAAATTGATCATACTTTTCCTGTAATAAATGTTGTTCTGACAGTAAAGCATTAGTAACCAATTGATAACCTAGCAACAATATTGTGATCTCTTTAGATAATTAATCTTAGCTATTTTCCTGTCAGAAGCCACAGCGCTTGATTTTATGTTGAGCCAGAAAGATTGCCAGTTTTGAAAATTAAAAAGCATTCCTTTTATATTATTCATTCCAGTAACAATTTATGGTGGCGCATTTAGCTGCTGAACGCTTGTCAACAAACGTAATTATGTTTCGATATAAACAAGATTGGTGGTTTTACGGTGCCGCTCCATCTTGGTTGAGAACCTTTGGATTTAGGTTCAGATTGTACAAGCTGTGTGTTTGTGTATCATGCTTTTCCCCCTTTGTTAATAGTTTGTTTGTTTTTTCTGATAATTGCCCGTAGGCAAACCAGCATGCATTTAGGATCCTTGTGCATGGGAGATGTCAAACGGAGAAGGAAGGCAGCACCCTTGCCTGGACCTCCTACAACAGGTAAAAGGAAGGGGGCAGAGCACACGTGTGAGGTTCATGAGTCAAGAATAAAATAGTGATCGTTCTTCATCACTGCGCCTAAGAAGAGGCACGGTTGCCAGCAACTGTTACATCGTTTGCATTTGGTGTAGAGATGGATGCACGTTGCTTCTGTAGAGGTTTTAGGCAGCCCACCAATGAAGTATTCGCTATCCACCTGCCCCAATGAAGGCTTTGTGAGAGGTATTAAAGGGCACAGAATCTTCAAAGGCTGTGTCTTTGGCCTCAAGAAATGTAGATTTGTGTGTGGGGGGGGGGGGGGGTGGGAGGGGGGTGGAGGCATAAAAGGCAAATAAGCACAGAAGAGATTAATAGTAATAAACGCAAAAGTTTAGGCTCGCCGAGCTGCATGGCTTGGTGGTTGAGCGTTGACCTATGAACCAGAAAGTCACGGTTCGATTCCTCGTCAGGCACATGCCAGGGTTGCTGGCTCAATCCCCAGTGGCGGGTGTGCAGGAGGCAGCTAATCAATGATTCTCTCTTCTCATTGATGTTTCTATCTCTCCTTCCCCTTCATCTCTGAAATAAAATATATATAAGTTTAAGCTCAGCCTCCAAATCAAGTAGATGGGAAGCTGGCCGTGACTGGGGCCGTCTGGTGTCTAGTCCCAGAGTCGTCCTTCCTTATTAGACAACGTTCACATCAGAATAAAACATCCCTCAGCAGTTCCACCTCAAGAGCCATGTCATTGGAAGAGCATGTCATGCTAATGAGTGTGGCACAGGGAGACCACAGGTGCTGACGGAGAGAAGTCACTGGACCAGAGGGGACAGGGAGCCTTTCCAGGGGGCAATGACTCCAGCGTGGTTGAGGGAGATGAATAGATTAGCATGTACCGCAGAAACCTCACGCAAGAGCAATGGTAAGGGAGGCAGAGATGGGGGGACCAGTAATAAGGGGGAGCCCACGGGGCATGAAGAAGTGGACGCCCACATAGGAATAAACAGCAGTTGGCATGCACGTGACGCAGCCAGATGACCATGAGAAAACGTTTTCAGTGCAGATACTCGGTCAGTTACAAAGACTAACAGCCTTGGTCTCTTGCATGGGGTCCTTAACCATCCAGATTTATAAACATTCTTTTAACTTCATCTGGGAAACCCTTTGTAGGAAACGTTATTTTTTTTTCACAGTTATAAACTATGAAAATAATATTCATGTGAATAGCAGAGTAAGCAGTGAGAAGGGGAAATAAATAAAAATATATAATATACATACACATATATGTATACACACACATATATAATCTTAATGTGGGGATTGGGGGCGGGAGGAAAGATGTGAAGCTTAAATTCTATTTAGGGGACCTATCCCATAGGTCAGCACCAAAAAAAAAATGGAAGAGTAATTTAAAATTAGAGCACTCATCCAGTTTCCTCATCCATATAAAAGGCTACATTCTGAAATTATGCCTGTGGTTATAACATCTGATCTTCTAGTTGTATTGAATTTCCAGAAAATGGACAGTAGAAACACGTGTATAGAATGTGTTTCTTTTGATGTAGAATGGTATTTATTACTTACTGGATACCTACTCTGTACCAGAAACTTCATTATTTCATTTTATCTTTACAACCACTTTATGAGCTGGTCATTATCATCACTTTATACCACAAAATTAAAAATCACAGAAGTGTGAGGATCTTCTCTATGTATAATATTGATGGCGAAGGGAGGTTTCGAGCCCACACCTGCATGACCCCTAAACCCATGTTCTTTCTATGACAACTTACTCAAGACCTTTTTGTAAGACGATATCTGTGAAGTCTATCTCATTGCATATGCTTACTTGAACACACTATTACATATCGTAAGTTTCATAGAAGATTCATCTAAATATTGCTATGCAAAGATAGAGAATATTAATTAGAGCACTTGTAATACATCTCTTTATGTGGGAACATATAGCCACTTTCAGATCAAATAACATGTTATAAGTTCTTGAGTCCAAATCTCTCAAAGGCAGGTGTAGGCTTCTTAATGCCCTTGTTCCATTGAATGGTCCCCTGAATTCTCTTGTCTTTCAGTGATTCAGACATTAGTGGCAGAGACAGAACAATCGTAGGAATGGGAGTGCAGCACCTTCATGCCAGCAATCAGGAGCAGACAACAGCTGGATCAGGCCCTCACGCTCTCAACACATGTGCAGGGAGAAGGAAAATACAGAATGGTCGAGGAGGGTGGTATAATTATTTCTGCGAGGTGGTTCTGACGTTACAATTCAATAGTGCCAGAGGGAACCACTTATAAGGAGTATGTGTTGAAAATTGTCAGAAAATTAGGCACTTTCACTTTATAATTCCAAACATTAAACTTTAGCCTAAAACATTTAGAAGCTCACACCAGCATATTGCAGATGTTATACCACTAAAGTGCTGTGATTTTCTTAAGATTCTGGATTTTTATTATATTACTAGATTTTTTTCCTTCAAATTTCCTTCAAGAATAAAACTCATAAAACTTTTTATGATTATTCAAAAAGCAGTGACGTAGGAGAATTGTGTCACTCACATCCAGAACAGTCTCAAATCCATGCACACCAGTTCCTCTCCAAGAGGAGGAGAGTGAGGTCATTTAAAAGATCTCAGTTTCTAAAAGAATTTCTTCCAATATTAATGAATCAACTCCAAGGTGAAGACTATTATTCAAATCAAGTAAGAAATGCTTTTGCATAAATACACTTTGATAATGAGGTCGTGAATTCTAGATTGTCTTGTCTCTGAAATTGTCATTTTCAAATTCTGGAATATAGTTAGTCACATAATAAGGAGTCAGTTATATCTGTCAGCTTCCAAAGTTGAGTTAGCAGGTAGAATTAAAAAGAATTTTTTCACCTTTTTATAGACCCTTTGTAGACCTCTCAAAAAACACACTGAATTGAGACATATTTTCACAATTCCTGCCTTGAGTCAACATTCCATCTGAGCTGGAAAAATGCAGGTGAAGATCACCTCATTTATAATATGGAAGAAGAGCTAAAAGCCTGACGGCTTGCACATTGTTTAATGATCCCCTCTGATTTACATGTGAACTATTATGCAGTCAAACAGCAGGTTAAGAGAAGATTTACCAAAAGAATTGTCAGGAAATTAGGTGCTTTCACTTTATAATTCCAAACTGAGTTAATACAATAATTTAGGACCCTGAATGTAAAGTGGTATGTTATATACATAATAAATATTATTTTTTAAAAAGACTTAACAAGTCTTTTATGAAATTAATAACCCAAAATGTGATCGCCTTTACCTGCTTACTGTGTTGAAAATTGTACCCACCCCATCTTAGCACCAGCATGAAGCGTAAGTTCATCGCTTCATAAGGCTGTGCACTAGCCAGCAGCATTATCGCGTGAACATTTATTAATTGTGACAGGAACACCAAGTTTATTTCAGTGCTTTAGCTTATTTACTGCTCCTTCACCTTTGTAGTTTGTATTGACAAAGTAAAATGAATATTGATAAGGTTGGATATTGATTTTTTTAAATGTATGGCTTGTTCCCTGCCTCATTCAAAGTCACATAGGCAGAGACGGTGGGTGTCGCCACAGCGAGGATGTAGAGTTACTATTCTAAAATTGAGAACTGTTGAAGCAGGAAGGCTTGCCAGCAGAATGCATTTTATTGTTTGAAAAATGTCATCTGTAAAGGTGAAGAAAAGCCGTGAACAAAATGGGAGGAATATTATTAACGCATTTTTAAAAGGCAGTCAGCAATGTTGGTTATGGTCTGTGTTTGTGGTAGATGTCACAGCTTATGGAGGATATGAAAATTAAAAGATGTAAATATGCTTATTACTATTATGGCAATTACCTTTTTTAAATGTTTTGTCCACTATACATTACTAAACTCATTGTTATCCAAAATGAGTTTTTGCTGTTACTATTTTGATTTCTAGTGAAATAATATCATAGGGAAAATAGTCACCAGAGGAGTCAACCTTTTTTCTGTACATTTTAAATTATACAAAATTATATAAATTGCTCCAATGTAACAGTGTTTGTTTTTACTTTCTCCTTATTGTTGAAAGTATTACAGATGTCCCCTTTTCACCCATTCGCCCCCTTGTACCTCACTCTGGGGCCCTCCACAGGCCTCCACCACACTATTGTCTGTGTCCATGGGTTATGCATATATGCATACAAGTTCCCTGTTTAATCTCCTCCCGCCCCCCACTTCCCTCTGAGATTTGTCAGTCTGTTGTATGCCTCCATGTCTCTGGATCTATTTTGTTTGTCAGTTTATTTCATTCTTAGGCCCAGAAATCAGGATTTGAAAAAGATTCCCAGGTAATTCTAATGTGCAGGCAAGGTTGAGAACCACGGTCTTATATAATAAAAGACCAATATGCAAATTGACCGAATGGAGGAACAACCAGTCACTATGATGCGTACTGACCACCAGGGGGCAGACGCTCAACGCAGGAGCTGCCCCCTGGTGGTCATTGCTCTTGCTGAGAAGCAGTGAGCAGGTGGGCAATAAGGAACAAGGGGTCCTGGATGGCAAGAGGATGCAGGCCGAGCTGAAGGAACCCTCCCTGCCCCCCCCGCCCAGTACAAGAAGTTTCGTGCACCAGGCCTTTAGTAACAAAATAACCTCCCTGAATACTTAAGGCACAAAAGGCAGGTTGTAAATTATAGTAATGGCTGAAGATTTTTAAACAGTGCACTTTTTATTAAAAGTCACCCTGAACAGCCCAGCCGGTGTGGGTCAGTGGTTGAGCATCAAACTGTGAACCAGGTTCATAATTTCTTTTTAAATGAAATAATAAAAATATTTGACAGAGAGTAGTAACACCTACCACTTTCTGTACTTAATGCTGCTTCTTTTCTTTCTTAAACAGTAATCAAAACCTATGATCCTAAGTTAGTTACAGAGAACTACAGGCAGTATTATAACTTAATAGTTTAATAACATCAGTAGTAATAACAATAGCCCTGGCCCTGGGCTGGCTAGTCACGTGCGGGGGAAGGATGGGGAGGTAGTGTGTGTGGACCACGGAACACCTTCTGAGCCCAGGGCAGGGACAGAAGCGGGCTCACGAGGCGATGCAGGGAGCAGCATGTCACCTCCCCTTTCCACTGGCTGCTTATCCAACATCAATACAACACTTTAGGAGCCAAATTACTAAACAAGCTGCCAATTAGGCTTGCAGTCAGCTGGACAGATTAGCAGCTAGGAGAGGCCGGTACAAGATTTTCATCTCTTGAGCCAATTACGCAAGTGAATTACCATCCGCAGTGGTTTTTGGAAGATGTGAGGGGAGAGGACCGAATGGGCTATAATAGATACGAGAGCTCCAACATCAGGCGGGTTGGGAGGGAGCATGCGGAGGGTTATTGCTAAAATTGCCCTAGCGGGAGGAGCGCCTTCCAGGGAAGAACTTAAAGGATTTAGCGCTGCCAGGAGCAAAAGACAAGGAAAATTGTGGTGGTGGTGTGCTGAGCAGAGGCTGAGCTGTGCCCTCCCATGCCTTAATCTCATAAAAAGAAAAAGGATGGGAAACCAACAGTATATTTCATTCTAGAATCAAAGTATCTGTCTATTGTTTGGGTGGTTTGTTTGTTTTTTAAGGTTGTATGGAAAAGCCATTGCTTTTTTTGTTTTGTTTTTGCTTTTTTGATGAGTCTGTGTTTCTATGTGGAAAGATTTAGCATTGGAGACATTTAATATTTCTTTTTTGTTTGTTTTTCTTCAAAGTACAAGATGATGCTTTGCTTTATTTTATTTTCATTAAGGAGCAAAACTAGCATTTTTAAAAAGAGAGGGAATGGATTCCTTTCCACCTACATGAAAACACAGCACTCCAGGGCCACTATTCTTGAAATACCAACATTTTAAAATCATGATAGTGAATCAGTTTTCCTTTGCTCTTCACTTGAGAACAGAATGTATCACACTTCAGCAGTTTTTGCAGGGACATTCTGAATTGGCCTTATTTTTTTTCTTAAATATTAAACACATTTTAAATATGAGATTTTGCAAGCTCTTGTATCCAAAATATGATTAAACAGATTTGCAGCCTAGAGCAGCATTAGACCTCGGATCTGATTTTAACTTATCCATTGAAATAAATTAATTCGTAGCAATCACTAAAAACATCAGGGCTATGGGAGAGAATGCTCACGTGCTGTTTAACTGAAAATACTGGTCAGTAGCTGTTCAGTAAAAAATTATCGAGACCTTGGAGGTCTGTCTTGGTTACCACCATAATCATAATTTCAAAATAAAATTGTAGTGGCTTTTAAAATTTTTTTTCTTTTTTATTGAACATATTGCGGTGACATCTATCTATATATATAAAAGGCTAATATGCTAAGTGTCCATCCAACTGGTCACTATGACGCACACTGACCACCAGGGGGCAGACGCTCAATGCAGGAGCTGCCATGATGCCCACTGGTCATTTACAGAGAAACAGCACCACAGACCTGGTGCCCGCAAAGCAACACTCAGCTTTCCCCAAGTGGGACAGAGGCCCTGCCACCACCTCAGAGCAACAGCCCACCAAATCTCAGCCGGCACTACTGAGACCCCATGGCGCAAAATGCGGCCCACAGCCCAGCCCAGCAACGAACAGGGGCTGTGGGTGCCAGGTAATGATGTCACATAGCAACACCCAGCTTCCTCTCCCTAGCGACTAGCCTCCTTGGAGTTTCTTCAGCCCAGGGACATGACTTGCTTTATAGCCAGGTGGAAACATTTTACACTTTAACCAAATGTCTGTGAAGCATTTTCCCATGCCTCATCTCATTTGATCCTCACAGAATTTCTGGAGTAGGTAGATAGAAGACTCGATGGAATCCTATTTTCTTTTCATTAGCCAGAAAATGGAGATTTAGAAAGTTTAGAAACTTGACCTGACTGAAAAGAAGAAATGGTGGACCTTGAAAATGACCAGGTTTTCTCACTGTGCAGGATATAGTCAAACACTGCTGCAGTTAAATATTTTACCCTTTGTTCTCCCTGCATGATCTACAATAATAATCTGCTTAGTGTTGATAGTTTCTGCTGTGTTGCTGACAATTACCTGAAAGAGAAGTTGGGGTGCTTCACTGAGCTGGAAAAAGTTTAGCCAAATCAGAAAGCAGGTCTAATTAAGCAAGTTTATCTATATATATAAAGCTCTTGCTGGTGCCAATTGCATGCATGTGTTTCGATCTGTCATTGTGGATCATGAATTTGGTAGACACTTCTATTATAGAGAAAGGGCGAATAGCAATTAAAATATTTTTCCAATTAATTTCCTTTCAATGTACACAAATCTGTGCACGGGGCCACTAGTTGGTTAATAAAATTACAAGGTTTCAGGTGTATTAAAGAAGTATTTTGACAAGGCATTTGTTTATTTTTTTGTAAGTAAGAGATTCCCTCCCAGGTGCCTCTGTGAAAGAAAACTGAAGAGAACATGGTTTTCTTGGCCCGAGAAGACCTTTGCCTGTGTCAGGACTAACATCTTTTGTCATTTTACATTTTCAGGATTTGTTGGAGAAAACGCCCAGCCCATCTCAGAAAACAACATAGGAAACCGCATGCTCCAGAACATGGGCTGGACACCTGGTTCGGGCCTCGGACGCGATGGCAAGGGGCTGGCCGAGCCCATTCAAGCCATGCAGAGGCCAAAGGGATTGGGACTTGGATTTCCGCTACCAAAAAGCACTCCCGCAGCCCCCAGCACCCCCATCCCCGCCTCGGGGACATCCACCTAAGAAGAAACACTTCACGGTTTTGCTTCGCTTGCTCTGTGTCCCGTTGTTCTGAAATTACAGCACAGCTTCTGTTCGTGGAGCAGAAATCGACAAGGCCTCAGACTTGTCACGCCAGCTTCCTAACCGCATCCAGTCCACGGCGACAGAGATGCGCTTTCATCCCAGCTCATGGTGCTCAAGTTCAAACCGTTCCCTTTAAATGTTGTCAGCAACTTTCGGCTGTTTTTAGATATAAAGAACAGCTCATTTCTCTTATTTATTTTGATGGCAAATGCCGGTAATGTCTAATGCTTTTAAGCTTGATTCATTCACATATGGGTGTGAGCCCGGGCAAATGTGAGTGCACCCAAGGGTTTCTAAAATGAGACAGGCTGGGGAGGTTGAGTCTCGAGTCACCCCGATCGAGGGTGACTCAAAAGACCCATCAGTGAGGTCCTAAGCGAATCTTTGATTGAAAGACGTGTCAGTTCTATATTTGTTGAGTTTGGCGTTTGTAAGTGAGTATGTGTGTGTGTGAGGATTCTCTAATGGGGAGAGGTACCCATTAATCTTCTAACCTTGGACAGTGTAGTGTGAAGTTCACAGTTGACCAACCGCAATTAACGTATCCCTCTGACGTTTTGACAAAAATAAACCTCATCCCTATTATCACCAGAGTGCCCTCAACATTACTTTAGTGCGTGTTTTATAAATTTTACCTCATTTAGAACATAAAGTAATTATTGAAAGAAAAATGTATTTTTTAAATTCATCATGATTGAACTATAAATTCTATTAATCTAGACCAGTGGTTCTCAACCTTCTGGCCCTTTAAATACAGTTCTTCATGTTGTGACCCAACCACAAAATTATTTTTGTTGCTACTTCATAACTGTAATGTTGCTATTGTTATGAATCGTAATGTAAATATCTGATATGCAGGATGGTCTTAGGCGACCCCTGTGAAAGGGCCGTTTGACTGCCAAAGGGGTCGCGACCCACAAGTTGAGAACCGCTGATCTAGACTGACTTCTACCTCTCTCTTCCCAAAGGTTGATTTTTTTTTTTTAAAAAAGATCAACTCAACTATAGTAAACTAATATTGAATTTTAACCATTGATGTACGTTAGAATATTGAACCCATTTATTTGAAGATATAAATGGCTCTCCCAAGAATTCAAATTTCAGGCCATGAGCCAACCCATTTATTTACAAGGTGAACAAAAATGAATGGAACCGACTTGCCCTTTTCACATCTTAGCAGTTTCTTTAAAACCAAGCAAAGCAAGTCATTTTTATTCTGTGCCTAGTATTGTTATGTCTGAATCACCTGCTGCATAATGTTAGAGATTCTAAATTGCTCCCTAGTTTAGAAGATGTTGATTTGTTATCTCCTTCATTAGTAATGACCAATAATAATATTTTATTTGTAATGGCCTTTATTGGTTAAGTAAAGACCAAGATAACACATGTGAATCTCCTTGTTAGAGGTTTTTTCTTTTCTATTTTTTTTTTTTTTAGGCTTTGGTGTTTTTGGAGCAGTTTTAGGTTCACTGCACAATAAGTTGAAGGTATAGAGATTTCTCATAGACCCCCCGCCTCACACATGCACCGCTTCCCCTGTTATCAACATCCCTGACCAAAGCGGTACCTTTGTTACAACAGAGGAACCTATCCTGATACATCACCATCACCCAGTTTACATTACAGTTCACTCCTGGTGCAGCACATTCAATGGACTTGGACAAACGTATAATGACATTATAGCGTTGTACACAGTAGTTTTACTGTCCTAAAATTTCTCTGTGCTCCACTCTAATAGGTCTTTGAAAAATCTGTAAATTCCCAAGAGATTTTTAAAGGGAGGGAGAGGGTTTCTGTTTATGTCAGAGACCTTTCGGGAGTGGTCCCCTAAAGAAAACACTGCCAATTAGGGAGAGGAAGGCCGGCCTGCCCTTGGAAAGCCTGGATGATTTACCAAATGTATGTTTTTTAAGCATTACCTTCTCTCTTAGGGGTACAGTGGTAAGAGGACAGTTTGAGAAAATATGAACTACCAGGGGAGTTGATCTTTGGAAGCTTTCTAATTGGGTGAAGTAACTGCTATTTTGTAGCTTGTTACTTAGAAATCTGTCATTTTAAAAAAGTGCTTTTTGTTACATACTCCTCTTAGATGTAAAGGGGGAAAGCTAGGAAAGATTGTGCAGCCAGCGATCTAAAACCTTTCTGGTAGTTTATAGCAGTGATGGCGAACCTATGAGACGCGTGTCAGAGGTGACACATGAACTCATTTTTGTGGTTGATTTTTCTTTGTTAAATGGCATTTAAATATATAAAATAAATATCAAAAATATAAGTCTTTGTTTTACTATGGTTGCAAATATCAAAAAATTTCTGTATGTGACACGGCTCCAGAGTTAAGTTAGGGTTTTTCAAAATGCTCACACGCCGAGCTCAAATGGTTCGCCATCACTGGTTTATAGTGTTCTAGGTGTGTTCAAAAGACTTTTTCCCCCTTAAATCCCAGTATTTTCTGAAGATCTGAAGCTCTTCTAAAACCCTGGCATTTTGAAAAGCCAAATTTGGAGCCACTGATAAACACACAGTAAGGTTATCGTGCGAATGGCGCCAGACGCCTGCAAACATGGCTGCTCCTTTCACTTCACCGGATTCTAACTCCTGAGGGAAGAGCAGACCATACACAAATGGTAAAGATTGCAGCCTTCTTGCATGCTTCTTAGTATCTTTTCTATCGTCCCAGGCTTCTGAGGCAACACCTCTGGGTGCTCCTGCTCCCTTAACCTGGGTGTGGTCCTCTGACACCCCCCGACCATCAAAATCCATCTTTATTGGTTCAGCTGATAGGAGAAAGGGCTGACTCTTGGCTTCTAGCGCCCTCTACGTGGCTCGCAGAGGACTTAAAATAGTTCCTCTTCTATGGCAGTGCTTCACTATACGGAATCCATGAATCCATACCCCGAGTAGACAAGTGGTGATGTCCAGGCACCAATCCCCCTGCCCGGCTCTGCACAGACATTCACCAGAAGCGCACACGTCCCTGCACCATTCAGTTCTTAAGGAAAAGCAATGCAGACACATGACATCCTGCCTGTTCCTGATCTTAATGGGAGAAATAAGCACAATTTAAAAATGGGACTTTTAATGTAAATCAAGTATCTTTTAAGATATGAATTCCACTAATTTATTTATGTTTTATATATAGTTATAGTTCATTTTTTATCAGTTACTATGTCCATGGAACCCAAAGCGCCCAGAGCAATTTATAATGAAGAATGTGTCATCCTTATCTCCTTAAAAAGGTGGTGAGATTTTTCTCTGCTCCTTCTTAAAGCCACTCATCTACAGTAGCAAAAGCCTCCTATCACACTAATTGGTTGTGCTAAAAATTTTAGGGAGCACATAGGTCTCTTCCATTACTGTCCAAATTGTCTATTCCCCAGCAGTAGCCAAGAGAGGCTGAGCATGAATTAGCAATTCAACTTTTTTTGTCTTTATATACTTCTTATACTTGATACTGGCCAGCCTGTGTATTGGAGTCATTCCCTCCCTCCCTTACTTTTCCTCCTCCTCTCCCTCCTCCCCCTTCCTACCGTCCTTCCCTCCCTCCTTCCTTCTTTTTCTTTCTTCCCTCTTTCCCACTACTCAAATTTACTTGTTAAGACTATATTCCCTAGATTTGTTTGCTTTCATTATTAAATTATATGATACCCTTTTAAAAGAAAGTCCATTGCTAACTAAAATTTAACCAATTAATTAGTCTCAACTTTTCAATACACAGATTTTTATAACTCGTACTGTGGCTATCAAAGAGAAGTTAAGATAATAGGGTTAAAGATAAACATAATGTATACATATGTGCGTGTTGACAGGGCACGTAAGTATGCAACATACAGACATAATTGCAAAACATTGCATTTTATTAATGTCTATTTTAACATTGTGAATTGATATTCTTGGAATTAATTGAACTGACAATTGCTTCTCTTCAATATATTTTCATTTTGAGCAGATGTTTCATAAAAGAGAAAAATCATTGTTGACATGCTTTTAAAAACCATTTCTTCCTGTACTTTTTTTTTTTTTTTAAAGACGATCTAAATTGGTATTGTATAATGGAGTTGTTTAGCAAGGAATATTTTGGATTTTTATTTTATTTTATTTTGTTAGAAAGCTATATTAATAGTACAACAAAGAACCGAAGAATAAACTTAATGTTTAAGAATGTTATTTATAAGAAGTCATTGTTTTTGTGCTTTGTTTCCCTCTAAAATTAATAAAAAATAAAGTTGAAAATACTTTAAATTGTTCTTTAAATTGCTACCCATTTACAATTAACATCCAATGATGCAATTAAATCCATTGTTCATCTTTAAGCCCTGGAAAATGTCTGTTTTCCAAAAAATTTTAGATAAAAACATGGCTGAATAAATGTTTGACTTCCATTTCTCCTCAGCATTTTGGGACCTGTTCTACCATGTATTTTTCCTGTTTTTTGTTTGTTTTCTCTGAAGCTGGGCTAGACTGACGAGCTGGCTTAGGTCTCTTTCCACTCAGAGATTCTAGGATTTCAAATAGCAAGCACAGGTTCCCTCTCTCTGACCAATGGAAACATCACAAGCCACTCCATTTCCTTCTGGAAAATTACATTTCTCATAAACGTGCTTGGATATTTTAAATATTTTGTAACGCTCATCACAGTGTTGAGTTCTGTTTGCTGTAAGAAGCATCTCATTTGTGACGATAACATTTTATCTTTTCTCCCTAAAAAAACGAAGTAGATCTTGTTAGAGTAAGTGGGTTTCTTTGTAATCCAATAGGTATTAAATACTCATTTATTTAACAGGCTTGCAGTAATATATACTCAACTGCCAAGCGGACCATGAAGGCTCCTTCTGCTGGGGCCTACTTAGCGAAGACTCATTACTTGGCTCACCTGACATTTTAAGTAGATCCAGATTTGTCTCCAGCGAGTCAGTGCCACTGCCTGCCAGCAGCATGATGGACTGTTTTCACTTGGGGTTTTATCTGTACATTAGGGCTGTCTTCCGTCTCTGAATTGTCAGACAGTTTAAATCTTTCTCACATTCACAGGCCCCACTCCTGGTGCATCACCCACATGTACTGTGCTTCCTCCTTCGTCTCTCCAGGATGGAGTTAGGGAGCAAGTGAAGGCTCGTTTAGTCTTTAGTTGGGTTTTTTTGTTGTTGTTTTTTTTAGTTTGGATTTTCAGAATAAGTTGCTGGCATTGTAAATGTGTGTATAATACTTGATTTTTCAGCTATATGATGATGGAGTCAGGACAGCATCCTAAGTAAAAAGAACACCCCAAACTATTTTCCACCTGTTTTCACCTTCCTACTACCTTTCAAAGAAATGATCATTTCTTTCTGAGGACAGCATCCTATCCTATATAATAAAAGACTAACATGCAAATTGTCCCCTAGACAAGGAATTCAATGGGGCCGGGGGGGGGGGGGGGGGAAGGCGCGCGCCAGACCCCACCTGTGCACGAATTCGTGCACTGGCCCTCTAGTTCTTTAATAAAAGCAGAAAGGATGAGAAATAGTATATTAACTCCGTATATATTTAAAAATATGCTTTCCAAACACAAACAAATTCTTATGTTCCTTATTGAGGTGAATTTCTTCAAATGCCATAGTTAGATGAGCTGGTAAGTTGTGGGGGCGGGGGGGGGGGGAATGACTTAAGGTTCTGTTAGGAGGCTGCCTGGCTCACCTGTGGTTCTTTGTTGATGGCTGTCATTCACTCTGGAAACGGTGGGTAACCCATGCTCCATGTACGAGGCATGGAATTCACAAAATAACGTTCCGAATGGCTGTGAAGCCCTGGGGAGCACACAGTCAAGGTGTGAAACCTGATTATTTCTAATACAGTGGCTGTGGTGTCTTCAGGAAGTAAGGTGTTCCACATCCTGTAAGGCTTGGCTGTTGACCCTCCTGCATCTTTATACACCCGTCCTTTTCCTGGACCACTTCAACTTCCTCCCCACACATCTTCATCTGCATCATGTTTTAAAAAATATGTATTTTTATTGATTTCAGAGAGGAAACAAAAGGGAGACTCTGATAGAAACATCAATGATGAGAGAATAATTGATTGGCTGCCTCCTGCATGCCCCCTACTGGGGATTGAGCCCGCAACCTGGGCATATGCCCTGACCAGGAACTGAGCTGTGACCTCCTGGTTCCTAAGTCGATGTTCAACCACTGAGCCATGCCGCTGGGCTACGTCACATACGTTTAATATCAGGTGACAGTCTTTCCCAATGAGAGCATTCCCGAGCCCAGGGACACCGGCCTTTCCTGGCTGCATTACTGCCGGGCTCTGCACGCAGCCCCCTATGCAGGCAGCTAGCAGCAGATTTCCCCACTTGGGGAGTAATTGTCGCGCCTCAGTGACAGATGTGCAATAGAGCAGCTTCTTCAGGAAAAAATGAACAGTTTGTCCAGTATGTCAGCTCGCTCTTTTTAGTGCTGGGAGGTCTTGGCCCCATTACGGGTGATTTAGAAATTGAGGCGAGCCGGGCCCCGCTGCCCGCGCTAAAGCCTTGGTTCGGGCCCTCATCTGCATTCTGGGGCTGGCTCCCCTGGAGAGATTGGTGGAGCCCCTCCAGCCAGGAGATGAGTGTGGGCTGACAATGCCTTGATTTGTTGAGAGAGAGAATAAATGGGTTTTTCAGGAGATGAGGAAATATCACCATTACTGGCCAATTTACAGCATTTTATCTGTGCTTCAAACATGTCACTTTTGTTATTGTTGCCTGGTAATTACATAGTGAAACGGAAAGAAAACAAATTCTGGTTACGTATTCCGATGGATTGCAAAATCATATCCTGATAAATGCCCATTTATGATACACACGGATGAAAGGTTCATTTTAATTTTGAATGGCCAGCTCAGCCATAAATAGGATAGAGGATTAAATTTCAGAGAATCTGATTACACAAAAGCAAACAGTCTTTCTCTCCACTTTTTTTCAGATCCCAGAAATTCAGGGAGGTTCGTTCCGTAAGGCATTTTCACAAACAGGATTTTCCTGAGACAAGACAAAAAGCTATTTCAGAACCGTGTCTGAAAAGGAGAACTTTGAGGGAAGCCAGATAGCGGTCTGGTTTTGGAGACCCGTCCGTCTCACATGGTCCTCAAAAAGCAAGTGGGCTTGTGGTAGGTGAAGTATTCCCCGCGTGGTGGAATAGCTCTGTGTTTTGAAGTTTATGTCCCGGGTTACTTCTGCAACCTCGCCAAACCTATGGATGCTAGAGAGCAAATGCTTTTTCTTGCGTTTGCTCCTCTTTCGAAGACGATTTCCCCCCTTCCCTAGTTCCCACTGTTGTAAATGAATGCCGCCTGAGGAGTTTAGCTGCGCACATAGATATCAAATAGCATATTTTTCATGAATCTCTTGTTGCTTATCCCTTCATCCCTTCTTTCTGCACATCCTGGTTTCCCTGTTTCCATTCCTTTGTCTGTTGTCTTCCTCTCACCTGGCCACAAAGATTCCCCAGTAACCGGTGTCCATTTAGAATCAGGTTAAATCTCACTTCCGTCTACCAAGCTTATATATAACTTGTTTATACCTTTCTAAGCACCGATTAGCAGCCTAATAACATTAAACCAGCACAAAAGCAATGTATCCACTTTTAGTTACACCCTGCACAGTGACACTGACCCGCAACTGAAACGTGACTGACTGAAGAAATGAATAATAATAATAACAAAAGAAATTCTGCAGGCCCAAAGGCTGTAACCCCCAAATTAGGAATGTTTAAAATTGCCTCAAATGTTTGAGAATGCCCCAATTGGAATAGCTGCCTGGCCATTTAATTTAAGGGGAAATACTAAAATGCAGTGGGAAGGTTTCACACAGGGCTGCCTCTGGCCCATTTTCTTAACTAAGAGGGTGAGTTTGCAGAGACCTGTGAACGAATTGTCTGTGGGAGGTGCCAGGAGAGCAGGGGGTCACACTCCCTCCCGAGGGCACAATTTCTTCACAGGGCCAGCTGGCATTTCACGATGTCACACCCGCTGGCAGCTGTGTTGTCCCCACGACTTAGAAATAAAGGATCGATTCGGAGGTGTCGCTCCAGTCACCGGCAGGATGATAAATCCCAACTTTAACACCAAAATAAGCGGTGAACCATGAGCTCCGGCTACTGCTTGGACCTCGTGTTTAACTCAATCTCCAGGTTGTCAGTGTGGCCGGGGGAGGTCTCTGGGCAGGCTCAGGATGGGCTTAAGCCACGCAAGGCTACACTGCTGGCTGCCCGCCGGGATGCCCCCATCCCAGGCCCTCAGTCCCCAGAGTGGTTTTTGAAATCTGAATAAGCGCTCAGCGAGCGTCTACAAAACTGTGGCTCGTCGCGCAGGAATTAGGAAGCGATCCCGTGTTTCGCTTTGCGCTACTGGCGAGCAACCTCAGAGACACGGACTCTCGGTAATAAGCTCTCATCGCAGGCAATTGTTCTGGAATGTGGTCTCGGTGTCTGATTGCAGGGTCTGCAGGCTCCAGACAGTAGGGACGCGACGCTTAAGCCTCCTCACTTATTGCCTGCTGATGTGCAAATATAGGATTTGGCCATTTAGCCTCCAGCCGTAGTCTCTCTCGCAAGGTACACCCACTCTGGGAGGTGACGGGGCTGTGGCTCTCGGCAGGCCCGGAGACGAGAGGGGGCCAGGAAAGCCGAAATCACAGCCAGGGTGTGGGTCGGCCGCATGCATAATCAACCCGCAAAATCAGCCGATGGACCCCTTGCAAGAGTTGAACTCTGGACTCCCCACCACGGAAATAAAACAAATAAATGAAAACGAACAGCCAAATCCTCATAAATGCAGCAAGGAAGCAGCTGGTCACCAAACGACCACGTTAATAATAGGAATAAAAATAAAACCAAAGCTGGTACAAAAAGGCTTATAGCTGTTAAGGAAAAAAAAAAAAGAATTAGTGTACAGAAAGGGATCCAAGCCACGCTGGTATCGTGCCAGCCTGCAGCGGAGGAAGGCAGGAGAGAAGAAGAAATTTCCAAGTCAGAAACCATCCTGACACTCCCCAGAGAGCAGCCCGCTGCGTGAACACATTCTGCCGGACTAGGTTTTGAGTTTCAAGTACCTCCTGCAGTGGAACAATCTCTATATTTTGCAAAAATATTGATGAGCAGGGTTCTTCGTACAGGGGCATCCCTGCTGACCCCGCGCTTGGCAGCCGAGTCCTCGTTGAGTTTTGTCAACCAGCGTGCTTCGCTGTTAACTACCTTCCCAAGTACCTTTGTGATGTAGCAGCCTGTCTATGTAATGAGGCCCGGGTCCCTTGGACAGAATATTGATGAATCGTGACAGGATTTGAATGCATGTGTCATGTAAACAATGATGGATAAAATTTAGGGTGTTTAGCATGTGGGGCTCTGTGTCAGTGTCAAACCTGCCCGTCTCTGGGAATTTGGAGCGCAGCCCGTTAACTTTGGTTCCTTCCTGCCCTCATGGGATGTTCATCCTCCTACGGAGGGAGGAAAGGAGACTCGCAGAGGCCGCGTGGGCTGCTAGGAAACGCAGTGGTTCAGGGTTGGAGTCCCGGCCCAGCACACACTGGGTTGGGGCCTGAAACTTTTAAAGCCTCTGTTTTCTCTCTTCTGGTTCTCACTTTCCCATTGGGTTATAATGAAGATCAAATGAAATAACAGCATAGGAAACATTTTTTTAAATATATTTTTATTGATTTCAGAGAGGAAGGGAGAGGGGGAGAGAGATAGAAACATCAATGATGAGAGAGAGTCACTGATCAGCTGTCTCCTGCACGCCCCACACTGTCCCGGGATCGAGCCCGCAAGCCAGTCATGTACCCTGACTGGGAATTGAACCACAACCTCCTGGTTCATTGGGTCAATGCTCAATCACTGAGCCAAGGCAGCCAGGCCATAAAAACATTCTGAAAATTGAAATGCTAAGGAACTGTACAGAAGAGGACCCAAATAAGTTTTATGTAAAGCTATTGATGTTCAAATATTAAAGATACCTGCTTACAGAAGTGATTAAAACAGGACAATGTTTCTTCTGATCTTTAAAGAAAAGCAAGCCTTCCAGACCCACAGGTGGAGGTAGACCTTGTAGACAGAGGGGACAGAGTGTAAAAAATGTATATATGGTCTGTCCAAAATCTAGAAGGTAATCTCATTTGTTGAGCGCATGGGGCATCTAGTATTGAGAAAATTGTCGATATTTCAAATGGCAACATTTTTCATTCTTTCATTTCAAATGGAAGTTACAGCACTACCAACAACTCATATGCCACATGTCACATCCAAATGGGTAAATATTCACAGCTCAAGCTGTGTTTTAGCTTTTTTTGTTTGTTTGTTTACACAATAGTCCCTGCTGTAGATAGTGTTAACATTAACCATAAAATAATTAAAAATAGTTTCCCAATTTCCTATGCTGTTCTTTGCTATCATGGCTGATTTTTTATATTAGCATCTCTATTGTTTTAATATTCCTGCTTTCCTCGAGTGCATTCTAAGAGATTGCTATGAGTGCCAACTCGTTTGATTTATCATTGAGAGAAAGCGCTTGTTCAAAAAGTCGGCACTGGATCTGAGACGATGATCGCCTGCAATGAATCCCTTCTTGACATCTGCAAGACAACTCTCCCTTTTCTTCCTCCACTTAACTCTGAGAGATCTTAAATACACTCAACGCAGCTCCACTCAGCTTACAGAGTATCCTCATAAAAGCTAGGATGTCAAAAACAGTCAAGTTTCCAATGCTTGTCTTTCCTGGTTGAAGTAACACACACACAAAGGTACCAACGTAACATTGAAGAACATCTCTCTCCCTGAAATCCTAGCTAATATTGTATCATTAAAATATTTCTCTTTCTTTTCATAGCATTTTGTTATATTTATCGAGAGCTTTATAATTTACCCACTGCTCTTAATTTAAAAAAAAAATTAATTTCTTCTTAATCATTGAATCATAAAAATACAGGCAGGAAAGAGTGAGGTTGCTATTTTAAAATAAACTTTTTAATGTCCCGGTTGGTGTGGCTCAGTTGGTTAGAATGTCAGGGCACATGCTGAGGTTTTGTGTTCGATCCAGCATCAGAGAGGGTAGGGTGCAAAGGTAGCTGATAGATGTTTCTCTCTCACATCAGTTTCTCTCTCTCTCTCCCCTCCCTCTCTGAAACCAATTTTTTAAAAATGTTTAAAATAGAAAGATATTTGGGCTACTAAGTTTTACCAGCAAAAGAAGTATACACAGTACTTCTACTCAAATGTTTACAACTACTTTCTAACATAGCGTTGTTACTTCTTTTTCATGTTTTTCTTTTTTCTTTTTTAGGTAAACAAATTTTCTTAGTCGATGAAAGACTCTGCTTGGTAAGGGTGTCTCAAACTTACAAGGATGCTGGCAGATGCATTTAGACGGTGTGGGGGGCCTGGGTCCCCAGGGATGCCAGAGGGCCAAGTCCATGGGACCTTCCCCAGACCTATGCCCCGCCTTGGGGCCTGGACAAGAATGCTAGGAGGCTCCATTGACAGTACTCTATTTTGCAGTGGACTTGAGTGAAATGATAATAATTATTGATCCAACGAGCTATAACAGCTTTGCCTAAGTCCTTGGGGACTGTTGTGCCAATGAGTACTTAGGGACCCTTAAATACTGCTTATTAATGTTTGACAGCCTAACAGCTCCAGAGGAGCGATTAGAGACCGCGGTGTAAATCTTTCTGGTTTTTCTCACTTTCCAGGCCCCACCTGTCAGAGACGACCACAGGAGACTGAATGAGACAGTGCAAAGCACAAAACGGTGCTCGCACTTCAGAACGCGGCCATACCATCCAGGGCCAACAGGCCACGTTTTTCTGAAATTCTCCTACTTTTCTCTCTCTTTTTTTTTTTTTTTAAATGTTTTTATTGGTTTTTAGAGAGAAAGATAAAGGGAAAAGGAGAGGGAGAGAGAGAGAGAAACATCCATGATGAGAAAGAATCATGGATTGGCTGCTTCCTGCGCGCCCCACACTGGGGATTGAGCCCACAACCGGTGCATGTGCCCTGACTGGGAATCAAACTGGTGACCTCTTGGCTCAACCACTGGGCCACACCAGCCGGGCTGCTTTTCTCTCTTTAACATCATGCATGTAATTCATTCTCTTAGACACGTCAAGATAATGTGTACAGTTTCTTAGTAGCTTTATCTCTGCTTTTTGTAATCTGTGTCTACAGATTCTAGAGTTATAGTAAAAAGAACGGGCTATGTAGTAGTCTTTACAATGACGACAATAAAGTCTGAAAAAGATGTTCCTACAATTTTTTACATTGTTAAATATTTCATTGTTGATTGCCAGCCTATCCACAGAGCCCAACTAGAAAAAATGGGGACTTTTTTAGTCCTTGTGGCTAACTCTGGAGCAGCAGTTCTCAACCTGTGGGTTGCAACCCCTTTGGGGGTCAAACGACCCTTTCACAGGGGTCGCCTAAGACCATCGGAAAACACATATATAATTACATATTGGTTTTGTGATTAATCACTGTGCTTTAATTATGTTCCATTTGTAACAGTGAAATTGGGGGTCACCACAACATGAGGAACTGTATGAAAGGGTCGCGGCCTTAGGAAGGTTGAGAACCACTGCTCTGGAGGCTTTATGAGCTATGGTATATTTCACGGACACATTTTTAACTACCTTTGAAATAACATTGCAACGGCAGGAACGCTGAGCAAACTTTCCCGGGCGTCTCACTCACTCCCCGGCTCATGTCAGGCATGTTTTTCCTTTCATAACCGAGGTCCGCTGAGACGCTGATGGAGGCGAAGCCAGTGTCTGGCCAGCGCAGATCTCATTCCGGGTTATCCCCTTTGCTTTGCAAACCTAACCTGGAGGACTGAACTTCCGAGGCCCGGGCTCCGTGGCCGCAGGAGCCCACGAGGGTTTACGCTGCGTCTTTTCAATGCATTCTGGCATTGCCGCCTGCAGCCAATAACTTGTTTTTAACTGGCAACCTGCCTCCCACGGACCGAGGCAGCAGATTGCCTCTTTGCCGAGCACTTAGACGAGGTACTGATCTAACGACAGTGGACAAGCAGCTGGGAGCGGGGCTGTCAGCCTGTCACGCGCTGACAAATCTGTTGTTCATATCCAGGCAGGACGTGTGCGCTCGCGCGCCAGCCGCACCATCCATCTCCACGGACTCTGTGCAGTGGCCGCTCCCCCACGCACCCCTGGATCCCCCCTCCGCGCCCCCCCCCCCCCCCCGCCGCCGCTATTGTTACATCCTTCGGAAGGTGCTCATTTGCTTTTTTTGTGATGGGGTCAGGCAAATGAGACAAGTAGGATGGCCAGCCTCCTGTTTGTTTCTCTTTCTTCGTGCAACACACCACGATGGCCTATGGCACTGTCATTTCGAGTCACCTGCATAAAGTCAGAACTCTAAATGGCTCCATAGGGCTTGTCGGAAAATCCACAAGGCAGAAGGGAGAGAGAATGTGAGACATAGTAAAGTGGTGTTTGAAGGGAAAAAATTGGAATAAAATGTGGATTTTCTGTGTTTTTGTTTTGTGTGTTGTTGTGTGTGTGTGTGTGTGTGTGTTTTTAGGGGGGTGTCTTTTATTTTTCAGGCAAGGCCAACTTTCAGTTGATCTCTAGCAAATTTCCCCCAGAGCCACTGAATTTGGGACAGATTCTCACTCTCTGTAGATCCATTTTGGGGGAATGTAAAAGCCGTCTTAGACTAAATTTACAATTCCCCACCCCAACCATATCTACATTTAGGTGGGCCTTTGTAAATCAATGAAACATATTTTCTTTCTAAATGTAGGCATTTGGAGGCATTTACAGGTGATTGAGGCTATATCCCAGCGTTTCTGATAAGACGTCATTTACCGTTTGTTGGTCCTTACCTAGAAAATCTTAAAACAAAAGTCTGGCTATAGATTTGTGAGTTGCATCAGTTAAACTATACACATACATATATAGTAGTATAATCTTGTCTCTTTCCTTTTCTATCCACAGATCACTTTATTGCTCTGAGGGAAAAAAGAGACTAAATTCATCAGAATGAAGACTATGGTGTATTTAGTTGTGTTTTTTTTTAATGTATTTTTATTGATTTCAGAGAGTAAAGGACAGGGAAAGATAGAAACATCAGTGATGAGAGAGAATCATTGATCAGCTGCCTCCTGCACACCCCCACTGGGGACTGAGCCTGCAAGCCCAGGCAATATCATAGTAAAACTTTTAGTTAATTAAATTATCTATCGATAGATAGATAGATATGTGTGTGGAAAAAAACTATATATATATATATATATATATATATATATATATATATATATATATATAATGGTCTGACATTTAGAAAATTCATTTATGGGTCTTTTTTAAAAGTAGCATAATGTGAATGTACTCTTAACTGAGGAAACATCTTTGATTCCTTGAAATATTATTATCCCCTCATTTTACCTTGCTTTAAGCTATAACACAGCTTTAAGCAAGTATTTTACTTTATTACAATATGTTTCCCACATTTTTATGGCTCTGGATGAGAAGGAAAGTGAAAATGCTCTATGTTTAAATCAGTAGTGCAGAAAAATAGGAAAAAAATTGATTCATCCTTTGGAAATGAAGTTGTTCTAATAGAAAATAAACCATAAATATTCAAGAGGACTAAAGAACTCTTGTTGACTCTATTAATATCCACATTAACTCCTCTATATACTCTCTAATTTTAAGACTGTGCCTATGTTTATATATAATGATGAAAATTCCCCCCCATTATAAAATTTCTGGGTGCTCTTCATTCTGCTAAGAGAGTGGTGATTTTTTTAATAATATATTTTATTGATTTTTTACAGAGAGGAAGGGTGAGGGATAGAGAGTTAGAAACATCCATGAGAGAGAAACATCGATCAGCTGCCTCCTGCACACTCCCTACTGGGGATGTGCCTGCAACCAAGGTACATGCCCTTGACCGGACTCGAACCCAGGACCCTTGAGTCCACAGGGCAATGCTCTATCCACTGAGCTGAACCGGTTAGGGCGAGACTGGTGATTTTTGATTGGTAGAAAGACTATCTGATAAATCTTCACTGCACATGAATGACTCTCTGAATACATCACTAAATGGGCAGGCATATGAAAGCCAATGCAATGGGTGTGGAAGATGATTTTTGCATGACCTTTGTGCAAAGCCAGGTACAGAGGTCATTCCTCTTGCCTTCTTCTGTCACAGGACTGGTTCTTATGTACACATGCCCCACCTGGCCCTTGAATTCCCCATCCCCACGCCCGCCTGCCACTCCCTAACTAACATTTAGCTTTTGTGAATAAAACCGGACCAAGAACCCACCATACTTTGTGGAGCTCTGGAATAAGAACACAACAGTGTTGCCCGGCCAGTGTGGCTCACTGGTTGGACATCAATCTATGAACCAGAAGGTCACAGTTTGATTCCTGGTCAAGGCATGTGCCCGGGTTATGGGCCCAATCCCTAGTAGGGGCCATGCAGGAGGCAGCCAATTAATGATTCTCTCTCATCATTGATGTTTCTCTTTCTCTCTCCCTTCCCCTTTCTCTCTGAAATCAATAAAAATATATATTTTTACAAAAAGAACACAACAGAGTTGCCGGTGACAATACAGAGTGTCAACTTCTCTTGTTTCCTCCTAAACCTCCCGCCTGTCTCAGCTTCTCCCACTCTCATTGTCCCTATGACTACAACAGCATCATGGCTCTTTATATGTCTGTGGGTTCCTTACAGGAACATCTTTTATTCATGTCTGTGTCCTCCACACGTGGCATAATAGCTGTCACTCAAGACGTGCGTAATAAATGGGTACCGTCTAGAACAAAAGACAGTGGTTTTCAGTCATCCTTTCCACTTGAAATGATGATTTCAAGTCAAAAGGTATACTGTCAATTCTGGCTGGAAAGACAATGTTCCCTCACAGAATCCAGATCCCTTGTCCACTGTTAAAAAAAAAAAAATTGAAAGAAGAGAAAAAAAGAGGAAAGAAATATCTTGACCATCTTCCTGACCATTAAACCAACTTAATGCAACCCACAGGATCCAACAAGTTGACTGACGTTTGAGACAGTTCATTACACACCAGTCCTGTCCATTTCATCTGTCGCTCTGGTGACATCATCTGTTCTTGGGATTTTCCTTACCTATAGACACATCACCCCCAACGTCTTTCATCGCTTTGAAATCCCACCCATCTCTGGGGTTAAGAGCTCTGTTAACGGGGGAAAAGATTGTCCATACACAGCAGAGGTTCCTTAAATCCTAAGTCCCGGTCCCCTTCCCTTTGTTCTTTGCCTCCAAAGGATGGCTCTGAGGACATCTACCTGTTTGCCACCATCTGCCCCTTCCTGCTCACTCGGACACCCAAAGCAGCCACCTTGTGTGTCAGATGTGTTATCTGATCCAAGTCCTGAGGACATCGGGAACAAGAACGCGTTTTCTAGAGCCTGTGTGTCCTACTGCAACAAGCAGCCTCTCCAGGTTTACCTGGCATTCATCTTCTAACCTCAGCCCTAAAAATGAGCAAAGACAGAAATAAACACGGGACCGTCTAGAGACACACAGCACCAGCAATGTAGGACTTTGGCAGGGCTCTCTCCACCCAGTTCTATCCTGACTTGGCCTCTTCCTGGCTGCCTCCTGGCCTTCCCCACAGTAGCTTTTGTCTGCTGTCCTCGTTCATGGCCGGCTGCCTCTTCCTCCTGGATGACTGGGTCCCGGGATCTGTCTGTCGAGCTCCAAACACAGACATCCTCCCACCAGACAAGCTGTGGCTTCCTGGGATACTAATGAGCCCTGGGCTATTTATTGGGTCTCCCTTTGCCCATCCCCCCTGCTCTGCTCCTTGCATCCCTTCCTGCCCCCACCCCCAGCCTGGGCTCCTTCAGCTCCCTCTCCTCCCTGCCTTTATCCAGAGACTGAGAGGGAGAGAGGAATTATTTATTGTGCGTCTGTTTAAAATGAAAGGCTTTTACATTTTAATGAGCACTAAATAGGTGCGAGGAAATATTGTTCATTAGCCATAATCTGCGGAATTGCTTGAGTGAACTTCCTTTGGAGGCTGCTTTAAACGGTTCACTCAAGTAAAGCCGTTTGTATGGTAATTAAGGGAGCATTTTTCTGTCAACATCTGTGCTGCTATTTATAACAAGGGAGGTAGCTCGCAGCAACTGGGGCGAGCAGGAAGGGGTAGGTCCTGAAGGTGCAGGTGGTGGCAGGGGGTCCCTATTTGGGCCGGTGGTGGCACCGCTATTTCTTCTTGGCACCTTTACAATCATGACAAGCTCCCTTTTCTCCTTTTCTTTCCACTCAACCTCTAATAATCTAAAACCAAACAAACAAAAAAAACGTTTGCCACTCGTCCTGGCTGGGAAGAATTATCTCCCTGACATCTCTTCATTAATCACACCCTTCACTTGGCAGCCCAGGCAGGGAGATGCAAGCTGCTCTGGAGAAGCGAGTGGTCTTCAGCGTTGTCAGATGCTTGCTTTCTGACTGTCATCCTTTTTCCTCTCTCTGGATGAAAACTGGGATTCAGGGCAGGCAAAGATCGCGGGAAACACAGCACTGGATTGGATGCCCAGATTCCTGCTCTTGTAGGGAATTGGCCATCTTTCCCTAATACGTGATGTAGAGTCAGCTCAACTGGTGAGCAGCCCGTGATCTGTAGGACCATTTGCATTCTTCTTAATTAAAGAAAGGCCTGGTCCTACGGTCCCCAGACCAGAGAGACTCAGGACAGGATGCTGATCTGGAAAATTCCAGAGACAGTCAGTCAGGGAAAGGGAGGTTGGTTCATTAGGAAGGCGGCCCGGCTATGCTGACGCCAGAACCAGTAGACACAAGAGCCGGCAATCACCAGATGCAGACAGCCTGGAGGAGGGCTGGCAGGGGGAGCTGGTGATCCCTGTAGTTAGGGCTGGGGCTGGGCGGGGCTCCAACACTAGGAGGGACTGCAGAGCTGCTGGTCAGGCCACAAGTGGATGAGCTACCCTTGAACACCTGGGCGGTCTTTCCAAATCTTTTCTGACTAAAGGCAGAGCTACTCCAAAATTCTCAAGAAGAGCCATTGATTTCCCTAACTGTGAAGGTGATAGCAACACAGGGATAAGGAATCAAGCAGATTTCAACGACTAAAGGAAGACTTGATCATTTACCAACAAGACTGGGATTCTTAAAGGCAAGGAAAATGTTCTCTTCATCCCATCCCTTCCCTTTCCTCCCTCCGTCTCTCCCTCCCTTCCTTTCTTCCTCTTTCTTCCCCTCCCTCCCTCCTTCCTTCCTTCCTCTTTCTTCCCCTCCCTCTCTCCCTCTCCCTCTCCCTCTCTGTGTCCCTCCCTTCCTCCCTTCCTTTTTTCCTTCCTTCCTTGAGTAGGTACTCAAATATCTTTTAAATGAAAAAATACGCAATTGAGAGTCTGTCAATCATGAGAACAAAATAATGGAATAATAGAATAGAAGGGAGAATGATAATTGTCAACTTTCCTTCTCCTGGGGAGCTTCTAGTTAATCAGTGATTAGTAAAGAATCAACAGCCTTAACGTCTTCGAATACTCTTGTTCATCTCACTCAAAATCTTGAATGGAAAATACACTGAGAAGCTCACATCGTGTCTGCTGAGAGAGACCACGTACACACACAAGCTCTACTTACTCCTGACCACAGTTAGCATACTCTATCAGGACCTCCCCTCTTTATTAAATGTCGTCTTCAGTGACAGCACTTACTTTGCACAGTATTTTATTCCTAGGCTAGTTTTTGTCTCCACTATATTTCTACTTGTTTATTAATGAATGTTTGGATTCTGTATCTTGTTCCAAGGCAATTTCACTAAATGACTAATTTTAAAGAGTGAAATAGACATGAACAAATGCAGAAAACTTCCAATGGGTAAAGATAACTCACATCCGGAGATAATGTGAATAACTCCAATCTGCACGTGACCCCCAAATTGCTATCAGATTAAAGTAGCTGCCTGGCCATATTTGATCGGTATCATTGAGCTGGAAAACCCCTCTTAGGTAAATACTGTGTTCCCCCCACCCCCATGATCCAGTTCCCAGTGTGATCTATAAACCAGTATATGCGATATCCTTGCAGGAGGTGACCCAAGAGCTAAACCACTGAGCGAATGGAACTGGAGTGCCTTCTCTCTAAGAGTTCTGAGACTTACTTTTTCCCAGGACCCACTGCCAGCCTGTAGATCCATGTTATGCCTCATCCTGGCCCTCAGTGGGGTTTTAAGTATAGACATGGAGATAGATTTTAAATCAATAAGTATTATAAAGTCTTCTGGATTCCATCACAGGTGTAAGCATCGGGTGGAGTAGGAGCACGAGGAGACAACTGTCAACAATACCTGAGAGAAAGGGCACCAGCACAATATATGGGGAGTGAAGACCTTGGGGGTGAAGGTACAATGAGCTGTGAGGGTCAAGGGTAGGAGTTATGTTGACATTCTGAGGAATTTCCCTCTCAGTATAATTTGTAGGCAATAGAGAATCACTGAAAATTTTAAGAAAGAAAAAACCCCATCTTATTTGAATCTTAGACCCCTGGGCAACAGCAGAGATGGGACTAGAAGAGGAGAAGGCTCCAGTTAGGAAAAACCAATCGGGAGTCTCATTTTAATAGAATTATTTTAAATGTCTTAATATTACAAACTTGGAGAAAAGCACATAGAGAAGACTAGTATAGTAACCCAGGGAGAGAGGATGAGATTCAGAACTAAGGCAACAGCATTGATGATGATAGAGATGAAAATTTGGATTGCCTATAGGTACAGTGTCTGTAGGACTTGGCAATACCTTCCCAGATCACATGCAAACCATAAGCCTACACTACAGGGAGATATGTAGCAGACACCCAGCAATCTAGCCAAAGAGATGCTGAATAAAGGGCGATGATGGGACTCAAGCGAAGAGTCTGGCCAACAAGTAGAGGGCACTAGGTGCAAAGCAAAGATTTTGTGGCTGAAGACATTCTGAATAATGGTTATAACTGCTCTTGTCTGGGGAAGGAGGAACATAAGAATTCCTGAGGTGGGGGTGGGGAGGGGAGAGAGAAGCCCAACACCTTTCTATTAGGAAAGAGTTAATCTTGCTTAGGTCCTGGCAGAGATCCTGCAGGAAAAGCGAAGCATATAATAACCTGCCCTCTAAGATCCACAGATTATTCTATATGACACAACGACTGATATATTCACGAGACAACATATAGAGCAATAAATGGTATATAATTATCATCTCTGACTATTACCTGTCTTATGGCACCCACTTTGGCAAACATCTTGCTCGCTTGAGGGAAGTTACGTGCAAGCTTTTTAAAGTTAACATGTGAACATTCTTTATTCACTCAGACATTTGACTAACTTGTTTAAAAATACCTCTCTCCACACTCTGCTAGGAAGACGTATTCCTGCCCTCAAAAAAGATTACAACTTGATAAATTCACCTGATTTTGCTTAATATTTAATGATTAACATACAGTTTTACTTAATTGTGAAAGTCAAGGCAAATTTAGTATTTTAATTTTGGGGACAACATTCTCTGGGGAAGAGTAATCCTATATAATAAAAGGGTAATATGCAAATTGACGCTAACAGCAGAAAGACTGGGAATGACTGGTCACTATGACACACACTGACCACCAGGGGGGAGACGCTCAATGCGGGATATGCCCCCTGGTGGTCAGTGCGCTCCCACAGGGGGAGCTCTGCTCAGTCACAAGCCAGGCTGCCAGCTGCCAGCACAGTGGTGGTGGAGGGAGATTCTCCCACCTCCTCAGCAGCTCTAAGGATGTCCGACTGCAGCTTAGGCCTGATCCCTGCTGGCAAGTGGACATCCCCTGAGGGCTGCCAGGCTGCCAGAGGGATGTCTGATTGCCAGTTTAGGCCCATTCCCCTGAGGAGCGGGCCTAAGCCAACAGGTAGACATCCCCTGAGGGGTCCCAGACTGCGAGAGGGCACAGGCTGAGCTGAGAGACCACCCCACCCCCCGAGTGCACAAATTTTTGTGCACTGGGCCTCTAGTCCTTAATATTTACCAAGTCATTTACTATATAGCATTAACTAGATCAGATAAATGCCCAATTTAAACATGTTAAACGGCATGTCCTATAATATTAATATAATTACATTAATATAAAATACATTGATAATCAATATGTGATATGTTTATTTTAAAGTTATGTGCATACAATGTTTATATTCTTTGGTCTATCACAAACACAGCTTTTCAGGGCAAAGTTTTTTTTTATAATGTTAACTACATCATTACAGAACGAATACATCCTCATTAACAAAAGCCACAAACAAACTCTTTATTTTGCTTACGTATAGGACCATGTGGATTTAAAATATTCAAAGCACCTTAACTGGGTGATGAAATATCTTCATTTTATAGAAATGTAATTAATTTCCTACCTCAAACCTCTACGTGCTTATAATCCTATCTTGCAACAGAATTTCATCTCATTAAAGAAGTGGTAGAAAAAAAGTGGTTTTAGGCGATGGAATAAAAAAGAAAGTGTCAGAATGTAGTATGGTGTTTACTGAACAATAAAAATAAAATTGGTGCTTTTTCAAATGGCATGCTGCAAGCCGAGGAGATGGCGACGCAGAACAGGTATGAGAGGCATAAAACCTAAAGGAAGCACAGTCCCCGTGCCCTTTATAAAGCTCTTTTCAAACACGGGTGCATCAAGGATCATAGTGTTCGCATTAACTACTCCGCTAACTGTAATTCAGAGCAGCTTGGCTATGCTGGGACCCATAATGTTCCAGCAGATGTTAACAGTGAGGGAATTGGGAGATTACGGAGGTCCATGGGTGCAGTAAAGCTGCACTGGGAATGGAAATATTGCCGTGGCTGTTATGTTCTGAGTGCATCACATTTACTGACAAGGAATACATGAGTGATAGTGGGGGCCCAGGGAATGGAACTTCATACTTACTGGTCAGCAGCATATAAATTCCATAAATTAAACAAAGTTTTATGTATTCTTCATTTCTTTGCAGACTGATCTTACTCAGAGGGCCTTTGTTTCATGTTAATTCCACCATCAACGCTTTGTTCGACCACACTATCCTCTTTAGGAGTGTATATCCTCACCCGGGGTTTTCTGCCTCATACGCAACCCCATTATTTTAAAATCTTGCCATGATCTCCATGTGGACCTTCAGGCAACCTCACCATTTATTTATTTATTTATTTATTTATTTATTTATTTATTTATTTATTTATTTTATCATGGGCTCTATCCATCTTCCACTCCTTACAGAAACTCCATCCTTGTCTATTTAAAAAAGATCATGTTCAGCTTATTTCTCCCCTCCATGATCTAACAGGAACAAGGCAATAGGAGAAAATTTGGTTAAGGGCATTATCTTCCCTTATGGGAAGGTCTGCTCCACTCAAGGGGGACCAATGGGGAATGGGCATAGTGGTTCACATATGCCTTGGTGTGACCTCCAGCTTTTTAAATGGGGCTAGACCAGGGGTGGGCAAACTTTTTGACTCGAGGGCCACAATGGGTTCTTAAATTGGACCGGAGGGCCGGAACAAAAGCATGGATGGAGTGTTTGTGTGAACTAATATAAATTCAAAGTAAACATCATTACATAAAAGGGTACAGTCTTTTTTTTTTTTTTTAGTTTTATTCATTTCAAACGGGCCGGATCCGGCCCGCAGGCCGTAGTTTGCCCACGGCTGGGCTAGACAATAGGCTGAATAGGTTGTATCCTACTAACCTCATTGGACCTTAGGACAAAGTTAGAATGTGAGAGGCAAGAGTGAAGTTATTCTATATAATAAAAGCCTAATATGCCAAGTGTCTTGTCATCCATTCAACCAATCAAAGTATAATATGCTAATGATATGCTAAGGCAGTTCAACCGCTTGCTATGATGTGCACTGACCACCAGGGGGCAGACAGTCAACCTGTCGACAAGTCGCTATGACGTGCACTGACCACTAGGGGGCAGTCACTTGCTGGTGGGTTAGCTTGCTGCTGGGGTCCGGCCAATTGGGACTGAGTGAGATGGGCTGGACACGCCCTGGAGCCCTCCCACAGTCCCTCCCCAGCTGGCCAACCTCCCGCACCCCTCCCCAGCCCCAATCGTGCACCGGTGGGGTCCCTCAGCCTGGCCTGCATTCTCTCACAATCCGGCTGAGGAATTCCTTACCTCCCTCAAGGAATGTTGGAGAGCCGGTTTTGGCCCAATCCCGCAGGCCAGGCCGAGTGACCCCACTGGTACAGGAATTCGTGCACCGGGCCTCTAGTACTTTTATAATACAACCAAGTCAGCAACCATTTTCATGTTGGAAGTTATAAGAGTAAGACAAATAGTTATGGGCTGCATGCGAGGTAAGATGGCAGCAGAGCTCCCTGTATCTAGTCACTCCTGTGTACACTCTTAGTTCAGATCTTCTTTCAAACAAATTCTTCGTCCATCACAGGATGTCAGGGATAGAAGTTGTGCACTCTTGAAATATGAGTGGTGAGAGCAGTTTTCATCGTCTTGCTGGCGCTATTATCTTTTAAGTCCTAATGATCTCTTGTGTGCACAGGCGTTGTGCCTATAAATCAGCGGAAGTTCAATTAGCAACATGGTGGGAACCCTTCAACAGTGTGAGGCACTGATAAAGCAAACAAGGCCACGCTGGCGCGCTGCTCGTGAAGAGGGGAGACGCCCACGCAGCCCACGCGAGGAGGGACAGAAAGCCTTTCTAGGCTGATGGTCCTATGTCACTGTCTATCATAAACTTAGCCAGGCAGGCTCTCCCTCTCCTGCTCCCCTCTTATCGGATGTAAATCACCCCTGACAGGAAGTTTTATGCCGAAGTCCGTTTACTGTCCTTGTTGGTAGTGCCTAAATTAATATTTATAAGCTGGAAGAGGCCTAAAAGGATGCGGCAGTAAAACAGCTAAATGCTCCAGCTGGGCTTGAACTGGCTCCCGCCTCCTTGACCATTGACACTGTTTCATTACCCCAGGCCTGGCGTCCACTGCCAATGTCATGTTTGCTCCTGCAAATCACTGGGTATTAACCACAGAATCTTCAAGACATATTGCCATATGTTTATACAGTGTTTTATCAGTTCCCTGCATTGCCACTCTCCTCCCCGCTTTCCTTGTTGTTAATCTCTTTCTCGGTAAACGTTCTTTATGTGTCATGTGATCTCTTAGCTAGCTACCTGTTTATATGTCAGAATGAGTCACTAGGAAGCTCACTGGAAGCCTTGTGGGCTTGCTAACTGACAGTTTGACCATAAGGTGAAGTGGGGACTAGCCCATTTCACTGGGGATCCTCCATGACAGAATCTTGTTTTATTCCTGTCTTTTCCCTCGGATTACTCATATTCCTCAGTCTCCCGCCTGGCAGACCGAAGTCTGCATTTTTGTCATTAAGTGAAAAGGAGCTGGGGGTCTCAGTGGTCAGCATCCTTTCACTTAATGACCCATTTATTTATTTATTTCTAAAAATATTTTTTTTTTTATTGATTTCAGAGAGGAAGGGAGAGGTACTGAGAGATAAGAACATCAATGATGAGAGAGAATCATTGATCGGCTGCCTCCTGCACGCCCCACAGTGGGGATCCAGCCCACAACCTGAGCATGTGCCTTAACCGGGAATCCAATGGTGACCTCCTGGTTCATAGGTCAATGCTCAACCACTGAGCCACACTGGCCAGGCCTTAATGACCCATTTAGTAAGGATTTCCATCCTTGCTTTGCAAATGTGTAGTCTAGAATGCAGAGTCTCTCTGGATGGGGATCTCAGAGAGTGACCCTCACGTCTTCTTCTGGGGTTAGGGAAGAGCTGTTGCCTGGCGGGGCAGAGGGATCTGCGGGGTTAAATTGCTCCTAAAAGACATTTTCAAAAAATCCTCTTTCTATCACCCCCACCCAGCAGCCCTGACTCTTAGGTGCCTCCTTCCTGAGACCAGGCTCTCAGGTAAAACCAGCCTCTCCCCTTGCTTCCCTCAAGACAGGCCCAGGTTTCAGCTTTCTGGGGTCTGCCAAGTCCAAGGCCACTTCTCTACCCACTTTTCAGTTTGCAAAGGATTGATTCCTGTTTCGGTCCTGCACCTCCTCTCTCACTTTCTGCTTCCTGGCAGATTTATGCGTTTCCTGTCTTCATTGTCACTGCAGTGCTGCTTCCGAAGGAGGCTGACATAGACAGGTGTGTTTATGTAATAGATCTTCTTTTATTACGTATTTGACTTGGAAAACATAGGAACTAAATCTGCGAAGTAATATGCATCATCCTTCTGGGTAATGCTGTGTTTTGTCAAATGCAAACTGTGATGTGAAATAATGAGATTGGCTTTCTGACGTGGCTCATAATCCACCTCCAAAGGCAATTTGAAACGATCAGTGTCAGAATGTTGTGGGCAACAGCTGCCTGCTTAAGATAAGTGGCTCACCTCCAAGGGGCGCTTCCTTCGTCAGGGACAACACTCCTCTCGCTTTTTTAATTCTGCTTTTGTATAAAAGTCCATTTTTCACTTCGCTCAGATAATGACTGAAAATTGCTCTTTGGTGCATGTTGTCAGTGAAATCATTGACTCCACCAAGGAGCTCCGTGACACCCCGAGAGGTGGCCATTGAACCACTCCATCCATAAAGACCCTTGGGGATTGAGTAAAAAATGCACTTTCTTGAGCCCTAACTCAGGCCAAGTGAACCTGAATATCTGGAGGGTTTTGGGCCTGGAATTAGATTTTTAACAAGCAGACGGGTGACTCTTATGCGCCAAGTCTGCACGCACTGCTTTAGCTTTCTATGTGATTTGTCTTCACGTGTCTCCCCTGTACACTGGTTGTGCCAGGAGTAAGGATACGAATGGAAGCTCACAATCCCTATTTAAAAACCAATCAATGAAAGCTTATAAATCAACCGAGAGATTGTTTAAAATAATACATTGCATTCTCTTACTTTCACGGGTATCCCTTCGTAACGAAGTGGAAGAACAATAGCAAACGTAGCAGTCCCAGGCTTCCTGAAGTTCCAGGTAAAACGGGGACACAGGAAGAGAGCCTGCCCCAGCCCTGGGCCCCCAGCCTGGGGCCTGCCCCCTTCTCCTCCCACCCCAGCTCCGAGTCCCGCTGTGACCAGCCCAGGAACACGCGCAGGGACAGCCCTCCCTCCACCGGAGCTCTGGGTGCAGCTCATTCACAAGCAGCATTGCTGGGGCCCAGGGGTGAGCACATCATGTTACAGTCACGCTCAGGAGGCTGGACCCTGGGAAAAGCCCGGGCAGGTCCAGGCAGGTCTGGAAAGTTGACTCAGGACCATGTTGGTGGACAATGCTGGATTCTTCCGTTTGAAACGGTCTAGAGCAGCGGTTCTCAACCTGTGGGTCGAGACCCCTTTGGGGGTCGAATGACCCTTTCACAGGGGTTGCCTAAGACCATCAGAAAACACATATATAATTACATATTGTTTTTGTGATTCATCACTATGCTTTAATTATGTTCAATTTGTAACAATGAAAATACATCCTGCATATCAGATATTTACATTATGATCCATAACAGTAGCAAAATTACAGTTAGGAAGTAGCAACGAAAATAATTTTATGGTTGGGGGTCACCACAACATGAGGAACTGTATTAAAGGGTCGCGGCATTAGGAAGGTTGAGAACCACTGGTCTAGAGGGAGGAGCATGGTCTCTGGGGACCTCCTAGGCTCCTCAACCAGGCAGGTGTGGCCAAGCAGGAGCCTGTTACCTAAACCCTCCCACCTGGTGCAGTGGGTACTAGAACTAAGTGTTTAATTGGATGCAGTAAAAAGAAGATACAATCTGAATGTTTTTATCTTTTGAGAACTCAGAAGCTTTTTCAGACTTCAGGGTGTTGCATTTCTGCAGCACATGAATTTCAGTGTTAAGCAAGGCTGGCCTCCTGGGGTGAAAGCCGATTAGAAGAGTCTGCTTAGCCCCTGAATGGACTACAAGGCCTCTGAGTGAGAACAGACACATTTTTGCCCGGTGGTGGCCTGGAGGCCACTTGGGCAGTGGCCACTGGACTGTGCCTGGGGCTCTGGCTCCTTTGTTGTCCATCTGGGTGGTGACAGAGCCCAAGAGGGAAAGAAGGGCCTCTTGTTATTGTCCAATTCAGCTCACAGAGGGGAAATTCTCTAACCGGCAACCACAAAACACCTACTCGGCGCAACAAGGAGACAGAACGGCGGGGACATGGCCACCCCTCTGGACCCACTATGTTCTCATGATTGAGTGCCCACTCACTCCCAGGCCAAAGCAGCGAGAGGTTGGGGTCTTGGATGGAAGCAACTTGGGTACATGACTCAAGGTGCTTTAGTTTCCTGGTCCAAAATTGTTATTTTTCCCCCTCATTTAAGAAATTTAGAAACTGGGGGGACAGGGAGGATGAATCGGTTGCCCAATGTCCTATGGTGTCTACATGCTGACTTTAAATTCAGTTTGCGAATTGTCATGGCCTCACGCTGGGAAGCAAGAGAGTCCCTATTGGGTATAGAGTGAAGAGCAGTAAATATAAATAAATACTGAACCCTTAGACTTACTGTTTTCTCTTTGAAGCAGGAGCTCTGATTTCTGTACCTGAGCTAAGCACGACCAGAATCCTGTCACTGGCTATGTTTACCTGCAAATCTCTGCCATGACTATGAATGAGATCACTCAGTCTTAACTTCCTCCTCAGTCTCCAACCTCTCCCCCAGATTTCCCAATTTTTTAGTAAACACAACTTGGAATGTTTCCTATGATAAATGCTTTTGAGCAACGTATTCTATTTCTTGTATGAACCCATTTCTATTCCTGTTCTTCCTTTCATTTAAGGGACCTACACACTGGATTGCTCACAATGCTTTCTATTCCGGTACGAGTTTGATAATGATATTTTATTTTCATTTCTGTGTTGTACTTGGCGACGCCAAAAACACACAAAGACGAAGGCCAGACTGTAACACCCATTAGCATTAATACTAACACTGGGCCAATAGGGGAGTCAGTAAATGAATGTCAGGGAGCGATAAAATGCATGATGGAGAAACGCTATTTCAGCCACCTCTCATAGACAGAAGCTGGCCTCCAGAAGATGTATGGGCCTAATAAATCAATGGGAAGGAATTCCAAAATGGATAAATCAATACTCAAGCAGTCCCAGAATCCTACAGGTATGTGACAATGACCCATCGGGGCCTTTAAAATTCAGCCAGGAGGTGTAGCCAGGATCGTCTACAATGACAGATGAGCCGAAATGATGAATATCTCTGTGGGGGATGCTGGCATTGTTTGCATTTTTCTCCCCACCAGCCTTTGCACAATGGCAGTGGAAACTGACTTTAAATACTAAAGAACAGTTTCCTATGGAGGCTCCATTGCAAAGCCATACACCAGGGAAGATTCCCCAAGGAATTAGTTCATGTTCATAAGAAATGTTAATATGTATATAGGTAAGATGTATGGTTAAATAAAAGCAATGATATGCAAAAATGTTTATATTACAGATTTAAAAGCAGGCTACAAAACTACATTTATATCTACAATCTGAGTTGGATTATAGTTTAAATAAATTTAAACACTATTAAATCAAAAGATGCAAACTTCCAGTTATAAAATAAGTAAGTCATGGGAGGTAATAGAAAGTATGGTGGTTATAGTCCATAATACTGTATTGAGTATTTGAAATAAATATTAGGAAATATACCAATTAAAATATGCCTTAGTGTCTTTTTGCATATTTTTCTATATTTTTTCACATTTTCTAAAAGCATCCGAATTATTTTTATAGTAATCAGAAAAAAACTCTTATTTTACTTTTTTTCCATTGACCTCTTAATTTCACTTCAGAGACTCTCTCTTAAAGATATACTCCAAAATATATTTAAAAAATATTCACAATGGCTAATGTGAAAAAATAAAAACTTGCTAAATGTCTGACACTAGATTGAGTAAGAAATTATAATACATAATAAAATATTTAGGCAGCCATTAAAATTACAATTTTGTGAACTTTTAACAATATGAACAATATATATTAATGTTAAGTAAACAATTACTGTATGATATTGTGCATAAGGTATAAATATTCATAACTATAATAACAAATGCTCTAAAATGCTAACTACGGTTTAACCTTTGGATGGTAAGTCATTCAATGAACATTTACTCTTATTACTTTATTTTTCTAATATTCTATCTCAAACATAGTTAACATTTATAACTGGGTACTAACAAGTGAACTTTACCATTTTTAAACCTTTCTTTGGATGTCAGTCCACTATTCAATAGTGCTTTTTCCTGCATAAATCACATCCATAATGTCCTCCCCAAAACTATGTTTCATTAAAACGCTACAAAAACTTAGAGACGTAATCTGAGTGCAGGCAACTTCTCCATGTTTGTCATTTCGCCCAGTCTTTTTATGTTATCTTCCCTCCCTTTTATTTTACAACATGTTGAGTGACTCGTCTTCATTAAGTTTTCCAAAGAATTAATCGATTTTTCTTAGAAAGAGCTCTTTGCCTCACAAATATTTAGTTAGTTTTCATAATATTTAATGAACTTATTTTCAACTATCAAGTACAACTTGGCATAACATAGGTTTGGGAGCAGACACAGCTAACTGTGGATATGCCTTGGGCTCAGCTGGGTGGGTCAAGGACTCTGAGGCATAAGCAGCCCAGGCCTTTCGGAGATCACGTGGAGTGGGCAACTGTCAGCGTGTTTACAGGGAAATGAGGAGCACAAATTACTTTGGCCACTGAAGTGGCGGTGTGCTCATCGAGTGTTTAGCCCCCTTGCTAGATGGTAGGGACATAAAGAAGCGGAAGACTCACGCAGTGACACAGGAGACCAGGCTCAAGTCCTTTCATCTGCTCACTCCTATGACTGAGCAACATCTACTCCAGCCGCCTCTGAGAACATTTTACATTGACTTTTCTGTAACTTGCCCATGCCTGTCATTAGACTAAGTTTGAGTGAGTTCTTTGTTTTTTTATTGCTTCATAAGAATTCTTTTCATATTTTGGATATTATTGCTCTTTACTCTGTATATGTTGTAAATAATGTTTCCCCTGGTTTGGGCTTTTGCTATGATTTCTTTTGACACAGTGGTTATACATTTTGATTTGGTCATATTTATCCAGTTCTGTTTTATGTCTTGCTTAAGGAAGTTATCTGTATATTCTGCTCTTTAAATACCTCCAACACTTGTATTTTTAACTGTCAGTGTTTTAATTTATCTGTAATTTATTATTGTGAATTGTGTGAGTCGGTCATCTAACTTTTTATGTTTAAAATGGATAGTTAATCTCCCAACACAATTTGTTGATCCATTCTTTCCACATGATCTAAATTTCCACAGTTATTTTTTAAGTAATTTCCATGCATACACGAGTCTGTTTCTCAATTCTCTCCACTGTTTCACTGATCCATTCTTTCCTGAAACTATCCCATGGTGTTTTAATTATTAAGATTTGAAAAAATATTCTGACATCTGGTAGCAGAAGCTGCTGTCCTTACTCCCAAAGTCTTCTACTTAAAAATAAAAAAAATCTTGGTTTTTCTTTTACATCTTTCTTTTAGATGAATTATAGAGTTAGCTTATTGAATATCATTTTACAAACCCTATTAACATATTATTAATTAGTGTTGCCTTGAATTTAAGGAAAATTTGGAGAGTACTGTCAGCATTTAAACAGCAAATTATTCCATGTAATCATAATTTTTAAGAGTATAGATAAACAATTTCCATATTAGTTAAAGACTATATTTGATCAGGTTTATATTTGTATTCTTCTACTTTGTACTCCACCTTTCGGTACATTTTTCAACACAGTTCTACAAGCTTATCGCCCATAATATCCTCACGTAGGAATTAATTAGAATGAAACTTCACTTATAAAGGGAAGGCCAAGTCAGCTTCAAAACTCATCTACTTTCTGTTGTTGGCCCAATGCTTAACAAACTATCTGTACTCTCAGCTTATTGGGTGCTAACCTCATAGACATATGTTTACCAGCCCGTATGGGCAAAATATATTCGCCTAGACTTCACTCTCTTAGGATTTTGTGATGCTGGACTAATGATTCACTTTTGCCTTCCTTCCTTAAAAATAAAGGTTTACTTAGCAAATTTATGATGTAAATAGGCGGTGAGTACCTCTAAGCTCCTTTGAACACCTTTTCTAAAGGGGTTTCAGCAAATTAATCATATGCAAATGGTGATGCTGATGCTTGTGCTGCTAATCCGTTCATTAAAGGGAGAGGGAGCAAACTTTATTTTGGCAATTAGTTGGCGTGGCTATGTGTAGTATTAAAATGCACTAAACTGCATTTCTTGTCAAGTGTGCTACCAGTATAAACCTAGACTTTTCACCAATTCAGGCTTTTCCCCGTTCTCTAGTATGAGGTCACAACCTTCCACTTTTGCCTTTGGTAGTTGGGGGGAGGTTGCGTGGCTGGGAACCACTCACAGAAAGTACCACTGGTTCTTTGACCTCAGGGACTATATACTTGGGCAGCTCGTACCTGAACCTGAATATGTACTTGGTCAGCTCAGACCTCACCTGGGAGGAAGAGCACTGCAGCCCTTCTGACAGAGGGACACAGGGAGATTGCACCAGTCTGTCTTGCAATGACAGAGAAGAATTGCCATTACTTAACAGGACGGTGACGGGCCCTGATCCGTTATGGAGTGTCAGGCTGCCATGGCACTCAACTTCTTCCCCTGCTCCAGAAATGCCACGTTGTCTGATCGTGTTTGCAACCAGAGACAGAGCAGGTGGCAACTATCGATGTGACCTTTCAGGTTATCTCCAGGACACTGAGTGCATTTAGAGGGACCAAACTGACATCTGTGCTTATGATCATTCATATTCTCGTCATCTGCCCATTGATCTACGACACTGGTCACATCAATATCTAGAAGCCCAGTGACAAATGTGACATCTGAATGATAGGCAAAAGCGCAAGTGGATTTGCCATTTATTATTATAATTATTGTTGAGTCAATTTTCCTTTTCCCAATTATGGGGGCGGCGTTAGGGTAGTGAGCTGTCAAAAGGAAAGCTATGGCTGCCTAATGTCACGGCGAGCTGTAGGAAATATTTTGATGTAGAAAAGGTTGCCTTTCAGCATCCATATCTGCCTCCTTCTCTACTATTCCCTCCGTAACCTACTTTTTAAAATGACTAAACCTATATCTTTGGAGGTGTTGGTCACATTGGACCAGATGCTTCATATACTTGATTACTTTTTATGCCCAGGTGTATTTGTCATCTATTGCTGTGTAACAAATGACCCCCAATGAAATGGCTTTAACCCACACACCTTCATTATTAATCAGCATCTGGGGTTCAGAAATCCTGATACAACTGACTTTCCAGGATTTCTCAAAAGGTTGCAGTCAAGATGTCAGCCCTGGGTCTCTCCCAAGGCTACACTCAAGGAAACGACTTGGGGCAGATTTGCTCCCAAGAAAACTCACATGGGTGTTGGCTGGTCTCAGATCCCTACTGGCTGTTGGCTGGAGACTTGGGTTCCTCTTTCCGTGGGCCTCTCCATGGGGCAGCTCACAGCTTGACACTTGGTTTCCCTTAGAATAGTGAGCTAGCAAGAGAATGAAGAGAGAGCTCTTGAGATGGAAGCAATGGTATTTGTGCTCTGCTCTCAGAGTGACATCTCATAACTTTGCTAAAAGTAAATCATTAGGTCCAGCCCACACCGAAGGGGAGGGGATTACACCCAAATTGAATACCACGAGGCAAAGATCATTCTGGACCATCTGAAAGGCTGCTGGCTACCCCAGGGCAAATGGAGGGGATATGTATCCCATTCCTTACCTGTTTCGGAGACAAGGCAACTGAGATGTACAGTTACTTGTATAAGAACACAGTGTTACTACGGTAGAACAGACATCTGAATCACATCATTCTGCTGCTCCCCATGCCTTTAGCCAATCATAATACTGCCTCTCCAGATCAGGGGCGCATTATGTAGCCTCAGGTATGCCAGAAGACAAGTTCTACTGTCTCAGGTACAAACCTGCACCTGAACATGGACTTGGTCAGCTCAGAACTCATCTGAGGTAAAAATAAATACATTCTGGCTGCTAAGATTTATTCCCAGGACTAAAGCACTAAAGTTTTTAAATAAACCCTTTAGGGTCTGACATAGCTGGTTTTGCCTAACTACTGGCTTTATTAATTATTTCTGTGAATTTATTCATAATTTTTAATATCATTGAACTTCTTTTCTAATTTATCAAACTGGAATAAAATCACCTATTTCATAGAACTCATTAAGATCAAGAGAGAAAATAAGTATAATATACCTAACCTATATCTAATATACATACTATGTATATAGTATGTGATATATATATATGGGTTTGGGGTATATATAGTTACTCCAAACCTTCACTCATAGAGACATAAGCTAGGGTACCAGCCAAGGAGAGAGTAGAAGTCTATGGTAGGATCAGTTGAGCCATGTATAAGGGTTGGTACCTGAGGATGATAAACATGCTTTGGATGGGAAATTAATTTTAATATTAGATTGTTTCTGTCTCCCTCTCTTCTATTTATAGCTCTGAATTGAATAGCGTGGCTTGAACACTATTGGAGTTAAGACAGAAACAGTCCTATCCCACCATACTTTCCCCATGTCTTCCTCAGACTCCTTTTATCCTGAATTCAATTCTTCTGGTCCTTACTGAACCCATAAAACCCTGTTCTTTGTGGTGCAATTTTGCTGTCCCCAATGTCATAACTCACTCCAGAGGCCAGACTTACACCGTAAGGGGTGAAGGTGAATGGATGCAGAGGACAATTGCTGTTTCCTCTCTGTAGAAAGTTTTTGTAAGCACAGACATTTCTTGGAGATAGTCTGTTACAGAAAAACCTCAGCCAAACTTTTGATAAAATGTATTTTGTTCTGCAGCTTATCTAAAAATGTGAATGTTGTTGGTATTGGATGGTTTCTCACACTGAAGGGTTAAGAGATTAGCTGCTATGTATCCTTGGGCAGATTATGATCATTGATTTTTTCCCCTTAAGCTGGTTTTTCAAGAGGAATGGTGGCAGGCTCCATTGCACCCACGGACTTATGGACAAAAGACACCCTGTGCGTGACTGAATAGAACTTGAGTACTAACTCCCGTCTTTAAACTCTCATGAATACAATGCTAATTAGATTAGATTATCTGAACTTTATAAAGTGACCACTATGTGAAAGAACTTAGGTAAATACTTCCATCTCTATTATTTAATACTCATATCATCGCTACAAATCATTATTAATCATTATCATTTGCTAAATTCAGTGGATAAACTTAAGAAGGCTAAGTGATTTCCCCAAGATTATATAGATAGTAATTCAAAGAGCCAAGATTAGCACTCATATCTTCTCACTCCAAGTAAAAAGCTCTTTTGGTTCTATGTCAAACATGGGTAGAAAGTGTGGCCACATGTTTTAATGTCTGCCATTAATTACCTAGGATAATTATAGTTCTGATGACATTGGTTCTTCATTCATATTCCAAGGAAGTACTTTCATGGGTCTTACTGTTCTGCAGGAGAGCAGCAGGAATTTCTGTTTTAACCATTTGTACGCCATACGTGTCTATAGACACAAGCGGAGGACCTTTTTAAATGACATTCAAAATATCGTGGCAGTTAATTGGTTACATTTCAAATACTCTGCCAATTTCCTTACCCAAATTTCCTGCCATTAGAACCACAAGATTAGCATTTGAGGATGAGGTGTTCTTTAGCATTGAAACCGGTCATGGCTGGGAAAAAGAAAGCACAGGCAACTCTTGACTAACTAAGGTAACAGGGGACAGGAATTGGGTGCATACCTGAGGTCTGCAGTGAAGCCTTGTTCTGAATTCTAGCCTGTAGTTTCAAACTTTTTCTAAAAAAAAAAAAAAAAAAAAAAAAAGTTAATCTAATATTTCCTGAGTTCCACTAGGAAGAAGCAAAATTAAACTTTGTATCAGGTAGAATTAGAGTCATCTGTGATAAAGGATAATCCCCAAATGGTAAGTCAAATGAATAAATGCTCTGCCATGTAAAATCAAGGTGGAGCCCGGAAGGCACTACATTCTCTATACTACTCAAGAGTGGAAAGAAATTACTCCATGATTTGACTTACATAGAGTCAATTCTCAATTAGCTAAACCAGGGAGGTATAAGGGCATGGACAACCACAGATTACATTAATTAAAAACCTCTCATATTTAGTTTTGACACTATTGCACATTTTGTGCAATACTGATTTCTGCATAATTATGTATTTTCCTGTTAAAAATGACACGTCTGTATATTCTGGTGATTCATATTCCATCCGAAGAAAAAAGCTCAATCTGGAGAAACCAGCTTAGAAATGGTGGCAGGTAACCCACATGCAGATAATTGAGAATGTCATTTTGTCTACCACCTTTTTTTTTTTTTAAAAGATTTTTTAAAAACTGATTTTAGAGAGAGAGGATGAGAGAGAGATAGAAACAGCAAACGGCTGCCTCCTGCATGCTCTCTGCTAGGGACTGAGCATGCATGTGCCTTGACTGGGAATCCCATCATTGACCTCTTAGTGCATGGGTCCACGCTCAACCACTGAGCCACACTAGCCACGCTGTCTACCATCTTTTATCAAAAAGGACTTGCAGCCATTTACGAAAGTATATATGACACCATGTAATTTAGCATTTATCATATTCATTCCATCAAAACCTCATGCTAGGGCAGCTTACACATTCAATTAGGGGTATTTGTCTTTGGAAAGTTTGTGGCTATCCTATATAATAAAAGCCTAATATGCAAATAGACCGAACGGCGGAACGACTGGTCACTATGACATGCACTGACCACCAGGGGGCAGACCCTTAAGGCAGGAGCTGCCCCCAGCCCGCAGGCCCCAGGCCAACCAAGGTGGGTAACAGTGGGGGCCCCCGATTGCTCCGCTGGTTGCTCCATAGATGGGCCCTGATCGCTGGCCATGCCTAAGGACCCTACCTGTGCCTAATTTCATGCACCAGGCCTCTAGTTCAAGATAAGCTCCTAGTATGTGTAAAGGAAATAACAGCTCCCCCATGTTTTCCATAAATCACCACAGTTCCTGTGTAAGAGACTGACAGCAGCTGTCAGAACACAGTTTCTTTGAAATGCTTTATAAATATCATCAAAAGAGCTAGATTGTTCTTTAATAGCCTTGTTATCCTAATGAAATCACTCAGCATCCTACTCTTTGCTCCAGACACCAGCAAGGTTGGGCAAAGGAAGCCCCATCTCCCCAAATGACGCTAAACACCAAGTTTGGATGACAGATTAATGATTGGATCTGCCTCCCCATTAATTTATTTGCAGGAGACACCTGTGCCAATAACCTCGTTAGGGTTTGGAGCTTGTCCCTAGAAAGGCATGCTTTTCCTCTCTCCGAATCTGCTTCCCATAATTCTTAATTACTTTCTCTTGCCTGGTGGGGGAAAGGCACATGACATGGAAAATTTTATAGGGTCTAATCATTAACCAACTCTGTTCTTGAGGGGAGTTAGAGTATCAGAGAAAACGGCCTGTCTCAATCCCCCTGGCTACTAAACCCATTGGCCAGAGGAATTTTCCATGGGCATTTTCTGCTTGAGAGCCATTCCGTCGAAGATAGCAGCAAACACTTTCAGAACATTTAGCTTGTGTCAGGCACTGCTCTGGGCCCTTTATGCAGAATTCATTTACTCCCTCAGCAACTCCATGAGGAAAGTTATTGTCATTCTTGTAATTTTACAGATGAGACCCCTGAGGCACGGAGAGATGTCGCTTGCCCCAACGGTGGAGCCAGGATTCAAAGCGAAGGTGTCCGGCTCTTACAACCATGCCCTCCCTCCTCTAGAAAAGGTACATCGTGGAAGAGAAGCACAACTTTTGAACTTAACCTTTTTGCTTTTGAACATTTATCCAAACTGTATTGGAGTTAAAGGGAGTCTGATCTATCTCTTGAGCAACACACACACAAAAAACTTGATCAGTGGTAAATATTCCAATGTCATTCCAGCAGCTGACAGTCTGTGTATTTAGCTCTCTCTCACCTTCTAGTCCTGTGAATCTAAATCTTGGCTGCACACTGCAATTACCTGGAGAGTGTTATAGAATCCTGATGCTTGCTTTCTTTTTCTTTCTTTCTTCCTTTCTCTTTCTTTCTTTCTTTCTTTCTTTCTTTCTTTCTTTCTTTCTTTCTTTCTTTCTTTCTTTCTTTCTCTTTCCTCCCTTTCTCTCTCTCTCTCTCTCTCTCTCTCTCTCTCTCTCTCTCTCTCTCTCTCTCTCTCTCTCTCTCTTCCCCCCTCTCTTTCTCGCTCCCTCACTATTATCTATATCTATTATGAATTCCTATCTGTCCATCCACTCATCCCTCTATCCACCCTATCATATACTATCTCTATCCCTATTATCTATCTCTATGTATCCTATCCATCTGTCTGACTGTGAGTCTATCTATCTATCATTATGATACAATCATGATATAATGGCAGATAATGCTAATGCGATGAAGAATGCTAAGAGCAGGAATAAGAGTCGGGGTTGTTGGAGAGAACGTTGTTTTAAAGAGGGTGTCCCTTCTCTGGAGATGACATTTGAGCAGACCCTTCACTGAAGCAAGGGAGCAAGCCTCGCTGGCACCTGGACGAGTGCTTCAGGCAGAAGAAACTGCAAGTGCAAAGGCCTGGAGATGGGGCAAGGCCTGCTCACTTTGGAGAGCCAGGAGCTCAGGGCTGGAGAGCCTTGGTGAGGTGGAGCAGGTGAGGTTGTAGAGGTGGTCAGGCACCAGGTGGTGTGAGGCCTTGCAGATCACGGGGAGGAGTCTGGACTATATTCTGAGTGTACAGAAAAGCCCTTGGACTATACTGAGCATTAGAGTGATCTGAACTTACTTATATTTTTAAAAGGTCACCCTGCCCATATGTGGACAGTGACGTGGAAGGAACACGTGTGGAAGATTGCGGATTAGTCAGGAGCTGTATGTAGTCTTCTGTGAGGAAGAGGCCATTGCCTTAGGCTGCGGAGTGAGCAGGGGAGGAAGGAGAAAGATATGGGACTTGTTGATAGACTGGACTTGGAGCAAGAGGGAAAATGAGGGGTCATGAATGATTCCCAGATTTCATGCCAGAAAAATTGGATAATACCATTCACAGAGGTTAAAAAATAAAGAAGACTAGAGAGCAGGATGATTCTGGAGTTGGAACAGAAATCAAGAGTTCTCTTTAAGACAGAGTAAGTTTGATTTTCCTTTTCCACATCCATATGGGACTGTCAAGTGGAGAGTTTAGAAATCAATGGGGGGTTATTTTTCTTTCTTTCTTGTGTGTGTACACTTGAAACAGTGTCAATAAATGAGTCTCCTTAAAAAAATTAAGCCTGGAGCTCATGAAAGAAGTCAAGCATAGAGATATAAATCTGGAATTCACCAGCATACAAACAAGTGATTTCTGAATTCTTTAAAAACCACTCAAATAATATTTTCAAAAATACATTAACTGCTTAACTATTTTGCTTATGTGCCTTAATCAAACTTAAATGTGACCAAAAACATTGTGAATCATTTGTAGGCACCTAGATTCTCCTTGGCCCATACCAGGGGTCCTCAAATACGGCCCGTGGGCCACATGCAAATACAAATATTGTATTTGTTCCTGTTTTGTCTTTTTACTTCAAAATAAGATATGTGCAGTGTGCATAGGAATTTGTTCATAGTTTTCTTTTAAACTGTAGTCCGAGCCTCCAACGGTCTGAGGGACAGTGAACTGGCCCCCTGTTTAAAAAGTTTGAGGACCCCTGGCCCATACCAACATTGAAGCAAATAGATTTATTTCCCATTCAAGTCCCCACCCATTTTTTTCCCCATTTCAAATTCAAATTATTTCCCCATCTCCTCTTAGCTTTACTAGACTATTCCCACTCCCTACCAGCCAAATAATTTCATAAGGGGATTTTCTTTTACAAAGACACTAAAATCCTTCAGTGTGAGTTGAGCTATGAATGCCTAGGGATCGGGGTGGTTCAGTGAGCTAATGACTGCCTCCTCACCTCTGGGATCCATGTTCTAATATAGCCTTTGATTAAAGTGGCTCTAAATCTTCCTGATGATCCTTGCCCTTAATATAAAGTGTGCGCCACACTAATTTGTGTGCAGATACTTGAAGAAGTTTTTTTATCTTTCATGCAACTGCCTGCCCATGGAACTCTCATTAGTCTCGAGCTTCCTTACAGCTTCTACATGTGAGTGCATATGTGAGAAAGGCTTGATGAGAAACAGAGATCTGGCAATCATGTGTTTAATGTAAGCCTTGCAGGTGGAAATGTACCTGCTTCTCAAAATTTTCAAGCACCATCTTGGCTTCACTCCTCCTTCTTCTCCTCCATCTTCAGAAAATGGTTGTATAATTTTTTAAATATATTTTTATTGATTTCAGAGAAGAAGGGAGAGGGAGAGAGAGAGAAACATCAATGATGAGAGACTCATTGATTGGCTGCCTCCTGCACGTCCCCCTACTGGGGATGGAGTCTGCAACCCAGGCATGTGCCCTGACCAGGAATTGAGCCATGACCTCCTGGTTCATAGGTTGGCGCTCAACCACTGAGCCACACTGTCTGGATTAGGCCTTTACATTTTTTCAACCTTTAGACTGATCCTAACCAAAAGAAATGATCAGATTCTTTAGTCATTTTTTGTCAGCTCAGAACCAAAAAGATTTCCTCACCATGTCTATTTTCTCTTCTCTGATTTGTTAAAAATTCTTCCTTTTCCCCACAAATACAAATCCCACCCAATTTTTAAGATTCAACTCAATGAATCTTTCCTCATGGAATTTTTTCTGGAAAACTCCAGAATTTGCTAATCTTTTCTCTGAACTCCTGCAATATTTATATTCTAATCCCACCAAATGTCATCAAACTGTGCTAGCCTCTGAGAATATGGTGTGTGTTACACTGCTTGGTATTCTCTGGTGTTTTGACCTGGATTGCACACAGAAAACACATGCTTGTGGATTTCATGTAAAACTAAGTGCATCAATCTGGTTATACTGAAAAAGTACCTGCCATTAGAATTTCTTTGATAATTTCTACATAAAGAGAACCAAAATCCAACTTTCTGAGTTATATACAGCTTCAGAGAGTTGTGTGTGTGTGTGTGTGTGTGTGTGTGTGTGCGCGCGCGCATCTATGCTGTAGTTATGCCCAGATGACCCTGCCTTCCAGAAAATTCCATGTCCAATTGTGACTCATCTCCATCCCCACCACAGGCCCCACTCTCACCCAAGGCGTAGAGGACGATGAAGTCCAACTTGTCAGGGTTTGTTACTTGCTAGCAACAGACTTACATTTGACAGAGCTGTCAGATTTTTGTCCCCAAACCAAATGAGCACACAGACTGATTTTCCTCCTTCCAGACTGGAGGGCAGTGCTTGTATCAACTCTCACAAACAGTTCACATTAGTCGCTCTGCACCAGCACAAGCCAAACGAGAGGGTGCCTCTTCATCCGAGGTTCATCACACTCCTAGCAAAGGTGTTGTGTCACACACACACACACACACACACACACACACACACACACACACAGCGTGATTCGCTAGAGGGGGCCGTGGAGGTGGTACAGAGAGGTTGGAAGCCAGACCATGTACATGTGTAAACTCTTAATAAACGACTAAGCATCCAAGTCTGTGTTTCTACAATGAATGAGGCAGCTAGGTTAGTAAATTTGCTAAAGAAACACCCTCTGAGACTTGCAGGGACCAGCTTTGTAAAAGACCAAGTGAGAAGAGATTAGTCATTTTATTAGGTTAGTGATTAATCTCTTATAATGTCAATAGATGCTCTAAATGAGACAAGATGAGTTGAAAATAATAAACAATAAAAGGTGCACAAAGGTAAGGGGTCAAGAGTGGAGGAAAGGGAATTCCCAAGTGGAGCCTGGCTCAGATCAGGGCTTCCCACTTTTAAAATGTCAAAGAAAACATCACTTGTCATGGTTGTTATTACTAACAACTACAGGGTAAATCAGGGGTCCTCAAACTTTTTAAACAGGGGGCCAGTTCACTGTCCCTCAGACCGTTGGAGGGCCGGACTATAGTTTAAAAAAAAACTATGAACAAATTCCTATGCACACTGCATATATCTTATTTTGAAGTAAAAAAACAAAACGGGAACAAATACAATATTTGTATTTGCATGTGAGGACCCCTGGGGTAAATGATACCAGGGAAATCTCATTTTATTTAAGAAAAATTTTAAGGGAGTAATTCTGGGAATAGAGAGTATCCTTGATACGTCCACCCTTCCCAGTCATCTTCAAACCAAACATTCTTTTCCCCACCAAAAGTAACAACACCCCCGCCCCCAGTTTTGAGTAACAACTGACATACATCACTGTGTATGTTAAAGGGGTACAGCATGATGGTTTGATTTACATATATTGTGAAATGATTACTACAATGTTTAGTTAACATCCATTATCTCATGTGGATACAATTTTTTTTAAAAAGGAAAAAAATGCTCGGTATGATGAGAATTCTTAGGATTTACTCTCTTAACAACTTTCCCATATAGCACATAGCAGTCTGGTTCTCTCTCATGATCCTGTGTATTTGCGTGGTATCAACTGTAATGTTCCCTCCATTTTTGATTTTTTAAAAAATTTCTTTCTCTTCTTTCCTCAGGCTAAAGGTTTGTCAATTTTGTTTATCTTTTAAAAAAAAATAGCTCTTAGATTTATTGATTTTTTTGGTCTTTATTCCATTTATTTCTGCTCTGATCTTCATTTCCTCTTTTTTTCTGCTAACTTTGGGCTTAGTTTATTCTTCTTTTTCTACTTCATTGATGTGTAAAGTTATATTGTCCATTTGAGATCTTTCTTTTTTTTTAAATATATTTTTTATTGATTTTTTACAGAGAGGAAGGGAGAGGGATAGAGAGTTAGAAACATCGATGAGAGAGAAACATCCATCAGCTGCCTCCTGCACACCCCCTACTGGGGATGTGCCCGCAAACAAGGTACATGCCCTTGACCGGAATCGAACCTGGGACCCTTGAGTCTGTAGGCCGACGCTCTATCCACTGAGCCAAACCGGTTAGGGCAACCTTTCTTTTTTTAAAATGTAGGCATTTATCACTATAAATTTCCCTCTTGCCACATCCCATAAGTTTTGGTATGTTGCATTTCCATTTTCATCTGTTTCAAGTTGTTGTTGTTTTAAATTTCCCTTTTGAGGGCTTTCCCCCCCCCCCTCCATAGTTTGTTCAGGAGCATCTTGTTTAACTTACAATTACTTTGAATTTTCCAGTCTTGTTCTTGCCAATGATTTGTAGTTTCATAGCATCGTGGTAAAAAAAAGATACTTGGGATGCCTTCGATCATCTTAAATTTGCTAAGACCTGTTTTGTGACGTATTGTCTGCACTGGAGACTGTTCTGTGTGCCCTTGAGAAGAATGAGTCTCCTGCTGCTGTGGGAGGCCAAGTCCTGTTCCTGTCTTCTAGGCTCATTTGGTCGAACATGGTAGTTCAAGTCCAGGAGTCCAGTGTCTCCTCATTGATTTTCTGTCTGGATGATCTATCCATTTTCTTTTTTGTAAATCTTTATTGTTGAAAGTATTACATAGACTCCCTTTTTCTCCCCATTGACCCTATATAGCCCGTCCCCACCCCTGCCCCAGGCCTTCACCACTCTGTCCTCTGTGGGTTAAACATAGATGCATACAAGTTCTTTGCTTCTCCCCCACCCACCCTCCCCCACCATCCCTCTGAGTGATCTACCCATTGTTGAAAGTGGAGTACGGAGTCCCTTACTATCAATGTCTTGTTCTGTATTTCTCTCTTTAGATCTGGTCATATTTGTTGAATAATGTCCTTTACGATTCAAGTCTAGTTTCAGTTTCCCTACCCAGCCTCAAGCATGTGCTCAAACACAATCCACCAAACAGGACACTTGCCTGCTGCCGGCTGCCAGACCCCAGGACACAGATGTCCTACCCATGTGCCTGGTGTGTCCTACTTTGGTTTGCCTCCCAAGGAAAACAAAATATGCCGCATACTCGGGGGAAGGAAGTCAGGGATTCACGCTGGCTATGTTTCTACTTAGACCTCTGTCTGGCTGTGGGTGATTCGAGCACAAGCCGCTTTGTGTCCATGAGGCTTGCTTTAGCCCACCCCACCCCCACCCCGGGACCCCCTCCCCGGGACCACGTTCATCACCTGGAGTGAAAGCCGACAGGAATGAGCAGCGGACACGCACGCATTGTCATGCATGACCGGCCAGCAGCCATCAACGGCAATTAAACATGGCGAGCGGGGATCTCTTTGGACAGGTTCAAGTTCCCTGGCACTGCTGTGATTAGATGTTTGTGCTGTTTCCCTGTAGTCAGGATGTGACAGACTCCCTTCCTCTTGCTCTTTTCTCCTCCCTTGGGTGCCATCCTGGCGCTGCCTGACCACCCAGCGCAGACGTTTAGATAACTTCCTTTCAACGAGAGAGGGGTCCGAGCGGATGCAAGAGGAACCAGGCCAGAAGAGGTCCTGTTTCAAGGGAAATCGGGTTTTAAAAATCTGACATTCTTTTCCAGATGCACAAATTTACCTTCGTAGGTAGAATAACCTCCCTTCCAAGAGAGAGTTGCTGCCGCTACTTCCTTTTCCTGTGTGGTAACTTATATCATGAAGTGGGTTTTACAATTTGGCTGCTTTAGAATGCTGCTGTTTTCAGGGGGACGCAGAGAATGCTCAGTTGGGCTTTTTAAAAATATATATTTTTATTGATTTTTTTTTTTACAGAGAGGAAGGGAGAGGGATAGAGAGTTAGAAACATCGATGAGAGAGAAACATCGATCAGCTGCCTCCTGCACACCCCCACTGGGGATGTGCCTGCAACCAAGGTACATGCCCTTGATTAGAATCGAACCTGGGACCCTTCAGTCCGCAGGCCAACACTCTATCCACTGAGCCAAACCGGTTAGGGCTCAGTTGGGCTTTTTAGGTGTCTTTGGTATCTTAATTCTCACAATGTTTGAGGTAGATAGGTTGCTGTTAATTCTTTTTTAAAATATATTTTTACTAATTTCAGAAAGGAAGGGAGAGGGAGAGATAGAAACATCAATGATGAAAGAGAATCACCAATCAGCTGTCTCCTGCATGCCCCACACTGGGGATTGAGCCTGAAACCTGGGCCTGTGTCCTGACCGGGAATCGAACCGTGATCTCCTGGTTCATAGGCCGATGTTCAACCACTGAGCCATGCCAGCTGTCACCGTAATTCTTAGAATCGCTGGTATGTAAATTAGCAGAATTATATTTAAGAAACTCGTTTTCCATGGAAAAGAAACTGCTCATTCTAACAGAGTTTCCTAGGGAGTATTGGTGGAAAGGAATTGATAAAGGACAGGAACCCTGTTTCTACAAATAAAAGCAGAGGGGGGAATTGTCATTGATCTCCTGCCCCTAAGATCTGCCTACAATCACGACTAACTTCCCTTTGTCTGATCATGCCTGTGGTCCCCGCATTCACTGAGTGATTCACAAATATGTAGAGAATTCCTTCTATGTGAAAGGAAGGGGCGTTTGTAGAGTAGGGATACAGAAAGTATAGTTCAATGTGACAAATACTTACTAAGCCCTGTGTGTATCAGGAACTGTCCTAGGCACTGAGCTACAGTGAGGACTAAGGTCAGGTGCCCCATGTCATGGAGAACATGCACACATATCGAAACATAAGAGTAAATGTGAGGACCTGAGAGGCAGGGTCCACGGGGTGAGACTCTGAAGTCACAAAATCATAAGGGCATCTGGATACGCAGCAGACAGAAAAGAATACCCCCCATTTGCTTTGATAAAGTGATACGCTTTTATAAACCTGTAATGAAGGGAAAGGGAGACCCTCTAATGTTACTCACAGGTAAGAGATTATCAATTAAATTACATTAAATTAAAAGCAAAGTGCCCGTGCTCGCCACGTTCAGATGTATCGAATGTCCCGAATGGAACTCAGTGGGCTGTGTGTGGCTTTCTTACTGGGAACACACAACAGCTCTATACAGGCTGCTCGCTGCTTCAAGGTGGACTGCTTTTACCTTTTAAAATATTGAGGTCTCCTTTGGGAGGTTTTAGGAACTTAACTCAGGAGCTTGGAAAGGCATAGCTACTCGATGTGGCTCTGAGTTAGGAAGAAGTGAGTATAGCAGAAGCTCGTGACTTAACTGATTCCCCCCTCACCTTCCCAGATCCTGGGATGAAAAGTTAGTACGGGAGACAAACAGAAGGCAGTTCCAGGGGATGCCAAGGATAAGAGACTTGGATTGTTTAAAAGTGAATTCCTTACGTTTAAAAATATATATATTTTATTGATTTTTTTATGGAGAGGAAGAGAGAGGGATAGAGTGTTAGAAACATCGATGAGAGAGAAACATCAATCAGCTGCCTCCTGCACACCCCCCTACTGGGTATGTGCCCACAACCAAGGTACATGCCCTTGACCGGGATCAAACCTGGGACCCTTCAGTTGGCAGGCCGGAGCTCTATCCACTGAGCCAAACTGGCTAGGGCAAGTCCTTATGCTTTGATACACGATGGATGCTGCTTTCTCACTAAGGAACAGTCCCTGCAGACACCCTTGGGTGTGGGCTCATGACCTGCATCAGACTGGCAAAAATCTTTTTGATGTGGCACAGAATTTTAGTCATTAGTTTATGTGTAATCAGCCATGAGATTAAAAAAAAAAAAAAAGGTGGGAAATTGCTGATACTAGATCCTGTTCCCCGGAAAAGGTATTTCTCAGGTCTGGTTTTACCTCCAGGTTGATGGGGTTAGTGGGGACAACGCGCTGAGTTATAAGGGTCCTGTGATCCTGAAGTTTGTGACAGTGGATGGCTGGTAGGTTGGCTCAGCCCGCCCCAGGAGCACCTGCTCACAGGGCTGGAGCTATCGGGACCCCCCGAAGATAAACATCTTAATAGAATAGGCATGTCAGATCTCCACTATCTCGCCAGAGGAAAACACTCCTGGGTAATCCGAAATGTTTGGCTCATCTCCCCAAATCCCTCTCTAAAGCATAACACTATCCCCCGACAGTGAGATAAGTCTGTAAGGGGGAAAACGTTCCATTGCAGATGGGCAATGGAGAAGAGGCGGGCATTTCTTGTTAATGTGATAGTTATTTCTTAAACAAACAACTCACAGGCGTAGGAAATGAGTTATTTATTTTTGCCTTTGGTGCCCCATCTCAGAAAGAAGCAAATGTACTATTAATTCTCATTTGCAACACTAGTTTAATTTCCATCTCAATTTACTTGGTGGTGGTGTGGATATGTGCTTAGGATCTATGGATGTTACCATGGAAAGATTGGATTTTCTTAAAACAAATGTTTATGGGATTTTTTTGTTTTGTTTTTAGAGTTTACCTGCCTTGTGGTAAGCTTTCCCCCCTAACCTGCAAGATCACGGATTTGGTGATATCTATTTTTTGAAAGTGACCCCCCCCCTTTTTTTTTAAGAACATCTGAGTATTTCATTAACTGCTAGATTGGTTCCACAATGTCTTTGTAATGGCTTTCTGCTTCCTGGGGGATTTCTCTCTATCTTATATCCTTAATTAATAAGTTCTTTACCAATTGCCACACAATAATAGAGTGTTCTTTTAAGCTTGGGAAATGTGTGGGTGCTTATTAACTCATTCCAGGTCCCTGTCCCAGAAAACCTGTGTTGATGCCGTGGATGGAATTTCTGTGATCATAACTGTAGGTGGTCTAATCTGAGGACAAAAGGATGGCACAGCTGATTCTCCAGCTTTCAAATGAGTGTGGGCAGGTGACTACTTGTGATGGGAAAGGCTTAGCAGCAAATACCAGCACTAGTTGTAGGAGAACAAAGGTTCAGAAAACCGTTTAGATTCTAAGAATTCTCAGGAAAGAAGAAACAAAGTATGATGCTGCCAGTCCCCTGTCATAATGCATCAGACTACTTCCTGGCAGCCCGTAAGATGTAAGCCAAGGAATGGATGTCTCCTCACCTCCTAATTCATTCATTCATTCATTCATTCCTCATATTTTCATCAATTTTTATATGCCAGGCTTACTGATGTACTGACAAAGAGGAATAAGATAAAATTTTTACTCAAAAGAAAAAAGTCTATGTCAGGTGTCTCCCTAGAAGAACAAAAGATTAAGAGAAAATGCAGAGAGGAAATGACTGGTTAACTATTATGCAGTAAGACGAGACTCCTCTACCCAATGCCCAAAGGCATAAGTTATAATTTAATGAAATGTTCACCTGAATTTTTTCAAAGGACTAAGGGAGTCCAAAGTAAGAAGCTGAAATGCCCCCATCAACTGAGGTGGAAGAGCGGGTGATAGGGTTGAGGAGGGGAGACCTTGCTAATTCATTAGGAATTTGATACGATTAGAGAATTCTAGAATACTAGAGATGAATGGCACTGAAGGAATAGCTTAAGTTTCTCATTCCATAGATGACAAAGTAGGCAGAGAGAGGTTAAGTGCATTGTCTAAGGTAAAATAGCCAATTAGTGATAATATGACTCTTGCTTTGCCGTTTCCCACTCAAGTCAGTGATGTCCTACAGATATTTCTGAACTCAAGCGTCAAAATTCATCTTCTTTCACGTTCCCTCCGCCTACTTCAGTCATTGTCTGGCATTGAGACAATATAAACAGCCACCCTCTGGATTTTCTTCTCCTGATATTTTTTCACTCCATCCATTGCACAGCCCCATACAGAATTCTCTTCCTTATTCAGAGCTCCCTATTCCAACATCTTTGCTAAAGCCAACACTCTAACGAAGAAAGGCCAGTTGGGTTCAGCATTCAAAAGTCTCCTGGATCTGCCACAAACCCATCTCTCTAGACCAGTGGTTCTCAACCTTCCTAATGCCGCGGCCCTTTAATACAGTTCCTCATGTTGTGGTGACCCCCAACTATAAAATTATTTTCGTTGCTACTGCATAACTGTCATTTTGCTACTGTTATGAATCGTCATGTAAATATCTGATACGCAGGATGGATTTTCATTGTTACAAATTGAACATAATTAAAGCATAGTGATTAATCACAAAAACAATATGTAATTATGTGTTTTCTGACGGTGACCCCGGTGAAAGGGTCATTTGACCCCCAAAGGGGTCGCGACCCAAAGGTTGGCGACCCACAGGTTGAGAACCGCTGCTCTAGACTCTTTCTACCGTGTACCAACGGCCCCAATCATGCCTTTTACAGGCCAGCTCTGTGTCTGCCCGCGGTTCCCCCTCTGATCCCATTCAACCAAAATGTGCTAAGTACTGCATTAGGTGTTGAAAATACAAAGTGGATCAAGACGGATGTGGCCTCTGTCCTCTTGCGGGTGGTGTTCTAGTGTAGAACCTGTGGCTAGAGTCTTTTCTAAATGTTAGCATTTCCTTTGTGTGCTACAGTCCACAGAAGATTGGGAAACCCTCTTCCAGCAAATGACTTAAACGCCTTCCACTTCTTCCCCTGCCTATCAAAGACATATTCGTCCTTTAAGATTCAGATCTAATGAGAGCTTCGTTGTGGAACTGTCCTAAATTCCTCCCCACTGGTCATTTCCCTTCTGCATATTCATGTCCTTTACACATTCACTGGGTCAGTACATATTTATGAGCCTCCCACTGCCAATGCCAGGTGTGGATGGAGGTGTTATAGTTGCAGCAATGAAGAATATGTGACGCCTTCATCAGACCACAGTATATGGAGGGCAGGGACCTTGCTTAGTTATCTTGATAGCCTCATCCGCTTTAAAAGATTTTTAAAAAATATTTCACTATCTTTTAGTTTAATTCCATAACACGTTAGCTTAATGTTTTATAATAATGGCTTTTCACGCACTCTTACTTAATCATCACAGCAATCAACAATCTTATGAAGTAGTTATTCTTGCCACCCTCCATTTACAAATGAGAAAACCGAAGCACAGAACTCCGGGCGAACTTCCTCAAGGTCACCTGGGTGGAAGGTGGCACAGGTATTCAATAAATGCTTCATGAGCTGAAGGGTGTCCTATGATGGATCACATCTTGAGGGGTAGGTGCTATTTAAAATTTAATTCCTGAAAAATCGCTGGTATGTTTTATAATAATAATTATAATAAAAAAATCCCAGTAACCAAAAATGTCTAGAACCTCCTTTATTCCAAAGGAAAATCTAGATATTAACTTGGGGGACTGAGCAATCAACCATTTGCCATCAAACACGAGAAACATAGGGTGCATCAGCAACACAACACCCAAGCAGTAGAGATTTCACTGGAGGATATCGTAGAATCTCTCGCCGAGGAGCGATGGACTTGGCTCTGGCTGCCGGTGGTTACATTATCCCCCCACGTGAGGGAGGGGGCTGGATCAGGGGGCCTCCTGAGGGCTCTCATTCTCTGGGGCTCTGCTCCGACACCTCTGCTTGGTCCTCCAATTCTTATGTAGACAATCCACAGTGCCAGTGGGTCTGCCTAGCTCTGCCCTCTCACTGAAAGGCAAAATCTCTCCGGAAAAACGATGCGTCAAGAGCAAATATGCCACAAAAACTAAAAAATAAAAAATCGCAAGAAGATACAAAAGGACTAAACCTGCCGGGGGCATTTGGGGCGAGGAAGAACGTAATTACCTGAGCTGGACCGTGGCCAGCAAACAAGGATTAACGTGCAAACAGGAAGGCTTGCATGCGGGAGGAGTGCCCAGCAAGACTTCAGGACCGAGGTGGCCAGGGTCCGCCTGTTATGTTTCACTCGATTCTTGCCACCCCTGGGAACAGAGTGGCCCCTTGCCGAAACCTCAGTCCCAAACGGACTTGAAGAACAGCGCTGCTTATGAAAGCATCGGCATTATCAATTACTCTGGACAGTCTAGGAAGCAAAAGGGATTTAAGTGTTGGCAGGATTATGAAACACAGTCCGGTGTGTGCGAGGGACAGAGGGAGGGAGGGAGGGAGAGAGGGAGGGAGGGAGGCGGGAGGGAGTGCTATTTTAGGAACCCAGACAGGTTGTACTTAGAAATTCCCTAGTGGCTCTCAAATCTTGTCCCTTCCTTCTCTCCCCACATCCACCAACTAACTGTTCAAGGTTTTTGGCCTGGTCTTTTTGTCCGGATTGTTGCAATGGGGACACTGGCCCCTAGGGGGAGCTCAAGCTACCCTGGTGGGTTCTATGCCTCTAGGTCTAGGATTAGGTCGTAGGAGAAACTTGATGTTGCTTCAAAATGTACAGCGAATGAACCTTGTGGCAAGAATCAAAATGTCCATGGCTGTTCCTCTGTCAGGAGCGGCCTGTTCTCTTGGTTACTTCTATTTATCTCGTGCTGTGGCAAAGCAGCCTAGGACTTCTCAGGAAAGGCAAAAGAGTTCACTGATTAAAAACATAGGGTAGCCTGGCCAGTGTAGCTCAATGGTTGAAGGTCGACCTATGAACCAAGAGGTCGCTGTTTGATTCCTGGTCAGGGTTCATGCCTTGGTTTTGGGCTCAGCCCCAGTTGGGGGATGTGCAGGAAACTGCCAATCAATGATTCTCTCTCATCATTGATGTTTCTCTCTCTTCCTCTCCCTCTCTGAAATCAATAAAAATGTATTTTCAACAAAAACAAAAACATAGAGCAGGTTACCAGGGTTGGGGAGGGATTGGGGAAGCGATTGCTCAGTGGGTTCAGAGTGTCATTAGTGGATAGTGGTGAGGGTTGCACAGCCATGTGGTTTAATTAATGCCACTCATTGTACATTTAACAATGGTTTACATGCTAAATTTTGGTATGCATGTTACCACAATTTAACAAAACCCTTTTACCCTGGTGAGAAAAACACACACGTGACATCTTTCTAGAGAACGCTGGGGGAAATGCAGAGTGTAAAACCTGGCTGGCACTATTCTCCGTTCCGAAGCTGATCAGTAACCGACAACTCTGGGAATTCACAGCCATAAATACGCGGGGAGCTGAAAACTCAAACGCGCTTTCCCTCTCCTCTCTTTTACCCCGTAGCAGTCATCAAAGTGCCATCTGACGGAGGACGAACCACTTAGCTGCTTTAAGCCTGGATTTAAACAATTGCTCACAGTGCAACCTGGCTCTCCCTGGTGAGCCATTCAATTGCCAGAGCCCATTGGCCAGGATGAAGTATTCTGGGGACCACTGTCTACGCTCCGAGGAGCCCTGATCCCCTCATCACTGCTGGCTTCCTGCAGCCTGAGCAGCAAACACTGTGGGTTCACAGTTATCTCCGGGTGTCACGGTCCAAATCAGATCTGGCTGCCACTGAGCTGTGATTCCTCTTCAGTCCCAGCTTTGTTTCCCTTCACTGCTCCTTCCTAATGAGTCACTTGTTTAGCTCTCAGAAGGCCCTGAGGGGCATCTAAGGAGCACAGTGACAAAGCGCTCAGGGGCTCAGCCAGGCCTCCTTTGTCTCCGGGTCTGTCCCTGCCTGTGGTTGTTGCTGACACCCAGACAGATGTCACCCAGACGGTGCTCAACCAGCAAGACACAGTCGTGTTAACCACACACACGATCAAAAGAGCCGGAGACAAGTTCAAACTACTTAAGAAAAGGGCATGCGTCTTGAAAAACGTTTCCATCGAGGCACTTAGCATGGGTAATACGTAGTTATGTGTTTTGTTTGTTTGTTTAAAATGATTTCCCACATGTGGGTGAATTCCACGAGAGCAGCAGCCGTGGATATTTTGTCCTCATTGAACCCCAGGGCTGAGACTCCTGGCTGTACTTACTGAGCAGGATCATGGCATTTGCTGAAAACCACCCACCTCTTCAGAAATCTTTATTTCCTAGATGACTAAGGAGTTAAAGCTGACCCAAGAACTTCCTCTGACTCTTTTCTTCAATTTCCCTTTTTTTTATAGGTCAAGGAATTGAGTCTGAGAGTGACATGACTGATATAAGGTTACATATATTAGAAGCAGCATGAACTTTTGGAAGTTCATTCATATCAATACTATTATTTTTTCTCCTCTGTGTCCCCAGAGTTCAAGAGGTTCCTGGTACATGGTAGGTGCCAAGATATAGTTCCAGGGAGCACAGCTGGAGATGCATTGGTTAATAGCTGGTACTTAGCTGCGACATCTGATACTTAAACCAAAACATCTATGGCGAACCTTTTGAGCTCGGCGTGTCAGCATTTTGAAAAATCCTAACTTAACTCTGGTGCCGTGTCACCTATAGAAATTTTTTGATCTTTGCAACCATAGTAAAACAAAGACTTATATTTTTGATATTTATTTTATATATTTAAATGCCATTTAACAAAGAAAAATCAACCAAAAAAATGAGTTCGCGTGTCATAGGTTCGCCAACACTGATCTACGGCTTGCTTCGCTGACACCCTCCACGCCTCAGGGCTACTCAGTGTACCCACATCTGCTACAGTACTTACCATATCAGATACCTTTAAAATATATATATGTACAGTGGGGCCTTGACTTACGAGTTTAATTCGTTCAGAGACCGAGCTCGTTAAGAAGCTCGTTAACTCAAATTACTCTGTCAACTCAATGCAAAAAATCGGTGGAGAGACAGCTGGTATCTCAAAAAACTCGTTAGTCGGGACATTCGTAAGTCAAGGCCCCACTGTACTGCCCACATTCCTGCAAACACGTGTGCGAAAGGTGTAGTTCTTTCCATACCCTGGTCTCCCCAACTCAGCAGACACCAGAGAACAGTTAAGGATAATTAAGATCGTGGGGAATATTCGTGAGAGCACACGAACCATTCATTAGGCCCTAACCACAATCACATGTGTTCAATGAGGGACAGGACAGAGCGTGAAAATGCCCAAGGACCAGGAGACCTGTGTGCGGAGGAGTGAGGATTGAGATAAATGAGGCTCTTTGTTGGAGGGGAGCACTCACTCTCCAAATGCTGTTCACTGTGAGCCCTGAACGCATTGTGCACATTATCCAACTTTCAAAACGAAAAATTTAGGGCGGCATTTCTGCCCAGGGTTAGGATGCAGCAGCAGAATCCTGCAAACGAGGCTGAGGAACCCCGCCCAACCCTCTGAAATGGGTTTGGGGAGGCCATTGCCACTGTGAAACCAGGGGCAAGTCAGCTGGTGCAGGTCCTGACTGGGAAAATGTTAGGTGTCCTGAGTCCCGGCAGGGGCACAGCGTTTGAAGTCAGGGCCTACTGGACATCGCGTCTCTGTTGCTCTCGGACTACGAGACGTCACTTAGTGAGCCTCATCAGTAAAATGCAGCTAAAATCCTGGTCAGTCTGAGGATTAGGTGAGGTCATGGATGCAAAGCAGCCAGCACAGGACAACGCATGCAATAAAGAATAAGCAGCTACTATGATGCCACAAGCAACTCCCGGATATTCTGTAAAATTGCAGAGCTTTTAAAACATATATGAAAGGGATTATCTTACTATTTTTATTATTTTATTTACTTATTTTTTTTAATCCTCACCTGAGGATATTTTTTCCCATTGATTTTTAGAGAGAGTGGACGACACAGGGAAAGGCAGAGAAGAAACACTGATGTGAGAGAAACACATGCATTGGTTGCCTCCTGCAGGAGCCCGGACTAGGGGCCCACAGGCTGGGGAGGAGCCTGCAACCAAGATACGTGTCCTTGAGCAGAATCGAACCCGGGACCCTTTGGTCCGCAGGCCAACGCTCTATCCACCGAGCGACACCAGCTAGGGAATATCTTACTATTTTTAATAAAAAAAAAATTTAGAAAGACCTCGAGCAGATGATCAAAACAGTTCCACCTTCCATGGCAGGAACATGACCCTAGCTGGTGAGGAACATTCTAGAACCTAGAACATTTATTGGGATGCTTTTTTTTTTTTTTTTTCTGAAAACTGTCATTTGGAATAAATCCACAGTTGACGTGGCAATAGGAGACAGCAGTTACTGTTCTTTGTGATTACCAGCTCTCATTGACGGGGCACCTGATATGGACCGGAAGCCGTGCTAAGAGCTGTAGGATGTGCACTTCCTCCTCCCACGGACCAGGCGGGACTTACCCTCCGGCAGACACAGCTCCTTCGAAGCACGTGCTGTTGTTACTGCCGTCCCCATATCCGCAGTTTTGCTTTTCCCGCTTTTTGTTCCCCACGCTCAAGTGCGGTCCGAAAACACGGACAGGAACCTTCCAGAAACAACCAACTCATAAAGGAAAACTCCAGACATCAGCCACTCATAAGGTTTAAATTGCCCGCCGCGCTGAGTATGGTGATGAAATCTCGCGGTCTCCTTCCCCCCGGGGCTGAAGGGCCTGATGAACTCTCGCGATGTCTTGCTCCGTCCCCCCCGAAACGTGACTCTGCGCTTTGCCCGGCGTCTCCACGCTGGACACGCTGTCCACGCTTCCCCGACGCAGGTCACGTACGTCACGTCGTAGCCGTCGACGCCATTATCAGCTGGGCGTGTGCTGGCTGGGTCGCGGTGCTTGTGTTCTAAGTCGCCGCTATTTGACTTATTAGTGGCCCCGAAGTGCAAGCGTGGCCATGCTGGCCCTTCGCCTGTGCCAGACAGAAGCCATAAAGCGCTTCTTTTAAGTGAAAAGGTGAAAGTTCTCGACTTATTAAGGCGTTTTGTCACCTCACGTCATCCCAGCAAGAAGGGTGAGTACAGGACACTAAGAGATGGAGAGGCCACATTCGCATAACTGTTATTACAATATATATAGTGTCTTAATTGTTCTCTCTCATTATTAGTTACGGTGGTTACTCTCTTCCTGTATCTGATTTATAAATTAAACTTTATCAAGACACGTCTGTATAGGAAAACCATACTATGGCGTTTGGTACAGTCTGCAGCAGCGGTTCTCAACCTGTGGGTCGCGACCCCTTTGGGGGTCGAATGACCCTTTCACAGGGGTCGCCTAAGACCATCGGAAAACACATATATAATTACATATTGTTTTTGTGGTTCATCACTATGCTTTAATTATGTTCAATTTGTAACAATGAAAATGCATCCTGTATGTCAGATATTTACCTTATGATTCATAACAGTAGCAAAGTTACAGTCATGAAGTAGCAACGAAAATAATTTTATGGTTGGGGGTCACCACAACGTGAGGAACTGTATTGAAGGGTCGCGGCATTAGGAAGGTTGAGAACCACTGGTCTGCAGTTTCAGGCATCCGGGGGGGGGGGGGGTCATGGAATGTATCCCCTGTGGGTATCAGGGGTGTGGGGGGTTATTATATTCTGTGCGGTCGGTACTATTATCACCCCCATTTTAGAGATGGGAAAGCTGAGGCTGGCAGACAAAGCAGCTCAGGGATGAGCCCAGGGGTGAATACAACTCAGCCAGGTCACCCCACACAGTGCCTGGGTCAGGCCTCACACCCTGCACACCTTTGTGGCTCCCCATCCATAGAATAGGGAGTAATTCCATTGCACCTGCCCTCCTGAGTCGCAAATCCCTACTAAATACTGCTGTGGTTACTGACCAATTTAAGGACCATTCCGTGGGCATGGTACTATGTTAAAGCTCTGTGCCAGCCACAGCGGGGAATTTCGTCACAGGCAAGCCCTGGGTGTTGTCTTAAGAGCAATTTACAAATAATGAACGGTAGCAAAAGAAAGCACATTTGGGTTCAAAGTGAGACATGGGCAAGGAGCAGACGTGCTGAGTAAGAACGCAGGCGGCCTCCCGCTTCGGAATGGGAACCTGTTGGCTCCAGCGAGGCCTCTTTCAGCTCACGTCTGAGCGGCTCAGGCCGAGACAGGCTCTTACTGGGGGTCTGGGACAGACCAGCTGGGCGGACAGCTTTTACATCCACAAACTCCCCGCGTGCAGCCCATCAATCCAGGGTGGTGTTTCCTCCCGAGACATCTCAGACGCAGCTGTCTTGGCAAGTTGCATATCGCAGTTGAAATCATAGGTTCAACTCGGCCGCTATCCTCCGGGTAAGGCGGGCCTCTCACCTTTCCCCCGTCTCTGTCGTTTAAAAAGGTCAGCTTCTCATTTTAGCTGTTCACAGAATATCTTAGGAAAAATCTCTTCTCACACTTCTCCACTCACTTCCTCAGGGTTTCTGATTTCAGGGTGTCCCTGGGGCTCAGGCCGGCTGGTTAGAAGTGAGGGCGGGTCGGACGAGTTTGCAGTTTCTTGCAACGTGGTTTAAACCTGACCGCTACGTACAAGGAGAATGAACCCAAGAACCTTATGTTGTTGCTTTTAGACATTACTATATGATTGACTTTTTCTGTGCTTTATTTTTACTGAAACACTTCATTTCAGACCTGGCTGGTGGTGTGGCTCAGTGGTTGAGCGTTGACCTATGAACCCGGAGGTCAAGTTTGTCCCAGTCAAGGCACATGCCCGGGTTGCAGGCTCGATCACCAGTAGGGGGCGTGCAGGAGGCAGCCGATCCATGATTATTTCTCATCAATGTTTCTATCTCTCTATCCCTCTCGCAAAAATCAATAAAAAATATTTTTGAAAAAAGGATTAGCATAATAGCAGGAATAACTGCACTCATTGAGCTATAACTCTGTTGTCATGCCTTTCAGTGGGATATCTGTCAGTCATTTCTGATGGATGGGAACGTTCATGCATAAAATGAGATAGGTGACCGTGGCCCTGTCCCTTAGCACATACAAAGCCACGCTATGTAAGAGCAACCTGTTGGAGCAGGTTCTCCCATCTCCTGGGATTTTCTGAATTTTCCTGTTTTCATTTTATTGTTCTCCATCCCCTTATTCTGAGTGAGAACGTGCATTTTCTCCTCCACGGGAGATCACTGGCCCAAGTGTGCTCATCCACCAGGCTCAGTGTGGTCAGGGTAGAGGAACAAGGAGTGAAGTGCAGGGCGGGCCAGTGCTGTTGACAGATACATACACTCCCTCGGTCTGCAGATCGACTCAGAGACTGGGAAGGCCTCAGCTTTGAAGAGGAGCCAGGGGATAGAGCTCTGTCCTGGCCTCGCCCACCCTCGCTCTCTGAGTGATGGGTTGACACTATTGCCCTCTGTCAGTGTTACTGTTTTTGTCACCCCTGGAAACCAAAGCAGCACAAAAATTAAAAACACAGCAAACAAACAATAAAACCCCACCATGAACTCAAAAACAAACGAGTTCCCTCTGAAGGTTCTGTAAGTGGATTCTCCCCCAAATGTGGCTCATTTCTCGTTGGTCTCAGAGCACAGGGTGGGGCAGCCCTGCCTGTTTGTCTCTGAAGAATATTACCTAGTTTTGAACATGTTATATACTCCAAAACCTATCCTTTCACTGTGGCAAGAACATTTCGCTTCTCTTCATTTACTTTTCCCCAAAATATAAAATACACACCACACTGCAGGAAGGACCCCTCCATACATCCCTGCTTCTGATTTTCTGTCTTTTCCCCCTTTTCTGATGCTACTTTATGAGCATATCCATGAGGATTTCCACAATCTTATTAATATTTTATATTTATTGTCAGTCTCTTGAGCCACCCTAGAAACATATATTATCTCTGTGCAAGATTTAATCTCACCCTTTAGTGATTCATATTCTCAATGGTATGCTTCCTACTTGGGGGAAAAAACACACACAGCAAAAAAAAAAAAAAAAATCCTTCTTCTCCAGATTAAAGCATTCTGAGCCCAGCTGAAGTTCCAGGACTCGGCCAGGAGTGGGTCGAGGACAATGATGTTATTTATACTTTGTCCTCCAGGGATACAGAGTTTTCCACAGAAACTTTTGGAATTATTTAGCTCACCTCCTGTATTTATACTCCTTTTGAAGTGCCTTAAAATATAGACTTTAATTAAATTAAAAACGTAAGCCAGACTGATTTAACTTTGCACGGCCTCATAGGCAACGTTTGCTGGGCAAGCAGATATGATAAACTCAATATCATGGGATCGATCGGCCTGTCAATGAGAACAAATTATGTTTTAATATTTCAGCAGTGTAGCCACATACCAACTGTTCATGTGCTAATCGAAAGTGATTGTTATCTGTTCAAAAACGCAATCAACAGAGCTCATTTGGAAATAATGTTGGCTAACTCTGAGTAACATAAACTCCAAAAACATGAGCCTGATTGATTGATTGATTTAATTATCACTGAGGATATGTTATTTTTATTGATTTTAGAGGGGGGGGGGAGAGAGAGAGATATGTGTGAGAGAGACATCTATCAGTTGCCTCCTATACATGCCCTGACTAGGGATCAAACCCGAAACCTTTTGGTATACTGAACGACACTCCAACCACTGAGCCACCAGACCAGGGTAAGCCTGATTTATTTTTTAAAATTATTTTCCTGTGCTGATTCTATAATATTTTAAATTAGTCCTTCACCTAGCCAGAGCTTTTGGCTCCAACCCCACAATAGCGCTCTCAGTTTGCTCTATAGCATATGCAGTTCAAAGCATCTAGCTAGATCTGGATAGCAGACAGGCCCCATTCAGATATTAGCTCTGTCTTTTCCTTGCTGTGTAACCTATGGAACAAACATTCAATCTCTTTAATAATATTACTTAGCGCAATACCAGGAAATAACAACTGTACTTATTGAGCTATAGCTCTGTTTTAGTAACTTTCAATGGGGCCAGTCATTTCTGATGGGGGGGGGGGGCGAGTTCATGTATAAAATGTGTCAGGGGACCTTGGCCCTGGTCCTTCGCTCTGTACAAATGCTCATAATGTCACAGCCGCCTGTTGCATCAGGTTCTCCCACCTGGAGACCAGGTGCAAAGCGTGGTGAGTTTAATACAGGGGTGGGCAAACTTTTTGACTCGAGGGCCACAATGGGTTCTTAAACTGGACCGGAGGGCCGGAACAAAAGCATGGATGGAGTGTTTGTGTGAACTAATATAAATTCAAAGTAAACATCATCACATAAAAGGGTACGGTCTTTTTTTTTTTTTTTTTTTTAGTTTTATTCATTTCAAACGGGCCGGATCCGGCCCGCGGGCCATAGTTTGTCCACAGCTGGTTTAATAGAAGATCAGGTGTCCCTGGTGGTCCAAGGCCAGTGTTTTGCTGCTTTAAATAGGGTTGTCATCATCATTGCTTTTCTTTTTTTTTTTCCTTATTAAATTTTTAGATATATGTCCTTATCCCCACATTACTCCCCCAACCCCCCACTCATGCCCTCATCATCATTGCTGTTCAAAAAGCATCTTATCTTCCTGCAGTTGAATCTTAATAGTTTCACCTGCAAATATTCAGCCTGTGATTTAGGAACCCTTCCTATACAGTGGGGCCTTGACTTATGAGTGCCCCTACTAACGAGTTTTTTGAGATACCAGCTATCTCTTGGCCGATTTTTTGCATTGTGTTGACAGAGTAATTTGAGTTAACGAGCTCCTTAATGAGCTCGGTCTCAGAACGAATTAAACTCCTAAGTCAAGGCCCCACTGTATGCAAATCAACTGAACAGTAGAACCACCAGTTGCTATGACTGATCACCAGGGGGCAGATGCTCAATGCAGGGGGAGTGCTGCTCAGCCAGAAGCTGTGCTCACAGCTGGCAAGCGCAGTGGTGGTGGTGGGAGCCTCTCCTGCCTCTGCGGCAGCGCTAAGGATGTCTGACTGCTGGCTTAGGCCCCCTCCCCCATCAGTCAGACATCGCCCAAGGGCTCCCAGACTGCAAGAGGGCACAGGCTGGGCTGAGGGACTCCCCACCAAGTGCGTGAATTTTGTGCACCAGGCCTCTAGTACAGCAGTTTTCAACCTGTGGGTTGTGACCCCTTTGGGGGTTGAGCGACCCTTTCACAGGGGTCGCCTAAGACCATTGGAAAACACATATATAATTACATATTGTTTTGTGATTCATCACTATGCTTTAATTATGTTCAATTTGTAACAATGAAAATATATCCTGCATATCAGATATTTACATTACGATTTGTAACAGTAGCAAAATGACAGTTATGAAGTAGCAACGAAAATACTTTTATGGTTGGGGTCATCACAACATGACGAACTGTATTAACCCTTTGTGGTCCAATTTTATTTTTGGAATTTAAACAGTCTGATCCAAATTAATTGACAGGATTGAACTTACTGACAATGCATATAATTGCAGTGGTTTGCGGTGTCGACCTCAGGTCCAGTGCCTGGTCTGTCGAATCAGCCTGGACGTTGGGCTGAAAAGGGTTAAAGGGCCGCGGCATTAGGAAGGTTGAGAACCACTGCTTTCGTATCTCTATAATGTCTTTGTTTTTATGTCCTTAGTCCTCCACTTTCATATGGTGGAGGTGGTGGTTGCATTTGCTCGCCTTTGAAGATCTTTAAGATAAACTGCCATGACCCCAGGAATTAGATAGACATGCCTTAGTCTGGAGTTTAAACTTTAAAAAAGTAGGGAGCGTAAAAGAACAACCTGCTTTCCTGGATCTTCTCTTTGTTTGATTAAGTAATGCTTATCCAGTGCTTACTGATATTATGATTCCCATTTTACAGATGAAGAAACTGAGGCCCCCGGGTTGAATGTCTTGTGCAGCTCACACAGCTTGTAAGGGACAGAGCCAAGACTCACACAGGGCACGTTGCCTCTTGAGCTGGACTTTGTGAGCTTTGGCCTGTCTTGCTTCCTTCTGTAATAAAAACAAAACAAACACTCCAACCCCCTTTGTTTTATTTCCTCATTTGGGATTCCTTCCGTCTCTTCAATGAACCCGAATTAATAGGTTCCTGCCAGTCTGACCCACCTCTCTCCAATCTGCAGCTCGGTTTGGTGCAACTTACTGTAGGTTGCCCAGGAATTCCTGAGAGCTCCCCCTTCTCCAAACACCTTCCTAAAATTATTCCATCAGGGTTCTTCGTTTGTTGGGCAGGGTTGTATAAACAACACACATTTCTTTCTTTCCAAATTAATAACCTTTTGTCACATGGATACAGGATATAAATATAGATTGTAATTAGATGGTTTGTTTTTTCATTGTTGAATTTTAAGGGAGTTTTATAATTCTGGATCCAAGTCATTTAGCAAATACGTGTTTATAAATATTTTCTCCCTGTCTGTGGCTTCTCACTTTCTCAGCAGTGTCAGGGCAGAAGTTTTTCATTTTCATGAAGTCTGATTTATCAATTTTTTTATGGATTATGCTTTTGATGTGTCTAAAAAGGCATTGCTCAGACCAAGGTCACCTAGATTTTCTCCTATTTTAGCTTCTAGGAGTGTTATAGTTTTGTATTTTACATTTAGATATATGATCCATTTTAAGTTAATTTTTGTGAAACTATATATATATATATATTTTGCCTGTGGATTTTCAGTTGTTCCAGCACCATTGGTTGGAAAGATGGTCTTTGCTCCATTGTTTTGCCTTTGGTCCTTTGTCAAAGATCAGTTGACTATGTTTATGTGGGTCTATTTCTGGGCTCTCTATTCTGTTCCATTGATCAAATTGTCTATTCTTTCTCCAATACCCCATTGTCTTGATTACTGTAGCTTTATTCTAAGTCTTAAAGTCAGGTAGCGTCAGTTATCTGACTTTGTTCTTCCCCTTCAATACTGTGTTGGCTATTCTGGGCCTTTTGCCTTTCCATATAGATGTTAAAATCAGTTTGTCAATATCCACAAAATAGCTTGCTGAGATTTTGATGGGGATTGTGGCGAATCTATAGATCAAGTTGGGGAGAAGTGACATTTGGACAATGTTGAATCTTCTTCACATACATGGCACATATCCCCACTTATTTAGATGGTCTTTTGGTTTCTTTGTTATCAAAATTTTATAGTTTTCTTCATTACAGATCTTGTACACAATTTTTTAAAGATTTACCCCTAAGTATTTCTTTTTTATTTTGGTACTAATGCAAATGGTATTGTGTTTTTAATTTCAAATTCTAATTGTTCATTGTGGCATCTTATAAAGAAGTTACTCCTGTACATCATATATACAGTAGATGTTCAAGATCATATATGTTACAGAGTATTGCTGGATTTGAGGCTATGGGAATGACCGTGGATAGCTCATGCTATATAGTGGATTAGACCATCTTGCCTACACACATGGGCATGGCTATGCAGCCGCAGTCAACTACCAAACTCCTCCCCCCCAAAACATCACCACAGAGAGGAGCTGAGCATATGTCCTGAGGACAGGCCCTGCTAGAGAGAGAGAGAGAGAGAGAGAGAGAGAGAGAGAGAGAGAGAGAGAGAGAGAGAGAAACGAACGCAAGAGAAGCAGAGCCAGCCTCCCCATATGATTAAGTCGCTTCTTTTCTCAGGGGTGGGAGCAAGTCCAGGGCCTGAGAGACGCAAAGGTCAGGAGCAGGGAGGGACAAGGAACCAGTCCAAGCAGAAGCTGTCTGGAGACTGCAGATATAGAAGCAGGAGACTGCAGAATAGAAATTTTCTCCAAAATTCCACACTAGTCCCTCCAGTTTGAAAATATATATATTAAAAAAATCAAGATAAAAAACAAAAGCTAAAAGTGGCCTCAAAACATAATTTGCTGTGTGTTTGGTGGTATGTGTGTGTGTTTATACATCCCTTATATCATGTATATCAAACTTTCATGAAATTAGTTCTAAGTTATTATATTATATTATCTCCTAAGGTCTGGGACTCTTAGATACATGGTGTTTCACCAGGAATTCTGCTTTTTTTTTTTTTAAGGGGCCATTTACTAATAAATTATTAATCACTTAATGTGAACCCAAAAAATCACAAATAAGAATTTGGAATGTACTTACTTGAGGCAGGGGGTCCCACGGGGGTGAGGCCGACGGAGTCCTAACGAAGCATGTCTGACTCCGGAGACTGGTTCAAGACGCAGATCTGAGTTTATTGTTTAAGTGCAGCAACATATATAACATTCCGGACCAATCAGAAGTTTACACCATCCTTAGGGCAACCAATGGTAGGAAAGATAGGGTACTATGTAGGGGCTCTAGGGGGCTTACTCAGGCAGGCGCTGCCACTTCCCGGTGTGCCAAGCAAGCTTGTATAGGCGGAGTGTGCTCACGCCATTGCATCTGCCACTGCACTGAGATAAATCTCCTGAGCTCTTCCCACACTTACTATGTCATCACCAGAGTTCAGTGTGTGTGTGTGTGTGTGTGTGTATACATATATATATATATGGTATTGTGTGTATATATATATATATTTGAAAAGAGGATTGATGATAACATACATATTTTTTATAATCTGCTTTTGAACACCATATATCTTGAAACTTTCTACCTCATTAAATCATTTTACAAGGTAACTATTAACGCCTGAGTAGCGTTCCATTATATATATATACCATAATTTATTAAGCCCACCCCCTATTGTTTGATTATTGGGCTGTGTATACATTTTGCTCTAAGTTAGACAACCCTGTAAGAAACATCGATGTTCATAAATCTTTTCACAATTGTCTACTTATTTCCTCAAGTCACAACCCTAAAAATAAACTCTCTGCATCCGTAGGTCGGCCCATTGTGGAATCTTTTGGAAGAACATTTTGTCAATCTATGTTCTCACTTGCAACTATTAATGAATTGATTCTCCTAGTTTCTGTTACTCACTGCAGCTAGATTTGCCACCTTTGCAAATTTTTTACAGCCATTTTGGTTGTGCTTAGACCACGCACACAGGATTTTGCCAGACAGCATGGTGCTGGCGGTGTTTTTCTCCAACTTCCTAAACTCCCCGGAGGAGCTGGGACTGCTTCTTGGGCTAAATGCCGTACGGAGAGAAACTCCTGAAGCTCTGAAGTACGCTTTGCCCAGATCCTGATAGACAGCAAAGTCGGTGGTGTGACAAATGGCATCTGACATCCAGGAAGGAACACATCCTGAAAAATAAATCCATATCTCTGATCCATCTCTAATTTCAGGGGACAGGCTCTTGTGCAAGATCCATATCTGCCCTGTGCCTCCCACAAACACCAAGCCTTAGTTCTCTGGCCCTGTCATCAGCTCAGCTGAAGCCCAGCTGCAGCCCAGCCTGAGTGAAATTTTGTTCCCATAAAGAGCCCTGACATACTGCTCATTTAAAACTGATTTCTAAGGAGGAAATGTCAGTTTGTAAGCCATCATTTTTAAAAACACACATTTTCACTGGTTTTTAAAAGTGGACTTTAAAAAATCTGTTTTTGCAATTACATATGTATTATGGTTATCATCTAACAAAATATATATGTATTATATGTATATATAAAATCTCCATCAGTGTGTTTGGGCTATTTGAGAAGAATATTTATAATAGACATTTAGGTTCTTAGGACCTTTCTTATGAGTAATGCAAAAAAGCAAAGTGCTATTAAAAATTACATATATGTTCATTCCTTTTATAGACATTACTAGAGGCCTGTTGCACGAAATTCGTTCAAGAGTAGGCCTTTCTTCCCCAGGCTGCCAGCACTGGCTTCCCTCTGGCACCCGGAACCTGGGACCCGGGACCCGGGCTTCCCTCACAGCCCTGGCTTTGTCCGGAAGGTCGTCTGGAAGGATGTCCAGAAGGATGTCTGATCTAATTAGCATATTACACTTTTATTGTTATAGATTGAGTTCCTATTATGTGCCAGCTTGTATTTGGTACGAGAGGTAGTAAAGTAAATAATATTTGGATCCCAAAGTTAAGAATCTTCCAATAGGTGTGAAAAAAAATGCTTAATGTCATTACTCATGTAGAGGGCCTCTTCCTTAGGCAGAGAAATCAAATAGAAACCACAATGATATAACCCTTAAACTCATTAGGATGACTACAATAAAAAAGATGGACAATAATAAGTGCTGCCAAGGCTGTAGAGGAATGAGAAACCTCATGGTCAATTGTGAGATGGTACAACCACTTTAGACCACAGTTTGGCAGTTCCTCAAAATGTTAAATATAGAGTGACGATGTGACCTAAAGATTCCACTCATAGGTATATACCCAAGAGAACTAAAAATATATGTCCACACAAAATCAGTACATGAATACACATGGCAGCATTATACATAAGAGTCCCAAAGGAGAAACAACCCAAATTATCATTAACTGTGATACCCCATATAATAGAATATTAATTGGCAACAAAAAGCAATGATATACTATAACATGATGCCCTTTAAAAAATATGCTAAGTGAAAGAAGTCATGCACAAAAGTCCACCTATCGTGATTCTATTATATGAAACTAGAGGCCCAGTGCACGAAATTCATGCAGTGGGGTGGGGATGGCGGGGGGGGGGGGAGTGCCCCTTAGCCTGGCCTGCACCCTCTTGCAATCTGGTTTAGGCCAGGTCCTGCAGGAATCACTGCAGGATTGGGCCTAAAACAGCAGTTGGACATCCCTCTCACAATCCGGGACTGCTGGCTCCTAACCACTTGCCTGCCTGCCTCATCACCCCTAACCACTGTGCCTGCCTGCCTCTTCACCCCTAACTGCTCTCCTGCTTGCCTGATCACCCCTAACCACTTTGTCTGCCTGCCTGATTGCCCCTAACTGTTCATATCCCTGCCGGGCTGATCGCCCCTAACCACTCTGCCTGCCTGATGGCCCTTATCTGCTCGCCTGCCTGCCTGATCGCCCCTAACTGCCTCTGCCTCCCCCACCCCCACCCCCCGGCGTGGCTTCATCCGGAAGGACATCTGGAATGACGTCGGAAGGTTCGGCTGCCCAGTCTAATTAGCATATTATGCTTTTATTATTATAGAAGTACAGAATGAGGAAATCCACAGAGAGAAAGTAAGTTCTTGAGATTGGGGGGTGTAGAAGTGATAATGGTGTGGGGTTAGTTTTGCAGGTGATAAAAATAGCCTAAAATTAGATAGTGGTTATCAGTGTACAACCTCATGATTACATGAAACACCATTGAATTGGACTCTTTGAAAGGATGAAATTTATGATAGGGGAGTTATATCTCAATAAACATCTTCTTTAAAAAAGAAACTCCCAGTACAATATAATTCACTCCACCAGTAGAGTAGGTTTAAAACAAGGTGGGGAAGGGTTTCATGAAGGTACTAATATCTGCTTTAAATATTCAAGAATGAGGAGAAGTCAAGTTCATTGAAGGGAGCAGGAAAGAACATCGAGGTAAAGGGAGTAAGACAAACATTAACAGTAGGTATGAAATAAATATTTTTGAATGAATATATTTGGAGAATTATATTCTTTGAATATGTCTTGAGAACTCCCTCTTCAGATTCTAAGATAATTGGGGACATGACTAAGCAATGTGACCAAACTGGGTTGGGAACCACTGTCCTTCGGTAGATTGCACAATGACAAAGTTATTGTCCTGTTAGTTTCCTCGGACATAAAACTCCTGTACATTTCTCTGCCCATCTGACTGGACCAATCTCTGATGAGCTCTTAGAATGGAGCCCTGTTATTCTTTTTATCCTAGTCTGTGTCTACACTGTGGACTTAGGTCTATAAACGCTGTACATTTTCTAAATTATGTATAATGTTTACAGAATCCATAGTAGCCTCTTCTATTCCTAGATTTCAAGAACTTTTAAACAAGCTAAATGTTCAAAATATATTAAAATAGATGCAAAAAACAAAAACCCTCACAGTTTGAATACCAGTAAGTTTTCAGCTATGGAAAAATTTAGTTGAACCCAAGAATGTAGCAGATGGCAATTAAATGGTATTAGTTACTACACAATTTAACTTAAAAAAATTTAACTTGCATACCATTCCATACAACTGATTATTTTTAAGAAGAAGATTTGGGTCTGGCATGATAACAAGAACCAGCCTGATTAAAGATGTCGTACCTGTGAGAAACTGTCAGTGGTTTGCAAACATGAAGAGAAGAGAATAGGTGTCTGAGAGGTGGGTTAGAAGGTAATAGGATTTTGCCCTACTATGGAAAATTTAAGCTACAGATCAGAAAGCTTTTATGTGATATGGCCTTTGAGTGACAGATGTCGATAGGAGTTGAACGGTGGTGAGGTCAGTATGGATTTTCCCCCCCCAGGTCTCTCTTCTGCCTTTCCCTGTCATGAGAGTTGTCAATTTCAAGTCACTTACATACATTCATCTATTTTACTGCATCTGTAGGTTTAAGAAGAGCAATGCAGTTATAATAATTATTTGTGTTAAAATTTCTTCATCTCTCTGCATGCCAGGTTGTGAAATGCTTTGCACACTGTTAAAAGCGTCTTGCTGTAAAAATTGGTTAATAACCTGCAAGAAATGTTTTTCAGACATTTGGATAATTCCATCTCATCTTGTGTTTTATGCTTCCTTTAATGAAGAAATTATTTTTGATTAAAAGATTTTCATTTACTCCATTGTATATTTTTCATCTGACGTAGAGAAAAATCAATTATTCTAAGAGGGAGGTTATTCCTGGTAGTTCATTTAAGTAAATCCTACTAAGTTAAATGGCCGTGAGTATTTTCTCCTTATTTATCTACTCTAAGGAAAGTGCTGTAATGTCTAGAAGTGGAATATAACCTGCTGTTGAGGAAATGGCATTGATTTTTCTGTCGGTTAAGGACTGCTACTTGGAATGCAGGAATAATATGTTAACTTCTACTTTATAAAATTTACTTGATATGAATTATTCTAGAATAGGAGAAAGAGGTGCTTACTCCCATGTTTGATATAACCAGCTTATACTTGACGTAACAAACACTCAAGTGAGTATAGAGAAAAGGTGCTAAATTTGGAATAATAATAACCAAAATAATAGCCTATAATTCTCCTGCATATAGTGCTTTGAAATATATAAAAGACTTGTACATACATGTCGTAATTTAATTATTAATGCATCAGTTTCACATAGTGAGGCACTTGGATGGCTGAAAGAGAAAGACTGCTTCCATAATGTAAATTAAATTATAGTATACATTTTAGTGCTTGTCTGTATTTGATCCAAATTCCTAATGCACCTATATCTCTTACATTTCATGAAGCACTAACATTTGATTATGGGGTTCCACAAAACTGTCAAAATATATACACTACCAAAGTATAAAAACTAGCAAAATATATGAACTTCTCAAGGGTAAGGAGCATATCTTATTTTTCCATGCATGTCCAAATGTTAACATGACACGATCAGCAACTATTTGGTGTTCTGTTGTTATCCAAGGAATTAAATAGGGAGGGCATGTCTGTTGGAAATATAGGGGGTTCCCCAATAGCTCCTCTCACCCCCAGCTGATTCAGGTCTAATTGGGAGAGATAAGGAGTGAGGCAGGAGCTCTTGGTGGATGTGGTCAGTTGTGCAATAATGATGTCTTCTCTCTCTCTCTCTCTCTCAATATATATATATATATATATATAAAACTTTAGAGAGGAAGGGAGAGATCGAAACATCAATGATGAGAGAGAGTCATTGATTGGCTGCTTCCTGCATGCCCCACACTAGGGATCAAGCCCACAACCTGGGCATGTGCCCTGACCGAAAATTGAACTGTGACCTTCTGGTTCATAGGTCAACACTCAACCACTGAGCCACACCAGCGGGGGCTAATGTTCTGTCTTAATGAGGAGGTGTCCAGTTTCTCCCCTTACTCTTCACCATTGACCCAAAGCATTGTGTCTTGTTTGTAGGTTGTAGGATTGTCATTGGTCTTCCTGTCAGAATAGCACGCAGGTCTCCAGCAGTGAGTCTCTTTAAAAGTGGGGGTGGGGAGAAGCTTGGAGATGTTTCCTTCTTGCTTTAAGCCAGGGGTGGGGAACCTTGGTTCTGACAAGGGCCATTTGGATATTTATCATATCATTGGCAGGCCACACAAAATTATCAACTGAACAATTAGCCTGCTCTATTTGGTCAAACATTTAATGAATCCACCCCTATTGCCTTGGCAGGGCCAGACCAAATGATTTCTCGGCCTTATACGGCCCGTGGGCCAGACCTTCCCCACCCCTGCTGTAAGCCCAGCAGTACAAACACAAGCATGTTTTGCAGCAGGTCGGTCCCCAGAGATCTGTTGTGACAAACTTCCAAAAGTGAAAAATCTTTGTTTCCATTTTAGCAGGGAAATTATACGCATTGAATCTAAAAAGGAGGATAAAGATTCTAGTTGTTATATGTGAAATGCAAATAAGATCTAGTTGAACCTGATGCAACTCATTTTGAAATGCAGGAGCAAGTAATTTGACTCTGCCTAAATTATACCGTGAAACTTACTTGATGTGACAAAGAGGCCCTTTGACTTACACATAGTTTATATTTTGAAAGGCTTTTCCTGATCCCATTTGTTAGCAAATCTGATGTGACACTTTCAATGAATTAGGGCATAGCATCTTGGTAACTTATTGTTTCCCTTCTATTTCTATCATAATTGCTTACTTCTTCCAACCCTCTCAACACTCTCACATTTCTTACACTTGTATTAGGGCAAATAACTCCCAAATAAGCAGCAAGGCCCTGGATATGTAGACTAACACATAACTCAGTGGCTAAAACGGATATGATGATGATTGTTCTAACCCTTTGTGCTGACAGTAAAGGTCATGTTTCTTGCGCTGTCATTGCTTTCCTTTAGCCACAAGACTCTTCTCATGGCCTCCAACTAGATTTTTAAATTTTTAATATACAAATAGATGGAGAAACTATAGCCACTGGGGAAGGAAAATGCTTACAGGGAAACTGAGTTTGGTCAGAGCACATGTACAACATCTCACTGCATGTAGTACCATGCGGAATACTGTTCTACACAATTACACCGACGTGCTCTTGGAAACTAGAAGTATGCCCTATAAATCAGACTATGTGAAGCATGTGAAAGAATTACAGGGGGCAGAATCAAAATATCAGTCCACTCCAGAATAAGGTCTATGATGTCACCTCTAGGTTACTTAATAATATATGCATTTGGGGGAGTAGACAGGAGTAATATTCATCTTGGGAATCAAAAGCAGAATTTAGCCATTACAGATCTTAGTTGAGCTGGGTTGACAAGAAATTATCAGTAATTTCATACCAATTTATACTGTTCAGAAGGAAACGCTTCTTTCCACCCCTATTGTTGCATTCACAGTCATGTAACTCCTGCCTCTTCTTCATACTTTTACCCTTTTCTTACTCTAGGGAGGTGGAGTAACTAGCCAAATGGGAAAGTGTAAAGTGTGGGGGAGGGGATGAGCAACTTAGTTCCATCTTGGGAACAAGCTGCTCACAGGTCATTGCAGTTTCTTTCCTCATCATCCCCCAGCCCTGCCTGGGAGGGGCCAGGCAAGTCTACCTGATTCTCTCGTTCAGTCAGCAGGTCAATGTGACCGACAATACTGTCTATGATATATTGCCCAACTTATCCTCTATCAGTCATAAAAGGGACATTTTGCTTTTATCTGCTGACTCTTGTCTTCTCCCTCAATTGGTTCAGAATTCATGGGGGCAAGAGGAAAGCTATTTATTATTTTCCTTTTTCATCAGTAGCAGCATCACTCAGCCATTCTATTTTTGTATTTTGTTTGTTGTCCTTCTCTTGTGGGATCACAAACCCAACTACCGCTTGTAAAACACACGGAGACATGTATTATATAAAAAAAATGTGCTCCTGCCTCACATCTGCAGTTCCCACAGGTGCCACTGTGCGCCGGATAATACACACTTACTTCTTAATTCAGCTCGTCTGCCGTGCATTTCTCCGGCCGTTTCCACGCAGTTGCTTTACTGTGTCCTGTCTGGTGCATTCCACCTCTCTGGGACATATTTTAAGTTTGTCTTCCACATTCACTTGGCAGCAAGAGCTCTTCTTGTTGCATTTCTAGCTGTCAAGATTGCCAGAATGTTTAGAGAGAAGCTTCATCTATCATTTCTGTTATCATAATTTCAGGTAGTTTGCTGAATTTATCTCTCCAGACAGGGTATAAAGAAGAGCAGAGCCAAAACAAGCAAACAAACAAACAACCACAACGAATGGAGAAGAACCTATGGACAACCACATCGTGAGAACACTGAGTTCTCTACTCAGGATAGCTTATCCTGTTTTGCGACAGCAAAGATCTCCTTGGCCATGATAGACTTATTTTATTGTATCCTGTGGCTACACATTTTGAATTTATTCTGAATGCCATTGTGGATGCTCCTCAAATCGATATTGTGAATCTATTTCCATGTATAGAAGTTGACATCACCTTTAGGTCTGTTTTGCTCTCCACTTCCTTGAATTGCCCCAACACAATCCAGCGTTTCTGTTGACTGTGGCAGAAAAACCTCCTTTGGTTTGTTAATTATCACAGATGGGTCCTAATGGATGCTTTATTTAGGATTTTGGTTCAACTAGTTGATTTTTAAATATCAAGTTCTGAATGGGATTACTGTAAAATTTACTCTGTTTTGTGGGATCAAATGACTCAATGGCCATCCTATTGCCAGTGCTAATGCTGAGTCACCTTGGCCACATCTGTGTGGTCCAACAGTTCAGTTCAGCAAACATTCCTTGAGTGCTTATTATGTGCCATAAATGGTGCTAGACCAGAAACAAATGCATGTTCCTTTTGGTGTCAATCAAGTAACTAGTTACTTTTAAAGCAATTTAGCTTACTGGCTCTCTAAAAATACATTTATCTGTGCAGGGACTAACTTCCCTGTTCCATCCAACCTACAGCCAATGTCATGCTCCTTCTTGTTTATTTAAAGAATGTCTGGGTAGAGATCCTTTCCTGAGACTGCCAAGAGGGCTGGTTAGAAGGAACATCCATGGATGGGCAATTTGGGGATTAAAAGTAGTAAATGAAAAAAAATTAATTCCTACTTTATTTCCCACAGGCACTAACATGACTTAGTGTATGGATGTCTCTGTGCTTTATGTTTCATTGGGTTTCCATTCCGTGAGGTAGAGCCACATGCAGGTGTGGAAGCATCCAAATCAAAGGAATGAAGTGCACAGGTTCTGTTGGTAATTTAGTAAGTTGGAAGCTATTTAAATCATAAGGAACTATAAAAAAATACAAGTAAGGGTCTCCATTCATCTGCATCTTTGTAGTAACCGATGGTTGTTTTATTGAAATACACATTAGTCTCCAGCCCAGTAAAGCAGGAGTTGGACCAGTGGTTCCGTTCTACTTATGAGCAATGTCTTTCCCCCCTCGGTTTGGGCAGGGCAGGGAGGGCGAGAGCTTCAAAAAATGCTGGTTCCGTGTGAGAAGTCTGCCGGGAAACTTGAGTTCTCTGAAACAGATTGCTGCTTATAATACCCGAGACGGGCCAGGATGCACTCAGAGTTCTGCTTTAAGACCTGAAGATGAGTCTGGCTGGTGGGCCTATTTATAAAGTAAAGCTTTTGATAAAAAATGTATCTTGCAGCACATCTGGTCTGATTTAGCAGAGTCCACAGAAACAGTGTATTTGCCTTCGAAGCCTCATCTCCAGGGGTTTGGGCGTACTGAATTATCCATGGACATTATCTAGACATGAATAATACAATGTCCTTGCCTTTATTAGCTCCCCAAATCACTAGTCATGAGCTTTTATTTTTGATGTGTCATGTTACTTTTCTGATGAGTCATGTTTCATTACATCGTCTTTGGCAGGGAAGAGGCATGTCATTTTGCTGAAATGAGTTACAGCCGGACACTAAAGCAAGGCACATGATAAAGTACCTGGTTAGAAAAATCACCTGATCAATAGGCCTAAAATATCAAGCAGCTGCCGTGGAAGGTACGGAATGTTCACAGTGCGATGGAGCAAAGAAGTCCCATGCAGGGTGAAGTCCCATTCACTCTGTAGTCTCTGTAAGGACTGAAAAACCGGTTGTTCCTTTCTCACACTCTTCCAGTGTATCACTGGGTTTCAAAACAATAAATCAATAAATCTTCCCAAAATGTCAAACAACATGTTATACTGAAAAGAACCCAGCTTGGAGTCAGAAACATTTGGGTTCGAAATCCAGACAGGCAATTTACCAGTTCTGACTTCAGCCAAGCTAGCTCTGTTCTCCTGGCTTCTATCTCCTTATATGTAGAACTTAGTAAAGTTACTGTGTGTTTTGAAAGAAATAACAGATGGTTGCCCTGGCCAGTTTTTCCCAGTAGTTAGAGCGTTGGTCCATGGACCAAAGGATCTCAGGTTTGATTCCTGGTCAAGGACATGTACCTCACTTTCAGGTTCCCCAGCCCTGGTAGGGATGCGTGTGGGAGGCAACCAATCGATGTGTCTCTTTCACATTGATGTTCCCCCCCCTCCCTCTTTCTCTTTTCCACTCTCTCTAGAAATCAATGGGAAAAACATCCTTGGGTGAGGATTTAAAAAAAGAAAGAAAGAGAGATAGCAGATGGAAGATGCCTAATATGATGTCTGTGGAGTCAGAGAATAAGTGGGAGGGACTTTTATGCTTGTTTCTTGTTATCCTGCCTCTCCTAGATCTAGATTGCAGGATGTCTCTCTCCATGTGTTGTATTTATTCAACCCAGTCAACATTTCATGTCTCTTGGTAGAGTATCTCATGAAATTGTGTGAAAACATGGCATAGGACCAAACTAAGAGTCAGAACCACTCACCCGGTATGCCCATTTTGACCTATCTAGAATTTCCTTTTCTCTGTAATGTGTAGGAATTAGGGATCATCCCGAAGGTCCTGCCAGCTCTGACTTGCTGTAATTTTATGATTTGAACTTTTGAGAGAGGTAATGCCAGATTGAGGAAAGGCTGGGTCCCTGGTTACCCCTTTAATATGAATAGAAGCCAGTTAATGTCCAGTGTGTGGAACAAACCTAATTGATGAAAGATTCCCATAGTCAGAGAAGACTTAGAAGATAGCACACTGGCTGGGGAACACAGTAAGGATGTAAGTGAATGGTCAAAGAGAGAAAATAGTGTCGGATTTGATGGTGACTTCTTATCAGCATGGGAAATCAGCATAGGCATGTTGGAAAGAAAGCTAAGTTCTTTTGTACAGAAATTAAAGTTATCTAAAATGATGGCTAATTGATACCTATACCAAAAGCTTGCTGTGAATGACACGGAATGCTAAAAATTAAGACTAGCCATTGTTAGTTTTAGGGTAACACTAGTTAGCCTTAAGGTCTCTTCTTTTATCCTGAAAGTCAGCAATCAGGGTTGTTTGAGAAGCATCAGCAGTGTTCAATATTGAGCATATTTTATGACTGACCTGTTCACCAAACACAGTGGTTATTCTTCAAGGGAAAGCATTTCATAGGGGAGTGAGTATGGGTATTCCCCCAGATGAAGACAGTATCTTTCAGAGGGATCATGTTTTCTGAAACATGAGATCTATGCGGGGTTGGGAACTGAGAGGGGAACTGCTGTACTATTAGAAAGGTGTGTGGGTGGTAGAACCCTGACACTCTGAAGGACTTATTACAGAGTCAGCATTCTGGACACCTTGCTAATGGGTAGCTCCAGCCTTTGTAATAATGTACTTAGCAGCACCCTGGAAGCTTACTTTTCTCTGTAAAATAAGGGATAGTAAGAGTATCTACTTGATAGGAATGCTATATGGATTAAATAAGGTACAGTTTTGCACATAGTATTTCAGAAGTGTAAGCTATAATTAGCAGAAATGATAATCGACTCCCAGGAGTTTTTGGAAACTTTGAGGAAATCCACGTTCCCCAAAGACCTCATATTCCCAAGTCTAAGTAAGGTATTGGTAAATCTTCAACCACATTAGGGTTTGTTGGTTAGATATTCAACCAAGGAGATAGAGCAACTAATAATCCATTAGGAAATTTTCAAGCTGAAGAATAAAACGTTGGTTTACATCCATCTTGAGAGTTGTAAAAACCTGTTGTAGAATGCTTGCTTCTATAATGGCTACTTCAGACATTTCTCTGTCATTTGGTAATAAGAGGGAGAAAACCGTTATGCAGTTTGAAACGGGGATTAAGCAGCAGAAAAGCATTACCAACATCTCAGTTGAGTATACAGACAAGGTCATGAGGGAAGACATAACTGAATTTGAATGAAATCAAACTGGATTTGAAGAGAAGAGAGTTTGTTTCTTGAAGTGACTTGTAAAAAATAAATGACATGGCTCCCTTCAGTCCCACTTTTGTTGTAAATTTCTGCGGTCTCTCACTTTTTAAATGAGGCATCTACTAGAGATTAGTAAAGGCGTCCACAGACACTTCACTGCTTTGACTTCTTTGTCTTTGACTGCTTCAAGACCATCATCTGATTCTCCCTTTCCAGCTCTTCTAGATGTAATATAAGTTTCCCCTAAGTCAGAGAAGTTAAGCCACCCTCACCACGGCCCTTGCAGAGAGAAGTGACCCTCTCTCCTCTGAACACTCCATTCTCAGTGCTTCCCTTCAGGGACCACCCAAGCTCCAGACTCCCCCAGGTGTCACGTGGAGAGAGACACTCTTTATCCTTAAGGTGTCAACAGACAAGTGGACGTGGGCTATTAATCCTGAGTTAGGCAGGAACAGTATCTTTTACAATTCTAAATCCATCATAAATATTATGTCTTGGTGGAATCCACATTGGTGTTGACTGGAGGAGTTTCTTCCCAGACAGTCACTGGGATTTTTAGAGATTGTTTTGAAAGGATTTCATGGTTTCCTGGGGAGTCAGATCCCCTTGACCAGAGCCTGTTGTTTTCCTGATAAAATCCTCTAGTAGAAAAACATAATCCTAATGTACTACCTGACATCTCTTTCATTTCCAGTACTTCCTAGAGTCACCTCATTGGCCCTATATAGCTGTCCATGGATAGAATTAATATCATTCGTAGCTTCAGAGCAAAGGCAGAGCCAGGCCTTCACAAAGAAACTCAGCTCTGGGTTTCTAAATGAGTTTTTCAGAGCCTGTAATAGAGATAATGGCCTGAAAGCTCAAAGGCCTTTTGGTTTGCAAGGGTTCATTCAGCTTATGAGAGAGAATTGTTTGGGGGCCAATCTAAACCTATGGTTGGCCTGGGTATATCTTAGAACTAAGGCTGGGACTCTAAGGTCTTTGGGTTCTATGTTTTTTCTGTGCTCATGTTGAAGCCCAGTGCACTGAATGGGCCAAGGGGAGCAGGTGAAGAGAGGCAGAGGTTTCCTTTAGCTAAAAGCAGTGGACCATGAATATGGTTGGATGCAGGGTTTTAGAAGAAGATGAGGCTGAATGGTCAGAGGTCAGAGGATGACTTGCCCTTCCTGCCATCCTAAGGAATTTGGATTTGATTTGAAAGGGTAACAAGGATCCATTGAAGGATTTATTGCTGGAGAGTAATATAGCAGGTTTTCTCTTCGATTTCTTTGGTAGCAGTGAGGATCATTTGTTAAGAGAGGTGGGTGTTAGGAAGTTAGGAAGTACAATAATCCAGGGATTGCATAAAAGGGAGCCTAAATTAAGGCGATGGAACTGGAGGGGAAAGATGATAATACAAAGTATTTCAGGGTAAAATTTGTGGGACTTCTTAACTAAGGATGTAGGAGAAAGAAAAATAAAGGAGGTTCATGGGATGACCCCCATGTTTCCAACTGAAGTACTGGTTGTCTCATTCATGGAACCATGGAAGCAACGGCAAAAAAAAAAAAGAAGTTGGCATGGTAGGGTGGGGATGAAGATGGTATGAATTCTGGACATTTTAAGTTTGAGGAGGCAGTTGGAAGGACCTGAGGATTTAGGTTTGAGAATCTAAATTGGTGCCAGATGAAGCCAAATGCCTGGGTGAGATTATTACCTGCATACCCTTCCCTCCTCTGAGTCGGTATTGTTTCTGTCTCTTTTTCTAGATGAGAAGTTACCTTAATAATTTCACCCACTATACAATGGCACACATTTGGTAAAGTGCTTTCAGTTTCTTTAAGCTACCGGAGGGAGGTAACTATGCCCATTATTTTCCAAAACTATTTCATGATATGTCTGCGATTCTCTGTAAGCCCTCCAACGTAAGGAAAGAACGGGTATGTCTACGTTCTGAGCATACAAACTACTTTTGCATGCCCAGCCTTCATTTTTGTGATTGAATTCTTAGGGATGAGTTTCAAATTGGATTCAAAGTCTAATTCAAGTCACCACTTTCCAGTGAAGAAATTGGGACCGAACCTCAGTGCCCCTCCAGAAGGTCATCCTCCAACTAGTACCTCATATTTTTCTTTCTCTATTCATTAGAGCTTAGCTATTCCCACCTCTAGTTCTTACTAAATTGTCCATCTTCTCTATCCTGTTCGTTGCTTCTGCCTCAATACCCCTTGCGATATTCTATAGAACAAACTCTCACCCAGTGAAAAATTAGAGCATCACACAATGTGTCGATAATATTTGACATCTTTACATTGAAAAGACATGTCATCGTAGGGCTATAGTAAGTAAAAGCCTTACTTGATATCCTTTAAAAACCTCAAAAGGAGCATTTTTAACCTTTTCTTTATCCTCACATGGCTCCACATCAGAATTCTGGCACATCAAAGGAGTCTGCTGGGTGTTTTTATAGCTACAACACGGTGTTGAAGTTGGGTCCGGATGATCTATAGCGGTACTGATATATTTTTTATGCCTCATGTACTAAATTTTTAAAAAGTTACACCTGCAGATTTTTATCTGTGTTCCATCAGCATAAACGCTCCGGGATCAGCACTTTTCCGTTCTCCCATGAAAAGTGATGAGGTCTTGCAAGGGCTGGGGTCATATGATCTGTCTCAGTGCTGTCTTAAGCGGAGCCAGGAGCGGGGGCATAAAGTGCGTGCTATTTTGGCCACACTTTATTGAATTCCCTCTCCAGATGCTCTACATATTTCACAGCAGAATTAGTAACAGCAATCGCCGTGGAAGATCGTAAATGTCCCGTCTCCGCTCGCAACTCCCAGACCAGTTCCCAGCTCCTCCTCGCTGAAGATGATGACAAACTTATTCTGTCCACCTGACAGTGCAGAAAAGCCATGTGTTTGGGGCTGAGGAGCTCCAAGCGGGGGAGTGGGGAGGTTTTGGGGAGCATCATGGGAGTGCAGAAAGTTAGGCTTTGAGGTCTGAGACTTTTCTTTGTTTGCTCTTCGGTATGTGTCCAAGGGCCTAAGAGGCAGCCAGTAACCCTGGACTATACCTCCTCTCCTACCCTGAGCCCCAAGCTGGACTTGGCCTTTTCCTTGTAAGTTCACATAGCCCTTCCTTAAGCCTTTGCATCCAAACCCTGTTAGCAGGTAATTTGCATTGCCATTTCTTGAAACCGCTCCGCTCCCTCGGGTGAGCTTACCTGGGAATCTCTATGGTGTCATTTGAAATCAAGTGACCAGGATTTTAGTTTCCATTGAAAACTGCAGCCTAACTCAGCAGTTTCATCCAAGGGAAGTTAATGCTCAATAATATTCATAAGAGCCCCTGCCTGTGGGGGGTATATTTAGAAGTTCTTCTTCCTGTGCAGCCCTTTAGGCACATGGGTCTGTCTCCTTAGCATGGCATTCCCTCCAATACAGTAAATTACAGTCAGCAAATAAGTCCAAAGTCAAACTAAATTTTCATTTTTATGCTACAAGATGGCAACAAAGCCCCGTGCTGAACTTGAAGACTCCGTGGTAGTTTTTATTATTGGTTAGCTATCTGGCCACCATAACGTGATGACAACTTTTAGATATTTCTCACCTATTTATTTTCCTGATAAAACTCTCTGAAAACACCTGGAAGAGCCACGTTCTATCCTCATAAGCCATCAGTAATTTTGTACCTTCTGTACATGACATGTCGTCCTAGTATCTGCCCTCTGAAGAAGTAGAGGTGCTCGATTCATTTATATGAATACTATATTAATTTTATAATATGCATTTAAAAAACATTCTATGTCTCTTTATTTTATGAGTATTTTTGGTGTTTAGATTTTTGGCCAAAAAATGTCAGGTTATCCAATTATTATAAGTAGCATTCACTAATTCCACCCCCCAACTTCGCCCGCCCCAATTTTTTAGGCTATTGACTGTAAAGATCATCAAGCCTTGGACTGTAACCCTGATGAAAATTGTCCCCTGGAACAACATTTTTGAGGAGTTTAACAACAAATTCAGCTCGCTGCATGCTTGATCCAGTTGATGAAATTATTTAAGGTGCTGACAGAAATGAATTGATAGCTTCAGTGGTGTCAAGTTGATTTGACTCACATCACTTTTTATCTTATTTTGGCTATTTATTTAAATGTTTGACTCATGGGCTTTAATTTCAGGGGAACATGTTCTACCATCCTTAAACCTCTCTAAGAAAACCAAAGTGTCGTTTTAATTTTATTTATTTATTTTTATTGATTTCAGAGAGAGAGGGAGAGGGAGAGAGAGATAGAAACATCAATGATGAGAGAGAATCATTGATCAGCTGCCTCCTTGCACGCCCCCTACTGGGGATCAAGCCTGCAACCTGGGAATGTGCCCTTGATTGGAATTAAACCCGGGACCCTTCCGTCAGCAGGCTGGCACACTATCCACTGAGCCAAACCAGCTAGGTGAAATCCATACAGTCTTTATCCTGGAAGTTGTCTTGAGAAACTGCCTAGAACTGCTTTCAAGCTGGGACATACCTCAATCAGTCTACATGCTTTTATTTTAAGCCTCAAGAAAGGACGGTTTCAGAGCTGCCCTCAGTGCAAATTCTGTTTCCTTTCCTACATCCAGAATGATGTGCATTCTCTGAGGATTCTGCTTCCCATCAGTACTCACACGCACACTTACTTCCCTCCACAGTTGTAGCCCATTTCCTGCACTTTCATCCGGTACAGAACCCTTGTATATAACTCTGACTTCTCGCCAGTTGAGAACACATCCAGGGTTTCTTATCCAGCTTTCTGCTTTGACCGGGAGCTCCGAGGATGCTAATGCCAGAAGGTGGGGGTGGCGGGAGGTCCTGTTATCATGCAAGCCATTGCTAACTCTGGACCTCTGACTTTGTAATTTGTTCTTTATGGACTCGCCTGCAGCCAATCAGCAAAATCAATAGCCTCTGCTGAAAAAGTAAGCCCGTGCCAGTGTGTTGCCTGACAGGTGAAGATACATGTGTTCACCAGGGGTCAGGGGGCCACATCAAATTTCTCTCTGACTCCTTTTCAAAAGGCTCAACACATTTAGGGAGCATTCGTCATTGGAAAATGTTGCAGCAGGGAATACCGGGGGTGGGGGTGGGGGGCAGGGGGGAGCCGCTGCTCCTCTCTTCTCATTTAACAATGTTTGTTTTCAACAGCCTGTTCAATAATGTCACTGGGAAGAAGTTATGCGAGAAGAATAAAGTGCTTAGAGTCTACTTATTTATTCATTCATTCATTTCTGTAGAATAACACTAGCTGCTGCCTTCTCGTGTGTATTAATTCAGTGGCGGTTGTCCAAACATTTGTTTGTGCTATTCCTTTCCAAGACATAGGTAGGTCTGTCTCTCTATTGCGGTGGAATTGATTACCTGTAGTTGAAGTCGGAGGGAAGGTTATATGAGCTTGATGGGAGACACATAAGCTCTCAGCCAACATTATGGTAGGACGTAAATCTACTCCATAATTTGGCTTCTGCTAAGATGCCAAGAATCTTTTTTGTTTCCGCCTCAGAATCATCAAACATCAGGCAATTTGGGAGAAGGATATAAAATAAAAGACTAATGAGCGAAAGTGGATTCCGAAGAACTAAAATGAAATGGGCTTTTAATCCGTGATGATTTTTTTTTTCCTATCACTGCATTTTCCCATTTGGCTTCTCATGCTCTAACGTGTTTGAGCATTCAGCTTAGAAAACAGGGTTTCCCTCGCAAGCAGAATGTCTTCACCTGGTGTTACGTTGAAGCAAGTAAGTGAATGGGTTTTCTTTTTCTTTTCTTATTCAGGGACTTTTGCAGAATCCGCGACAGACTATCAACCTAGCAGGAACCAGGTGGGATAGTCCATCTCGAGACCATCAGAGGGGAAGCATCGTCAGTGAGGAGTTGACAAGGAGCTTTGTGAAGATACAAGATTGTTCCATGATCACATGGGAGGGCACTGCACCCTCTGGTGAGAAGTGAGTCCTGCAGGCCCAGGCGTACGGCAGTGATATAATTTGGAGGCCAGATCACAAGCTGAACAGGAGGTAATGAGTTCTCATTTTTTTGGTTATAAGGACCAAAGTCTCCCCTTAATTCCATACCAACAGAGGGTAGCAATTTCAGTCACTTTAAAAATGTTGACCCAACGGTATGCAAGAAGGGGAGGGAAGCCCGATTGTACCAAGGATCCCTGTTATCCAGGTCACTGTGAGCCCTAGGTCAGGAGAGTGTGACTATCCCACTGCTAAGTCATCATCTACCTCTAACCCATCAATCTGCTGAGGCCCTTGAGGGGCCATTCAGAGGAAGAGGAGAGTTCACATTCACAGAGATGGAGCTGGAATTCAAAGCAGCTGTCTCAGACATCCTATTGCCTATCCCAGTTTTGCTATCCAAGCTCTACAGAGCCTCATTCACCTGCCTATTGCACATTTTCCTCTTTCCTTTGGCCACCGAGAGCTATTGCAAGAGACAAGGAAAAGGAAACCATTGTTTAGATCTTTAAAAATTATTATTACAGAAGCAATATTAGCACACCAGTATTTTTCTCGCTTTTAATGATTTCAGAGAAGAAATGAAATCAGCAAACAACAAAGGCAATTTTTTCTTTAACACAGAAAGTGGAAAGTTCTAAAGAAATTTGCATTTCCAATGCTGGGAAGTGAGAGGTTATTTTTTTGGACTCAAATCCCCTATGTCACACCAGGACAAGAAGGGTAATGTTTATAACATCTGAATCTCTGAACCAGCACATAAAAGATATCAGTGTTACTTAGCTGAGACGTGAATAAATATTCATAACAATGGCACATGCATAGCTAATTGAATGACTTTTGTTAATATTAAACTAGATATTCATGGACATGTGCCTTTTTCTATAATGAAAATACTGCCTTGGGCTAGTTTTGTTTTTCTTGTCTAGAACAATTTATGTGCTTTCACTGAAATGAATACAAACGCCTATTCTCATGACAAAAGAATTCACCATTAATTTGAGGAAAGAATTTCTTTATTCCCCTTGTAGTATACTTTATGGAAAAAGCAAACCCAAAAAAACCCATCTTAAAATTTTTGTTCGTGCATTATGTTTGATTTCAATAACACATTCAATGGGTCGAAATAGAAATTTCCAGGATTATTATCACCAGAGGTATTGTGATCAAGTCCATAGGAGATTTTCTTTCGATTAATTTATAAAGTGATGAAAACAAAGCAAAACCGAATAAAATGTCTCTGTAGCTGTTTATATGAAGCTTGAATCTACTATTTTCCTTACTTCCTCAATTTTTGTTTCTGTGTCTTTTTACCTCTTTCCTTCATCTCTCCTACATGCAGAGCAATGGATACTTGGGTGTTTTTTTTGGCTGCTTAGCATTTATTCTCTCTGACTTCTTTTTGGAAATTGAGCTCTTCTCTACTGTGACTAGTCCTAGTTGGGACATATTAATAACTTGGGAGAGCCCTAGTAATACAGAACATGAATTTCCTCTTGGTTGGATGTTTTCAAAATCATATCCTGGCTCTCTAACTATGTCCAAATGCTTGACATCAGTACCTTGTGAAAAATTTGATTTTAAGTAGATTACATTGAGAATTTGTCTACACAGAAGCAAAGTTAGAATACTCCTATTTTTGTTTCTCTGCTAATAAGAGGTATTCAAGTTGGCTGAAAGTCATGGTTGAAAGCTTTTGTCATTTCCTTTTTCTGAGTGTGTAGCTTTGGCTAGACTCTAATATCTGCAAACATAGGAATGATACTTTTCCAGTTCATTACTGGCACATAATAGGTGCTTACCAATATTAATGAGTAACTGAATCCTGATTTTTCTTCTTTGCCTATAAACCAGCCTGCCAGTGGTTTTCAATCTTCCTAATGCCACAACCCTTTAATACAGTTCCTCATATTGTGGTGACCCCCAACCTTAAAATTATTTTCGTTGCTACTTCATAACTTAATTTTGCTACTGTTATGAATCGTAATGTAAATATCTGATATGCAGGATATATTTTCAGGGGTCGCGACCCACAGGTTGAGAACCGCTGGTTCTGCCTTAAGCTCTTTGATACTGATCTTCTTTACCTCGCTCAATGCGTAGCATGCTGGTAATCATTCAGAAAACCCTTTCTAAAGGAGGAATATATGTGACCAACTACCTAGTGGAAATCTGAGTTCATTTGATAAAATTAGTTTTTGGTTTATGGAGCCATTTTTAAAAGTATGTACATTTTAAACTAGACTTAATCGTATGTTTTGGCCAGTTGTCACCTTCTTCCAGGGGTACCTTTGGCCTCATATTAGTCAAATCCCCCTATTATGTCCTCTCATTGTCTTATGCATCTCTTCTTTTTAAAAACTTAGCATAATTGTAATTTCACATATTTGTGTATGACAATTTAATTTAATACCTGTAGCTCCACTAAACTGTGAGCTTCATCAGGATAGAAATAGTACCCAATGATAATGGTGATGATGATGATGGTTGCTATGGTCTACTGTTTATTCCCCCCCTCCCCCATCCCCAATTTGTATGTCAAAGCTCTAATCTCCAGTGTTATGGTATTTGGAGGTAGAGCCTTTGAGAGGTAACTAGGTTTAGGTGAGATTCTGAAGGTTGGAGCCCAATGATGGGACTAGTGCCCTTACCTTATACAAAGAGGAAGAGACCAGAACTCTCTCCCCACCCTGTCCTGTGAGGACACAGCAGGAAGGTAGCTGCCTACAAACCAGGAACAGAGCCCTCACCAAGAAGTGCATCTCTCTGCACTCTAATCTTGGACTTCTCAGTTTTCATAATGGAGAAAAATAAATGTCTGTTTTTTGTGGTATTTTGTGATAGCAGCCCATGTTGACTAAAACTATTATTATTAATAGTTTCTATTAAACAGCCTTTAGCACTTAATTGGAGAAAAACATGACATTATGGGCAAGGAACTGTGAAAAATTTTGACATAGGCCCAGTCCCTGAACACATATATCACCTGAAAGCCATTATTTCAAATAATTAGGCTATTTCATGCCTTGACATTTCCTGACACTTTCTGAGGTTGGCACCCAGCGTGACTGTGGCTTTCTCTTATTAGGAACCTACAGCTCTGTGAGTTGCCATGTGCCGGAGCTGCTGTGAGTGCCTCTCTGCCCGCTGAGCTTTGCCCTAGACAGTCTATTTCTCAGGCTGCCCAGCTGATTGTAGCCGCTGTACATGGACTTGAGCCTTACCGACTCTCCACCATACGGGCTGCTGCCGATGACAATGCTGCTTCCATTTCCAGACAAGAAAATGTTATCAGTCTACTTAAGGCTGAACACGGGCATAACTTCGATGGCCAGTCTCTTTTCCAGGGCCCGCTTAGCTGAACGCAGTATGCATTTCTGGGTCTCTTACGAGCAAGCTGCCAACCAGGCCAAACAGTCTGCTGGGGAACTTGAGAAAAATGTTCAGGGGCTGAGTAGGAGCTTGCCAAGTTCACAGCTCAGTCTGACATTGAGTGGAAACATTCTGTGCGCTTAGCCCAGCTCCCGACTCCCTCCCACTTGAGTTAACACACTGATGAATTCCTTCCTTGCAGGAGAGAGGTCACGGAACCAAAGTGCGAGCTCACAGCATACGTGTGCTCAGGAGACAGATTTTCCCTGGACACATTTCTAGAGCCCAGATGGTCAGTCCCTGGAACCAGGGGCCTTCTTGGGGTTCAGATCTCTGAACAGTTTGCCACAACGTTTTTGCATGTTATCAATCCTCCTTTCAGAAAAAGTCTGGTGCCTTTTGGAGTGTGCCATTAGGGGCCACCCAGCTCTGGCCTGCACTGTGGCTCAGTGCATCTGTAACCTCTGGTGAGAACAATTGAAATGCACCATTAATCCCTTGATGGTCACGAGTGAGTCGCTGTACCCTCTGGGGTTTCAGTGGTGGCGCAATTGGCATCCACTTTCTCATGATTTAGCAATGAGGCCAACAAGCTTTGACTCTGCATCTTTCTTCTTCTCACAGTTTTGCCCGTGATTCAGTTTGCTAAACTTTTTATTTTTTCCATGAGAATTTTCTTCAGCTTCATCTACTGGAGTGCCAATATTTGGGCACAAGCATAATATTTTGGCCTCTGTTAGAAGGTGAACATGTAAGAGAAAGGACAGGGTCTTAGATGCATCTATAGTGTTAACAACACCAAGTGCAGCACCTAAAAAATTGGGGGTGATCAGTACATAAGCAGAACTGAGTAAAATTCTTTTAAATGTGCTAAAGTTAGAGCTCTGTATTTTCCTGCTGCATTACTTGAATTCCTTTCTTTGGAAGTTAGATACCAGTTGTCATCATTATCATGATACCATTTCCTGAGATGTTGTGCTGGTCATCATAGAAAGAAAATTTTATAAATGTAGTTTGGCTGCTATAGAAATACAGTTCAGGATGGGGAACATTGCCCTGGGTCTATGTTGCCAGAAGCAACCAACTGAGCCACACAGGCCAGGGTAGATCATTTGTTATTTTAAGTCAGTTAGAATTACCAGGAGTTAGCTGCCCCCCCCCCCCACACACACACACAACACCAGGGACTCCCTGGGATCCAGGGAGACTACTGTGGCTCATTGGGTCTCAGGAACTTTTATTGATATCATGATGCCTACTGGAATCTTGGGAACAGGCAATAAAATATCACAAGTCCAGTTTTCAGGAAGAAATTGTCATAGCAGTTTATATCATTTCTGTCCTGTTCACGTTAAATAATTTTCCCCAATTCACCCCACTCCCCAGTTACCATAACAATCCTCATCCCAAAATATGCTTCAGATGATGGAAGAAATAAACCTGCCATTATGATCCTAGCTTCCAATTCAGAGAAGATTATGCATCGAGATCCCAGTCTTAGCTGCTGCTTAGGAAGACTTGGTATCATGTGACTATGTACCAGCTCCCAAACACTGGAAAAGTCACATATGTGTCCTTCTCAGGAGGGCTAGCCTCCTCAGTAGATAGGACAAATACAGAAATCCTATGTGCCAAGTAAGGGGGAAAGAAAATACTACTCTTATATAGAAGCTCTAAGTCAAAAAGGACTATCTATTAAGTATTTCTGATAGCTCAAAGATACAGAGAACAGACAGACTGCTGTCAGAGGGAAGTGTTATTGGGGGGCTGGGTGATAAAGGTGAAGGGATTAAGCAAAAAATAAAACAAAACTCAAAGACACAGACAACAGTATGGTGATTTACCAGAGAGAAATGGGGAAAGTAGAAGAGGGTAAAAGTGGAATAAATGGTGACGGAAGGAGACTTGACTTGGGGTGGTGAACACAATACAATATACAGATAATGTGTTACAGAATTGCACACCTGGAACCTGTATAATTTTATTTACCAATGCCACCCCAATAAATTCAATAAAAATAAATAAGAAATGAATAGGTGAATGACTACATTCATTAATAATGAATCTAATAGTGTTTCTCTTTGGATTGCAGATGTTTAATAGCAATAACCCCACTGACTTTTTTTTCCCTAAGTAACTTGAGTTGACCATGATTCACCTTCCTAGTCTTAGGAGGCTCTTTATTTCTCTTGGAACTATTCTTAACTGCTTGTTGAATTCCTTTAAAACATAGGCGTTTTGTTCCTTGTAGTGACTATATCTTGAGGTGACCTGAAGATACAAAGATAGGCTTGTCTGGGAGCCAGGCAGTATCTCCCCTAACCTCAACATTGAAGGGATAGTCTTGGATAATAGACTCAGTTTTGGAAGAACTCTTGAAGCTTCGGTCAAGCAGTCCAGGCACTTACATTTCACCCAGAGTAAGAAGCTGCTTAGTCAGTTGGCACGGCTCATTTGCAGGCTTCCCCAGAAGACGCCTTCCATTCCCGGGCTCAACAGACTGGGGATGTTCCTTAAGTTAGGGTTACTATTTGGCCCCGACAGACAAATGTGTTTCCGGAGTAACGTTGCTTGTACATTAGAGTGTTATATTGCTTTGTTTTAAAAGACGTCAAGTGTTTCTTGGTGTATTACCAAGAAAGCAACATTAATCCTTATGGCCTCAAGTAGAAATACTTTTTCAGCAAATATAGCTGTGGGATTACATCATTCGGGGATATAGATTTACACATCTCGCTGCCATAAATCTAGGTTTTTATAAATTTTTGTGCTTTATCCTTTGAGTAACAATACTTTTTCAGTTAATGTAGCTGTGGGATTACATCATTCGGGGATAAGATTTACACGTTTCGCTGCCACGCATCTAGGTTTTCATAATTTTTTATCCTTATAGAATGGGTAACAAAATTCTCTTAAGATTCGCTAATTCATTCATTCATATTTTTTTAAAGTCAACACTCAATACACGTCTATGCTGAGTGTTTATTCTCCTTTCCTTAGTTCTGAGTGCAAGTTCCTTGAAATCTTTAATAGCAATAACCCAACTAGCTTTTTTTCCATAAGTAACTTGAGTTGACCATGATTCGCTTTCCTAGTCTTATGAGGCTCTCTATTTCTCTTGAAACTTTCTTAACTGCTGGTTCCAAACCAAAAAGAGACATTTGCATTTTTCTCCCAGAATGCCTTACCACTGAATAATTTCCAGAGTGACCTCAGTAAATGTTAGTAGGAGCTGAATCCTCTTCATTTTCTGTAAGAGAGGAAAACAAACACCAGTCCTTTAATGTCTGAGTGGATGTGCTCTAATCTCCTGTGCAGGGTTACTAATACGGCGGGTGTTACCAGGCTCAGAAAAATAGTTTTACAAATGAAGGACCTGTCTAGCTTCTTCTGTTCTAATGTCATGAAGAAGAACAATGTTCCTTCAGGAACTTCTGATCAGACCTGACTCTACGAGGTGGAAAAATTCCTGGCCTTAAACAAATCAGTGAATCAGCTCAACGGACAGAAAGGATTGTATGTGGGATGCATTTTATGACCCGCATCCTGCTTTAACTCTCAGGAGTAGAGGGCCAGAGTTTTGGGGGGAGGAGGATTTGATTTGTTTTTAGCTGTTAGTTTTTAAAACCAAGATATGTATACATAATCTTAGAATGCATACATTTCTTAGATTCAAAGAAAGTAGTTAAAGCAAGGAAAAATTATACCAGTATTGATAAGAAAAAACAGCACAAATGGCTGAGAACAGGATAAAAAAGGACAGTTGATCAGAGCCATTTAAATGGGTTTCTGACCAATAGTCACATTGAAAAATTACTCAAATCAATTGGCTTCATTTTTATTGGATGTGGGACTGGACAGGGGTCAGTCCCCGACAAACAGAATCCAGCCTGTTTTCCCTTCCGAAAGCAGTAGACATAGTTCAGCACCTGTGTTGCGTGTTTCTTATTTCACCCAAACCAATCAACATTTAGTCATCCCATTGCAACAGAGCTCTAAATATCAGAGATCTACTTGTGTGTGAACTTGAACTCATCCTCGCTCCTAGATGGTGTGTTCATGTGCACATGGATCATAGGTTGGCAAATAGCTATTTGAGAGTTTTCATGGTTTTCTTGCTTGGACACCAACAAATTCAGTCCTGATAAGGTTATGAGAGGGGCACCACAGCAATGTTCTTTCTGTCCTTTACCCCCTATCGCAATCTAATACTCAGGGGTGCCATTAAACTCTGCCTCTTCCAAAGCCATCTGACAGCTTCAGTGTACTGTGTCTCTCTCCTCTGAACTCACACAACACTTGTCAGAGGTAATACTCGTCATCACTGTGACATATATCACATATTAAAGCACGGTGTGTTTGTTTAGATGTTGTGTGTGCATGTGCCTTACCACTCAGTGGAATAAAGAGGAAAGTGCTAGATATGGGCAAAATGGACTACTCTCTGCGTACAAATGCAACGCAGCACTTGGTCCAAGACAAACAGGGCCGGTTATTTAATTTCTGGAAATCAAGCAATTGGAAGGAACTAATTTTCCACTTCAATTAATTGAGTCAACTTGAGTCCAGAAATGCATCCAGAAATATTTTAAAATTTGAAGACCTCTGACTTTTGGGAAGTTGGCCAAAGATAACATAAGTCTGTTAAATAAAAAAATTTAAGTGCTAAACTATTTGCTACTGACTAGAAAATGAACAGAAGGCAAGCTGAAATCAAGAAGGTACTGATGTTAAATATGAGATTATGCTGGGCATAGAAGAAGTGAGTAGTAAACACATACTTAATTGGTTGCTTGACTGACTAATTTATCAATTGATACATGTCAGGAGTTTGCACCTTGAAGGGCAATGGGAACTAAGATTGGGTGCTGAATTACTTATCTATTGCTGCATAACCAGATACGCCCAAACTTAGTGACTTAAAACAATAAATGTTTATCTCACACATTTTCTGAAAGTAATGAATCTGGGAAGATTTTAGCCAAGTGATTCTGGTTCAGGGTCTCTCCTGGGATCGAGGGCAAGACACAGGCTGAGGTCACAGTCAAATGAAAGCTTGCCTGGGGCTAGAGGACCCATTTCCAGGATGGCTCACCCACATGCCCATAGGCTGCAAGTCTAAGTCTCTTGCTGGCTGTAGGCAGAGACCTTCATTCCTCAGCACCGGGACCGCTCTGCAGGGCGTCAAGGTGTCCTCCCCATGTGGCCACTGGCTTCCTGCACAGTGAGTGGTCCAAAGGAGAAAGAGAGCTCAGAAAGGAAGCAGACAATTCTGAGATCACTTGCATATTCTGTTTGTTAGAAGTGAGTCAGCAAGGCCAACCCCCATTCAAGAGGATAAGAAGTAGACTCCAATATTTAGAGGAAGGAGTGTTGAAGAATTTGTGGACATACTGTAAAACCACCACAGATACTAACAGATGTGAGTCAAAGCAAGAATTTGGGACTAAATTCACATTCTTCTCACCAGACTCAGGAAGACATGTGGTTTGTATGCAGCTCTAAACCCCATAAACATCAACCGTCATTAATCAGTTGAATTATCTCACTGGTGGATTTTTCAACTGGCCTTGTCATAAGACAGCAGAATGATGTGTTCTCTTGATTTACAAAGATAAAGGGAGGTCAGTCCTACAGGCTCCTCTCTGTGCATTCCCATTTTCTTTTACCAGAGAAAACGATGGGGTGAGGGTATGAAACATAACATTTATCCCCTTTCATGACTCTAGTGTGCCTACTGTTAAACCCTGCTGAAAAATGAGAAGCTTAATGATAAAATGCTATAAAGCAAAAGGAAACGAAGTCCCTAGAGTCATTTAATAAGAAGTATTACATTTAATTTTCACAGGTATTTAATAAGAGACTTTATTGGAAAGTATAGTACCTACTTGAGATTTATGGTATTGGCTTGGTAGTTTTAGTTTTACAGTTGTATCTTTATTCTTACATCTTTAAAAAAAATGCCTTCATCAACAGGCGAGCTTAATATATTGGTGATGAATTGTGGGTACAGTTCAACATTTTAAAACATTCTAATTGTACCATAATTAATTAATTCAACCACTCCTCAAGTCTGTTTTACCTGCTTTTATCTGTGGTTTGGGTCAGATCGTCCTCTCTCGTCACTCTTTTGGTAAAATCTGACCTCAGATTTCTTCTGAGAAACCACCTCTAACAAACATGTCAAGACCTCCCTGGGATTGATACTGTTCTTAATGTCAGGGGGTGAGCTCTGATGGCCTAACTCAATCAGTACATCCTAGCCCTGGGGCGTAGAGATAGGAAAGAGCACGTGACCCTAGACAGGTCAGGGAGAGACAGCTCCGGGCTCTTTATCCACTATTGTGTGAAAAGACAGCTGAACTTCTTTCCTTGGGAGCCATTTTGCCATCCCGTGGGAGGCCTTGCTTCGAAGTGTGGAGCATATGGAAATCAACATCACAGAAGGAATGAACTGAAGGAGGCAAAGGAGCCAGTAACATTTCCTGGGCTCCTGGATCCAAAGAACCAAAACCAGAGTTGAGTTTTCTGTCACTTGAAATGTAAAATACCCTAACTGATCAAACATTTTGTGTTTGATTTAATTGACCTCCCCTCCCCCCGCCACCCCCGTATATTTGTTGGCTTTCAAAACTCAGTGTCTAAGCCCTAGCTGGTTTGGTTCTGTGGATAGAGCGTCGGCCCATAGACTGAAGGGTCTCCGGTTTGACTCTGGTCAAGGGCACTTACCTCAGTTGCAGGCTCGATCCTGGTCCTGGTCTGGCCTGTGCAAGAGGCAACCAATCATTGTCTCTCTCACATTGATGTTTCCCTCTCTGTCTCTCCCCCTCCCTTCCACTCTCTCTAAAAATCAATGGAAAAGTATCCTCAGGTGAGGATTAACCAAAACAAAACAAAACTCTGTGTCTGTAGACAGCACAAATTACATCATCAGGTGCTCACTGGGCCATTTCTCAAGACTTGGGTTCAAGTAAATATTATTCCCGTGGAGTTGTCTCATCTTTTTGTGGGCTTGGAATGAAAGAGTATGGTGATTTTTTTTAAAATTAAGTCTCCCTGTGGGCATGTCCTGTGAGGCTTCTGTTTGTCATGCTTATGGTGCATTCGAAAACACTCCCTAAATTCAGCCTTTGAATTAAGCTGTAACCAAGCTTGTATATTCATTAGAGAAGAAAAATTCTCTTCGAAGAGGTTCAAATTGTTTATTGATTTTCATTTCTGTGTTCAAAGGAAGCCTGGGTAAGTCCGTCTCAGCACAGTCCCCATGGGATAAACAGCCGAGAGGTACATCACATTTAAACCCACCCCAGCAGCCGCCAACCAAAATGGGAGGCTTCTTTGAAAACTCTATTAATAAATAGTAAGAGGACGAGAACAACCAAGCATCTATTAGGTGTTTAAATATTTATGGAATTTTGGTATTGAATCTAAATTTAAGGTTTCCCAGTATTAGGTGGACTCACAAATACTGAGGGGGTTTTTTTCTGGACTTGAGTACGTCAGTCTCCCTCCCTCCCTCCCTCCCTCCCTCCCTCCCTTCCTTCCTTCCTTCCCAGAGATTATTTCAAAGCTCTCTGTCTCCTCAAGTTTTTAAACCCATCTCCAGCTGACACCTTGATGTCCCCTTCCCCAATACAGTGGGACCATGGAGTGTATCTTCCTCACCCTCCTTCACGGTGATGTGCTGCCTATACATCTACATAAGTGGTGAGTTCACCTCAGACTCATGAGAAAAAGCCACTCTGCTAAATACCAGTATTTTCATCTACTTGCTTACTAACACGAGGACTTTAACTCTGTGCTTTCAAACAGTCGCAGGTAACAAGACTAGTTCTATTGAAAACATTCTTTTGCATTATTGTTAATAATTATTGGTTCTATTAAATCATCTTATAATAACTAACAAACTTTATTTCAATGCTGTTATCAATAAATCATCCATTTGCACATACGTATGTCTGATCACATGACCCAATATGGGAAAATTTGTGTGATTCCAAGGTGCGGAGATTATATCTGCTAACAGGTGAGTCTTAACCTATAAGAGAACACACGCAGAGGTTTGTAATCGTTCAACACTCTTCCCATAGAAATAGGACATTTTTTATTAGGCTTAGGTCCTAGAAACACTGTTCAGTAGTTCAGGATGATTATAGGTCTTGCAAGCAGTAAGCCATCTAAACGCTCTGGCATGCTTATGTATTGGCAAAACAAAATCCAATTTAAAATGAAAAGAGTAAGCATGTGTTTGAGCTTTTATCTATATTTAATCTATGTAAATCACAAGAGCAATTATTTTATAGTTTCCAGATATTTGGCTTTAATTTATTATTTTTCATATATGTGCCTTTAGTTCAAGAACCATTTTCATCATAGCATACAGAAAAACTATATATAAATGCAGGTAAGCCACTTTTTCAAAGTTCTCTAGGGATCATTTGAACTTTCCTTGTGTTAGGATTTTGTTGCATCAAATGTTATTTGAAATAGAGAAAAATAAGAATTGGCAGCCTCTGGCTCTTCAAAATATATTTATATCTAAAAATACAGGCCTACTCAACACCTCAGGCCATGCATTCTCTTTGTAAAGCCATCTCCTTTGATAGAAAACAAAAAGTTTCTGGCTCTAAAGGGAGATTTCATTGCAATATGATTTGTTCCAATGTAATATAACCTGGGAATAAGCTATAATCGAAGGTAGAACATGGCTCATTCTCTTAAGTACAGAAGTTTTATTTATTGCTTAAAAACACAGCAGGTTTATTTATTACTTAAAAATTATGAAGTTAATTCTGTTTAAGTATTGAGTTTAGAAATAATGGGTTTCAAACCAATTAAATTAATATCATTGATTTGAAACCAAAAAAAAAAAAAAAAGCTTTTTTATTATTGTCATTATTTTGAACTCAGTATGTCAACTCAATCAGTGTTTGTTAATTAAGTTAATTGTTTTGGCTGTAGAAAAATAGACTTTTACATTAATGTCATCATTTGTTTCAATCCCTGGGTCAGATTTTTTCCCCATACTTGAAAAGTTTTCTGCTGGTTTGCAAATTACTTGTCCATTTTCCCAACAAAGTGATTTTATTGCAAGGACCATTATATATACTCAAGGTCTAGAAGACTCTCAGAACAAATGGAAAGATCAAATGTGATTTATGCTGACAAATATGTACTTCCTACACTAGAATACTCTTACTACCAGAATGGAATATTGAGTAGAATTGTGGGGAGAAAGAATATGAACTAGTATGTATTTCTGGAGGAGAAATAATGTATGTAAAAAAACAGGGATAGAAACAAAATGGGAGGCGGGGGGAAGACCCAAAAATATGTCTGCATGGAGGTAATACATCCTACTATAGTCTTTCATTTGAACAAAAGCACATTTTTACTCATACGTGTCTATTGTTAAAGTCCCTATATTTTTACATTATAAACCTTTTAAAGATATCATTCCCTGTTAGGAAAATAAGCTCAGAAAGCTAAGTGAGAACCTGTATGTCAACATGTATTCATAATGTGATTGAGGCTGGCCTGGTTTTGTTGGGACACCATATTTATCCAAGTCATTGAGAATTTGTTAATGTCATTTGTTTACAATACAATAGATGAGGCTTGGTTTTCCTGTCTTGAGACCAAAGAACTACGTTAAGGCATATTCACACTTGGCTTAGACTGCTACCAAATTTTTCACAGATATCTCTTCCAAGAACTGAAAATTCTGAAGGAATTCATAATCTATTAGGGAAACAGACACAAAAACAGATAAGTATAAAAGAACAAAAAGGTGCAATGGCGGAGATGTGCTTGGATAACCCATAGTGCCCTGGGCCTTCTGTTGCAATTCAGCGTGGAAAGAATGTAAATTGTGATTTTTAAAAGCAGTCTATAAACCGAACAGGTTCAGTAATTTTATGAGTTTGGCTCAATTATCTTGGCCAAGGTTTTGATGGCAACTTTAGTGTGTAGTTTTGTGTATCTATGGAGCATGTTGGATTGCGGACAACCCAAGAATGATTGATGCTTTAGAACTGGCCTGATTTTTAGATGGCTAAGAAAATGGTTTTGTTTCAGTTCACTATCCTGTGCTACTGAACAACTGTCCCCAGCCGTCCTTGGTATATACACTGATAGCAGAAACACTTGCTACAAATTAATTTTGAATTTAAATTCCATTCTGGAGCTATCTTAGAGTGTGTGAGGAAAAGGTTCTTGCCAAAGGCCCTGTTGCAATAGTTCTTGCAAAATAAGCACCTGCTGGTCCTTTCTTCAGTATGCTGTTGAGACCAGCACATGACTCCTGCCTCTTGAATGGTGTCTGATGTGCCAGGGTGAGCCTTGGGCGTCCACATGCCAGCAAATCTGGAGCTTCCGTTCCCAGCTCCAATCCTGTGGGTCTAGCCCACTTCATGGAGTTTCTAGATCAGAGTTTGGGTTGTGTTCCAGTTTCTTAATACTCCTTGGCACATCTGTCTGGAGACCTGGTCCCCTGCCTTGTTCCTGCTTCATTCTTCTTGCTCAGAAAGTAGAACTTACTACTTCTTTGAGACCTACTCCAATCTAATAAAACATCCTAGAACCACATTATGGGGCTGCATTCTTCAGAGACTCCCGATGCTAATGCTTCCACCAGATTGGACTGTTAGATGAGACCCACTGAACGACTTCTCTTGTCTATACTGCTTTGTGGGTGACAGTGGCAATGCTGGCTACCTCCCCATCTCAGAGTCCCCAAGCTCATGATTCCCATAAGAATGCGGTCTTGCCCTAACCGGTTTGGCTCAGTGGATAGAACATCAGCCTGCGGACTGAAGGGTCCCAGGTTCGATTCCGGTCAGGGGCATGTACCTTGGCTGCGGGCACACCCCCATTAGGAGGAGGCAGCCGATCGATGTTTCTCTCTCATCGATGTTTCTAACTCTCTATCCCTCTCCCTCCTTTCTGTAAAAAATCAATAAAATTTATTTAAAAAAAAAAAAAAGAATGCGGTCTTTCTGTCGACTTGCTTTACAATCCTAGATACCCTTGGAACGAAGACTGAAAGTTTTGATGAACATCTCTGCTGACATTGGAGGAAATGTTTATAACTACTGCTCCCTTTACTTCTAAGAAGATAAGAGTGAACAGAAATGTGGTCATAGATGTCAAGCATGGCAGAGGAGGTGCAAATATTTCTGAGCCCCCATGTGGCAAAGGTGGCACTAAGCAAAAGGCATCTGTGGTAAAACAGACAGAAAAAATAGCCACAAAAATATTTATGGTCTGGTTGGAGAGTTGGGCAAGTACAAAGGTAGCAATGGTGTAAGGTGTACATGCCGCCTGTTGCAAGAAGAGGGTGTATGGGACACATGAGGGATTCCTAACCCAGGCTTAGAAATTCATGGAAGAACCTTCATTAGAAATGACCATTACACTTTGACATAGGGATGAAGGCAATTGCTGAGTAACGTAGAAGAAATTGACAAGCTACCGTATTAGGGGGAAGGAAGCTATAGAAAGTAAACTATGCAAATTAACAAAGATGAGAGAAAATAGGATACATTTAGAGCACCAAACGTTTTTTCATTCTTATAGGATTACTAGAGGCCTGGTGCATTAATTCGTGCACCAGTGGGGTCCCTCAGCCTGACATGGGATAGGGCCGGAACCAGCTCTCTGACATCCCCCAAGGGGTCCCAGATTGTGAGAGGGTGCAGGCCAGGCCAAGGGACCCCACTGGTGCACGATTGGGGCCAGGGAGGGACGCGGGAGAGCTTCAGGGCATGTCTGGTCCATCTCGCTCAGTCCCGATCAGTCGGAGCATCTGTCCCCTGGTGGTCAGTGCATGTCATAGCAACTGGTTGACTGGTCGACTGTCTGCCCCCTGGTGGTCAGTGCACATCATAGCGAGCAGTTGAGTGGCCTTAGCATATCATTAGCATATTATACTTTGGTTGGTTGAATGGATGATTGGACACTTAGCATATTAGGCTTTTATTGTATAGGATAGTCATTAGAAATACATAGTTATGTAAAATCAATGTAAAAATACACAGCACCCACCTGGCTAGTGTGCCTCAGGGATTGAAAATCAACCCATGAATCAGGAGGTCCCCTGTTCAATTCTTGGTTGGGACACATGCCTGGGTTTTGGGCTCCATCCCTAGGAGGGGGTGTGCAGGAGGTAGTTGATCAATGTCTCTCTGTCATTGATGTTTCTATCTCTCTACCTCTCTCTTTAAAATCATATTTAAAAAAATACCCAGCACCCATAAGATTCATTTCTAAATTCTCCATGAGAGGCTGTTTAAAATATTTGTTATCTGCAAGTGTACCTAAACTCTTTTACTTCCTCTCTTATAATTGGTTTTAATGTTTAGTATACCATCTTAAAATTCATCTTTCTTAATCTCTTTGCCTTCCAGGTTTTCAAGGGCCCTGATGAAAGCAACAATGAAAATCCATAATGAAATGCTGTGGCTTAGCTTGGTTTGCTGTAACACAACAGTTGCTGACGGTTCTGATGGGTATGTAATGACAACTATGTGGGTGCAATGGGGTAGGGTGGGGTGAGGGATGACATCCAGGAACAAGCTCCATTCCCCAAGTCAGTGATGAAAATCTTACAAAAGATACAATGAGCCTAAGACCCCCTCCTGAAGGAGACCTCTTGTTCCTCACTTGGAGAGTCAGCTCACATTTGTATATTTCCATTAGTGAGAAATACCCTCACGGCCATGAAGAGCCTCATCCGAAAGGCTGTTTTTATAGGATGTCATTGGCAAGTTGACTAGCTGAAGAGCATTCTAATCAGCAGTGTTGAAAGCCTTCCATAAACGAGCTAACTGTCACCAATGTTCCTTTTTTTTTTCTGTCCCAAGTGGCAATAAAAGAGAACAAATAAAAAGAGAAAACTATAATTGGTCTGGTAATTGAGCCATGAAAATGTACTATAAAAAAATAGAAACTGAAAGGAAAGCCACAGAAATGGTGACATTCCAAACTATTCAACTAGCATTCCCAATAAGTCACCTGTTCATCCTGGCTGGCATACCTGAAAACTGTGTGTGTGTGTGTGTTTTCTCTCGAACGTTAAAGACATGTCAGCTACCCTTTGAAAAAGCAACAGAATTCACTTTGGATTTCCTCACTTCACCCGTGGAATGTGAAGCCATACCTGAAAGGGCTGTCATGTTATTCACAGCGCATTAATTTGAACCTTTGTCCTCATATCAGGGGAATAAAGAAAACCTTTTTCATTATAGCTGGATGAAAAGAAGATCCTCTGAAATGTTCCCTACCTCGTCTGCCCCCAATTCTTTGTTTTCTACCTAATCCCTTATCAAAGGAAAATTATTAACAATTTGCCTTGTGGTTATCATTCTGCGATGATAACCTATCCTTACATAAAGAGAGCATGCCTCTGTCATACACTGCAAAACAAAACAAAACAAAACAAACAATAAACAAACAAAACAACCCACCAAGCTAGTTCCTGATAGGACCACTCAGCAGAAAAAGGAGGAAAATAGCTAGCAAAAGGAAAGGAAATATTTCATTCCAAGACCTAATTTGTCTTGGGAAACAGTAACTTCTGGGCACAGTATGTCTCTCTGACTAGTAAAATTTCTTAATCCAGCAGATCAAGCACTGTGGATCATGAAAATGTTGAAAAATTAACCAATAGGTGAGCATTTATTTATCCAAATTCCATCATTGAAGCCAGTTCTAGATAGTTGTTTGGTCAGAGGATCAGTTAAAGTGCTAGATCCCTGATACAGGTTAGTGACATCCAGGTGTCCAGTCAATGAAGAAATCATCTGCACATACCAGCACAGGGAATACCTCATTGTTTATTTACATCACTGAGTCCTGTTTATCACCTGTTGTGCTCCTTAGTCCATTCCTCTCTTCAGAGCACACCAAAAGTGTCTGACTTTTTAAAGAAGATGTTATGGAGATAGTTCAGTGAAAGAGTAAAAGGGAGATTTCCTTCCAAGGCGTGCACATATGTACAACCACCCAACAAGACCTGCCATCATTTCTTCATGATCCTATAAAAGGGACAAAGGGGAAGACAAATATTTATGGAGAGGGAGATTTTTCTCATAATGGCCCCAATAAATATGTTTGTTGTAGAGACATAAATGTGGAGGGAAGACATGCAGGCCCGATGTTGAGGAAAGGCTGGTTCATGTTGACTACATTGGAGAAATTTTCAAGAGCTGTTCAACCATGTTAAAAATTATTACCCCTGTAATGCTGCAAGGACAGGGAGACCTATGGTGGCCCACTGAATGAGTGCTGGCCGTTCGAGTTAAAGTGCGTGGAGGAGGCAGAAATAATTTATGTACCCAATTTTTCCAGCATGTCAACAACTGAAATTTCAAGGAGGAACTCATGTATCATGGGCATATGGGCTACTTGTTTATACACACACATGCGTACTCGAGTATAGACATATACTAGAGCAGTGGTTCTCAACCTGTGGGTCATGACCCCTTTGGGGGTTGAACGACCCTTTCACAGGGGTTGCCTAAGACCATCTGAAAACACATATATAATTACATATAGTTTTTGTGATTAATCACTATGCTTTAATTATGTTCAATTTGTAACAACGAAATTGGGGGTCACCACAACATGAGGAACTGTGTTAAAAGGGTCGCGGCATTAGGGAGATTGAGAACCACTGCACTAGAGAGTCCCTGAAATTTGCTCCTTTTGTAGAAAGAAAGAAATAGAGCAGAGGAAAACGCGTTGTCCAAGTCCCCTGACAAGATCCCTACCACTTCTCTCATATCCCAGAATTATTATCAGGCCATGAAAACAATTTGAAAAACACAGATATCCCGTATCTAAGGATGGGGGGTAATTCCAGAATATGGGGTTCAAGAGAGTGGTATGCTACAAAGCTACTTCAAACTTTATCCTCCAAGCAAATTACTACAATTATTAAAGCCAGAAGAATGTTTGGTTCTTTCTTCCAAATGATACTGCTTACCAGGAATAAGATAGTTAAAAATTCCAATTTCACCACGGAATGGGGTTGGTATAAAATCCCTCTCTGTCGATGGCAAAATTTATTACAACTCTGAAAGCTCTCTGCCAATCACTATTATAATCACGAACCTGAACTACTATAGCAGGTCATATAACCAAGTCTTCAAGGAGAGGATGACAAGATGGATAGGAATTTAATGGATTTATGGTATTAGACAATGAAGAAAAATACCTGTCTGGACTAATCATAAACTTTTCTTTAGCTGCAATTAACCTCATGTTGAAATACTACGTAGAGGCTATGTAAGCGATAGCACTTAAGGAAAATGATGAATGTGGAATTGTCTGGAGCTTTTTGGAATAAAGAACTCTTGAAAATGAACGTTTTCACCAAATAATATAACATTGTGCTTACATTTAGAATGAGCTTCCAGGACTATTTTAGAGCATTAGTTCACAAGAGAGAGACTCCAACATTGGCCTCCTCTGCACCAAAAACAGTGACCAAAACATATCTTTTGCTAAAAAAAATGTTGGCTAAATAATTGAGTGGACATGTAAATCATAACGTTTTAATTAAAATAATTAACTATTTACTTATCTATAATTATTTAATTATCAATGATAATTATCATAATTAACATAATAATATTTGAAATGAATAAAAAATGAAAGAAATTAAAGGATGAGGTGATGAGCTCCTTAGAACATCAATCTTACCTCTTGTTGCCACTATTGTCATTTTTTTCTTTTCATCCCCATTTTACATCCAACATTTAATACACTGTCTGGAACATAATGGCCCTCAAACATTTGTTAAAAGTATATTAAATGCATATTCACAGACACACCCTCTGTGGTAGAAAACGATGTCTGATCCCTGACCCTACACTTTAAACCATGCTTCCGTCTTTACTCATCTTCCCCAACACGGATTTGGTCCCCTAACAGCCAACAATCAGGAACTGTCTCCACCTGGGTGGGAGGGGAGTGATCAGTTACACTTGGACAAAAGAATGCTTTAGCAGATTTCCATATTTCTACATTCTGGGTCCCTGACTCTACCTGATTTTTTATGTCAGCGGCTTGAGTAACCTTTTCATGCAGATAGTTTTTCAAATATCACCTCTAACTTATCTGTGTCTCAGCCTTGGACCCACAGTTTACCTTGACCTACATATGCATATGTCCTTTGACCTTTGATGGCATAAATATCTCCCCTACCACCAATTGAAAAATTTACACTGTTTCGTGGTCCTCTAGGACGCCGCACGGCCGGTACCGCGGCTCCATCCCCCGAGAGGGAAGCGACCGCAGGCATGGCCATGTTTGAACAGATGAGAGCGAACTTGGGCAAGTTGCTCAAGGGCATCGACAGATACAATCCTGAGAATCTGGCCACCCTGGAGCGCTATGTGAAGACACAGGCCAAGGAGAATGCCTATGATCTGGAAGCCAACCTGGCTGTCCTGAAGCTGTACCAGTTCAACCCAGCCTTCTTTCAGACCACAGTCACTGCTCAGATTCTGCTAATGGCCCTTACCAACCTGCCCCACACTGACTTCACCCTTTGCAAGTGCATGATTGACCAGGCCCATCAAGAAGAACGGCCCATCCGACAGATTTTGTACCTTGGAGACCTGCTAGAGACCTGCCACTTCCAGGCCTTCTGGCAAGCCCTAGATGAAAACATGGACCTTTTGGAAGGTATAACTGGTTTTTAAGATTCTGTCCGAAAATTTATCTGCCATGTCATGGGTATCACTTATCAGCACATCGATCGCTGGCTGCTGGCCGAGATGCTCGGGGACCTGACTGACAGCCAGCTAAAGGTGTGGATGAGCAAGTATGGCTGGAGTGCTGATGAGTCGGGCCAGATCTTCATCTGTAGCCAGGAAGAGAGCATTAAGCCCAAGAACATCGTGGAGAAGATCGACTTTGACAGTGTGTCCAGCATCATGGCCTCCTCCCAGTAACTTTGCAGGTGCTTAATAAAGATTTATTACCTTAAAAAAAAATTTACACTGTTTCAACTCAATAATAGGAAGGGAAATCACTTGGTTTAAAAAGGGACAAAAGATTTGAACAGACAATTCACCAAGGAAGATACATAGCCAATATGCTACTAAAATGTCTTTAGTCATGAGGACTAATTTCCTTAGGACTAACTAAGGAAATTAAAATGAAAACCACAATGAAATGTCAACATATACCCATTAGGATGACTGAAATTAAAAAGTCTGAAAAGACCACATGTTGGCAAAGATATAGAGCAAGCAGAACTCTAGGGTGTCACTGGTGGGTGCAGAGTTTTCCTGTTACACTTAATTAAAAGATCATTTTTATGACAACATCGTATGAGGGGTGATAAAAAGATCGTAAATTGCTTCATGAGGTCACCAAGGAAGTTCCAATGCCCCATTAGTTTTCATTGTCCAGTCCCCAGATATCAACACTCATTTTTATCACAAAGTTCATAAAACATATGACCTTTCTGGTGACAGTACACAAATGTTCCCCCAAATCATATCCAGCTTGCTTCCCATCTTATGCTTATTACTGCCAAGGGCAGATGTAAACTAGGGCGGATATTCTATTTCTATAAAATGAGGAAGTTCTGGAAAATTACAGATGTGCCTTGATCTCTGAAACTTAACGTGTTATTCTGTGACTATCACAACCCCCTATGTTTGATCATGGACCCACAGGCAAAAACATACATTGGGAAACTGTATCTAAGCAAAAATGCTGGTGAGGAGGGATGATACCATTTAGATAAAGCATGTGAGTTTATTGTTCAGAATGGAAGGAAAGATTATTTTAATTTTGTTACATAAAGATGTTATTCTACAAAGATACACTTTATTATAGTCATTAAAAGATGGCTTTACACCTTTTAAAAAATGGCTTTACACCTAGCCAGCATGGCTCAGTGGTTGAGTGTCAACCTAGGAACCAGGAGGTCACGGTTCGATTCCTGGTCGGGGCACATGCCTGGGTTGCAGGCTCGATCCCCAGTAGAGGGTGTGCAGGAGGCAGCCGATCCATGATTCTCATAATTGATGTTTATATAAAATGACTTTGTACAGTGTTAAAAAAAAAAAAAAAAAGCTAAACTAGCAGCCATGATTTTATGAAAAACCCATCAATTTCCACAGAAGTGACTGAATTGCCTATGTCTTTGTTACATGGGTTTGGAGGCACCTGCTTAATATGCAAAAAATCCCAGTGTGAAGGAATTTCCCAAAGTCGGGCTCTCCAGAGTGGCTTTACAAAGCACTGGTTTCTAACGCCTTTATAAAAACGATTTTATTAAGACCTTCACTGAAAACCTTGATTTTTTTTTTTTTTTTTTTTTTTATCGCCTGGTCCGCTCCTCTTTCCCAAAGAAGTGATCAGCCCAAACTGTCTGTATGCAACAAAAAGATAAAAATTTCAATTAGGCCCAGTGCTGTTGTGGGCAGAGCACATGAGAGGGCTCCGATAACCCACGTTACACACTGATGCCTATCAGCGCCGAGACCACTGCTGAGCCTCGTTCCAGGCCCCTTTGTCGGCTTGGCAGCCACCGCACCCAATAAAGGCCTAATCATATTAATGTATGCCCCCATCAATTATACATTCAGATTCCCCCGATAGCTTGTCAGGTTTTATTCACCATTTCCCCCAAAATACGCCTATTACAGTTACTGTGCAAATAGTAGCGCTGTCAGAGACGGAGATTTAAAAGAATATTACTTAAAAGAGGAGGGCTTCCTTAATTTATAAATGTTGTATTATATGTCAGACATCTGCTGGCTTTAAAATCAGGTACAGCGTTAAGGTGGATGTCACATGAAGGACTTTCAGGAAAGGGGGAAACCTTCCCAATCCCTTTGTCATGTTTAATAGTTCTTTAAACCAAACTTAGGTCTGTCTCTGTACGGCATCTTGGATATTTTTATTTGAAGCAGCCATTTATTCTTGTCTCTCAAATAAGAAGCATGGATTAGAGGAGACTTTAAAGGTACTATCCTCTTGCTGGCTTTTGCTGTGTGGTCGAAGGTCCTATTATTTTTTTAAGTATATTTTTATTGATTTCAGAGAGGAAGGGAGAGGGGGAGAGAGATAGAAATATCAATGATGAGAGAGAATCATTGGTTGGTTGCCTCCTGCTCACCCGCTACTGGGGATCGAGCCCACAATCTGGGCATGTGTCCTGACTGGGAATCAAACTGTGACCTCCTGGTTCATAGGTCAACGTTCAACCACTAAGTCACACCAGCCGGGCATGGTTGAAGGTCTTAGGGAGGGGTTCTTGGTGCGTCTGTGTACTGTCTTTCAGGGGATATCTAAAGCACGTGAGGAGGCAGGTATAGGGTGCCAGAGCATAGTGGGAGAATCCTCTCTATAGGCAAGGGATGAGCTCTGGTGTCGGGCAGCGACTTTGGCTGGCAGGGAAGCAAATCAAGTCGTGCTTATAGGACTTTGCAGACAACTAGTCCTTGATGACCTAATTCTGTATCAGCTCACAGATGAGACTTTCCAAGAAGAGAAACAAAAATGGGTCCCTCTGTGGGTGACCTGAGTGGTGACCTAGCCACTCTATGGAGGGCTGGGGACGTTGGGACTGTTAGAACTTGTTGACCAGGGGACAGTCCTTCATTTATTAAACGATAACAAAGCTCTACAAAAGAATATCACTGGGAGAGTGAAAAATAATTTATAATACTGGGGCCATTTAATTCATGTACTTACTCAACTAAACCTGAGTACCCATAATGTTCTTACTGTGCAATCTGCTAGACAAAGGGCGATGCGTGTGTAAATCCGTGGTGCGCAGCCCTGGCCTCAGGGAGACCCCATTCTAGTGTGGGACAGGTGACTAAGCTAGCAGCCACAGTGCCATCTTATTACTGGTGATTCAGAGTCCTTCGTTGTGATGATCTTACTACGGGAGACCTGGGCAGGAAAGCAAGTACCAGTTGAAAAACCTATAAATACATTAAAAAAAAAAGAGACAGAGTCATTAACCTAATATGAGTCTTCAAGGTCTGAGGACAAGATTATTTTGGTTTCCAAGTTTGCCAGACTTTAGCTCTTAAAACTATTATATTGTTTTCTAAGCAAGAAAAACGACTTGAGCCAATAATAATTAGGCTACCCTTCTGTCGCTCAGACCTTGGAAGTAAATAAGCCAGCACAACGCCTGCCCAGTTTTGATGTCCATAAGCAGGAAGGCATCGCTGCTTCTGATGACAGAATGAGATGGGAAAATTATAAAAGGACTGAGCCCTCATCCCAAGGAGGTGCTTTTGGGGTTGGTTTATTTTTTTATTGAGACTCAAGTCAATCCCTTCTTCCATTTTCTCCTCACAGAAGCCTGAGCAGGGGTGCTGTAGACAGGAGCTACCTTTCAAAACAGAGAGCCCCACCCGGACAGTGAGAATGACCTGCCTTGGCACCAGAGGAGTGACGGGAGGTTAGTGCTCCTTCCTTTTTGCCCACTATACCCAGTGAATTGTTCTCTTTTTTAAAGAATGGTTGGAGTTTGATGAGAAGCAGGTTATTTACATAATCTCAGAGTATCTTCCGTAGATTATTTATACATTTAAAACAGTAACTTTTAATAATTGGGGCACCTAGCAGACATACCTGAACCAGGGTTAGCATCACTGATATTAGGAAATACTGCCATCACTCAGTGAGGCACTGGGAAGGACACGGCATCCCTTCTGTAGTACTCCTGCCAAAAAGAAAGACGCCAAATCTAATCATATGGAAATATCCGATAAAGCCATATTACAGGGCATTCTACACAATTAGTGTCCATACTCTTCAGAAATGTCAAGGTTAAGGTGCCGAGAGGCAGGGGATGTGTTTTAGATTACAGGAGACTGAAGCTGTATGACAACTAGCTGCAATGCACAGCCCTGTATTGGATACTGGACTGGGGGAAGGGAGAGGGGCTAGCTATGAAGGATATTACTGGCACAACTGACAAATTTGAAAATGGACTGTGAACTAGAATACAGTATTGTATCAGTGTTAAACTTCCTGATTTTGATGATTATATTCCAAGTATATGAGAGAATGTCCTTATTCCTAGTAAATACATATTGAGGTATTTAGGGGCAGAGCGATGCAACCATTCTAATGTTTAAATAATGAAGGGGAAAATTCATATATTTGTAAAAATTTACACTTACAAAATTTACATATATAAAATTTACATATGTCAAATGTTACATATATAGATTTATAGGTATGTAAATGGTATGCAAATGTGGCAAAGTGTTCATTGGTGACTCTGGGGAAAAAAGAAAACCTGAGAGTTCCTTGTTGTATTTTGGCAACATTTCTCTACGTTTAAAATTCAGTGAAAATGAAAAATTTAGGAAATATGTCCTTATTGTTAAGCACTGAATTTGATCAGCACCCTTGTGTGGGCCAGGTGGGATCAGGATAGTGATTTTTCTCTGCCTCTGGCTGGCTTGGGGTCCATGCCAGCAGCACAACAGGGGTGATAATAAGAGTCTACACAGAGACTGTGAAAGTGCAGGAGGAGGCTCCTAACTCAGGCTTCCCAAGGTTGGTGATCCTTAAACTGCCTTAAAGGACAAAGGAATTAGCCAGGCAATGGAGGGCCATCGGTGGTGGCAGTTTCTGCAAAGGCGGGAGATGGTGTATCTCATTTGCCCCTAAGATCTGTTGTCTGCTCTTCCCTTCTCTGTGTCCGGGAGGCCACCCTCCATGGACTGCATCACTTGGGCTCCCTTGCCCTTTGTCTTCCAGCGGTTTGACCAATGGCATTGCGCGACCTCGGTAAATGACAGGGCTTTTGATGGTGCCTAAGGAAAGCTGCTCCTGTTACCTGGCCCACTTTGTAGTTCCAAAGTACCGCAGCTTTCAGGATCCCTACTAATTCCTTCTGTTTATTCAGTCCTGCAGTGGCGATATCTTCCTGCTATCGTCCCTCACCAGCCTTTTGGTTCCCTTAATTGCCCTGAATTAATAATTCCTCATTTAATTATTTTCAGTTAAATTCATGTAAGTGTGCCATGGGTTTCCGCCTAGGACCCTTCCTAAACCACCAGGTGTGGCTGAAGCAGGAGGTGCGCGGGCGGGGAGTGGGGGGGACAGATGGTGAGTGATGAGGCTTCCACGGGGCAGGGGCTGGACCAGAAAAGGCCAGCATTGGCTCTTGTCCTGATATTTACTGTTACGATCCAGACATTACCAAAAAGACACTTCTGTGTGGAGAAGAGAACTCTGCAGGTAGCTAGCCTGCAATTGCATGACCTTGGTAAGTGAGTTAGTCGGCCTGAGTTTCGTCCTCATTTATGAACAGAGATTAACCTCCTGGGGTTAATGTGAGGAACAGATGGGGGTGGAGCCCCATTTCCAGGGCCACCTTCTCAGAAGGCTTCTCTGACCATGTCAATCCCACCTGACTCCTTCCTCCCTTAATGTCTGTTTTGCGTAGAGTTACAACCCAGAGTATACGCCTCATTGTTCATAATTATTTTGGTATGCATATGTATATCTGTTTGCTGATTCTCCAGCTCGATTTCAAACTGTTCTAAATAGCCGTATCTTACACAGCTTTGACTCTCTTTGTATTGGGCACAGTGACGGTTAAATAACACTTGTTCATTGATAAATGGAGAAAAATGATTTTGAGTGTCCTAGCACTGAAGGGCACATTCCTAATCCTCTTTCGTCATTTATGACCTCTTCCCCTCTATCATAGTATTCTAAAACCAAAATGAATGAAAAATTTTCCTTCCCTCCTTCCATCCATCATCTCTGTTAGCACCTGCTCTATGTAAATAGCCATAGCCATTTTAGATCTGTCCCATTAACTATAAGCATTCAGAGAGGGGAATTTGGAAGGGTGTACAGTTGCAAAATGAAGCTATATTTGTGCTACCCTAAAGGGCTGGGTGAAATGACAAAGCAAAGATCGGACCTAGAGGGGGCACAATGAAGTCCTCTCGGTGTCTGTGTAAATTTTCTATTTCCTTTGCTAAAGTTATTTCAATAACTTCTCCCCCTACATCCTCTGTGGTACTAGGTCTTTCCACTTAACAAATTTCTCCTTCAAGAGAAATGAGGAGCTTAAAATAAGTAGCACTAGAACTAACATTACCATAGCACTCGATACTTTTCTCACATTGTCTCATTAATGCTCAGGGCACCCGCGAGGTCACTAATAGGATGATTATCACTTCTGGAAAAATTAAAATACCAAGGAATCGAGAGGTTAACTGAGTTCCCTACTCCCTACACACAGAGTTATTGTTGGAAATTGTAAACGGAACTTATTCTAAGATTCAGCCTGGTTTTTGTGGTTTCTTACACCCCTTTAAATGGCTTCTCTAGTGAAAAAATATATTTTGATACATAAAAATAACCCAGGCATGTGCCCCGATTGGGAGTTAAACCACGACCTTGTGGTTCATAGGTCAATGTTCAATCACTGAGACACACCAGCCAGGCCTGATCTAACTTTTCAAGCATAGACATATATCCAGGGCCCTTCTGGGGCATTGTTAATTAACATACATACACATATGTATGTAAATATAAATATATATATTTATATATATACATATATATGTGTATATAAATATATATGCAGTCCTTGCTTCAACTCTCCACTAAGCCTTTTATTTATACAGACATACACACCCAGAGTAAAACTTCACATATAAATCCACTGATAGTAAACAACAACAACAGAAAAGATTAGAAATAGTACAGTATTCATCTTTAGGACTTTCTCACATTAAACCTTCATATTAGGAACATTTTTTTTTTTTTTACAATCAACTGAGGAATGGCTGACTGCCTATTTTGAATCCCCAAAATTGGTCCCCAGATCGATGCATAGAGTTGGTCAGGGTGACTTACCACTCTCAGTACAATCACACCAAACAGAGCAGCTGATACGCCAGGCCCTTCCATTGTGTAGAATGCAAAAGGAAGCCAGGGCCAGTGAGCAGGAGGGAGCAACAAGATCTCCCGGCTCTAATGCTCCTGTTGAAACCATTTGAAGTAGCGTTTTCTATAAGCTGCTCTGGGAAACAGTGGTGAGGAGAGATGCTCCACAAGAAAAGGATTTCATGGTCAAGCAAGTTTAGGAAACAGCGACTAGTATGTCGCTAGGATATTCTTCATGTACCTTCGCCCATTGCAGACACTGCAAAGCCTCAGAGTGAAGCAACCTACTTAATTTTGTCTAAAACAGTATCTCCTAAACATAGGGAAGTATGGCATCTTGTCTTGTAACATTCCTTTGGGAAATATTGGTGAACAGATTTTAGTTTGGTCTTAAGACTACACCAACTGATCTAATTTTTCTTTAAAAATTTTTTTTTATTGATTTCAGAGAGCAAGAGAGAGGGAGAGATAGAAGCATCAATGATGAGAGAGAATCATTGATCGGCTGCCTCCTGCAGGCCCCCTACTGGGAAATGGAGCCTGCAACCCAGGAATGTGCCCCAACTGGGAGTTGAACCATGACCTCCTGGTTCATAGGCCGATGCTCAATCACTGAAACACACGGCCGGGCCTGATCGAACTTTTTAAGCATAGACCTATATCCAGGGCCTTGCTTTGTCATTGTTGATTAACATAAGGGGGACCTCAAAGCTCTTCAAAAATTCCAAGAGAAAGCAGTTATGACAAAGAGCCTCACTACTCCTCAAAAGAATAAAGGCTATTTGGTAAGAATTTACTAGAGTCAAGTAGCGGGGAGATTCCACTGTGCACATTTACACACCAAGACTCCCCACTGAAGAGAGATGCGTGCCGTGGTACGTCTAAATAATGACCCTCCTGACACTCTTCGTTTCTGTCTTTTGGGGCTTTGCTTACTGCCAGTACATCTCAGAGGCTGTATTTTCCTGTGAAAATGGTGTGTGTGCGTGTAAATCTCGGGTAGTAATAGCATTGCTCTATAAGAAAAGCTGATGCATTGGACCAGGGGTTCTTTCCAAACCTGTATTGCATCTGTGCTATTGTACCAAGAAATGAGTGTCTGTCCTGCCCTTTGCTTTCTTCTAAGTGATGTGTTTTTTCGGCTTTACTGTCATCTGGAGCCCTGTTTTGGAGGGCAGAAGAATGCTTAGGTCATGCTTAGTTTTTATAGCCTCATTTAGTGGAAATGGATCCTTTGGGTCTAGTCTATGCCCGTTGCCTAAATTTAAAGTTCCTTTTCTGGCTGTTGGCTTAATTTATATTTGTTGATGGCGCTATGAATGCAAATAACCACACGGTGACCTTTAGGAGACTGTAAGCGCGGAACTGGTTATAGGAGCGACTTGAGACAGAAAGGGATTTTGACATATTTTTAGCATTTCTGCGAATACCTTTTTCATGAGGAAGGGAAGTGTTTCATCACCCAGTAGGTATTTTGGAAACACATAAAGAGCCACTCTGTAGTACCTGGTCGGGGGTTGCAATACCACAGCCCCGATGAGTGATGCAGCGAAAGGAAGCCCGAGGACTACAGAGCCACCAGAATGGTCTGTCTGTTCAGTCATTTTATCACATTTCTTCCGATCCTGGCAGGTCTGCATCTCTCCCTAGAATGAGAGCATAATTAGGACTGAGTCATGACCTAATGTGAAGTGATATGTGAGAGAAATAAATTGTTTCTTCATGATCTCAGAGCTCCTGTTGGGGAACTCAGTCCAAGAATCTGTCCAAAATGATGCCTTGGCTGCAGCTAGTAATGAAATCAGGTACATGAAATACCTGCTCTTTTATCAGAGATTAGCGCTCTGTGGCTCCAAAGTTCCTACTGGGCGACTAGACAGTTTCCTTCCTCAAGGAAAAGATATTTGCAGAAGCGCTAATCATCAAAGTCACCCCTTGTCTGGGGCCAACGGTATTGAAGCTACTTAGTCCTCAAATTTTTACTCTGCTCCATCCATAGAGCTGGTTCCATTAGTCTACATATTTAAAATGAATACAGCTTATTTCAAATATAAACATCTCTCATTTAAATATCAATTTTGAAATAAGAAGGAAATGACACCTTTGCACAATCACGTGGGAAAAATCACATGGGTATGCCTGAAACTTCCATTCATGTTTCTCTCACTCAAAATCGGTGTGACCAGCCAGCTTGACTCAGTGGTTGAGCCTAGACCTCTGAACCAGGAGGTCACGGTTGGATTCCCAGTCAGGGCTCATACTCAGGTTTCAAGCTCCATCCCAGGAGGGGGTGTACAGGAGATAAATAATTCTCTCTCATCATTGATGTTTCCATCTCTCTCCTTCTCCCTTCCTCTCTGAAATCAATAAAACTGTATTTAAAAACAAAATAAAAATCTTTTTAAAAGATCTGTGAGAGTCATAGCCTTTCCATCCCTCCTCTCCTCTCCTCACAGCAGAGGCCACTTCCCCAGCCTATCACTGAGTCCTGCTTCACTGTTTGAGGGTCAAACTTCACTTTAAACAAGAGCTTCACCCAACATCTTGGAATCCAGTATTGCCACTGGGGCACTCCCGTTCCAAAGACTGGTGTCACCACGCAGCCCCTGTCACAGTAGCCACTTTACCTCAGTCTTAAGGAATGGGTGCGTTGGCTTTCTCACAGGTTGGAGGCGATGCGGATCTCTGAAGTCTGCCCAGTTACCTAACTATTGGAGGGGCACGTGGACTTTCTCTCTACTTCCCAACACCTGCCACTGTGGGGCTCTCACCATCTCCTGGATTTCCCCCACACTCCCCTTGGCTTGCGAGGTGATTGGGTCAGTTTAAGCAGTCCAGCCCTGTTCTGTGACAGCAGGGGTTTCATCTGTAACAAAGTGGATATTCTAGGACCAAAGAGCACCTGACTAGGAAGTAGAAAATAGGGCCTCCAGTCTTAGTGTCTCCTAGGGAAGTACACTCACTTCCCTGATCTGCAGTCATATTTCAATGGGAATAGTAATCTCTGCTTTGCTTTTGCCACGGAATTTCTATGAAGATCAAAGAGATAATGAATGTGAATTTTGACAAGCATAAGTCACTGTATACATAAGGCATTATTATCATATTTAAACGATGTAAATGAAGAACTCCAAAGGAATATTACTGCTATTTGAATACATTTCACTGTGAAAAGACAGGACATTATTGTACATAAACATTGAAGATATTTGTGCTTTTGATGCTCTTGGGGGCTACTCGTCTAGTGTAGCCCCCAAGCAATCATTTTCTTATTCGATTTGTTTCTCTTCCTGTCCCCAAAGCTCCTTCCAAAGGTGGTTAAAGCTCCCAAATAAAAGATAACTTCTGTAATAAAGATGATCTCTCCCCCCAACACCGCTCCCCACCAAAAATGTAATTGTGAGTTGCAGAATTATGTCCAGAGAGTGTAGAAATATTTATATTAACTTGTAAATATAAGATAATATTTCGGCTTGATTATTTAAAGTCTGATAAAAATATAAATAGATAGATAGATGATAGATAGATTATAGATTAATAGATAGATGGATAGATAGATAATAGATAGATAGAGCCAAAAGTAGTTGCAGAACATTACAGAGGTCTCACCTACCCATCATCTAGATTCCCACCATAGGCTTATAAAACAACAGCCTATGATCAAAACCAAAGATATTTATATGGGAAGAGTTAAACAGACTCCAGAAGGAAAACTAAAGACCCAAGTATGAGGAGTAATGCGGAATTAAAGGGAACTTTTAGAAAGAAAGATAAAAACCAAGAGTCAGTGGTCTTCCCAGAGCCCTGATGGAGGGGAAGGCATGGGCATCTGTTTGTTAGAAGAGAGAAGACAGTTCACAGTCCCAATGTGGAATGAAGGTATTCAGGGCTGGGTCCAGAAAGACACATTTCTTCCGTTTCTCAGTGACCTAGAAGGATATAAGAGCCATCGTTAGGTTTACACGGGAGGTGCTGAAAAGCAAAAGGGGTCGTTCCAATGTGTGCTGTACATAAGAGCTGAGCAAATTGAATGGACTTGCACTCAGATCTTCTAATCCTAACTTGTCTATTTCATGTGGTGGTGCTCCCTGGGGTGTCAGCCATCTATGTGAGGTGTGTGGGCCACCTGCCCCAGGACCAAACAAGGTGGGCGGAGACATTGTTGCTGCACAGTCGGGAAGTGTATGGGGGGAGAAAAAGGTGGAAACAATGTGAAGGGCTCAGCCCTGAGAGGAGGAAATCCTAATCCTTTTGGCAAGCGGGGAAGCGAAATCCATTTTCCCAGACAGAACATGTTCTGTGTGCCAACAGCCAGGGGCCATCCTTCTAACGTCAATGAGGGTTCCTTCTTAAAGCAGCCCAGGTTGAATGTTACTGCAGCCAACCAGTCACAACCAACTTGTACGAAAAGCAAAAATGCACTCAGCATTCCAGGATGACAAAAGAACCTGAACTTTGTCTTCACTTCTATCCCTTTCTGTAGTCGGAACCACCAATTCAATTAATAAATAATTTCTAAATTCCTCCATTTTCCTTAGAATCACAAAGAGCTGGAGAAAAGTGGCATTTCTGGCTTTGATGCCCATTAGGCGATTTTTACATTCTGACCTTGTTTATATATTTTCAGACACCATGTGCAGAACTGTGGACTCAGTCAATAATATAATCCAATCATCAATAAGACACAAACTTCTTGTTTATTAATACATGATTAAAAATGTATATGATAAAGATATCGACTGGAACCAAGCGTGTGGGTGACAAGAACAATTATGTGTACCCAGCAAAAGTCAATAGTCTGTTTAAAAGTCACAATACAGCCTTTTCTTTTTCAATTTAAAGTCCACCAATGGGGCTGGGTTATCTTTTATTTTATATCTGAGCTTACTTTTGTAACTTTAATTCATTGAAGAAACATTAGTTGTAAGCTCCCTGGATCGGTACCCACAGTAGGCTCTTACCCAGAAAAATCCTTGCCTACCAGGGGCCACACTTATTGGCGAGTATGGAAATCTGCAGAGTTTCCAGCAAGTTCACGTTTTCCTGCCCCAATACTGGTTCCTAAGGTTTTAGCCCTTTGGTTTCTAGTCCTGTAAATTGTAATGATCTTTATTCAATTGTCTGTTTCTCTAATTTTGGGGAGGGCAGCAGCTTGTCCTGTGACCCTACTTCTCCGACAGATCCAACCAGAGTGGATGGTTCCGTTTTTCCAGCTTTTTACTGTTGGTCAGACCCAGGGCTGATTTCTGAGCTCCTTACATTCTGGACAGCGATGGTTGGCTTGGACCACTCATATAAACTAGCTCATGCTTCTTAGAAATGAGTATAAATACATGTCCACAGAATTAAGTACTGACTTAATAAAACTTCTGCCGGCTTTTTTACTGGAATCTACTGAATCAAGGGTAACCCAGGGTGATAGTCTGTTTTATCTTTCTTGGCCTTTATATTTCATATTTCAAGGATATTATGACCTGTAACAAAGACGAGGTCTTTGAGAAAAAAACTAGAATTATTCTGTAAACATAATCAAGAGATGAGCAAATAAAGAATTCCCTCAGATTCCCCCCCGCCCCCAATACACACACACACACACACACACACACATACATATCCTGAAGTCTGCTGACACCATTAATACATCTGAAATTGTTCACTATCAAAAGCCAATGGACATAGACACTGTGGCGGTGGGGGCTTGCCCAGGATGGAAATGGCTGGGGGCGGGGGGGGGTCAATTGGGGGAAAAGAAGACATATGTAACAATTTAGACAATAAAATAAATAAATAAAAATTTAAAAAAGCCAATCTGGGGTGTTGGGCACATGGTGAGCACACAGTTCTTGTAAATAGAAACCCCTGCCTGAAACATATATGTTCATGTTAACCAATGTCACCCCAATCAATTTAATAAATATTAATCCAATCTGAAGGCAAGTTAACATTTTTTTTTTTAGCTTAAAGATAAAGTAACCCATATTAAGCAGTAGCTTCTGATTTGTAAAATGTTAAAAGATATACCAATATCCAGGCAGGTGCAGTGTTTTCTCCATCTTTTCTAAGCTCTGCTGAAGCCTCCACTAGATATTTTTGCTTCCTATCCCTGCTCTCTAATACATCTTGCCAGAAATAATTCATTTGGATTGCAGACCTATATGCCATCTCTTCTGCACTTACGTAATGCTGCAAGTAAGACATGCACTTTTTAAAAAATATATTTTTACTCAGAGAGGAAGAGAGAGGGAGAGAGAGACAGAATCATCAATGATGAAAGAGAATCATTGATTGGCTGCCTCCTGCATGTCCCCTACTGGGGATCGAGCTCACAACCTGGACATGTGCCCTGACCAGGAATGAAACCCTGACCTCCTAATGCATAGGTTGATGCTCAACCACTGAACCACACTGGCCAGGCAAGATATGCACTTTTAAAAATAAATATTTTTCTTTGGTTTGCACAAATTCATCAACATTCTTGTTTGTTCCTCTTGTCCAGGGCTGGGCAGGGTTGGGGGATGTCCTTTGTAGCCCTTGAGCATGAGTACAATGAAACACAAGATCAATTCTGCACATTGTCTTACACTAAACAACTAAACCAGCCTTAACAATCGGCTGTTCTAATTATCCCTGAAATAATTAATTGAGTGATACAATGCAGCTGATTAATTTTTTCCCATCATATCATACCAAGCAAGTGTTTTTACTTTTCTCCGCATTGTACTGAATTACTGTTTTAAACCTGAAGAGTTAAAAAAAAACAAACAATTTGGGGGCAGTGGAGTGCAGGGGGAATTTGTTCTGTGATATCTAAATCATCTAGGATTCTACTGGATGGCAGAGTGAAACTTTGGTGAGGTCAGACCAGCGCACTGGTGGTATTTGCAAACATCTGGAAAGAAGACATAAAAATAGATTATTATTTAGGCTCATGCATATTTATGTGTCATTGTGCGCGCACATTTGTGCAGTGCTGCATATCAGTTTCTGGTATTTTAGAAAAAAATAGATGGCCCTAATTATTGTCACTTCATTTTTTCCTCTAAATACCTTCTCTGGTGATTAAAAAATAACTACAAAAATGGCAAAAAACAACAACAATCCATAATATCTCTAGTAAGATGTCTTTTTTGGTCATCATGATTTCTGATAAAAATTCTCTCTCTCTCTCTCTCTCTCTCTCTCTCTCTCTCTCTCTCTCTCTCTCTCTGTCTCTGTAAGATTTTTGTTTCAGTTTTGTTTCAGTATAGGTAATATGCCTATAATATACCTGCACTCTGAAAATCTGAGCCTAATTATTCTCAAATAATTCCACAAAAAATCTGAGTGTGAGCAGAAATAAGAGGTGATGTTTTAAAATGTGCTGATAGGCCCTGGTTAGGGTGGCTCAATTGGTAGGAGAGTCACCCCGTACACCAGAAAGTTGCAGATTCAGTTCCTGGTCAGGGCACAAACCTAGGTTTCATTTTGATCCCTGGTTGGGGGACATGTGGGAGGCAACAGATCAATGTTTATCTCTCTCTCCCCTCCCTTTACCTTCTCTCTAAAAGTCAATGAAAATGTCCTCGGATGAGGATATATATGCTGATAATAAGTCTCTTGGTTTCTAGAGACTTGTGCTTCCTAATCACCCTGGTTTGATGACCACAATTTAAATGTAGTTTTCTTAAAAAAAAAAAAAAAAAAAAAAAAAAAAAAAAAGCCAGGCCTGCCAGCATGGCTCAGTCGTTGAGCATCAACCTATGAGCCAGGAGGTCACAGATTCCTGGTCAAGGGCATATGCCCGGGTTGTGAGCTCAATCCCCAGTAGAGGGCATGCAGGAGGCAGTTGATCAATGATTCTCTCTCATCATTGATGTTTCTATCTCTCTCCCCCCTCCCTTCCTCTCTAAAATCAATAAAAATATATATTAAAAAATAGCCTGGGTGACTGATCGGAACCAAATCAAATGAGAATCCAGTTTTTTGGTGTTTTTTTTTAATTTCAATTTAACATTGTGGTTCCTGCAGTTTACAGACCACTGGGATTCAGGGAGAATCAGACACAGGAAATGGAAGTTAGGCAGGGCTGGTGGCACAGAGTCGCTTCTGATATTAGTCACTGGCCTTTGCGCAGCTCATACTGTGGTGTCCAGAGAATCAAACATCTTCTAGAAATTCTCCTGAAGTCTCTGACACCCACTACATGCAGGGTGGCCATGTCTTAGCTCTCTTGTTTAAAAAATACTGTGTCTATCAAATATCAAGAAGTGAGGCCTGAAAACATAAAGAAGAATTTATCTAATAAAAACGTTTCTCTGTTAAGTAACTAAACAAATGACCCAAACATTGATGCTAACACCTCTTTCCAAAATACAGAGTTGAATCGCCAAGGCTCCTTTCTCAGAATAATTCTTTTATTATATTTTATACACTGTTAATCTGTTATTATAATTAAAAAGAAAAGATGTTACCAGGGAGGCTGGCTACTTCAAACATTCCAAAATCCTCAAGAGAAACAGGTGGCTACAGGCCAATTAGCTGCTGAGGGCCTGAAGGACACAGGAAGATTCATGTATCTTTAAAGTCTATATGGTTCTCCTATAAGCCACTTACCTCTCTCCTTTAAGACAGAAGGGGAAGCAAAGAGGAATGCTCACAGGAACTGATGATATAACACAGTGCAGCTGCTAATGCATATGCATGTGTCATGCAAATGTCCCCAGCAGAAGCACATTCTTCAGGGTAAACCTGCAACCAGATTCAGCCACAAAAGAGTTCCCAAATGAAACTGCTGACTCCTTTTTTCCCCCTTTCTTATCAAAACACCTCAACATACATCTTACCAAGCAAAGTAAATCTAAAGAGCCACCTGGAGTTCCCCTGTCTTGCTTCTCCCTGGATATCCTGTGGGTTGCAATTTTGCAGATCAGTTGGTGAGCTGGAATAAGTGGCTGTGGTCCGCTAAAATTCAAATAAGGACACAGGGATGGAGGTGTGACTTGGGGTGGTGCACATACAATCCAGTGTACAGGTGATGTGTTGTGGAATTGTATACCTGAAACCTGTATAATTGTGTTAACCAGTGTCACCCCAATATGTTCAGTAGAAAAGGGGGAATAAGACGTTTTGGCAATGCTTATACTAACTTTCCAAAGGCCTTATCTTTGCAAAAGAGATATTGTATATTACCAAATGATTGTGTGTGATTGTTTTTATTTTTTTTTCCTGCCTAAAGATGCATGTTGATTATACCTTTATCAGACTATAAAAACGATCTGGGAGAACTCTCAGAGGAATGGTGAGCAATAGAACATGATTTTCTTATCTTTATCTTTTCTATTCTTTTTTTTATTGATTTTTTACAGAGAGGAAGGGAGAGGGATAGAGAGTTAGAAACATCGATGAGAGAGAAACATCAATCAGCTGCCTCCTGCACACTCCCTACTGAAGATGTGCCTGCAACCAAGGCACATGCCCTTGACCAGAATTGAACCTGGTCCCTTGATTCCGCAGGCTGATGCTCTATCCATTGAGCCAAACCAGTTAGAGCATCTATTCTTGTAGTTTTAAATTTGGCAGATTCCACGAAAAGTTGATAGGAAAAGTAGATTCAAGCGAAGGACAAAAAGAGAGAGAATAAGAATTAGAAAAAAAAGTGGAAGGAAGTTGGGGAGCAATCTTGTCACATTAAATGTCCCAAAGCATCGGCACAGTTAGAGCATGTAGCTGTGAATTTACTGCGGCACAGGCTTCTCCTCGCAAGGTGCTGCATACTTATTGAAAAGTTCTGTATCCGGGAATGAAAAATGTCAAACAAGAAACTTCCCCTGTTACCTGGAGGGGACGTTAACCGGTGACTTGGGAGTGATTCGCTCCAACTTCTTTATGGCTGGGGGAGGGAGCGCCGCTCTGACATTTTTTTATAGGGACGTCTGCTGACGCTAAGCACTTGGGAGCACCAGGCTGTTGAGATTAGACGCGGAAAGAGGAATGAGTGCGTATCTGGGGGATTCACCCGCCTGTGTGTGCTGCGGGGAGGAGAAGCAGGCTGGGCACTCTCTTTTGAAGGCGCCACTCCAGCGAAGCGCCATCCATTCTGGATGCAATTACTTAGGCTGAAATAGCGCGGCTGCAGTGCCGCCCCTCTGCGTGCTGATCTAGGAATATCTTCCTCCCTGCAGCCGGGACTTGCCTGGCCGCCCTGGAAGATCGCTCCTGAGTAGCCCAGACTCCTGTGCAGCCGCCTAGCGAGCTAAATAGTCCCCGATTCTCTCATCCCACAGCTGTGCGCTCCAAGCAGGAGGTGCCGTCCCCCAGACCTGGGGCCCTGGGGTGCGTGGTTGAGCCTTGGAGAGCCGGGAGGGGGAAGGCCAAACCCAGACAAGGCGGCCAGTGCCTCCTTCTCTCTTTCCGCCCGGATTCTTGGCCACAGCTTCTGTTCATTCACAGAGAACGCGGTCCATTCAAAGAGCCGGGGCTGCACACTTGAGCTCAGGCCCCTGTCTCTCTGGATAGAAGGGGCTTCGGCGGCCTCCCCTCCCATTCCACCAACTCCCCCGCCCAGGGTCAAGCCACATGAAAGACTGGACGGAGCCTGCACCTTACAGGAGCTGGTCACTGAGTCTTTTCCTTTGTTGTTTTCCTGGAAGTGAGGCGAGAAAACCCGTCCTCAGGAGGAGCGAATGGTGGCCGGCACCCCCTCGCGCCCCAGGACACAGGCGATTCCTCACTCGCATCTGGCGGCTGCTCAGCCGCTGGCTTTGTGGCTCATATACATATTTCGAGGGGGAGGCCTGGCGGCTGCTTCTTCGCCAGGTCAATGTGTTAATTAAAAGTTGGTCCGAGTTGGTCAGCACGCATTCCCAGATGTGCCGGAACAGCATGCAATTAACACGTAAGGCACATCTTTTTGAAGAGACCAGAATGGCAACCACCCTCCCCCCCCCAAAGAAACCCCACCCCATCCCCGCCCTCGCCCTTGGCATGAAATAGTCACTGCAAAGAAGGGAAAAGACATTAAGAGACAATTAAATGTGGGCCGCTGATGGGGGGAAGGGGCGATTCCCCGAAATCTATAGATTTCAAAAATAAATAGCAAATTGATTTTTTAGGAGGAAGTTCAGGCACAAGATCCATGTCCCCGCGTTCCCACCCCATGTATATTAAACAGCCGGTGAGCGGCTGGCCACTCGGTGTGGTGACCAGGAGTGTTGGAGTCCCCGCGCCCCCACTCACCCCCTGTAATGGCTGAGAGCAGGAGGGGGATGGGGATGGGGGCTCAGGCAGCCAGATTGGTTTTGCACCCAGGGATAATTACGGGCCAGTGTCCTGTGTATTTTTAGAAGTGCAGGGGAAGAGAGTGTGTGTGGTGACAGCGCCATTCTAGATAAAATATGCTCATATGAAGAGTAAAAGCAGTGTCCTCAGTGCCAGCGGAGGACCTGGTCCGATTCCTCTTGCCCTTGCTGCCCCTGCCGGCTCCACCTCCCGCAGTTTCTACCTGAGTCACCCCCTTGCACCGGGTCCTCGGGCCTGCACAAGTCAGTTTGTTTCTAATTGTATTTTAATTCAGGTTGATTCATTGAATTGGCCACTTCTCAGAGCCAAACCAAGAACCCCATCTATTAGTGCCTGCATTGTGTTCTCGCTCCCTCTCCCCTCTCCCCTCTCCCCTCTCCCCTCTCCCCCCTCCCCCCTCCCCCCTCCCCCCTCTCCCCCCTCCCCCCTCTCCCCTCTTCCCCCTCCTCCCTCTCCCCTCTCCCCCCTCCCATCTCTCCCCTCTCCAGACTCTCCCCTCTCCCCTCTCCAGTCTCTCCCCTCTCCCCTTGCCCCTCTCTCCCCTCTCCTCTCTCCCCTCTCCCCTGCAACTTCCTCACTTCCCTGAGCTTGCAGAAGCCAGGCAGGACTTGGTGTCCAGTTGGGGACTTTGACACCAACGTGGGCCACAGAATCAACTTTTGGGTGATCATCCTAGACTTGTGTCTTTAGATGGTTTAGTTTCCGGCATGACAGGTGATTCCATCCCCAACACCACCTTTCTAACCAACCAATTGAAAGTGTCCTATGGAAAGGGCGTGCCTTATTGATGACACCCAATGAAGCAAATAATGGCTTTGGCAGTCTCCTGGCTATTCATCTGCTCCTTCTGGAATCCTGAGTGTGAGGGAGCGATGGATAGTGATGGACGGGGAGAAAAACAGAGAGAGAAAGAGAGGCAGGAGGGGGGCGCTAGGTAGAGAAGGGGTCGGCTGCAGGTGCTTAGAAACGCATCAGATTTGTTGAGCATCAGCTTGATGAAGGCAGTCGGAGCCGCGACTTCAATGTGGGCAGCATCATTGTTAACTAGTGTCCACCGGACTCCCCCAGCCCCCTCTGCCTTCCTGCTGCTGCCTTCTTTTCTCCCTTTGGTAGGGCACAGAAGGTGAATAATGAAACCATTCTGCTAATAGTTTATGAGCCATGAGATTGGAAATGTATATGGATAGAACAGAGCACCAGACTAAAACCAGTGGAAAGAAGCACCAGGCTTCGCGGAGAAAGCCACCGTGTCCTCTCTCCCCAGCCCGGAGCGGAATAGGAATGGGACTGATGAGATCGCCTGGTACCTCTCCCCTGTGTCCCAGGGCAGCGGGTGGCCCCTTCTCCCCCAGCCCCTCACCCAGCTTGAGGGGCTGGAGCAGGAGGGAGATGGATTGGGACGATGGCGAGATAGCGCTCCAGAGATAATCGTTATCCCCAGGATTTTCTCCCAGTGATGGGATCTAAAAAGATCTATCACCCCGGCCTCCTCCCCCAGGCAGCAAACAATAGACTTGAACTTCGCTCTGAAGACAGCCAAGGGGATGCTGCGCTTTGTCATTTTGTCCCCATAGGGCCTGTTCCCCCAGTACAAACACCCAGAACCTTTGAGAAACGCTGCAAGCACCGATTTGACCCTCACATTGGGCCGGCAAGCAGGTTCACACCCTCTTTCTTTTGGGGGTGACTGTCATTGCAAAGCCTGAGCTCCAGAGGTGGGAAGAGGGACACATGAGGGGGGGGAGGTGTGTGTGGGGTGAAAGGCGAGGCGCTGTCCTGGACCCACTCTTCCAGCCCACAGAGGGGCCGCAAAGCCAGAGTAAATCCTCAAAGCGAGCTGACACAGTGGCCCCAAGCCAATGGCCCCGGAGAGACTGCCCCACAGCTGGCCCAGCGTCTGGGAGAGGGTGGGGGCGGGCTAGGTGGGAGGCACCTGTTCAGGGCTCCCCAGCAGGGACTGCAGTGGAGAGGGGAGGCCAGGCAGGCATGTAGCACAGGGAGCGCCAGCCGGGAGGACAGCCCCTGATGCCCAGGCCCCTTCCCACTCCATCTGGAGCGCCAGCCCTGGAGCTGCTCTGGGCTGGTGTAGGGGGTACCCCTCGGGGTGCAGGTCCCTGGGAAGCAGGGGAAGCCCCACTGTTTGTCAGCCTGAGTGCTGGGGGGAGGGGGGGGCTGCCAAGGATCCATGCCTGCCAGCTGGAGCCAGTGGCGCCTGGGGCGGTGGGCGCAGCCCGCAGGGAGTCCTCTCTGCTGCTGTCCCCCTCCCCGCCCGGCTGGCACCTCTGCCTTTTTGTCTCCTTCCAGACTTAGCTGGATTCTGGGGACAACAAATAACTTTTCCGTGTCCGGGGTAACTGATAGGAAGTAGTAGAGGATGCGCCTCTGCAGAGTAACGCCCGCACCCCAGCTTCACAGGGGAGTCTCTTTGATTTTCTCTGGGTGTGGGGAGGCGAGGTATTTGATATTTCCATTTATGGAGGGGCCAGTGGTGTTGGGCCAGGGTAAGCAGTGGTTCTCGGGCTCCCCCTCCCTCATCAACTAGGGCTGCCTTTAGGCCCCTGAGCCCCCTCCCAGGCCTGGCGTGGGGGATGGAGCCTTTCAGGAGAGCAGTGCAGCCCCTCACCTGCTGACCCTCACCTGCAGCCTCCCCCCACCTACAGCCCCTCACCTGCTGACCCTCACCTGCTGACCCTCACCTGCAGCCCCTCACCCACAGCCTCCCCAGACCTGCTGACCCTCACACACAGCCTCCCCCCCCTGCTGACCCTCACACACAGCCTCCCCCCACCTGCTGACCCTCACCTGCAGCCTCCTCCTACCTGCAACCCCTCACCTGCCCAGCCCTAAATCTCTCCAACCCCCACACCCACCCGACTGTTAATTCTGTTGCCCTTGGTTCCAGCGAGGCAGCAGGAGAAATCCAGCGAAGCGAACTCCCAAGGTGGGGAGCTGGGAGTGGGCGCAGTGTCTCTGTTGTGGGGGTGGGGGTGGGGTTGGCGGTAGTTTTGAGAAAGCGCCTAGAATGGACATGAAAGCTGAGCTAACCTAATTCTCACCCTGGCTCTGGTTCAAGGCGAGAGGGAGGGTGAACAGTGAGTGGTGTTCAGGACTCCGGGTCAGATAGACCCTACCTGGAGGACAGCAGGGATGTGTGAGGAGGGGAGGGGGAGGGAGGGTTGGCCCTGGGGGGCTGGTGAGGAGGTCCCAGGGCACCATCTGGCAGGACAGGCTTTCCAGGCAGAGGGAGAGCTGGTGGCCCCTTGGCTAGTGGGGACACCCTGATGTGCGCCCTCGCTCTCCAGGCCAGGTAGGGCCCGAGGTCCAAATCCAGTTGCTGAGAGGGGCATTTGCCGGCCCTGGAGGGTTGCTGTTGTCCCTGGGAAAGGACCCCCGCACTCGGGAACTCCCTCGAGCCTTCTGTCCTCCCATTAACTCAGGGCTACCTCTATTTCCTGGATGTTGAAGAAAACCCCAAATCCTGGCAGTTTCCCACTTCCCCTTGGTTGCTGGCTCCCGGAATCACAGGGGAAAGCCGGCTGCGTGCCCCCCTCTGCCTCCTCGCGCCTGCAGCCCAGCCTCGGAGCCCGCAGCTCTCCTGGGTCTTTGCCCCTCCTGCCTGCTGAGGGCAGTGCCCGCATGGGGGTGGCAGTGGGGCGGAGAGGAGCCCAGGTACATGGATGGGGAGGGTCGAGGTGCAGAGTGTCAGCCCCCGCAAAACATAACTAAACTGTAAATCCTAATACAGTTACATCCCACCCCTCTGGGGTGGTCCCTTCCCAAATCCTGCTGGGAGAGCAGGACGGTGTTAGGGTGGATCAGAAAAGGGGATCCCGCGCACATGCACGCCCTCTCCTCTCATTTGTTAGTTGATTCCGCCTAAAAGTTGGCTATTTATAGGCTACACACAGCCGCCAGAGTCCGCGAGGCCGCTGGAGTCTCCGCGCCGCTTCCCGGTGAGAAGTGAGAACCGTCCCCGTCCCCGTCCCCGCGGGCCCCTCGGTGCATCTGGACAGTGTCCTGCGACTGACTTGGTTTTGTTTCTGCCCACACACCGCGGGCAGCTGAGGAGAAGATCGCGGGGAGCCCCAAAAGGACCCACCAGTCCGACCATGTGAGTCCGCACTGACCCCTCTCCCCTCTTCCCTCTCCCCTCCGCTCCGCCCACGCGGGCTGGTGGACACTGGGGAGGCGCAGCCAGCCCGCGGCCATCCACGCCCCCGAGGCTGGCCTCGACCTGTCCCTCTGCCCCTCTGCCCCACTGACCTCCAGCTCCTTTCTTTTCCCTCCCTCTTTGATATCTCCCTTTGCGTTCCCTATTTCCGTGCGCCTGAAACCCTCCTGCTCTCAACTTGCCAGTGGAGTTTGCATCTGGTCACAGAAAGAGACTAGACTGGCATTTACGTAGGAGGCGGGGTGGGCCCGGGCTTGTGTGTTTCCGAAAGAAAACTGTGCGGGGCTGGGGGCTGGCGGCTGGGGGCGGGGGTGGCGAGGGCCTGGAGCCTGGCCCTGATCTGGGGGAGGGGAGCGGGCGCATTTGCACAGAGATCTTTCCTTCTGCCCTGGCACCATCTACGGGCTGGGAAGACAGGGCTGGAAGCCTCGCCATCTGGGGCCAGCCCTCGGCGGCGCAGGGACAGATGTCTCCATCAGAAGCTCAGCTCCGCCCTGGGTGAAGAGGAGAGGGAGACGCAGGCGTGGGCTGAAGCTGGCCAGGAAAGAGGGCCAGGTCCCTAAATTTGCGCCTTTTCCCGGAGCCGCTTCGGGCAGGACGCGCTTGCCGAGATGGCAAAGGCGCGAGCGAATCACGGCGGTCCGTGGGCCTTGACCTTGTCCTCCTTTTCTGAGTGGCAGAGCCTTAGATGACACTGCTGTGTTTTGGCACTGAGATCTCAAGGCGGCGGGCAGCAGGGCAGGCTATAGGCAGGTTCCGGAACCGAGCGAGGGGTGCGCTCTGGTGCGCGCGTCTGTGGAGTGCATTCGAAAGGGCTGTGCGCGCCCTTCTGCGGGCGGCCAGGCAGGCATTTTCGCGGGGCCTGAGAGGCGCGCAAGGTGGTTCAAACCACCCTTTCCCCCAGAGTCGAGGCAGGACATTTGGGCAGGGATCAGAGAAGACTGCAATTGAAAATAACCCGGGACTTGGAAGCGTTTTGGCAGAAGATCAGAGCCCCAAGGTGGAGGTAGAGAACTGCGACCTCTGGCGCGTGCGCGGGGCCCTGTACCATCCCCAGATTAACTTCTTACCCGCCACCAGTGTCTCTTCTCATAGTGGATGTCGCAGTTGGAATCCCCCTGCAACCCCATTCCCCAAGCGCCCAATCTGCCGCTGTGGGTAGACTGGTGGGGAGGGAAGACCCAGCACTGGCCGTTCTCAGTGCCCCAGAGAGGGGGGCCTTCCTTTCTGGGGTGTGAGCACCTCGTTCCAGTCACAGCATCCAGAATCCAGGGAGGGGTCTGCTTCACTCCCGAGCTCACACTACTGGGAGAGTCTGGTTCTGATGGGATGGGGCCGCTCCTACCTGGCCCAGAGCTGTCCAGATTCTCATCCCCATGGCGCCAAAGGGCTTTCAAACATTCAGCTGCCAAGTTCAAAGCAGAAGCAAGTTTCTGCTCCCATCCCCGGGCTGCACGCGGGCTTATGAGCAGATGTTGGTCTTAGTTCAGCTTTATAGCCCCAAACAGGAGGCAGGGATCCAGGAATGTCAGAACTCCCTCCCCCACCCCTGTTCCCTGACAGTAAATGCCTCTCAGCTCTCTTGTCAGGTGTTAGTCTGAGCATGTAGTCTTTTAGTAAATCCCAAGAGGAAGAAAAGGAAGGAAGGAGAGAAGGAGTAAAAGAAAAAAGATGTAAGTTAAGGGGAAATGAGAGAAAAGATGGTAAATAAGGTAAAAGGAAAGGTTGGTAAAAAAAAAAAAAAAAGAATGACCTCTAGCTAACTGTTTTTCCTCCTTGTCCCCCTTGAGAGGAAAATGGTGTTTTCGGAGCCGTGGAGTTTGCCCAAGAACAAAGCCTTCCCCAAGTTCTCTGGCCATGGCGGGTAGTGGATGCCTGTCGGGGGCACATGAACTGACTTGCTTCCCAGATCCGCAGTTCCAGACCCCCAGCCACATGCAAACACCTGTTACCCCCCCCCGACCCCCCCGTTCTACCCCAGGCTTCACGCAGGAGCTGGTCAAAGCCCCAGAAGGCCCAGGGCCCCCTCTGCACCCCCTGCAAGAGATTCTGTTCAGCCCAGCATCGGGCTGGGAGGTGGGCGCAGGGAGCCAGGCTGGACACTTGGTGCTCCCTTACGTAGCTCTGCTTGTAGGCGTCTGCTAGTCTCTGGTGGGATCTTAGAACTTGGGAGCTTCCTGGGCTCAGTGAAGGCGCACTTGCCTGGAGCTCTGGGTCGCTCTCCACACCTCTGCTGCTCTCCACCCTGCTGTGCCCCGCCCCCACCCTTCCTGTCCTCCCTCCTGCCAGCAGGTTCTTTCTGTTCTGTCCTTAGTGTCCTACTGCCTGGCCTCCGGACACTCTGGGGCTTTACCTGCAGGTGGGACTCTCGGTGGGAGCACCTTGCAGTCCCTTCCTCGGTGTGAGTAAAGGTGACATCCCACCATCCAGACAAATCTAGGGAACTCACTTGGTGTGTATGGAAGGAGAAGAGGACAGTGAAAGGGGGCCTGTTTGTTTCCAAATGAACTAGTGCAAGGGAGAGAAACTCCACACGCTCTCCAAAATAGCTTCTGTTTTCAAGACACTCGGGCAAGTGGCAGGACAAGGGACTGTCCTTTTACAAATCCTTCAGGTCTGTGACTGTCTAGAAGCCCCTAGAAGAGGGATGAGAGGTACACAGTGCAGGAGAGTTGGGCAGAAGCGTCCACCTGTGCCACCTGTGAGCAGGCCCTGCTCCTCTTTGATGCTGTAAACTTAATGAGGTTATGGCTGTAAACAGGGGTCACCGTCTTAGGAAGAATCAGCATAAACACCTGACCGGCCCTAAGTCGTGCTTTTCCTTTTGAGCTGCTGTGTCACCAGGGATGGGGTGATCAGCTTGAACCACCCCAGACCAAGAGAGGTGCATGAGCGAGTCCCTGTCTTCTCAAGCCTCACCTCCACCCCCATGACCCCCATGCTGTCCTCTCTGCAGTGTGGCTGGGCTATCGGGGGACTAAGATGGCATGAGAAGCAACCCCGTCACCCCTCGCCCTTTCCCCAGCTGGACCTCTGGCTTGGAAAAGAATTGCTCTGCTGGGTGTGTGTGGAGGGAAAAGACAATGGCCACTTTTCTGCAAACTGGAGCAATTGCCTTCCATACCCCCTCAAACTTCCAGCTGTGGGCTGATTCCTAAGCTGCGTGTCCTTATAGAGACTTCCCTTCCTGAGAAGTGAGAGCTTGAAGGAGCTGAGTACAGTCTCCTTCCAGGATCTCATTTCATGATTAAGTTTATAGCATATCTGGGCAAAGAGCTGAGGCCTGAAAGGGAGGGAATGAGGGAGAACCCAGAAAAGAACAGTGACTCTGTTAGACAAGGAATGCCCACGGTTTCCTTATATGTCTCACCGATGAAACTCCATTTTCTCCAAAAAAGAAGGAATTGAGTCCTCAGCTTCTGTGAGTATTTTCACACATGTTCAGATGTATATACTGGGCCGGGCATCTTTCGAACCTGGCCATTGAATACAGGTGCTACCTGCTAAGTCTTCTGTGCATGCTTCTACCTGACTTGACTGACTTAAAACACTGCACAAGCATTTATTTTCATCAAGTTCTTGTTCACCTTCAACAGGTTGGTTTCAGTATTTCTCAAGTTTCCTTACAATAACAGGGCAAGAGCCAGTTAGGGCAGCCTCATGGGACAGGATTATTTGCTCTGCAATTCTCCAGGTAGTTCTAGCTAAAACCACCCCTGCTTTCACCTAACCGAGACACATACTTGAGACAAAAGTGAGTGTCATTTTTTTAAACCGGAATTATTCAAATATTTGATTTTTTTTTCTTTCTGCCTGTTTGGGATAAACTTGGTCATATGAACATTTAAATAGACACGTCATAAAAGATAAACACCACTTTTTATGTAGAAATTGTCTTTGAGATTTAGAAAAAGGAACTCAGGTATGTAATATAATTTCAGGACATTGTATCTTTGAAATTCATCGCCAACTAGATTTATGATCAGAACTTTCCATTACCTTCGGCATGCTTGTTTAGGATTAGGCCCTCTGGTGTAACCGAATCTGCCATCAACCGCTTAACAAGTACATGTTCAAATGAGATGTTTTCCAAATGTAAACCGTTTTGCCTTTGTATAACCTGGTTGGCAGGCAATTTTGCAGCCCAGAAAAATTAAGTTTGAAGCATAGAGTAGATTCTACAGACCCATTTATATAGCCTCTGTTTTATTGTTAACATTTTAGTAGTGACCCATGTATATAACCTCTGTTAAGATTATCGTAATTAAAAAGACATTTATTTTCAGGAGGAAATATGTCTTTGTTTGGGGGGAGGCTTATTGAATAATTAGTTTTCCTCCAGTGTTATTTCTTTTTCTTTTTAAAAAAATAGAATTTATTGGGGTGATATTGGTTCACAAAATTATACAGGTTTCAAGTGTACAATAAAACACCATCTGCCCACTGCATCCTGTGCCCATTGCCCCAGGCAAAGCCTCATTCAGTCCCCATTTGCCCCTCTTTACCTACCTTCAGCCAGCCCCCACCCCCTTTTCCTCTGGCCTTCCTCACACCATAGTCTGTGTCTGTGTGTTATGTATATATGTTTTTTGGCTAATCTCTTTGCCTTTTTTCATCCATCCATTCCCGTCCCCTCTGACAGCTGTCGGTCTATTCCAAGTCTCCAGGCTTCTGTTTCATTTTTGTTCATCAGTTTATTTTGTTCGTTAGATTCCACATGTAAGTGAGATCACATGGTACTTGTCTTCCTCTGACTGGCTTATTCTATCAGATATATCATAGTTTCCTGTTTGCTTATGTAAATGAAGGGACAATTCAAATGACTGATTTATGACAAATCCTATCCCTCCTCACACAGAGTTATCAATAATCTATTATTTAAAAATAAACATGTACTATCCTTTGGAAGGGAGAAGGATCTCAAGGTATTCATTCAGTGATGCCCACGGCCGGCAAACCGCGGCTCGTGAGCCACATGTGGCTCTTCCACAAAATACCACGTGCGGGCGCATACATACAGTGCGATTGAAACTTGGTGGCCCATGTGCAGAAGTCAGTATTTTGTGGAAGAGCCGGTATTTTGTGGAATTGCCACACTCAAGGGGCCAAAGAGCCACATGTGGCTCGCGAGCCGTGGTTTGCCGAGCCAGTTTGCCGACCATTGGGCTAGACTGCTGACAAGAAATGTTTGGAAGGGGAGGTGAGATGTAACATCAGAAAAGTTGAACTTTTGGCTGGCAATGTGACAAGCCGAAAATGCATTGAAGAGCAAAGGCCTAATGATAAATGACCCCATGAAATAAAGGGAATAGGGACAACTTGTCAGCGAGACATGCACCTCGTAAAGGTGGCATTTCACTGCTTAGGATCAGCTGGGAGATATGCTGTGTGACGTTACTTAGCATGGGAAGAAGAAGCTTCTTGCTTTCCCTACTTGGGGTTTAAGCTGGTATTGTTTTTCTTTTTTTGAGTAAGGTATAATTCCAGATACTACAGAATTTGGCATTTAAACCATTTGAAGGCCTACGGTGTGAATGGCTTTTTACTACATTCACAATGATGTGTAACCATCACCACCACTTAAGTCCATAATGTTGTCATCCCCAAAGGAAACCCTGTACCATTAAGCAGTCATTCCCCATGGTTTGCCTGTTCTGGACACTTGATAACTTAAATAATTTAACATTTGGCCTTTTGTGTCTGGTGCCTTTCACTCAGCGTAATATTATCAAGGGTCATTCCTGTTGTAACATATGTCATGATTTCATTTCTCATATTTATTATGGCTGAGTAATATGCAATTTTATGGATATATCACCTTTTGTTTATATATTCCTCAGTTGATAGATATTTGTTTTTTTTCTACTTTTTGGGCTATTATGAATAAGGCTGCTAGGAACATCCATGTATAGGTCTTGTTTGAGCATACATTTTCAGATCTATTGGTTATCTTCCTAGGAGTGGAATTGCTGGGTAAAATCATAACTCTATGTTTAACTGTTTGAGGAATCACCATACTGCTTTCCACAGTGGTTGTACCATTTTATAACCGTATGTGTGAGGGTTCTGATTTCTCCACATCTTTGCCAGCATTTATTTTATTTTCCATTAAAAAAATTATAGCCATACTAGTGGATGTAAGAGGTACTGCCCTGTGGTTTTGTTTGTATATTTTGAATGACTAATGATGCGATGCATCTTTTTGTGTGCTTATTGGGCATTTAAATATCTCCTTTGGAGAAATGTCTCTTCATGGTCTTTGCCAATTGTTTAATTGGGTTGTTTATCTTTTCATTGTTGAATTGAAGATTGGACCTTTATCAGATATGTGATTGCAAATATTTATATTTTCTCCCAGTCTCTGGATTTTTCATTGTCTTGATAATGCCCTGCAGTTCATAAAATTTTTTTTTATTTTTGATAAAGTCCAGTTTAACAGTAGTTGTTTTAATCATTCATCAGATTAAACACAAAACAAAACATTAAAGTGCCAAACTTTAAAAAGAGAAAAGACTCTTTTGTAATGTCCAGATGACGCCTTTATCAAATACAGATTATCAGGGACTACATAAGGGTTTTGCTGTTGTTCAAGAAAAGGAAACAGCTAGTGCTACCTTAACCTTGATCTCGAAGAAGTCCTAGGTTATCCAGATAAGTTGTCACCCCAGGTGAATGCGATCTTTTATCTCAAGATGACAATAGTTGAGTGTGTGTTTTTAAATTATCACTATCAAATTCATCTACCAAGAAATTTCAAATAGCCTCCCATGTTTAAATAACATTAAGGATCTGCTTTAAACCAACAACAACCAGGAAGATGGAAAGGTTGACAGGGCGTCCCTCACTTAGCCATGTCTAACCCAGCCACACACAGGCCTCTGTGTCAGCTGATATACTTGTAAGGTTCCTGGGAGAAAGATCTTGGAGTCAGGAACAAGAGAAACTAAATCATTGCAAAATATGTTACAAAACAAAAATTAGGAAAGCAGTAAGACTATAAATGGACAGTATTGGATGTAAAGCCTTTGCCTGTTCTCTCAAATTGGCTGTTTTGGGGCAATTGATTTATGAATTAAAAAATAACCAAACAATGGTTGAATCAGATCTTCATCTTATTTAATTATTTGGCTGTTGAGTAAGAAGGCTTATGGTGAACACTGATTAGATATCTCTCATTCCACCCATCAGAAGTCTTGGGCAGATTCTGCATCTGTCATTTTATGGGGTGTACTATTGGGCAACTCCCTCGACACGTTCTAAGTGTCCATGTGCAGACCTCCTGCACAAGCCACATGCTCAGCTGTCATCCCAATTTTTGAACAAAGGTTAATTATTATTAATGAGGATGCTTGATACACAAGAACCTTACTTTTGTAAAGATACAGATGGTAACCAAAGCATTTACTCCAGAGATTTGCCCACTCCAGAGGGAAGAATCCATTTTTTGAAGGCCTGGTACCAAGCAGATGAAATACTGTAACACTCGGTGTGTAGTGGCCAATGTCACATAGCTTGGCCCTCTCTACGATTTGGCCAATACTGTGTCATGAGTTCGAGCCAGATGTTCTGTGGAACAGATCACCTGACTGATTGGCATGGATGAGCCCAGCACAATGGGTCCACCCCTGGTTTCCATGTTTTTAAATAATCAGCAGAAACCCTTTGTGTGTTGAACTAAAACAGCTCTGAGTTTAATGATTCATTGCACAGTGTGTATCAAGTACCTGCTAGGGTTTGGGGCATATTTTACAAATGCTTTCTCATTATACAAACCTACAATATGGATAGAGAGGTAGCTAGCTAGTGGGTAGTTTAAGAGACCATTTATGAACCCCACAGGGATGGAAAGCAAAGTTAGAGATTATTGCCCTTGACCTCACAAGTAGTGAGGGTGCAGATCCCAGCCTTGAGCCCAAGCTTCTGATATCACGTCAAGGGCTCCTCTTCTACGACGACTCTTGATCAGCATTTCAGAGAGTGGGCTCCACCTGAACACCTACAGCAGAATGGCCTGGGATATGTGTGTACAATGCAGAGTCCTTGGCCCTGCTCTAGAAACACTGAATTCCTAGGACTCATCATGTTAATAGTTCTCTCCAAAGCTTTTTATACACACTAAATTTTAAGCGTAGCTGGTCTCAATACTAAAAAAAAAATCTGAAAATATTTGATTAGGTTAATTTGACACGAAGAAAAAGTAGACCGAGAAGCATAGGGAGAACAATAAATGCCAATGCACTCTCTTTATTTATTTATTTATTTATTATTAGTTAAGGTATTACAAATGTGTCCTCATCCCCCCCCATTAACCCCCAACCTCCCCCCCCCCACCCCGCACACTCATGCTCCCATCCCCCTGTTGTCCATGTCCATTGGTTTGAATGCCAATGCACTCTTAATAGTTCTCTTACAATTTGGGGTTTCAATAAGAGATTCATAGGGGTCGATGCATTTGGGGAAGTTGTCTTATTTGAGGTATTCTGTAGAAGTAAGATGTTTTTATCACATAGCTTTATCAAGCGTATTCTGTGGGGCCCTACGTCCATGGATGGCCCGCACCTGCAGCCCTGGTATACATGTGGGGTGTATTATAAAAAGGGAATCCCACTGCATCCCTACCCCCAGGGTAGGTTTGCTCTGACTTTAAATAACTAGTGTCCGGGCTGTCTTCAGAGGTTGGACTTGGTGTGAACTTGAACATGGAGGGGATCCTGGGTGTGTGTCTGGTTTCTCGGCTGTTAAGGAGGAATAATTGTTTCAGGATCCTCCACACATATGAGGCCATCGGGGCTCATTTGGTGTGTGTTGAACATGGGGGACCCATGTCAGTCCCCCCACACGGAAGGCTATGTGTTATCTGAGGGACACCAGCCTTTGGCTAGGTGTTTGTAATATGATTATTTGCTAAAACGTACTTCCTGTCTGTGCATTGCCTACTTTTATGAAGAAGGCTGTGGGGAAAAGGAAGATATAGGCATTTTCAGTGGGCTGGCCAAGCCCAACTACTCCTAGGTTCTTCTTTGTTCTTCATCTTTTCTTCAGTGGCTTTCTCTAAACAGAACAAAGTGACTTGGCAACCACACAGATAACTCAGAGGCGTGTGTTCCCCTGATGGATGGATTTAAATAGTTGGGTTGTTGACAGTTATCAAATTACCCAGAGAGCAGCCACATCACCACCTCGATTCCCGCCCTGCGAGTTCTTGAAGACGCCTCTTCAGAGCTGTTTGTTTTTCTTGGTTATCATAATGTTTAAGAATACGTTGCTTTATTGTTTGTTAAGTACATGCTTTATTCATAAGCAGGTCTTACCACCCATGCTTGCTCAGGGATATACAAAGTGAAATAAAGAAATGTCACAGTACAAGAGTCTTCACCTTTTCATTCTTTGTTAGGAGGTGTCAAATCACTAAGTGTTGGTCTCTTCCATTCAAAGTCTAAATTCAGCTACCTCTGCTCATCTCTTTGAACAATAGGAGTTAAATGCAGTTACTGTCTTCAGGGAGCTTACAACTTAGGCTCAAAGGTAGTCAGGAAGGGTAAGGACACACATTGTTACAACACCAAAGAAATATCTGGTAAGTGCTAAATAAGTTAAAAGCACGGAGATGGTGGTTCCATGGAGTTCTTGAATCTGGCCATGAGGAATTAGGAAATACTGAGTACAGGAGATTGCTGTGAGCTTGGTCTTTAAAAATGGGTAAAGGTGGCCCAGCCAGTGTGGCTCAGTGGTTGAGTGTCAACCTATGAACCCAAAGGTCACCAGTTCAATTCCTAGTCAGGGCACATGCCCGGGTTTCGGGTTTGAACCCCGGTAGGGGACATGTAGGAGGCAGCCAAATGATGATCCTCTGTCATCAGTGTTTCTCTCTATCTTTCTCCATTCCTCTATCTCTAAAATCAATAAAAACATATATTTTTTTAAATGGGTAGAGGTGGAATCAGAGCAGAAAAAAAAGAAATGAGCTTAGGGTGTTGTAGATAAAGGCAAGAACATGAGTAAAAACACAGAAGTGGGAAGAGAGAAAGCCTTTTTGGGACACAGTAGAAGTATATTTAGGATGGAGAAAAAGGGGGAACCAACAGGAAAGAAGTTAGGACCTAACCATTAGACATTCAGCTCCACAAGGATAGGGACCATATCTCTCTCTGCTCCTCACACCCAGTGCTTAAACACAATGCCTAAAAGGGACAGATATTTCACAAAATTCATGGGAAAAAGGAAACATAACAAGGAAAGAGTGATAAACTTTTCTTGGAGGAGAGTTGGGGTAATGTCACAGAAGAAGAGTCAGCTGTATTGGGTCTTTAAAAACATGTCATCATTTGGTAGGCAGAAGGAACACATGAGCAGAGACACAAAGGAACAGAGCAGTGTGACATAGCTCCATGTAACCGAAGCTGCCCCAGTGATCTGCTTGGGGGAGGGGAATAGTCAAGTGTCAGAAATGAGGCTGGAGAGACTCAGGGACAGAGCCACAGAGGGCCTTTTGTGCTCTGCAAAGCAATTTGGACCTTTGCCATGGGAAATCACTGAAGGGTTGTAAAAAGGGAGTGAAATGATCATCAGATTTGCATTTTAGGAAAATCACTCTCCTGGTAGTGTGAAAGATGTCCTTGCTAGGTTCATATCGGAGACAGGGTGACCAGTTAGCTGGCCATCCTACAAGTCTGCATGGGAGGCAATGAGGCACAAGCCAGGGCAGTCGAGGGGATTTAGTACAGTGGGCAGTCTCAAAGGATAGTTAAGAGATAAAAAATGACTGGCCACGGAACATAAGGTATAAGTAAAAACCAAAGTGGACCACCCTAGTCTCCGGGCACCGGGGGGGGGGGGGTAGGGGAGGGAATGATGTGGTCATGAACCCAGTTAGGGAGCCACACGAGTGTGGGTAGATGGCTTGCGGGGCTACCTAAAGCGATGAGGTCTAATATCTGAGAGCCTCTGTGCTAGAATGATGATTGTCCTCCGAAGTCCTCCCTCACTTTCAGCTGAGGAAGGCCTGTCCATTTGGACTCTTCTAGGTGTCCCTCTGTCTTGGAGACAAGAATGGTCCTTTCTCTGGGTACAGAGAGAGCACCTCTCCCATGAGGGTCTCCTGACTGCTACAGGAGAGAAGGGTGGGGAGGGTCAGAGAGTCCTTCCTGCTTCTGCCACTTTCACAAACTCCTTCAGCTTAAAATACTAAGTATGGCCAGGGACATATTTTGGGGTAGCATGTCCCGAGTCCTATTAGGATATATGAAGGGATTAAATAAAGACCAGGTTTGGTGGGCGCTTGGGGTAGGCAATGAGGTACAGGGTGGGGCAGTAGAAATAAGTGGGGACTAGACTCTGAAGGACCTCATAATCCACGTTAAGGAAGTTTCTCTTTCTTCTAAGAGGAATGGGAAGCCAATACAATGAAATAGAGAAGATATGATCAGCATTTTTTTTAAGATTTCATCTTACCTTCTGTGTGAAGAAAGTTTTAGGGTTAGCCTAGTCAAGTGGATGATGCTAAACTTGTTAGTTCAGGTAAGATAAACAGATATGTTGAATTAGAGTTGTGACCATGGAGATGAAATAATTCATATTTAGGATTACATATGGTAGATGAGGGTGATTGAGGCATTAAGGGTGAATGAGGCCTCAAGGATGGTCCCTGTGTTCCTGGATGGTCAAGATAAGAAACACTAGAAGAAAATGAGTTGGAAGAGTGAATGTTGAGGTTCCTTGGGGGTATTTAGGAGCAGTCATTTCACTGTGTATTCAGCATATTTCTATTACTTCACATAGACCAGATTATAATTACTTTTGTGGCTGTGTCTGTTCCCTTTTATTAGAATGTGAGCTTTTCAAAGAAATGGAGCAGCATTTATTATTATTTATTAATCTTATTCATTTTTGTATTCCCATGACCTGTGGCTATAATTTGCACATAATATTTGTCCAATGTTTGTGAATAAACGATCTTGCTGACCCCAAAAGCTCACACAATTTCTCCCTCACCAGTAGGAAGTACAAGAAAACACTGGAAAGGCAAGTTGGGGCACAACTGTAGAGTGTTTTAAGTCCCTGGCTAAGGAGTTACATTATGACACACCGTGTAATTAAACCTTGAGTTTACATTTACTTTCCAATCCAACCTTTGTTTCAAATAATGCTTCTGTTATTTTAAAAACCATTGAATGTTTACTCAAGGGACACTGTCTCCTAAGTAAATTAAGTGCAACCAAGCTACAGGAAAAGCAGAGATCATACAATAAAGATGAACTCGGCCCTCATGTTGCAGGATTCAATAAAATTAGGATGAATCTACAAGAAAAGGGTTGGCAGATTCTAAAGTAATGTAACCTTGCCTATTTCTTTTCTCCCTCTCTTTTATTTATTTTTTGTATGTTTTTATTGATTGTAGAGAGAGGGGGAGAGAGAGGAATAACATAGATGTGAGAAACATTGATTGGCTGTCTCCTGCATGCACTAATGGGGATTGAGCCTATAACTGGGGTATGTGCCCTGACCAGGAATTGAACTGGCAATTCCTTGGTGCATAGGGCGATGCTCAACCACCTGAGCCACACTGGCCAGGGCATCCCACTCTTTCTTTTCTCACATATTGGAGGTGAGCATTCAGTCATTAGGGAAGATCTAGGGAGGGATTCAGCTATTTGCCTGGTCCATTGCTGGGTTATTTTCACAGCATGGATGTGAAGGAATTCATGTTAAAGGGCTACCACTGTTTCTTGGGGTCAGTATGATAGAACATTATTTTGAATCTGTTGAATTTAGTTCTAACTATACTAACAGCTACTATCTATGGTGGAAAAAAGCTAACACTATAAATGCCCTGTTTAGGATAGAGTGCACTTAACTTTGGCTTGTGCAAGACCTTTTTTGAATTTAGTTTGTGCACAGTAATGAATGTTGCTGGTTTAGTTTCACCCTTTATTGGTTTATTTGAAATCGATATTTATAAGGCCCCATACCTCTTTTACCCCCGCATGAAGTATGCAGATAATCAAGGCCAGAGTGTGTATTTTTTTCCACCTTCATGTGCATTTGTGTGTGTGTGTGTGTGTGTGTGTGTGTGTGTGTGTGAGAGAGAGAGAGAGAGAGAGAGAGAGAGAGAGAGAGAGAGAGAGAGAGAGAGAGCTTCATTCTCTTCCTTTGGAAGACTGTATAATCCCTATCTAATGTGAGCAGAGGGGATAGTGGTTGGCCTGAATGAACCCACAGTTCTTCTTGTAGATCTTAATGATGAGAATTAGAAGTGAGCATCATGTGACTGATGGCCCCATCAGATTGATTTTCGTGACTTCCTGTGGCAAGCAGGACTAATATAGCGACAGGCTCCGAGGCCGAGTCTACACAGCGAAAAGGGTGAATCTGACAGTTGTCCAGGAACTTCAGGCCACAAAGATGGCCATCCTGAATGTAGGCCTTCGAGTTGTCCGTGTTTTATGAAGAAGTTTTGGTAGAGTGGTTAGGATCCTAGGATGCAGAATCAAGACTGCCTGGGTTCATTTCTTCCCGTGGACACTGACCGGAGGTATAGCCTTGGTTCTGTTTCTCAGTTTCCCCACATTTCAGATGAGGATAGTAATGTACTTCCCACATATGGTTGTTGGAATTACCAGCATTGGTATTGGGAAAATGCTTTGAACAGGGCCTGATGCAGGGTAAGCACTAAATCATTTCTAGCTACTATTATTGCATAGGAAATGCCTAAGATGTGGGCTTTGCAGAGACGAAGACAGATTTGTGAAAGCAAGGTCAGTGCTACTTTTGGTCAAATGTAAAGAATTTTCAACTTTTTGATGAAGCATTAAATACCTGTTACCTACTTAGCCTTTTAAACTGGTTTATTTTAGGGACTGCTTTCTATAAATATTCTCTAAAAGCATCACAAGTATCAAAAATTATTCTAGAGAAGTTGAAGATATCAGTGTCATTGAATGAAGGTTAAAGACCTCAAGATAATTTAGTTCTGGAAAAGAAAGCCAAGGAAAATTTACTAGTCTGGACATGCAAATGGGTTTATTGACAATTAAAATAATATTGCCCAGTCGGGTGTGCAGGAGGCAGGTGATCAATGATTCTCTCATCATTGATGTTTCTCTCTCTCTCCCTCTCCCTCTCCCTCTCTCTCTCCTGCTCCTGCTCCCTCTTTTTTAAAAATAGTAATATCAACTGTTTATTGAGGGTACTTTTAAATATTTTACTTAATTCTTTAATTTCATTTAATTCTTGAATCATTTAATTTTATTTAATCCTTGCACGATCCCAAGGAGCACTGTTATCTGTTTCTTTTCTGTAACTAAACTGAGGCTGAGAATGGCAGTGCAGCCTTTCAAGGGGCCAGAGCTGTGTAGCACACAATAGGATTGGAGCCCGGTAACGACAAAGCGCAGAGCCAGTGTTTTCACGCTATGACACGTTTCTCTCCCTATTGTGCATAGTAACAGCAATCATCAATATGACATTTAAAACACTTTACATCCCCTGTAAGTTAAAAGTTTTTAAGTCCAAATTATACAGGTAGGAAAATGGAAGCTTAATGAAGTTGATTGATTTGTCCAGAATTATTTGGTTATGGCGTATCCCAGTGATGGTGAACCTTTTGAGCTCGGCGTGTCAGCATTTTGAAAAACCCTACCTTAACTCTGGTGCCATGTCACACGTAGAAATTTTTTGATATTTGCAACCATAGTAAAACAAAGACTTACATTTTTTGATATTTATTTTATATATTTAAATGCCATTTAACAAAGAAAAATCAACCAAAAAAATGAGTTCGTGTGTCACCTCTGACACGCGTGTCATAGGTTCGCCATCACTGGCATATCCCATCTCTGAGGTACCCAATTTTCTAATTTGTTTGTAACCATCTGGAACTAGATGTTCTTGTCAATTCCATACTTAACACTGACCCAGTGGGCGGATAGAGGGAGAAACACCATTGGGAAGGAGAGTCAAAGGGGGCAAGAGGCGAGGATGTGGGGAGAAAGCAGACTGGTAACTCTCCGTTAGAAAATGTCTAACTTCATTGCCACATTCTCAGTGACATGATGACTGTCTCCTTTTATTTTCTGTTTTATTTTTATTTTTTTTATTGATTTTCTTACAGAGAGGAGGGGAGAGGGATAGAGAGTTAGAAACATCGATGAGAGAGAAACACCCATCAGCTGCCTCCTGCACACTCCCCACTGGGGATGTGCCCGCAACCAAGGCACGTGCCCCTGACCGGAATCAAACCCGGAACCCTTCAGTCTGCAGGCCGACGCTTTATGCACTGAGCCAAACCAGTCAGGGCTATTTTCTGTTTTTTAATGAATCATGTCAAAATTATAACAGAGAGCATCTATGTTGGGCTTTAATAAGAATATTCTGACAGTGTGGGTGTTAAAACACTAAAGGGTTGTGAGGAATTGCTATTCCCGTAAGTTTGTAAAATATGGTATTCATTCCACCTGTTACCATGTCATACTGCAAGTGTCCTCAGGTCAAAACACTCAGCTTTTGGATAAAATTAGTCCACTAGATACTATGGGAGTTAGCTCACTTCTTTAAATACATAAGGCAAATCATGGCTTGTTATTAGTTTGGTTTGAATTAGTGGCAAATCATTATACTCGACTTGGGAACTTGCCAATGAGACGACAAGCAGAGTGAGGACCTGCCAGTGGTTGCCATTATCTGTGCTGTTGGCTTCACCCATTCCTCTTAAGATATTTAAGATATTTATATCCATAAATTGGAAAAGTGCCTGTCTTAATCTATTTTATCTAGAACACCTACACAGAATCCAGACACTTTAACAGGCTGAATGTGAGATCAGGATCTTGGAAAAATACACACATTAATAAACCTTTCATTCAGTCTTCCCTCCTCTCTGTATCCACTTATACCAGAAATTACCATTGAGAAATAGTCCATGGATTGGACATCAGGCTGCTATAAATTCATTAGTTCATTAGTTCATTCATTCATTCATTTCTTCATCCATCCATTCATTTCTTCATTCATTCATCAGATTTATAAGAAGCAGCTGTTATATATCAGGCACTGTGTTGAGTAGTGAATGAAACGTACAAAAGTCTGTGGGCTAATGCAGCTGGTGTTCTAGTGGAGAGACAGTGAACAGTATAAGGAGGTAAATATATAGCATATTAGGTTATAAGTGCTATGAAAATAAGAAAAGGGGAGGGGTTATGAAATGTTTGGGAGGGTGGAAATCAGAACAGGTGGATGGGGAAGGCATCCATGAGAAGAAAGTGACTTTTGACTCCAGACCTGAAGGAAGTGAGGAAGCCAGCCCCATGGAAGTCTGGGGGAAGAGCACTCCAGGTGGAGGGAACAGCGAAGTCAGAGCTGCCACGGGAGGAGCACAGCTGGCATGCTTGGGCAAGGAGGACAGTGAGGCTGGGGTAGAGAGAACAGGACGACGAGCCCAGGAAATGCAACAGAGAGGTTATGGGTGAGGGTGATCACTCTACCGAGTTTCATTTCAATAGGTTAAGATGTGTATGGTAAAGAACAAGACAAAAAGCCAGGAAAATGTTTTGAAAACTGTGGAGAGAGTTGAATACCAGTTCGAGGTGTTTGTTTTTGATTTGGTAAGGGATGGGGAGGTGCTGAACTTATTTTTTTAGTCACAGCAATAATATTATCAGAGTCAGGAGTGGCATGCTTTAAATAGAGTTCACCTCAAATGCGCCACTCTGTTTATGAAGATTATTTATCTATATAAGCACATAAATATGTACATATAAATTTCCACAGCCAAAGGAAAAGGTGGTATTTTATGGCATAAAATTATATATTGTTGGCTCTGGCCCAGCAGTCATAAAAATCTAACTATTTCCAGGCATAACATCTTAAATAATTGTATGCAGGCAATATGATGGCCTTGTGCATAAGTAGCTAATACTGAATTTTAGGGGAGTTTTAAAAATATATTTCAACATTAAGTTTGGGCCTAGAGACAGACCATATATCTGATAGGTTACTTCTCCTTGAACTTCCAGTCCCACTGTCTACAATGAAATATTTGTAGATGCATTTAAATGCAACTGTTAAGGAAAACTTGAACCTTTTCCTATGTCTGTTGCTTAATACAACAAACTTTCCAAACTAGGGCCAAGGAGGAAAAAATGCAATATCTATGCATAAGTTTTAGCTCCCACGTCAAAGGAGACGACTCAAAATCACTCTTTATCAAGGAAGCGCGGGCATTGAATTCAGACATGAGGAGTTGAGTTGTAGTTTGAATGCTGGGTGATGTCACTACTAATAAAAACTGCAACCTAAGCTGTTAATTCAAGGCAGAAAAGTTGGAGCCATGCAAAATCTGGTGAACATGCGCAAGGGGGACCTTATCAAGTGTTCTTGGAAAAAGGAGACTTGTGTACTGTACTGTTATTTACTTATCTCTAATTTTTCTGATATAACCTAACAGAGTGGCAAAATCCGCCCCCCCCCACCCCCGTTTTTTCCTTTTGGTTTCTAAGATTAAGCCAGACCATTAACATTGGCCAGAGGATATGGAAATTAGTGAAAGTTTGAGTTCTTTAATAGCTCTTCTTAGCTTGCAAAACAGATGCATATAAGGACAGTGGTTAATTTAATCAATATATCCAGATCTGATTAAACTGTCTTTGTCTTAAATTTCTCTTTTCCAAGTAGGTGGTAAACTGAGGGAGAAGGAGACCAATTTTTAAAGCATGATAGGCATGTAGAGTGTGGTGAAAGCATAACATTAGACAAAATCTATTGTTTGCCAGTAATTTTTACAGTGTCTTCCACTTCAGAGTGAGAGATGTGAGTTTGGCGCAGTTCAAAGTCAAGCAAAGAAGGTTGTCAAGGTTAAGGCAGTAAGGCTGCAGACCAGGTCATGGTTGTAAGGGGAGGATAACAAAATTCAAAGCCAATGTCCCATGTCAGCAAAACTTCAGGCCAGTCAAGCAATGTGTAACAGGATAGCTGATATTACTAAGAAGATTGCTAAGGGAATTTTTGTTTCAGAAAATCCTTCTCCTGCTAAGTGAGGCTGTTTCTTCTAGAAACTGGGAACTTTTCTTCTGTTATATTCTGTACCTAAGGCAAAACCTATGCCTTTGGTAAACTGTCAAACCAATTCATACTTAACTAAATACTTTCAGGAACTAGTCATAAAAATGGCTTTTAAAAAGCACAGAAAAACAACTTAAAACACTGAGGCCAGGTGGTGGTGGTAGTGGTGGTGGTGATGTGTGTGTTATAAACCAAGGGCTTCGGAGCTGTGATGGAGCAGGGAGGGTCAACAGACTGGAGGTCTGACCTTCATACTGCTCTTCACTCACAGAACCTCCCCTTTGACCTCTTGCATATCTAGATCCCAAGTACCATTACTTCCAGAACAGTGGTTTCTTTGCTTGAAAATTGTTTGACTGTTGTTCAGAGACTATTGCATTTAAAAACTTCCACTAAATCTCAGGATTTCTTTTTTGTCTTTGGAAGAAAACATGGTTTTTTATTCTTAGCAATGAAGCCTACCATTTTGGTTGCCAATCTGGGATGGGGCATTCTTGTTTAATTTCTACACAGACAACCTAATTCACCACAATCTGATTCAGTCCCTGGGACTTAGTTCTTAAATAATCAATATATGGCCTCAGATTTATTTTATTTATCTAGAAAGTGAAATAAGATGAAGGAGACTCCCTCTAGGAGACACAGCCCAACTTAACATGCTTACAAATCATAGGCCAGAGACACTGAGATTACTAGGATGGGGCAGATACTGGGCTGATCACCCATGAGCAGGAAGTTTAAGCAGGAGACTAGTGCACTGAATCTGTTACCATGGAGACTGGTGGATGCTCCTGTACATCAGGAGAGTCCAGAGACTGGTAGGTGATTGCTATTCCAACCAGCTACAGAGTCCATGGAAGACCAATGAGCAGCAACTATGGCTTTAGGAAGGACTCATGCATGGACCAGCATTCAGGAGCGAGTCCATCTAATTAAGGCTCAGGAGGTAAACATCTCAACCCAAATCTTGGTCCCGCTACTTACTAACTCCTGGCTCGGACCAAGTTATTTAATCTCTCTAAACGCCAACTTCTATATATTCTGAAAAATAAGATACTGCCTACCTTCTTGGGTTTATAGGGCTGCTAAAATAAGAAAGCACTTAACATGTGCCAGAACCATACTAGGAGTGCAACATATGATAACAAAGTAATTGGTTATGAGGGCTATGGTTAGAGCAAAATGGGGATTTGATAATAGGAAGAAGGAATTCAGTTACTGGAGTTCCATACCCAGTCAGCACAAGACCAGAAGAATGAGGATAATGCAGCCGTGGGCAAACTACGGCCCGCAGGCTGGATCCGGCCCGTTTGAAATGAATAAAACTAAAAAAAAAAAAGACCGTACCCTTCAGTCCGCAGGCCAACGCTGTATCCACTGAGCCAAGCCGGCTGGGAAGACCGTACCCTTTTATGTAATGATGTTTACTTTGAATTTATATTAGTTCACACAAACACTCCATCCGTGCTTTTGTTCCTGCCCTCTGGTCCAGTTTAAGAACCCATTGTGGCCCTCGAGTCAAAAAGTTTGCCCACCCCTGGGATAATGACATATTTAGCCTTCTTGGATCACCTGTGACTAGGGGTCAGGATGGACATTGCTCTTGGAATGGGACTGAATTTGCAGGTGGGTCTGATGGGGTCTTTAGAAATGAGGGGGGTCACTGGGACTGGCAATTAGATGGTATTGCACTTTAATTATGCAAATGAATTCGCATGGAACCATGCTTCTCCCCCGATCCTTCCAAAGCTCTTTCCTAGAGACTAAGATGTCATGTGAACTTTCCCCAAGATTTGTTACTCACCATAGAAGGATCATCAGTAAAGAAGAGTTTTATGATGAATTTCAAATTGTAGAGTTTATGAAATTGGTTTTTTTGTTGTTGTTGTTGCAAAATGTCAGATCTGACATGTATTATGAATGGGAAAACTGCTGCTTTTCATCACACGGGAACGTCACTGTTTTCTTCCAGTTCTCACCAAGCCTAGTGCCCTGTGCCACTCAACACTTGCTGCTCAAGACCCTTGCCTACCTCAATCTCCACTTCAGGACACTCCCATTCTGTGGCTTCAAAGCCTTGCTTGGGGACCAGGCTGCTGATAGGATAATAATGTCGCACTCTCACATAGCCCTTTATCAGTTACAAAGTGCTTTGCCCCTTTGATCTATTTTTTATCTCCCCCCTTAACTCCTTTCTCTTATTCCATGGTTGCCTTTTGATTTTGTGGGTTGTGTCTTTTGCTGTGCAGACCCTTGTTAGTGTGATGTAGTCCCACTTGTTTATTTTTGGATTAAATTTGCTTTGGGGACTTAATGACCCTACAGGTACTTGATATCTTGGACCAAGTTTGGGAGCAGAGAAACTAGAATAAAAATAAGAAATTGGGCTAATATTTAATTCAGTTTGTATCTTGTCATTTTGAAATGGTATTGGGCAACTATAATTTTTTTAAATTTTTATTTATTGATTTTAGAAAGAGAGGAATGGAGGGAGAGGGTAGGAGAGAAACACGATTTATTGATCTACTTATTTATGCATTCAATTGGATGTGTCCAATTGGGATGTTTTGGACCTAACCATTCATCCCCTTTCCCCTGACTTCTCTTTACCAGCAGGTTCCGCTTCCTATAACAAAAGTCAGGGCTCCATAGACACTGGATGAGTGAGGAGTGCTTGGATATTAGAGGTTCAGGCTTCGTGTCTGTAGAGTAACAGAAGGTTAACTGGTCAGACTTCCCATGCCAAGCCTGACCTGGCGACAAGCCCCCCAAATAGAGTTCACAGAGAAAACCTGGGGGAGCACCAGTCCCTGTTCCTGGCCTTCTTTCCTGGGAGTTGGAGTCAGCCTGGCCTGCTGTGTTCTCAGAAAGTGCCTGGGCGAGTCTGATGGGCCGCCGTTTTGTTACCTACTTCACTGACCAACCAAGGTTGCCTGGGATTGATTGAAAGATGCTATTTTTGTTACATGAAGTGCGGCTGTAAAGGAATGATATTGGTTTTCTTGTGTGAGTCCTAAACCAGCTACGCAGGGGATCTTAAAAGAGGAATTCCCAAAATGTTTAGAGCAATCACAGGTAGTTCCATGTCCTCCCCACGTGCCTGTTTTGTAGAGACATGCTCATTTGGATGTGTGGTTTCTGGCGTGTTTAATAAATACCAGTTTCATGACTGAAAGAGCCTCACTTTACAGATGTGGTTCTTCTGGATGGAAGGGAAGCACATGCCCTGGACAATTTTGCTCAGTGGGTAGAGCGTCGGCCTGTGGACTGAAGGGTCCCAGGTTCAATTCTGGTCAAGGGCACATGCCTGGGTTGTGGGCTCCATCCCCAGTAGGGGGCATGCAGGAGGCAGCCGATAAATGATTCTAATCACTGATGTTTCTATCAATCTCTACCTCTCCTCTCCTTTCTGAAATTGATAAAAACATATTAAAAAAAAGGAAGGAAAACACACCTGACATGCATTTGCTGTGACGTCATTGTAACACTCTGTGTTTGGAGAGGAATCGGTTCACTGAGTCATCATCCGAGTGCCATGCCATCATCACCGGGCTTACCTCGGATTATTCACAGCACTTTGACCTTGACAGGGAACAGCTCTGCACCGGTGCCAAGCATTGTTAGGACAGAGTGGAGGAGCCCTTGTGAAATGGGGGAGGACCCAGCGAACATGTGCTGTGAACTGCCTTCCATTAGAATTCTAAGGGACATTTCTCAGAATATAGTTTGACCTGTAGAGAACCTCAACTCGGGAAATGGTTGACATTGCACTTCAAAGGTCTGCTGAATTTTTAGGTATTGGCTTTGGTCACAGGGAGGAGAGAGGGAGGTGGCATCCCAAAAATGCTCATCAAGGAGGTGAGTTATGAAGCCTGAGGTTGGGCTCACTCACGCCACCCTCTGGTGATCACCGATGCTCCAGGGACCATTCCTTGAGGATGGTAGGGCAAATATTAAAGGGAAAATGCAGGTGGTAAGAAGTTGAATGACTTGCCCAAGGTCGCAAAAGCAGGAAGAGGTTGAAATTAGACTCACACTCAAATGTCCTGACTCCAAATTTAATTTTCTTTCCATGACACTGACTTTCCTCTGCTGGTTCAGCAACTGGCAGGGCCACATAACTGAGAACATAGTCATTAACTGTGGCATCAGGTGACATCTTGATTATTTTTTCCAGTTGAACCTGGATGCCAATGAGAACTCGTTTTCCCTTCTGAACCCAGGCGTGAATGCTCCTATCACACATGGAAAATAGAGAATTGATGTCTAGCCACTTATGCTGTACACATGAAACTAACATAAAATAATATTGAATGTGAAATAATATTGAATAATTGAAAAATTAAAAAGCCTGAAGATGAAAGAACTCCAGAAAACCTTGAATATATATATATATATATATATATATATAGAGAGAGAGAGAGAGAGAGAGAGAGAGAGAGAGAAAGAGATTTATTTATTTATATATTTTAGTTTTATTTATTTATTTATAAATAAACCTTGAATATATATATATATAGATTTATTTATTTATATATTTTAGTTTTATTTATTTACTTATAAATAAACCTTGAGTGTGTGTGTATATATATATATATATATTTAATGATTGAAGCTTTTATTGTGTCTCAAGGCCATCATTCTAAATATTGGTGGTTATTGTACACTATGTTGTAGATAGCATGGCATTTGGCTTAAATAATTGTGTTAGTCTCTTAAATTCAGTTTTGAAATAAACTATTCTTATATCAGTGGTTCTTAACCTTTCCAGAGTCATGAACCCTTCTGAGAATGTGATGAAAGTTATGAGTTTTCTCTTGAGAACAATGCCCATGTACACACACACACACACACACACACACACACACACATTTTTCCTACAACTTCAAGACCTTTTTAATTCATCCACGAATCCCAGGAGCTGTCATCAAGTCTTGGTTGAGGATCCCTGCCTTAAGGAGATTGTTTTCATTCTTTGATGCCAGAGGCATGGTATAAATTTCTATTTTAACTAAATGTTCTAATGGACTTGATCCTAGTTGAGTGGATTAACTGTTTGTACCATGTCTTTTGAGTCTGGATGGGAAAGGGTGATGGATCTGCACAGCCATCCCAATTCGCCCTTAACTACCTACAGGATGTTGTGAAGTCAAATAACTAACAAAATGTAGCAGAAATCAACTTAGATTCTCAGCCAGGGGACCTGAGTGCTTGTGTTCATATGCTCTACTAACTTTAACATTTTTTTAGAAACACAACTCTGCTGTACTAGTAAAATGAGGCACATCTGCCATAATATTTTGTTGTGTTGGTAGAGTGCCTTCACTTTGGCTATTTCATTTATCCTAACAAAAACTTGGTGAGAAGGTCAATGGGTTATAAGCATTCGCATACACATAAGTAAGAAAAGGAAAATGGTAGTTGGCTTGCTCAAAGGTAGTTACTTCAGGAAAGATGTGAGAGGTCCCATTCTGATTCTAGTCCCCAAATAGACCTGTGCTCCTCAACTTATTCATGATTTAATTCAAGCTACGTATGAGCCTAAGGCAGCCAGGCAAAAATGGTTGGATCCATTCATATCAAATGAAGTCTCTATTCCAATCTGACTGTGCTAGAAAGTTAGTTATAGGCAAGTATGAATGATGACTAGAAATATTTGGTTGACATGGTGGGCTACTGGTACTCTCAGTTATTAATCATTTTATCTCAAATAAGTGGGACCATCATGTCAAAGGTAAATCTGGAGATAGTTTTGTATATAGATTTTTTTTCTGAACTACCCTTAACGGTGCTAGGAATTAGAAATACGATCTTCGTTAACTTTACCTGAGCCTCCCAGCATATTTTTGTATTCTCCAAAAGGACATCCTCTTTCAAACTTGTAGAAGCTTAGAGCTAGAGGAAATTTAGAAATTGGTTAAATAGTCCCTTGTGCAAGAAGGAAAAACAGGCCCAGGATGATGAAGTAACATGCCACAGGACACAACAGCTAATCAGTAACAAACTCAGGATAAGTCACAGATCTCCTAACTTATTTTCCTATCTTTTAGGCAGAAAAATTAAAATGTTGACAATCAGAAAATTCAAATATAAGCAGGAAAAGGCTTATAACAGCTAAAAAATTGTAAGTTTACAATTGCTTTCCAATACTATAATTATATGTATGTTCACCTTTCTTGCCTCCACACTCTCATTAATTGTACCTCACAAAATATGTTTCTCCAACTAAATAATTTCACCTTTGATCTCCTTGGTTGTTTTCTAGGGTCTGTCCAAAATATGGATAAATATGCTTGCAATTTCTCTAGTTTAAAGGATAAAACTTCGCTACCTAAAACTTTCAATTTCTGTCAAATTGAAAATTGGCACCGAGCTCTCCAAAGGGTATTTTTTTTTCTTTGTCAATTAGTGCAGCAGAAGCTATTTAAGGAGAGCCAGTGTTGTACTTGGCTCCATGCTAGACATACTGGAAGAGTCGGGGAAAACGCATAATCCTGTCAGAAAGGATCTAAGAGATAGGAAGAGACAAAAAATAAATAGCCCTAGCTGGTTTGGCTCAATGGATAGAGTGTTGGCCTGTGGACTGAAGAGTCCCAGGTTCGATTCCAGTCAAGGGCACATGCCTGGGTTGCGGGCTCTGTCCCCAGTAGGGGGTGTGTAGGAGGCAGCCGATCAATGGTTCTCTTTCTTCATTGATGTTTCTATCTCTCCTCCCTTCCTCTCTGAAATCAATAAAAATATATTTTAAAAAATAAATCCCACAAACAGTGAAGGAGCAGTGATGTCATGTAGACGTGAACAGTGTGGAATAAAAAGAATGATCAATACACCCAAGAATAGTAAATAATGGCTTTGTGGGCAAAGTAGGATTGGAACTTGGCCTTGACCAGTGCATAGATTTGAATAGCAAAGGGGCAGATCAGGGTGTTGAGTGCTGGGGCAATGGCACTGGAGTAGGAGCTAATGTTGGGGAGGAGATGGGCAGTGGGTGACCAGCCCCACGAAGCCAACTTGAAAGATGCCAGTCATTGGGAAGAAAGTTGAATAGTTAGGTGGGTAGGTAGGTAGGCTGGCCAAGAGCTTGATAGTGAGGGCCAAAGGCATATGACTTGGAATCCCAGCTGTGTAACTTTGGGCAACTCACTTGACTTCTCTGTACCTCCATTCCTTTCAGAAAAAATGGGAATACCAATAATCCCTCTCTCATGTTGTTGTTGGGATGATTTAGATTTACATGTTCTATGCACTAGGGGAGGTTGGAACAGTGCCTTCCAAGTGTTCCGTCCACCTTAGTAAGCATTTTCACACCCTCTGGATCTGGATAGGGAGTTAACGCAAATAGAGTACAACAATATTGACTATTCTATTTAGCATCTAAAGGGTAATATGCTAATTAGATTGGGTCGACCAGACATCTTCTGGTCGTCCTGCCTTCCTTCTGGACAAAGCCACAGTGGCAAGGGCTGAGGCAGACATGGTTAGGGGCAATCAGGCCATCGGGGGGTGGGGAACAGTAAGGGGCAACCAGGCCAGCGGGGGGGAACATTTAGGGGTGATCAGGCCAGCAGCGGGGGGCAGTTAGAGGTGATCAGGCCAGCAGGGAGGAGCAGTAAGGGGCAATCAAGCTGGCAGGGGAAGGCAGTTAGGGCGATCAGGCTGGCAGGCAGAGGTGTTAGGGGTGATCAGGCCAGCAGGCAGGTGAGCTGTTAGGAGTCAGCCGTCCCAGATTGCAAGTGGGATCCCGTATTGGAGAGGGTGCAGGCCAGGCTGAGGGGACACGTCCCTCTTCCCCCCATGCATGCATTTTGTGCACTGGGCCTCTAGTGAAGCCAGAAAATAAAGACTTGAAAGTAGTCTGAGGAGTCTGGACTGAATGAACACAGAGCTGTTCTTAGGCCAGATTGGATTGAGAGAATCTGGGCTTAGAAGGATCTCTCCAAACCCTGGGGTACTGGGGTACTCAGCCTTCCCTTGCTGGCGACTCAAACCTCTCTGCCCGGGGAAGGGGACCGCAGGCAGGTGGCCGGGTGACAAACAGGATGGAAGGCATTTGGTGAAAAAAAATGGCTTTTAAGGTATTAAAGTGAGTCCAATTTTTATGGTTCTCCCTCTTGTCAGTGGGCCTTTTTAAGGGTCCAGTTCTGAGGTTAATAAGTAAAAAAACTGGAGAACCAGTTTTGGTAGATTGAATATTAACAAGCCCCTCTTGGGTAGTTACTGAGACGTTGTCAGTAAGATGGAGAGATGATGCCCGCTCTGGTTCCGAAAAGGCCCTTGCCTGGTCTGGGATATCCTTGACACTGATAACCTTCAAGCACCGGCCAGACTGCACCATTTCTCCCTCTTGCCTGTCTTTTTTCTCAATGACAACTTGGCATTCCAGGGTGACAGATAAGCAGGGGCCCACGAATTATGTCTGACTGGTAAGGGTGGCGAGGCACTTTCAGTTTTGGAATCTGTCTACTAGTCCATAGTTCTGAGACCCTCTGAGGTTTAAATGAGAGAGGCACTTCCCCAGTTCTTATCTCTTGACCTTGCATGATTACAATGTCTTCCCTGTGGAATTTGCTAGGTATTCTTGGTCTGTGACTCCAAAGGGAAGAGATCTAACAAGCTCCTTTCATTAAACTTAGCCAACCTCTGAAATAGGTAAACTATTTTTAAACCGCTGGCAGTTGTAGTTGATCTTGGATGAGTTTGAAAATCTTTGCTTTTCAGATCTGACACTCTCCCCCATGATTTGTTATTATTTATTATTATTCTTATTATTATTATTATTATTATTTTGCAACCCTGGCTTTTGCTGTCATCTTTCAGGAATTTGGAGTCCGTAGCACAGTGACTTTACCAATGCATGATGATGACCAAGGTCAACAAGAGACTTGGAGGGGCCTGGGGTGGGGGTGGGGGAATTCCAGAACCCCTTCTACTGCTCCAGATGAGGGATTAGTAATAAAGCAGGGAGAAATATTTGCCAAAGCCGACACTAGATATTTATTTTTCTATACTGTCCACCTGGTGATTCATATACACAATATTATGAGGAATAGAAGCTACAGAAAACATGCCACACAATGTACAAATAGCACAAACTCGATATTAAAAAGAAGACGTCATCACACCGCCTCAGATACATTTTCACATTTGCAGAAGTAAATATTAAGGGTTATACTTGAGACCTTTCCTCCTGATTCTAGGGAACAGTATTACAAAAATGACAAATCCAGTGATTAGCCGGCAATCATATCGTTGTATTAAAAAAACCCACAACTTTCCTGGCTGGTGTCGAAGAATTCAATTAAAATCTTATTATCCTTTCTGTCCTTTACGACTGCCCCGGGTAGGTCAGGTGCCAGGAGTCCCCCAATTTCTCAGTGCCTCTGTGCAGTCCCTCATCTAGGGGCTGGGGCTTGGCTCTCTCCCTCCCACTCTTTCTCTCTCTCTCTCTCTCTCTCTCTTTCTCCCCTGCCCCCTCCCCATTTTTAAAAGGCTTTAAAGAACATCTCAGGGAGACAAAAATAGCTCCAGTTGTGAGAGGCCTACACCGTGGGAAGGCAACTGAGATGCAAGTCAGCAAGTGGCAGCCGCGAACATGAGGGTCTGGCCCCGTGTGGATGTGCCTGGCAGTCCTTGTGCTGATGCTGTGCCTGGGCCCGGTGGGTAGGAGGGCAGCTGGGTTCTCTGCGGGAGGGAGGTGGGCCGGGCAGCTCTGGGGTCCTGGAGTCCATCAGATCCGATGGAAGGATGGGAACCCCAGCATTGGGGGCTGCAGGGCTGGCTCCGGCTTCCCCTCCCCCCAGGTTTTTAAATGTTATTTTGCCCAGGCGGGGACTGGCGCCGGTCAAAAGGAGCAGTTGGCACTGAATGTCACCCTGAAGGTAAAGTGAAAGACAAAAGATGAACGCATGCTTGCTTTCCCTTTGCAGCGGCTGCGGCAGCGGCAGCGGCGGCTGGAGCAGCAGGATTTAAAGGGGCAAAAAACCCTCCCGCCCGGACACACACCCAGAGGTGCCCTTTCTGCAAACGCAATAATGCCATGGAGTCATAACCGTGCTGGGAATCTGGGGGGCTCCTAAAAGATATCGATTTTTTTTAAAGAAAGAGAGAGGGAGGGAGGGAGAGAGCGAGAGAAACGCATGCAAACAGAAACGTGCACATACCACGTACCCACCCGAGGAGACCCCGGCAGCCTGCCTCTTCTCTGGCCAAGTTATCATTGAGAAAACAGACAGGCATCATGACGTCCCGGGTCACAGGGAGTGCGGACCGACGCTACCAAGAGCGGAGGGAGGCGCCCGGGCGCTCCGGCTAGCGGTGGGCGCCCCTCGGCCCCTGCAGCCCAGCTCGGTGAGTGACAGCCGCTCGGGACTCAGACCCGTGGCCAGGCCTGCGCCTCCTGCGCGCAGGGGGTCCGGTGGGGGGCCGTGCCCTTGCCCGCAGCGGGCCAGCCCGCACCCCCTCGCCGCCCGCGGAGGTCGCGGGAGCCCGGCGAGGAGGAGGCGTGTGTAGGACGCGCAGTGTCCCTGCATGGGGGTTCGTAGACTTTCCCAGCCAAAGGCACCGCGGGGCTGGCTCCTTTAAAACCCCCGACGTCTCACCTGGTCCCCCCGCCGCAGTTGTGACCCTGCCAAGGTAACTGGTCCCAATCCTTAGCAGCAACATCTGCAGGCGGACATCCCCGCGGGGGGCATTCTGGATTTGCAGTCCTGGTGGAAAGCTCTATGCCACCTCCCTCCCCCCTTCACTTGTTTAGAGTGTTTTGGAAAAGAAAAAAAGCACAGCAGCAACCCCCTCCCCCAATAACACGGCCCTAAGCACTGTCCGCCTGTGTAGACGCGCCTCACCAAGACTGCAAACCTGCCAGACTGTGTGCTCCAGACACACAAATCCTAAAAGCAAGGATTTGTTCCTTCAACACCTCTCCCATCCCCCTCCTGGATAGAGACCGGTGCTGGGTGAAGTGGCCCAGAGTGAGGGCAGAGTTAGGGCAGCAGGACCGAAAGGGGTGGAGGGAGTCCTCTGGTCTTCCTCAGCCAAGGAGGGGCGCTGGGGAGAGGGGGGCTGCAGGAGTTGAGGGCTGGGAAGTCCTGTGATTGCTGCTGCTGCGTCCTAGGTGTCTCCCTCCTGTCCTCTGCGCCTCCCTCCCTCCCTTTCCCTCCCCCCTCCCCCTTCCCTTTCCTTTTCCCCTGGGGGGCTCGGAAGTTGCAGGGAGGTCAGCAACCACCATTTGAAGTATTTCAAACCACCTCCCCACAGCTACCCCTCAACTCCCTGAGAAGCATTTGCAGGATAGAACCCACCCCCTCCCATCGCCCCCTGTTTGGTGATGGAAGATTGTTAGAGAAAGACACAGAGGGCAAAGCTTCCCTCCTCTTCTCTCTCTTTACTCCCTTCTGCACGCCTGCCCTCCCCCTTTCCCAATCGGAATGAGCAATTCTGGAAGCATCCGGAAGGGCCTGGAGAAAGCCCCACTGGTGCCTGGGTGCTGGGGAATGGTTGTGTGTGTTTGTTTATTGTGCTGGCGTTGGTCTTGTTGTGGATGGCCACATGGGTCTGCTTAAGCGGGGAAGCACATTTGCTGTGTGTGTGTTGTACTACCAGAACCAGTGGCCGTACAACCCGACACAGACACACGCAGAAAGCAAATGACTCCGCTAACACAGACCAGAGGGCAATGCTGAAAATAGCACCTTCTCTCTCTATCTCATGAGAGAGAGAGAGAGAGAGAGAGAGAGAGAGAGAGAGAGAGAGAGAGAGAGAGAGAGAAATTCTCAGCATGTGAGTTCAGAGAAGTTGCTGTTAGGTCCACATATGACCTCCCACTACTTTCCTAACACCCCTGCTTAATACTTTAAGTCAAGATCAAGAGACCTGTGGGGGTTTGGAAGTGCTGGGAGCAGCTGAAGACTTGGGCTGGTTGTGAAGAGAAACTCTCCTTTGTTTCTCCTGCTGCCCAGAGACCAAATGGGGGCATGTGTTTGGAAGATGCCCAAGTTCAGAAGCAGCAGGCAGGAGGGGAGGCAGGGGCTGGGGCTGGACTTGGTGTCAGGATTCTTTTTTTTTTTCTGTCCAGTAGATTGGAAGTTGTCAGCATGAGTTCGCCAGCCCGTGTCATTGTGGGAAAAGGAGGGAAATTCGAATAGTTCTTGAGTTCTCAAATCTGAGCTGAGGAGTAGCCCATAGAAAGAAAGGACATAGACACCCTAATGGAGGCCAATGCCTTTGATAGGGCCTCTTCCTTCAACCGGGAAAGATCACGCATTTATGGAGCTGGCCTAGATGACTTACCAACATGCTTGTCTGATGCACATGACTTTGCTATTTTTACATATCTCATCACTCTTTAAACTCCTGTTACGTGGAAGTAGAAGTGTGTGTATTGAGCGCGGTATCATGGAGTTAACATGGTCCGTGGACTGGGGGGTTGAACATTGATGGAAAGATCATTATGTTCTTTAATAAATCCAGATAGCACTGAAACCTTCATGCATAGTATATACCGAAACCTGCTAGTCTTCTTTTAGGGGAGCAAAGGGACTTTCTGATGGGTGGGGTTGTGCTTTTATGAAATAGAGCCCATCCATCGATTAGGTCCCCAGGTGTGTGCCCCTCAATTTATTCTGTACAGTTTTTTCAAGAAATTAAAAGGTTAGCACGGGAGGGCTCTGTTCTCGTTTTCCAACCCAGCACCACTTATTACTTACTGCACCAGGATTTTGATACGAAGTGATCATCAAGATAGTTTTTCACTTTGAGTTCTGAACTTAAATCAGCATGAGAATGGTAATGGCGGGGACAGCAGCCATGCAGAGAGCAGAAGGGCTGTGAGGGACAGTGCTGCTGAGAACATTTCGGGCTGTTCTCAGTTGCCTTGTTTATGGGGACGTTTCAGTTGCAGCTAGCATTTTAGCAAGAGCCTGTCACAGGTAATGGGCTTATGTTGGAAAAAGATCCTTAGGTGTCTCTTGTTTCTCCTTCACAGACATTCCGTGCACCATAGCTAAACACTCAGGGCAGAGCTTTCGTGATGCCTCACGACATTTCACATCTAGACAAATCCCCAGATCAGTGTGTCACAGGAAAGGGGGTTAATTTATGAGCTTCTCCTTCTGTTTACAGATGTATCGATACAAGTAGATTAGTCTTGTTTTATTATTATTATTCTTTTAATATGCTTTTTAAAATTGATTTCAGAGAGGGAGAGGGAGAGAGATAGAAACATCAGTGATGAGAGAGAATCATTGATCGACTGTCTCTTGCACACCCCCTACTGGGGATCGAGCCCGCTACCCAGGCATGTGCCCTGACCAGGAATTGAATCGTGACCTCTTGGTTCACAGGTCAATGATCAACCACTGAGGCACGCCAACCGGGTTTGTTTTATTATTTTTTAATGTCTTGTGTGTTTGGCTGTGTTAAATGCAAACAAGTTATATTTAAGGAAGTTCAAGTTTGCCTTCCTGATTGACCTATGAAATTGGTTTCAATTTGACATGGAAAATCTCATTATCCTGGCAGAGGGATTTATGATAGAACAGAGGAATTCTGTCTTTATCTCAACATGGTTGGGACACTGCGGAAGGAGAAAGAGTTAGAGGGAAAATGCCAAGAGCCAGGTTAATGAAGAAAAACACTGGTGAGATACTTTTGAATAATACATAGGCGATGTGATGGTCAACCACAAGATAAAATTTTTATACAGGACTTTTATGGCTTTAAACAGGCTGCATTGTAAACTAAGCTGACTACTCTATTAAGTCATTTATAGTTTTCAATTATTTAACATTTCTGGCTAACTTATCTTCCGTGGTTGTCTTCTGTACCCATCAGAAATACAGATGGTAGTCATTGCTTGTTGTTAGTGTAGGGACTTGGCAATGGAGCTGGGTTGAGTTCTAACTTCTCACAACAACAGTTACCAAGAAGGCACAAAGGGGAACGAATGTTATGGAAACAGATGGAACTCTGTAAAGTGGAGATCCCTCCCGCATCCACAGTGCCTACCACAGTCTTAGTTACGCTCACTAAGAAACCCTGGCAGTACCTGCCTTCTAGGAACTGTGCATCTGGAAATTCTCTCCTTCCATTTCAGTGCAGGTCTTTGTTTTCTCCAGGGAGCAGTTGATGATGCTTTCCATGGAATCACTGCCATGAGAAAACCAACTGAAAACTTCTGTAGGAACATTAGAATCTGTCATTTGGAAGTAATGATGGACCTCGTTTTGCAATACTGTGATCTTTGTTTTAGTCACTTAAAATTTCTGTATAAAGTCAAAATAATGTCCGGGGGCCTGTGGGGCAAACAAAGACATTTTCTCTTGTCACTTTGCTATTTTTTTAAAGCTGTGGGCTAATTCGGCTTTGTGTCTTTTTAAATTTATTTTTTATTGATCTCAGAGAGAGGAAAGAAGAGGGAGAGAGAGAGAGATAGAAACATCAATGATAGAGGATCATTGACCGGCTGCCTCCTGCACGCCCCCTACTGGGGATTGGGCCTACAACCCAGGCATATGCCCTTACCGGAATCGAACTGTCCTTCTGATTATAGGTCCACGCTCAACCACTGAGCCATGCAGGCCGGGCTGTGCATCTATTTGTAGGTTAGCATCGCCAGACCAATAGGGCCCTAGCACTAAGAGCAGGAAAGTATGAAGAAGATCTAAATGCCCCTCACCCTCTCATGCTAGCAGGTGGGGGTGGGGCACTGTAGGAAAGTTGAAGGATCTTTCTCTGTAATCATCTTCTTTTGATGATTTGGAACCTAATTTATGCACTTTGTTTTGTAATCAATGGTGGTGGTGGCCAAAAGGGAGAGCCAGAAGCTGTGGGGCTTTCTTTTTCGTGGAAATTAAATACCATGAATTTACTCAACAATGATAATTTCCAATGGGAAAGGTTACTACCCCCATAGCTCCATTGCCTTGGGTGTGAATCCCACCTCCCATCCCCAGGAATGTCTACCATGCACAGATAGCTAATAGTGTATTTATGCCATTGTGATCAATAACTCCCGCAGAAGAATCAGCGGTAGTTTTAAATCAGGCCTCTGTTTATATTTCTATTATGAAGGCTACTTTGTTCATTTAAACAAGGGGATGGCCATAGTTACCACAAAAGAGGGTTGGATGCATGTGGAATCCCTGTGATAAAATGTAAGATACTGGAGATTCAAAGATACTTTATTCACTTGTGAACACTTACGGCTGTTTCAGATGGTGCAGCTGCTAAAATAAACTACCTGGTAGAACTCAATACAGGATGCTGATGAATAAATGTGCTTATTTTTACTTCCCTTCTACAAAAGAATTTTTTAAGTTAGCAAATATGCGTATCTGACATGGTAATTTTTCACTGTTTTGAAGATTCAATTTCTGGAGGCTAACTTGACATGAAGCATGGCAAAACTTTTGTATTCCTACATTGAAGTTACTTATGTGGTAGGATAAACAGTGTTCACAGATATCTGTGTTACCAGGGTGGCCCATTTAAATTTGATCTCGCTCGAAGATATATTAGATTAATAAGGCTGATTTTATGAACAATATAATTTATATTCACGAATACCTATTTTTATTAGCACAAGTAGAGATTGTGAAGCAAATTTCCATATATGTTAAATACTAAGAGCAAGAATAACTAACATTCATATAGTGTGTTACACTTTATAAGCATACATTACCCATAAACTGTTCTTTAGAAGAATATTTATTGCACTTTCTTACTCAAGAAGGCACTCTGTTTTTACACTATAAACATCTTATGGAAATAGATTCTTTTATTAGTTTCCTTCCTCTCTTTCTTTTTCTCTCCTTCTCTCCCTTCCTTCCTTTCTTCTTTTTTCCTCTCTTAATGGGAAAACAGCCAGTGATGTGTGTGTGTGTGTGTGTGTAACATGTGTAATTGCCTATCACACATTTCTATTAGAAAAGGAGCTGTAACAAGCAATCCAGCATGATTTTGGGGATATATATCCTGCCTACCAGTGCTCTTGAGGAAAATGTAAGGTTGCAGAAATCATTTCATGCCCTGTATGTTTCCAAACATAAATCAGGAAAATTGTTAGCAAGTTATAGCTCTTCTTAGAGACGGTGACTATAGTGCTATAGTAAACACAGGCTATATATTTTTCCAAGTTATTATGTGTGGAAAGAAATCCAAAGTTGGCTCTTTAGAGGAACCGTTTAATTCAGTTATCAGAAATTCATTTTCTATTTAGTATGAACATTTATTTCCAAGGGTTGCAGAAATGGAACATAATAGCTGATGATCCTTTAGATCCATCACCTTCAGAGTTAGAAACTTGCTCGTTTTAGCTAATGTGTGAACTACTGAATATCCGTCTTCAGTTAAGAACAAGTCAGAATGGTCCGAGGTAGAGTTGATAGTTTGATCTTTTACCCTCTTCAGCACAGAGCAGCGAAGCTTTGCCTCTGTCTCTTCATTTCTAAAAGGGAGGAGTTTTGAGTTGGTGGTCTCCAACGCACTTCACCCTTGAATTAAAGAATTGATTAATAATGAATGAACCAGTGAATTACATTCCTGTTTATTTCTATTCTGTAAACAGATTGCTGACTAAAGTATGACCTTATGCCATGGCCAGAAATACTAGTGTGTGGAGTAGTAATTGAGCTCAGGTTTAGTGCCTTGAAACAAAAGCTTTATGAAATTTCGACACTCAAATTTCATTAAAATATTTCATTTGCAGGTCAATGATTAGATATTCAAAAGACACTTTTTCTATAGAAGATAATCTTAAAATGCTGATTACTAGGTTAGGCCATAAAAATCTACGTTACTTTTGTTAGAGTGAAATATTATATATCAGTGATGAAAAAATGTGAAAAGCAGTTCTGCTATGATACAAGCGATAAACATAACAAAAAGGGATTAGAATTAGATGTCAGTTTATCACTTATCTAGAAACCAGAGGGTTGAGGTTTAAGAGAACACGCATATAACTGCAAGTTAAAAAGATGGATTACAACCATTGCAGAGTCTCTGAGGGGGATTTTAAGAAACTTTTGGAATTTTTAGCAGTTGGTTACAAAATTGTTGGCTTCCTCTCCCCCCCCACCCTCCCCCCTGGAATAGTGTAACATTAGCACTCTTTCTAAGATTGTTACCTGTGATGATATTTGTTTTTTGACACCCAAATGCCTTGAAGAGCAGGAGAGCGGGGAGAATGGAGAGGAAAATTATTCTCTGAAGTTATTGTCTAAGATGTGAGAGAAGAAAAGGTAGAAGGTGGTTGAAGGTAGAGGACAGAGGCATATCTCTCTCTGTGTGTAAGATAGTCTGGTCTGCATTTAACTGATCTGTGGGAGGAGAAACTATAAGGAAAAGAGGGCAGTGAATGGCTGCACATTCCACGTGTATTAGCGATGTGGAAAAGCTTTGGGGATTGGAGTTAGAGCATCCATTTTGAAATTTGTGCTGGGCCACTTATTGCCTGTGTGATCTTGTAAAGTTATTAAATTCTCTGAATTGGTCTTATTGGTAAAAAGTTGAATAATAAAAGCATCTGCTTCCAAGATGGTTGTGGGAGTGGAGTGAGATCTATAGGTATAAAAGTGCGTGGAAACTATTTTTATAGGGGTGGGCAAAGGTAGGTTTACAGTTGTTCATATGGAAAAAAATACAATAATTAATAAATAGTAATTCAAAAATAAACTCTATTTCACAACTGTAAACCTACTTGTAGTTGAAGGTGGTAAGGAAAAGTCATTGGGTCAGCCAGTTCTCCATGCTGACCAAGTCTTAGGCCATTTGTTTTCACTCCAGAGTGGTCTTTGATAGGCCTGTTTCTTGTGCACTGTGGCCCAAGAACTGTGCTAGATACTTTACATATTACTTTATTTAGGGAGGAAGCAGGAAATAGTATGCAGCTGGCCACTTAAATGCAGCAAGCCTGATAATTCTACCCTAAGTGATGCCAACATGTGAGGAGCATGTTCAGTTTCCTTTACAGATGGCCACAGCTTGTCTAAATAAACATGTGAATGACTGAAAATAAAAACAATATATTGAATAATTGTTTTCTTTGTCTCAAACATGACCTGTCCCTTGCACTTCTGCATTGGCGTTGATATTCATCTAAATTTCCTGGATTTGTGTTAAGGCTGAAGGAATCATTATTTGGCAGTAAATCCTCATATTTAATAATATAAATTCCATTTAAACAAAGATTTCCAGGATATATCAGCACTAATTAGTGTAATACATGAGCTGAACTCCAAGTTCTAGATTCTAGAGTGATATCTTTCTAGAATATTTTCTTGTTTTTAATGTCTGATTCACTGATAAATATCTAGCCAATTCTTCCATTGGAAATGGATTACATTTCAAAGCATAAAATGAAGCAGTAGGACAACAATTATTCAAGACATTTGGGCTGTGTGTACAGACAATATATCTTCAAAAGGCAAATCCAAAAATCTGCTTAGATCCTCCCTCAGAGTGGCTATGTGTTAAGTATTTGAATGGGATGAGACAAGGCAATTGAAAGCATTTAGTGCTTCATGAAAGAGACTACACAAGTTCCGGGAGGCAAGGAGGAATGACTTCACATGTGGCCACGTGCTTGAGAGGAGTGGCCATGTCTCACATGACTTTGTGCTCCCTCCCCTGTGTCTGGCACTGTGCCTGATTCCTAGAGGAGGCTCAGTAATGTTTTTTAAATGCATGGGTGCCAGGCACTGTGGTCAGCCCCTGACCTATGTGAGTATGTGATTCCTTAAATCTTCACAGCAATCTTGTATGGTAGCTGCAATGACACCATCACATAGATGAGGAAACAGAAGTTTGGAGCTTTGAAGCAACTCCCAACCTCATGCAGGTAGAAAGTAGTGGGGCCAGGATAGGAAGCTAAACCCATTTGGCACCAGAGCCCAGTCTTCTCATCATGCTCTGTGAGCTCTTGGATGTCAGGGGTTATGGTTACTTCTGAACAATAGGCCCCAAGGTGAGCCAAGGCCTTCCTGGGATAATTCCCCAGCTGCGCAGGCAGCTCCTGGCCTGGCGTTCAGAGAAGTGGACGCACACGGCCCTGTGCTGCCTGCTACGTTGAACGTGGCCTTTTGTTAAACTGTCAGTTCTGATTTCTGCCCTTTGAGGTGAGACGCACCATCGTGAGAAAATACCACAAAATAGACTATCACCTAGACTTGTCGTTGGGATGGAAGGAAGAGGAAGGGCAGGGAGGAACACGGAGAATAAAGTGACTGTGCCATGACCGGGATCGAGTTTGCTATGGCAACCAATCGCCCCTGCCCCCTCTGTATCTTACGGTCTCTTTCCCTTTTAGAATTGGCAAGGTCTAGAATTTTCCTTCTCCCCCATATTAAGGGTGGTAAAGAGGGTGATTCCACTACTGAACATCCTATACCATGTCCTGTATTGTATGGCTGCTCCTGGTATCGCCATAGTCTTGGGATCCTAGTAGGTTCTACTAGTGAGGTTCATAAAGAATAATAAGAAAATGGCCCCCAACCAACCAAACAGTCACGTTCAAAGTCCAGCCTCTAAATTTGGAAGCAGCATACAGGTACCACCCAACTGGTGTGACTTCGTGGTTAAGCGCTGACCTATGAACCAGGAAGTCACGGTCTATTTGCTCTCAGGGCACATGCCTGGGTTGGGGGCTGGATCCCCAGTGTGGGGCATGCAGGAAGCAGCTGATCAATGATTCTCCGTCATCATTGATATTTCTCTCTCTTTCTCTCTCCCTCTCCCTTCCTCAATAAAAATATATTAAAAACAAAAGAGCTAGGTTCCATGTTACCCATCCTAAATTATTTTTTCCTTGATTTATTTGTGAGGAATGTCAGGGGAGTCATAAATACTCAACACAGGATTAGTAACATGCCGATTTGAGGGTTTATAAACGAAAGAGAGAGAAATATGTTTTAGAAATGGGGACTCAGTTCTCAAATCCCGTGAAGATAGAGCCCGTGGGAGGTCAGGATGGCAGAGGTCAGGGCTGCATGTGAGAGAAGTCCAGGGAATAAGCATAGCGTCATCAGAGGCCTGTGGGTGGGTAGCTGTGTTTGGTTTCCCAGGGAGCGCACTGGAGGTGAGACCTGGTGGGGACACATCCCCCCTCCCCCCGCCCTGTGGTGGAGGCTGCCCGGGTGAATTGTGTGAAGTTGTCAAAGGTTGCTCTGCTCTCCAGCACTTGGCACCGGCCCCGCTGAAATGTGATGCCATTGGTTTTCAGTAAAGGTTCCTTTCTGCAGGGCTGCAAACACGGATCAGCTGCTCCCGTGTACACACAACCCGGGAGCAGACCAACCGGCACATTCCCAGCAGCCTCCTGCACCCCGAGACTGTCCAAGACCTCCTCTGCACGCAGGACCTTTCCTTCTCGGTTGTCAGATGTAGCACCATGCTCCTGTCATCAGATCCCAGCTAGGCTCCTGGCTGCACGGGAGAGAGGCTTCCTTAAGACATTTGTCCTTGAAACTGCACCAAACTCTTGGAAGAACCCAGAACGTGTGAGTATGTGCGATTTAGGCAATAGTGCAGGGCTGAGCTGCAATCAACCCTTATACAATATCCGATTAGCAGAGCAGGAGGGCTTTTTCCGACGTTACGTTACATTCATTTTCAAGTCGTTCTGAGGAAACAAATCAATTGTAGCTTCTGATACAGTGACTTTGCAGTAGACGGGGTTGTAGTGTGTTAGCTTTAACTATTTGCTGTTCTTACTTGGCATTGCAATGTGACTTGGGGGACGATTACTGTGGGGGCAGTAAACTATACAACTTCTCCATGTTTACTAGGGATGATAAGTGTCAGTCATGTCCATCTCCAGAAACAAGTTTGCTTTGGGGGAATGTTTGTAAAGAATTAACCACAGAAATTCACGGGCACTTGAAGGAATTTGTACTGCCCTTGCTCTGAATAAAACATATTAGATTGCATTTTTAATTTACTCAGAAAGAGTACATTAAATTCCACTGAGATTTTTGTTTTAATTGATCCCTACCCAGAGCTGTCTGTCTGGTGTTTGGTTGTCTTGCATGCCTCTGTGTGAGTTCCTTGCTGGGATTGCAGTCTGGTTAAACCTGTATGTAGGTGCTCTCTCGGTCCTCAGAACACTCAGGTGTGATAAACGCTCACAAAATGTGGGTGGGTGTGTTCTAAAGGGGTCTTCATACCCTTGAAGGCTGTTTAGATGCACCATGTGAACGGCTGTCAGATGTTGACCACAGACTGACTATTCCGAGACTCGCAGTCCAGTCTCAGCTTGTCCACTTTGGGAACTCCAACCCAGAAAAGCACATGCCCCCTTTCTATCAATTTTTCATATGCGTCAATACCTACGTCCAGAAGATTAATTTCTCTCAGATTAGCCTGATTGATAGCTGGGCTGTGGTTTTCTAAGAGCTTGCTCCCTGTAACCCGGAGCAGAGCTGCATTCCATTTACCTAGTGAGTGTGAACACGGGTAACCATGGATCCAGCCACCACTAACCGCCCATGCAGCGACTCGTTGTAAACAATACAAATGAGCCCAGAGAGCAGAGGCAACCAGACATGAAATGATTTTAATAGAAATTACGGTAAAAGGTCATGTGATGTGGTAGCAGCTTCTGTTCAGTTTTAAAGGGAAAGTCTTGCTTTTCTCTGTGCCCCCCCCACTCCCACCCAACACATACCCATCTGCCACCAAACCAAGTCGCTAGATCTGCAAAGTTGGCCGTCCCCACTCTCTGCTCCCATGGAGAAGGGTGGGCAATGGGAGATTCTGGGCAAAGTGTGGGGACTTGTGGATTTTCACAGTAAGTGCCTTTATTTTAGAAACAGAAAGGGAATCTGGGGACGCCAGGGCTTCCTTCCTGGAAGGTTCTGCTGACTGTGGGCTAGTGGTCCTCTTGCTTTGAAGGAAGAGGCATAGGTAATTTCGCCCCTTAGTTTTTATGTATTTAACTGTCTTTTCTCACCCTTTTGAAATCTCTGAGGACTTGAATCTCAGTCTTTCTGAAAACTGTTATTCGCTTTCCAAGCAACTTCTGCAATATGGTAATGCAGTATGGTAATGAGCACCCAACCCTACCGTTTTCATCCACGCAGACCTTGGCTGACTTCTGCACGGACCCGGCCTTCCCACACCATGCGCCTTTCCCTGGGAGAGATGGTGTCTGTCTGCATGTGGATATGACTGTGCTCTTAAATGTGCCTTCAGCTGAGACACTTGAACAATTTGTGTTAAGTGCTCACCTTGTGGTTTGCTGGGTAGTGACACCAGCTTTGTTTAGTGAAGGAAATGAGGGAAGAAACTCCAGCCATCAAACTGAGGAGGCAGGGGACCTAAAAAGCCGGCTTTGGAGGGTGGGCCTGATTGGTACTCAGCGTGCAGGAGCAAAGGGCTCGGAGTCACGGTCTCCGGTCTCCGACAGCCACAGGCCCTGGGAGCAGAGGTCTGGCTGACGGTGTTGTGTCTCAAGGTGAAAAAGACCTGAACGGCTCTCCTGAGCCGTACCTCCTCCTGCACAGCACGTGATGCCAATGCGCGTGTCAGCGTGGAGCAAAAGGGAATGACGTGTTCATATTTACCTCCTGTCAAACGTTCAGATATTTCTCAAAAGATGCATAATTATACATGTATAGATAACATACTGAAGAATCGGATCTCAGGTATTTATTTTTCTATCAATACTGCCACTACGATAAATTCAATCAGCACATGAAAAAAGCATGAGGGTTATAGTTGAGAAGGTCAGTAGGTATAAGAGAATCTCCCTACCCCCTTTCCCATATACACTTAGGATGTGTTTCTAGCAAATTCTGTTGGATTTTTTGTTTGTTTTAAATATATTTTTATTGATTTCAGAGAGGAAGGGTGAGTGAGTGAGAGGTATAAACATCAATGATGAGAGAGAATCATTGATCAGCTACCTTTACACTGGGGATAGAGCCTGCAACTTGGGCATGTGCCCTGACCGGGAATTGAACTGTGACCTCCTGGTTCTTAGGTTGATGCTCAACCACTGATCCACACTAGCCAGGCTCTAGCAAACTCTTTATTTAGACTTGTAAGTCTTAACATAGTACTTATGGTAAAACCTTTTTTTTTTTTTTAATTAAGCTTTTTTAGATGTTGGCATGCCTGACTCCATACTTAGACTGAAGAATGCTTTACAATGTCATGGTTAGCTAGGGCCTCCTGGTTTGTTTTCTGTTTAGAGAATATCTTGACTCATCAAAAAGAAACAGAAAAAGAAGCTCCAATAATTCATGTTGGGGCGGGTGGGGGGAGAAGTACTTTGAAGACAATGTGGGGATACAAAGTTTAAGTGAGGATTTGGGTAAATTATAATAAAACTTATTGATTTTACTTTCCCTGGCTTTGCTTCTCCAAGGTGAAGAGCAGGAATGGTGTCAGCCTCAGGATGGTTAGGAGCGCATTCTTTGAGTCAGGCATGGGTTGGAGTCTTTGCTCTGGACCTCACTGTCCGTCGGATTGTGAGCACAGTGACTTCACCTCTCTGAGCTTCCAGACCCTCATCTGCAGATTGAGGAGGCAGGGCACCCCAGTGGGCAGGTGAAAGGGTTAAATGAGATAATGTCTGGCATTTCATAAGTACTTAATAAACTGTTGCTACTTTCACTGTTAGTTTTAACTGAGGAAACAGGTAGTTAAGTAGAGTCCTGCCCTAAGTATTGGGTCATAGCATGGTCCTGTTCTAGGGACAACTGTGCAGTGTTTTATCACATTTACTAAAAGCCCAATTAGTATCTTATGGCAGTGTATTGTTTATTTTCATATAAATTTCTTTTTTTATAAAACAAAAATATTTAGGAAAATTAATTACTTTTTTTTTGTATTTAAGATTTGTCCTACGCAGGGGTGGGGAATGTCTGGCCTGCTTGCCTTCTAAGGCTTGTGAAATAATTTGGTCTGGCCCTGCCAAGGCATTAAGGGTGAGTTCATTAAACGTTTGACCAAACAGAGCAGGCTGATTTTTAAGCTGATCATTTTGTATGGCCCGAGAAAGATGTTAGAAATATCCAAATGGCTCTTGGCAGAAAAAAGGTTCCCCATTCCTGTGGAGGTGTTGAGGCAACATGCACAGTTTATCCTATTGCCTGAGTGGACAGCAGGAGGACATTTAAAGGCATAAGAAATTCATAATTACATGTATCCTAAAAGCCTAAAAAACAGTGGTTACCAGTTGTTCTCAAAGATAATGGTATATATTAAGAGCAGTACCAATTAACAAGCAAGTAACATGGAGGTTGCATGCTACCAAGGAGACAGGTCTAGACAGGATTGTATACACACACACACACACACACACACACACACACACACACGTGCTGTGACCTTTGACCTCTGATTCTCTTTCCTTCTTTCTCCTCTTACTTCCCTTCTTCCTTCTGCCCCTCCCTGTCTTTCCTCCCCCCTTTTCTTTCTTCTTTTGGTCCTTCTGCCTCTTATACATTCTCTCAGCCACATAGCATTTCCTTTATCCTTTGTGAATCTAAAAAGTTCAGAGAAGAGAGAAAGCGGGACCAGAGACCCACAGTCTTTTTATGTTGCTCCGGTTTTATAAAAGGCAACTTTAAGAGGAGTCAGAAAACTCTGTTTTTCTTTCTGCTGCTATTGAACTGGAGAGGCACCTCTGAAGAGACCCGCAAACCCCAGGGAAGCCCTGCTCACTAACTATTTGTTGATTCATTGATTAACCTGCAGGAAGGGAAGGGGCCTTGCCCAGGGAGACTCCCTTAGTAGTGAGAGCTTTGAAACCCCAGCTACGCTGAGCAGTAGGGATGGCTTCTCGGTGACCTCCCAACAACTAATCTCCTTTAAGAACTGAATCAAAGCAGTGAAGGGGTTTTGTCAGATGGATTTTTGCCTACAGTTGGGTTTTTGGCAGTTGTGTGTGGAAGGCAACACATTCTTCACAAGGGTAGGAATCTTTTTTCCAGAAAGGAATGAAGATGAGATGCCAGCAGTTATCTCTGGAGAGGGACCCTTGTTTATCCCTGGGACCATTCAGGCGGGGACAGCTGCTAGGTGGATGACTTTCTCACACTTCCCAGCCAATCTGCCTAACCACCCTTGTCTGGTGGTCCGGCCAGTAAGCACACACATGCGGTGGGCTCTTCCTTACAGTCTTCTCTCCCAAGGGCAGAGAAAAAGTCTGTGATTAGAATTGATGCCATGTGAATGACAATGGTATCTATGATTCTTTTTAATTAATTTTTTTCCCATCCTTCTACTCCCTTCCCCTTTAGCAGCCATCAGCTAAACCGCCTCCATATCTATGGGTCTTTTCCTATTTTGTTTTGCTTATTCACTGGTTTTGCTTTTCTTAGATTCCACATATAAGTGGAATCATACTGTGTTTGTCTTTCTCTGCCTGACTTATCTCACTTAGCGTCGTACCCTGTAGGTTCATCCATGTTGTTGCAAATGGCAAGATTTCATCCTTTTTATATGGCTCAGTAATATTACATTGTATATATGTTTTACTTCTTTATCTATGGGCACTTAGGTTGATTCCGTATCTTGGCCATTGCAAGTAATGGTATAATGAACGTAGGGGTGCATATGTCCTTTTTGAATTAGTGTTCTTGTTTTCTTTTGATAAATACCTAGAAGTGGAATTGCTGGGTCATGTGGCTGCTCTGTTTTAAAATTTTTGTAGCATTTCCATGCTACTCTCCACAGTGGCTGCACCAATTTGCAGTCCCACCGCCAGGGCATGAGGGTTCCCTTTCCTCCACATCCTCGCCAGCACTTGTTGTTTGTTGATTTATTGATGATAGCTATTCTAACAGGTATGAGGTAATATCTCATTGTAGTTTTGATTTGCATTTCTCTGATGATTGGTGATGTTGATCATTTTTTCATATGTCTATTGATCATCTGTGTTTCCTCTTGGGAGAAACAATTATTCAGGTCCTCTGCCTATTTTTTTAAATTGAATTGTTTGGTTTTGATACCTCTCTCTCTCTCTCTCTCTCTCTCTCTCTCTCTCTCTCTCTCTCTCTCTCTCTCTCTCTCTCTCTGTTGTTTGATTTCCTTATATAGTAATTTGGATATTAAGCTCTTATGGAATGTATCATTTGCAAATAGGTTCTCCCATTCAATAGGTTGTCTAATCACTTTGCTGATGGTTTCCTTCTATGTGTAAAAACTTTTTAGTTTGATGTAGTTCCATTTGTTTATTTTGTTGCTTTGTTTCCCTTGCCCAAGGAGATGTATCCTAAAAGATATTGCTAAGAGTGATATCCAAGAGTTTACTGCCTGTGTTTTCTTCTGCAAGTTTTAAGGTTTCAGATCTTATGTTGGAGTTTTTAATCAATTTTGAGTTTATTTTTTATATGGTGTAAGAAAGTGGTCCAATTCCTTCCTCCCTCCCTCCCTCCCTCCCTCCCTCCCTCCCTTCCTTCCTTCCTTCCTTCCTTCCTTCCCTTTTTTTTCATGTGTCTCTCCAGTATTCCCAACACCACTCACTGAAGGTTTGTTATGAAAATTAAGTAAGATTACATAGTCAGGAGAGAGAGAGAGATACGAGTAGATACGTGTCAGGTACACTGAGGCATCCTTGGAGGTGGATGGTCTAGGATCACCATCTAATTTTAGACATCATTTTGTCCAAGGCAACACAATGGGAGATAATGGATTTGGAGATTTACACTATGGTATTTTACCTTTAAATCCAGCACAGTGTCCTACTACACTAGGTTACCTTTTTGACCTAAAGACATAGACACATGGAGAGGACAGAGAACAAGTACTCTGACATGGGGACAAATGAATTTAGAATCATGTTTTTGCTTTTTCACTTGTCAACACTGGAGATTGCCTAAAAGTCCTGTTGAGCTTTTGCAACTCTCAGCGCAAGTTAGATTAATCTATATGTAGGAGACTATAGGTGGTTAATATTTAATGCTTTTTATATAGAGTAGTTTTCACTTCTCTTATTGAATTGATTTTTTAAAAAATTATTGAGCTAAATAAGTCATTTTCTTTCCAATTTTGTAGATGAAGAAACTGAGTAATGCATAGATGATATCCTTGTGATCATTGCCATTCATAGCATTTCTGAGAGTCATCCTCTGGTTTTTGACCCTCCAGAGAAAGATTCTTCTCCCTACTGTGAGGATGTCTTCTAACTGGTGTGGTTATTATGGAACCAACTTCTAAGAAGTTGGGGACACCTGGATGGAAGACACACACACCCGTGTATACAACAGGGGCCTTTCCGGGAAACAGAAATAGAGGATGATCTTCTTATGCAGGTGCTGCTCTTTTTTATACATACTGGAGGCCCAATGCATGAAGTTCATGCAAGAATAGGCCTTCCTTCCCCTGGCTGTTGGCACTGTCTTCCCTCCGGCACCCGGGACCCAGGCTTCCCTTGCAGCCCAGGCTTTGTCCAGAAGGTCTTCCGGAAGGACGTTCAATCTAATTAGCATATTATACTTTTATTATAGATATTTGGATTTTTGAGAGGAAGGGAGAGGGAGAGATAGAAATATCAATGATGAGAATGAACCATTGACCCGTTACCTCCTGCACGCCTCTCTCTGGGGATTGAGGCCACAACCTGGGCATGTGCCTTGACCAGGAATTGAATCGTGACCTCCTGAGGTTGACACTTAAGCACTGAGCCACGCCAGCCAGACTTGCCTTCAAGTCTTCAGTGCCAGCATCTGAGCTGTAAGGAATGATGTAAGGGCTAAGGTTTAGGACATTCTTGTTTCCCCAGGAATCCGGCCTGGGCACTGGAGAGAATCTTGTGCTCTCTGTGCTCTAGCTCCCTGGGGTCCACCAGATGCTGTGGGCTGCCCCAGATAGTTAGTTTCCCGCTGCTCCCACAATGTGTCCGACTGGATCTCTGTCTGTTCAGCAGATGGAGTTCCCCTCCGAGAGGTGCTTTCTGCCCTCCTGTTTGCTTCAAAGATGTGGGGATGGGGAAGTACAGGGCACCAGGAAAAGAGGAGGGGCCAAACTGTTGTGTAAGAAGTGTGAGGCAGTCCAGGCAGAGTGGAAAGAGGGGCATGGGAAATCCTCATAAATTTCCAAGGTTAAGGCCAAGGTCAGACCACCTTAAATCCCTTTAAGCAGAATCCCTGAAGTTAGGCCACCAGGGAAAGGCCCTAAGTTCCTTCTTGGGAAAATATACTCCATAGTTGCCCAATTACCATTTTCCAGCGTTTGCATGAAGGAGGCGGAGAGGGGAGATTGAAAGGAGGGAAATAGTGATGGGTGTCCACTTTTTTCTTTAGAGAAGGTCATGGAACCATGTGACCAGCTTTTGAAAAAAAGCCGCCTAAGAATAACTGTGCTTGTTGAGAAATCATTGTTCTCTTACCGCGTCCACTGAAATAGCATGCCGAATGACTCCTTTCCACTGTTTCTCTAAATGTAGGTATTTCTTCTAATAATACATGATATTTGTGTAGTGAAAATTTATGAAGTCACAAATTATCATCTTCGTTTTACCGCTGAGTTCACTCAGCAAGATCAAGTGGCTTGTTCATGGTAGCGCAGCCTGTTTAAAGAGAGCAGAAGACTGGAAATGGGGGTTTTTGAATCTAGATCTGGACTGGTTCTGCCTGGTAGAGATCCCAGTCTTGGAAGAGAATTTGGCACAGGGAGGATTAGAGACTGGGTGTAAAGGAAGTTAGGAGGGGGAAAAGGTGTTAGAAGAAACAACTTGAGATGTCATTTTTGTGTGTGTTGGGTGTGGCATCTGTGATTACAAGATGGTGCAAAGATTCTGAATTTGTATTCAGCCGAGAAAAGGATGGAAAAGGGGTAGGGAAAGGGGAAGTGCCTCTCCCTACCTGGGCCTGAGGCTTCCCTCTCTTTCCGAGTTCAGGAAGTGCAATCTCTGCTTCTCAGAAGATGAGATTGAGGCAGCTCTAAGCAAAAGGGAAATGGCCTTGTCCATGCAAGCCGAGTTCTGTGTTTGTCTGTAGTCCCCCCACTTTACCACGTAAAAGAGGAGTAATCTCTGTCAGTCATATATATCATCTTAAAAGGGAAGGGGCATGCCCTGGTTGGTGTGGCTCAGTTGTTTTGGCAGCATGCACTGAAAGGTTGTGGTTAGATTCCTGGTCAGGGCACATGCCTGGGTTGTGGGCTTGATCCCAGCTAAGGGGCATGCAGGAGATAGATGATCCATGTTTTTCTCTCTCTCCCTCTATCTCTGAAAAAAAAAATAGTAAAAAATCTTTTTAAAAAAGTGAAGGGAAAACTAAATGAGATCCAGTGTGTGGATAGACAATGTAGCATTCCTTCATCAGAGCATGCACATAACACAGACTAAACTGCACTGGCCCGAAGCTTGGCTAAAATATGGCACCTTTCCCCCCTCTTTGGAATGAAACCTTGTAAGTGCTGTGGATATTAGAAAGTGAAATGAATGTGTTTTCTCTCTCATAGGAGCTCTGTGTTACTAATATCCGGTAAATAAGGTCCAAGCGTAGCTCTGTGTGGTAGGTGAATTTATTGGCTTGGCTTAATTCTAAGACAGTGATTTTCAAGCATTGTGCCATAAGAATTTTTAAAACATGCAATAGCTGACTATTTAGTCAGGGGCACTGACCTCTTTTCCCTTATTGTCAAATAAAAAAAAATTACAAGAGCCAACACAACAATAGCCATCCTGTACGAATGAATCAAAATCACACCTATTTTTCTGTCAGATCAGCCAAAAAATATTTTTTTGGTGTGCTGCAGAATTTTTGTAATTATTTTATGATGCCATGAGATGAAATCGCTGCTCTAAGACTCTGATACAGAAATTATGTATTTGATAATGGCTCTGAGAGCTTTAAGGTAACCAGATTCCAGAAGGAAATCTTTTCAAGCTATTACAAATGCTTCCAAAGTACAGTATGTGCCTTGTAGAATGAACTCACTGCTGTCATATAGATGCCAGCTTTTGCCCTCAAACCATCATTAACCAGTTGCAGCTACCAGCTAATATCTCAACATCATCTTTATAATATTAAACTATTAGTCCTCACATAGAGAACAAATATGTTCAGTCAGAATGCGTGCTCAAATCAAAATGAACATGTACGCAAGAGCTCTACTCTGTATTTCTCTCCGTTGGATTATTTAATCATCAACTTACCTTAGTAAAGTTTCACTTTTAGAATCCTAAAAATTACAGGCAAATATGGCCTACATTCATTTGCTATGTCACACAGACACAGCACACAGCCAAGGTAAAAGATAGAGATGATCAATTCTTATGGATCTCATGGTGCCAAGCGTTTAAGGCTGTATTATAGGAACTTTGTAATTATTGTGGGTAATCTTGCAGAAAATTAAATGTGGAGTTTGCATATATGAGGAAGTTTGGACTACTTTGCTCACCATAGCTTGTTAGGACTAAGCACCTCACTGGCCCGGCAGGCTTTGGGTCTCACTTCACTGCTAGCAATATGCTGTTGGCGGCATAAGTGAGATCTTTGGTGGCGGGGGCACACCACCTTATGTTGGAGCTGTATTTTAAAGAACCGTGCCTGTAGTTTATTTGCCTGTTTCAAGCGAACTCTAGATCAGTATTTCTCAGCTAAGAGCAAATTTGCCTCCCAGGAGACATTGGGCAAAGTTCAAAGACATGTTTCATTATTACAACTAGATGCTACTGGCATCTGATAAGTGGAGATCGGGGCTGATGCTAAACATCCTAGGACTCATAGGGCAGCCCCTCACATGGCAGAGAATCGTCCAGCCTGAAACATCAGCAGCATTGAGGTCAGGAAGCCTTGCTCTACACCCTTCCAGCGTTTGAAAGGTAAGAGACAAAGTAGTTGCTTCAATATTTTCAGACTTTTTTTTTTAAATGGCTGATTTCATGATTAGAATTTTCCCAACGGGATGTAGAATAAAGCTGAAAAATACAAACGTGTCACATATTTGCTGTACACAGTATTTGGAATGTCATATGTGTTGTGGCTAACTGGGCTACCTATAACAATTGCCATCCCAACAATACCAATAGCTATGATGAACAAAGCCAAAGGGTCTGCCCATATACTGAGCTAATCCTCAGAGCAACGGCATTGAGATCCCATGGCCGTGTCCTTCAGTGCGGACTCTTCAGCCCCCGAGTCTGTATGAATAAGGGGCGCTCCTGGCAGCAAGTGTGAGGAACAGAGCAATGACCATATATATTTGGAAAGAGGAAGGCTTGCTTTTTCTAAATGCCCCTGGTTGCTGAAGCTTCTATTCTACGATGCTATTATCACTAAAGTGCTTCTCTGGGAAGCTAGGATTGCCATCATAAAGCAGGTTTATATTTGCTTATGGAGGGAGAAGTAGAAAAGTTTTGATAACTCCCCACTTGCCAGTTCTGTACCTGGTCTTGTGCCTATCTGTCTTTTCCTCTCCAATAACCATTCTGACTGAACTGGCCTTCGGGTTGTGTGTGATAACAGAGAGTAAGTAGCCATTGCAGCTCAGCCTTGTAAAAACGAAGTGGTCGCTCACATGTGTAGCCGTCACCTTCTAGCTACCTGTCTTCTGTCCCATCTCCAGAGTGTACAGGGGACATGAAGCTCTCCCTTTAAAATGCCATCATGAGCCTGGCCAGTGTGGCTCAGTGGTTGAGCATCGACCTATGAACCAGGAGGTCATGGTTTGATTCCTGGTCAGGACACATGCCCAGGTTGTGGGCTCGATCCCCAGTAGGGGATGTGCAGGAGGCAACCGACCAATGATTCTCTCTCATCATTGATGTTTCTATCTCTCTCTCCCTCTCCCTTCCTCTCTAAAATCAATTTTAAAAATATATTTTAAAAAAGAAAAAAAGTCATCATTGGGGTGGGTTTGAGCCACTAACACCTCATGTATGAAAGAAAAATAGGTAAAATTTCTCTAGGCAAACCTCTTGGGAGATTCTTCAAGAACACATTTAACAAAGGAATTTTCCCTGGAAATGCCACATAGGAAGTCACACTCCCAGCGGGGATTGTGTGGGAAGGGGGAAGCTATCTACATTGGCTGCTTTCACACCCACTGGGGGCTTTGAGTCCAAGGAATCAAGTTTGTCCTAGCTACACATCTCACCGTTGCCGAACTGGTCTATTGTATTAAACCTCAGTGGCCATCAAAAACCAGAAAGGAAAGCATCACAAATCACTAGAAATACATCAGCATTCTGAGCAGCAGAATTTATGGGGCACTAATGGATATCCTCGGCTATTTATCTTTCTAGTAGCAGTTGAAACACCTCTGCCTTTTTCTTACTGTAAAAGGCCTTTCCATCACGGAGCTACAGGGTTCTCAGCTGGGACTGGAGTTGGAGAAAAGGGGTCTTCTGGTCCCCGGGTTCTTTCATTTCTTGCTCTCTTTGCTTTTTGCCTCTTTCCCTTCCTTTCTCATTGAAAACCCAAAATAGAACATAAGAAGGATCTATTTAAGTTTGGGGACGCTGTACAGAGATGGATGTGGTTGAGGGCGAGTGTGGGATAGAAAGAAGCCCTACCCACGTATTCTCTTATCTCCTTCTGTTTCCTGGGACCGGAGCACTGATTCATTCACAGGAGGCTTCTCCCGGCCTAAGGGCCGATCCTCCATGTAATGCAGATAAGCTATTTTGATCATCAACTTCCAGTGAAATTTATAAAGGATGCTCATGCTGCCCAGCCTGTGTGACACAGTGGTTAAGTGTCGACCTGTGAACCAGTAGGGTTCGATTCCCAGTCAGGGTATATGCCCAAGTTTTGGGCTCCATCCCCAGAAAGAAGTGTGCAGGAGGCAGCTGATCAATGATATTCTCATCATTGGTGTTTCTTTCTCTCCCTGCCTCTCCTTTCCTCTTTGAAATCAATAAAAATATATTTTTTAAAAAAGAATGCCTATGCTTTGGAAGAAGCCTAATATTTTACATGTATTAGCTTCAGCCCTTCTCAAGCTCCTGGCCTCCCCTGCTCTTGTCCTCAGTGGAGAAAAGGCCTGATATGCAAGTATTCCATTGGGGGCTTTGTCTATTTCGTATATTTTACATCTCAGAGATTAAATGACGTGAAAACATAGAAAACATACAAAGCCCCACCTGTAATGGGTAAAGGGTTTGGTGGTGTCTGGGGTCACACTACTGTACGTACTACTAGAGACTTAAGAGACTTGACTTAGCACTTTGTAAAAACCATAGTCCAAGGACTACCAATTTAGAAACCCCTTTGCGCTCATGGAAATTCAGAGGCCAGACTCCAGCCCAGTGGTTTGGACAAGCACCTCTCAAGATTGGGATCCAGTAACCTGTATTTTTAGAAACACCTCATGTGACTTTCATAGACGGGATTCGGAGTTTGAAGAGCACTAGGTCAGCCAGTGTCTCTCTGGCTCCATGATCCACTTCCTCCAGCGCCCGCAGCAAGAAATCCGCAGGATCCTCATCATAGCTCCTCTGGTCGAAGGTTCGTCTCACCCTGGCGGAGTCTGCTTCTGAGTCTGTTCCCTCGCTCTCCCAGTTTACTAGCCGCAGTCCTTTTTATGGTAGACCCCACGTGGTTGAGTGACCTAAATGATGTGATAATGAGGCCAGACCAAAGGTCACAAGATTGTTAACATGTGTGAGGAGCTTGTAGGGCTTAGCCTATCAGGTGAGGGAAAGGTTAGCACACCAACTGTATCCACACTTCAAAGCACGCAGCTAGTTTGCTGCACTAACTTAATTATCTGCGCTATTGATATCATGGGCAGACATATCTAGAGCCCAGATCCAGTTACTTCTCAGTGGGAGGCAGCAGGAGGGGGCTTGTGCACTCGCCAACTTCCTAAAATGCTTTTGAGAGTCAGCTGGGCTGCGCAGTCCTCTCTTGCTCTCGGATTAAATATAAAAATAACTATGTAAAGCATATCATAGTTTTCCCTGTCTGCTGAAACTGCAATCTCCTGTGCTTTTTCTAGAACCCATTAAAGAGGGAGGACGTGAGGAGTGGTAACAGTGGGTAAAACCCCCAAGGCCCACGTTCGATAGTCTCACTGGGGGAGAAAAGAGCCGGCCACATGGGTACATGCTGGTTGCTTTCTGATTGGCGGAGTGTTGGTTAAATAGCAAGAGCCTTGTTTGTTCTCACTCTCATTGTTGTTCCAGCTCTCAGTGGCCACATTAATGTTCTTGACATCTTCACCGGAAGCCTGGAAGGGAAAGAAATACAACTCAAACCAGGGATGTTTGCATTGCCAAGGCCATAAAAGGGTTGGATCTGAAGAAACATTTGAAACTATAGACTGAAGGGAGGTATTTGTCTCTACCTGGTTTGTTCTGATCCAAACCAGCTTGGTCCCTGTGGCCATGAAGACAGTAGCTGGTTTGCAAACACTTTCCAAAGGGGACTTCAGCCTCTGCCCTCCCTCTATGAGGGCTTCTGAGCGCGGATATGCTCAGCCAGAGGCTGCTGTAGCTTTTGACCTCATAGGGAGCATTTTTGCCCGCATGTGCCTGAGTGGTGGGCATTATTATTATTTTTAATTATTTTTAAAATTTCAATTACAGTTGACATACCATGTTATATTAGTGTCAGGTACACAACATATCACGTAAACACTGATATCACACATGAGGTGATCATCTCAATAAGTCTAGTGCCCCCTGACCCCAGTCATTACGATACTATTGACCATGTTACCTATGCCATACTTTACATCCCCGTGGCTGTTTTTATAGCCAATTTGTACTTCTTAATCCCTCCCCCTTTTCCACCTTGTCCTCCTCCCCCAACCTGGCTCCCATCTGGAAACCATCAAAATGTTCTCTGTATCTATGAGCCTATTTCTGTTTTGTTTGTCTGTTTGTTTTTTAGATTCCACATATAAGCGAAGTAATATAGTATTTGTCTATCTGTGTCTTATTTGGCATAATACCTTTTAGGTCTATCCGTGTTGTTGCAAATGGCAAGATTTCATTGTTCTTGATAGCTGCGTCATAGTCCGTTGTATATATGTACCACTTCTTCTCTAGCCATTCATCTATTGATGGGCACCTAAGTTGTTTCCATATCTTGGCTATTGTAAACAATGCTGCAGTGAACATAGGGGTGCTGATATCTTTTCCAATTAGTGTTTTGTATTTCTTCAGAAGAATACCCCAAAGTGCTGGATCATATGGTAGTTCTATTTTTAATTTTGGGGGGATCCTTCCTACTGTTTTCCATAGTGGCTTCACCAGTTTGCCATTGGTGAGCATTATTTTGGAGCTCCTGATCTTTTGGCTTCCTACAAGTGGTGAGAAACAGGACCCCTCCTGGCACTGAAATTGAACATGGTGCCCTGTTCTTTAACACCAAGACACAGCCTGCTGTTGAAAAGCTAGGATATTTAAAAGACAGAGACCAGAGGAAACACTTTCATCTTTTTCACTCTTGTAACGTCCCTCACACTGTATGCCACAGCCTTCAAAATATTGTCATTTTCACAATAAAAATGTTGTGGAGGGTGCCAGAGCGTAACGCCAAACCAGCTGTGGCATCCTGCATGACATTCCAAATATTAATACAAATAGAATTAATTCACCCGCTGGATGGGGGGCGGGGGATGTCTCAGGAATCCATTTTAAGTTGGCGCTGAACTTGGGCTTGCGATTTTCCTGGGACTGCCCAGGTTGAAAATGTGTTTGCTGAACAGGGCAGGGTTGGGCCACCATCCATTTCCAAAGCCACTCAAACTAATGCATTAACTAGCATTTGGTTCTAACAGGAAGTAAACCTAGGTTCCAGAGCAGGTGGCTGTTCCATGTCCCTGGATAGCAATGAGGTTGTTAGGAAAGTTATATTTGGGCCCCAGCCAGTTTGGCTCAGTGGATAGAACGTTGGCCCATGGACTGAAGGGTCCTGGATTCAATTCCAGTCAAGGGCATGTACCTCAGTTGCAGGCTCCATCACCATGCAGGGGGCAACCAATAAATGTGTCTCTCTCACATTGTTCTTTCTCTCTCTCTGTCTTTCCCCTCCACTCTCTCTAAAAATCAATGGAAAAATATCCTTGGGTGAGGATTAACAAAACAAAACAAAACAAAACAAAACAAAACAAAACAAAACAAAAAGTTGTACCTGGCATATCACTCCTAATTTATTTTGCGGGGAAGAGCAAAGATGATGTATTTATCGTCAGTGGATTATTTAATGACACAATTTCTTAGTTCATTAAGGATTCAGTCTAGGTCTTAAATTACATCTGGTTTGTAGACACAGCGAAGAGGATACTGACATTGTGCATCTTGCATTCAATTGAGTTTAGGGCTAAAGTAAGCCTTTCTGTGTCTTTCTGGTTCTCCCTGGCACTGTCGTTCTATTTCTGCACAGTGAATTTAATAAAGAAACTATCTTGGAGTAATAATTCCAACAAGCCCTTGCCATTCCTTTGGGGGAGGAGGACTGACCTTTTCCTGTTTTTAATAAAAGCGCAGTGAATTTGGACTCGCCTTGTCTGCAGTCCAGTGCCACTGTCTCTTTATTTCATAGTTAAAGGTGGGCTGAGCCCATTCACTTCCTGTGAATCGGAAGCCTGAAAGAGGTCCTGGGGAAAATGCCTCTTATTTACAAGCATTTAGTTACTAGGATTTAATTGATCTCCGGTTTTTGTTGTTAGTTTTTGTTATTTACTTGTGATTTAATGGCCCACCTATCTCTAAAAGAACTGGGAGAATCCAGCCGGCGTGGCTCAGTGGTTGACCGTCGGCCTAAAAACCAGGAGGTCATGGTTTGATTCCATGTCAGATCACATGCCCAGGTTGTGGGCTCCATCCCCAGTGTGGAGCATGCAGGAAGCAGCCAATCAATGATTCTTTCTCATCATTGATGTTTCTCTCCCTCTCTTTTCCTCTCTGAAATCAATAAAAATATATTTTAAAAAAAGACCTGGAGGTAGGGAAGTGTATGTTGGCTTGGGAAAACTGAAAGCATTTTGGGAGGATGGGAGCATCAGTTGAAGTCAGGAAAGGAGGCGGTGGTGACCTCATAAGAAGGGGCTTGCATATTGTCTAAGGGTTCCTAACCTACCCTGTTTGAGCAAGAGGGCTTTGGTGGTTTGTAAGCTAGGCGGTGCCATAATCCAATTTCTGTGTTTAGGACATAATTCTGGCCCCCAGCTATGATGGCAATGTCTCTGAAATTGGAGAAGCAACCTTTTCCAAACCTTCCTCAATCATGTACCTAGTTATATGAACCCAGGACCACGGAATTCATCTAGATCATGCTTTACCAGGCGGCTCCCATTAATGTGCGACAATCAGGACCCGAGTTGGCACTGAGTTCTATAAATTCAGACTGGAAATGTAATTTCAGCTCTCACAAGGCCTGCATTGTTTCGGTGATATTATAATCAATGACTGTGGCTCCTTTGGAAACTCATAAAATGACCTCTTTTGACATTGATTTCTCATCTGTTTTTTCTTCTTCTGACCTTTCTTCACCTCTTATGTCTATTTGCTAAGGCCAAGTATTTTATTGCCAGGCACCCTTATAATAACCACAGTAGCCATACATTTAGCTTTGTTCAGGTCACTACTGCCTAAATAGACACTGTTGTGGCAAGATCTAGTCCTCTCAGAAGGAGACTGTTTTACTTGCATGAGAAGATAACAAAGTGTGCTATTGAATTGCCTTCTTTTTTTAAAAAAAAATATATATATTTTTACTGATTTCAGAGAGGGAGGGAGAGGAAGAGAGAGAGAAATACCAATGATGAGAGAGAATCATTGATCAGCTGCCTCCTGCACGCCCCCTACTGGAGATCAAGCCTGCAACCTAGGCATGTGCCCTGACCAGGAATCAAACCATGACCTCCTGGTTCATAGGTCAACGCTCAACCACTGAGCCATGCCAGCTGGGCTGAGTTGCTTTCTTTGCTTAGACGGGAGTTCAGGAGGATTGCCACAGGTATTTTGGCTTTTTGAGTAGAACTCCAGATTGAGAAAACCACAGAAATGATCGCAAATATGGTATCAAACCTCACATGGACCTTTCTAGACATATCCACATTTTGCTGAAAGCCCGCCAGGGGTTATAAAGGAAGTAAATGAAATGCACATCTTCCTTAGAGGAGTGTGTGGTTTGTCTGGCCTTTGCTCTTCCCCACCGTGACCTTTGGAAAGAAAATGATCAATAGCCTATTGGATCGGCTCTGGTCTGGCTGTCGCGGTTCAGGAAGGGAAGCTGGAGGGATTTCGATGAAAGCACCTGAGATGGCAATGTGCAAACTCAGAATACTCGGGTTTTTTCAGTAGTTTCCAGAAGGTTCCTAAGCAGCTAATGTATGATGGGCATCTGCTATCTTTGCCTAGCTCAACATTCCGGTGAGGATTTTTTTTCCAAGAGCTCAAAACTGAACATGTCAGCAGTGAGCAGCCACCCAGCTTTGTAAAGAATGCCACGGCTGACAACCTCACAGCTGCCGAGGACTCGGCTGGGTCTTTCTTGTAAAACAGTGCCATGCACAAGAGGCTTGGTGTCATTGGGACACCACGGGGTTTCCAAATGGCTTTACTCCTGGAAAAATGTGCCAACCCCTCCTTACCATGTTGCCCCATGTCTGGTGATTATAACCATGGCAATAGCCAGCCCTTTGGTGGCTCTTGAAGGAACACGAGGACTTTTCTTTTGTCCTATGGGTGTAAAAATCAAACCAAAACAAACCAAAATAAAAACACCATATTTTAGGAACAAGACCATTACTTTATTTGTCATGCCAATCAAATTGTTTGGAATAAAGGAAATAATTTGGGGAACACATAAAATTTTTGTTTTAATATTTATTCTTAAATAATGACTAGAACAAGAATCACACATTTCTACACCATTTGAGGTGTCTTTTTGCAGCCACTTTAAGATATATAATTTTGTGAGTTTTTTTTTCATTTTTATTGTTTACACTCTTACAGATGTTCCCATTTCCACCCCCACCCAGCCACCACCTCTCACCCCGCTCTGGCTCACACCACACCACTGTCCATGTCCATGGACCATGCATACACAGATGTATAATTTTGTGATGATTAAGGAAGAATGAAGGAAGGAAGATGAAAGAAAGGTACCTCCAGACCTCCACGTTCATCTGCAGGTGACCTGTTGATTTTCATCAGACTCCCATAGGGCTCAAGAGCCTCCTTAGTGGCTCAGGGTGATTAGTCCGTGGGCTCTGGCTGGAGGACACAAAATTCCCTAACCAACTGCCCCATATTGTCCCTGAGAAACCATCTCAGGAATGTCCTGCTGTTGTTAAGGATCAGGAGTGACCAGATTCCAGTCCTCACTATCCCTCACCCCAGTGAACAGTGGGAACTGTCCTCTCCTAAGACTGCTGCCTTGGTTACTGACAGCAGTTGTCCCATCTCCCAAGTCTAGAAACGCCAAGTCAAGGGGCGCTTAGGGTTTTTTGAAGGACCCTGGGATATTTAGTCAGAGATTTTTTTAAAAATATGTTTTTATTGATTTCTGAGAGGGAGAAAGATGGAAATAGCAATGATGAGAGAGAACCATGGATCGGCTGCCTCCTGCACACCCCTTACTGGGGATCAAGCCTGCAACCCGGGCATGTGCCCTTGACCAGAATTGAACCTGGGACCCTTCAGTCCGCAGCTTGATGCTCTGTCCACTGAGCCAAACTGGCTAGGGCATCATAGATGTTACTAAATAACTTTCTGAACACATAGCTCTCTCTTAGATCATTTTATAAAGATGGGAAGTGAGACAGAGTAACGTGGGAGTGTGAAGGTAGTATATGGTTACTACTTAAGTGGTGACAAGGAATTCATTTGGAATAATTTACAGATGGAGATGCCTTTGATGTTGATGTGTACAGTCACTATGAATTTGCCCCAGCTTTTGCTTCAGGGTTACCCAACATGCCTGAGGATATGTGCAGATTTGTCTTCTGAATGAAACCTTAAAGTCGGTCTGTCTTTAATTACCCCACTCCATTCAATAGCACCTCTTCAAAAGTTGCATAACCACATTCCTCATAGCTTTAAAATTCAGTCTCAGGCATGATCTCTGTTTGACATTCTTAGTATGTCTTCCTATACACCTTGAAGTGAATCTAATGGGGTTCCCTCTTCAAAAACGCTTTCCCCACCCAGCCAGTGTGGCTCAGTGGTTGAGCATCAACCTGTGAACCAGGAGGTCACAGTTCGATTCCTAGTCAGGGCACATGCCTGGGTTGTGGGCTCGATCCCCAGTAAGGGGGTGTGCAAGAGGCAGCTGATCCATGATTCTCTATCATCATTGATGTTTCTATCTCTCCCTCTCCCTCTCCCTTTCTCTCTGAAATCAATAAAAAATATATTAAAAAAACAAAACAAACAAAAAAGATGCTTCCCTTGCTCTGGCCATTGTTATTTTCACTGGACATCTAAGCATTTTATAAATGGGAAATAGGACTCCTGGTGGGCTGAGCTACTTTTGCGAGTGCCACTCAGCTGTTTCCAAGTGTAGTCAGTGCATCATCCAGGTAACCTGCCTCTCAGGCCAACTCCTCTTCCGTATGGCTCTTTTCTCTCTCACCTCGGCATCCAGAAAATGGCACGACTGTTCCAGAAACATTAGAAAAGGGTGGACTCTGCCAGTGGGCATGCGTTGACTCATCATCGTCACTCCTTTAATTTGAGGCAGATGGAAAATTATTTGGAGGTTGCAGTAGCAGTAAAAATAATGTTGGCTTCCTCTCCGCTTTTGCCTGGAGAAACCCAAGAAGGCTGTTTCTTATAATTAGAAGGTGCGTGTGAACTCGGGCAGCAGCGAGTCAGCCATTGTAAGCCTGAGCTGGTTCACCTTTTAGAAGTGACAGGCGAAGAATCCGCCTAAGGTTGCCTGGAGCTTTCTTTAGGATAATATCCGAAGGGAAACCCTTGCAGGTTCAAGCCAAGAATTATCAAATGACCCAGTCTTTCCCTTTATCTAGTCCTTTCTCTCTCAGAACCACCTGAGGACTTGGAGCTGCTGACTTCAGCTTGTTGGCTGGTGGTGAGGTCTCAGATCTTGGATGTGAAATAGTAGGAAAAAAAGTCTCTCAAAAACCTTTCTCTCATGATTTTACTTTCCCCTTTGTCAGCCTATCTGCACACCTTAAAAAAATGCTCTTTCTACTTTGGACTCTGTTCTGCTCGCTGATTCCCTCCCACATCTGGCTCTTTCCAACCTGATGGCCAAAGGGATGTTCCTTGACCTTGAGCGGTCATTTTAAATGGCACTATTTTTATCATTTGGAGCCTTAGAAGGGTCTTCTCATAGTGGAACCAGACTCTCGGGTCCTCGTGACACAGGGATTAGGCCGTCACTATCCACGGGTTTCCTGATGGAGTTTAGGGACTGATTTTCTTTGGTGGGAGTCCCATGTGCTGGGACCCCTTTTAGACAAACACGTGGAGGACAAGGCAGTGGGTAAGAGAACAGAGGAGGAGATGGGACTACTCCAGTGATGGCGAACCTTTTGAGCTCGGCGTGTCAGCATTTTAAAAACTCTAACTTAACTCTGGTGCCATGTCACATATAGAAATTTTTTGATATTTGAAACCATAGTAAAACAAAGACATATTTTTTATACTTATTTTATATATTTAAATGCCATTGAACAAAGGAAAATCAACCAAAAAACTGAGTTCGCATGTCACCTCTGACATGCGTGTCATTGGTTCTCCATCACTGGACTAGGCCATCCACATCCAGGTTTGGGCAATGGAGAGTCTGAACCTCTTTTTTCTGCCCTGAAGATCCCGCTGTTCCAACCACAGGGCCACTCGGAGTGTTGGTCATTGGAGGCTGGCGTTTGCTCGGCTGGTGCACCATCACCTGCCTCCCTGTGGAGTGTCTTTAGGGCAGGAGATGCTTGGCTTCCCTGCCAGCGGCTTTGAGATGAGGGCTCATTCACACTCAGATGGGCTGGCCCCTCTGTTATTCAATCGTGAGTTGTCCCCAAGCGATTTATGACCTTGGATGATCAAGTTTCACAGGTTATGCGGTCTGTCCCATCTAATGAGAAATAATGTAGTTTTTTTTTTTTTCTGGGCAAGGGCTATCTTTTATCAAGATATTTCTCAGGTATAACCTAATTTTGGTTGGACTGCACTGAGTTTTACTACTTCAGCAACTTCCTGGGCCAAAGAATCCATTTATTAAGCTGGGCTGCCAGAAGTTCTTTTTAATCACCACCCCCCCCATTTGCCCGCCCCCTCCTCCCAGCTCAGACATCTTGGCACATCACCCTAGATGCTCCTCGGGGTCCAGGTCAGGGGATCACATAGGTATGATTGCCTTCTAATAAGTTTCTTTGACATCTCAGTTATTAAATTCTCTCGAATGGGGTTTAAGCACATCTGGCTTACAGTGAAGTTTGCTCCAGGTAGAGAATGCCACAGATCATCACAGGGGAAGTGTTCTCAGATGTCTAGCATTGTTTGCAGATTTATGTACTTACCCAAAAGAATGTCACCTCCTTCCCAGAACATCTAATCTTCCCAAAGGGGAGGTAGAGAGGACCTTTTCCTTTCCATGTGGTTTCCCCAAATGGGAGTAGAGGAGACCTGCTTCCACCTTCCTTTCTGTCCATCCTGGCTGACTCTTTTTCTCTAGGCCTTTCTTAGTCGCCAGAAGAGCTGCTGTTGACATCTCACCAGTGGCCCTGGCTGGTCTTCCTGGAACCAGCTCCAACGAAGTCTATGGCTGAGAAGACGGTGCTCAGAGCTCAGACTGAGACCATGGGCCTAGAACAGTGATGGCGAACCTTTTGAGCTCGGCGTGTCAGCATTTTGAAAGACCCTTACTTAACTCTGGTGCAGTGTCACATATAGAAAATTTTTGATATTTGCAGCCATAGTAAAACAAAGACTTATATTTTTGATATTTATTTTATATATTTAAATGCCATTTAACAAAGAAAAATCCACCAAAAAAATGAGTTCGCGCGTCACCTCTGACATGCGTGTCATAGGTTCACCATCACTGGCCTAGGAGTTGGGTGGAGGGCCCTGGGAAGCAGGGAGACATGGGACAAACTCCTTACGCAGCTCTAGACCTTCTTGATGGCGCCAGTGGGCCCAGAAGTTATTCTTTCCTTTTCTCTCCTCTGTTGTGTCACCATCTTATCACCTCCTCAGAAGAAATTCAACATGGGAGTTTTCCCATCATGGGAAAGTAGTTCTTCTCTTGTTTAAGAAACCTTACTGACTTTAGTTCTTCTTTGACTTTCAAAGAGACATGATTCTTGGTTTTGTGAATCTCATGAGTCAGCATTTACCACGTGGTTTCTTTTCGGGTACTTGTTCTGTAAGATGGAGAGAAGTATTTCAGGTGGGTAAGTTTAGGAAAGTGGTTCTATCCCATCCTGCTTCTCAGAGATTCACAATAACACGTAAAGGCTCTGGGAATTCCTGCAGCGAGGAAATTAGTTTTGTGGATAACCTATTAGTAAGAGAAAGCTCGTCTGAGGAAGAAATAGTTAGCCTCTGAATTACATGATGAATAGAATTTGAAATGAGAGAGGAGATAATATTCTGGACCGAGGAAATCTATACATTTTCAAGAAACTCGGAAGGCCACTGTGGCCAGAGAATAGTGCATTGAAATGAGGGGGTGGTGGTGGAGAACGTGGGAGGGCTTGGCTAGGAAGGGCTTATTGGCCATTGTAATAATTTTGATCACTCTCCATTGGGCAAAGAAAAACCTTGGGAGGGTTTTCATAATCAGTAATCATTACATATGCATTGTTCAAAAACCTCTGGTTACAAGTTGAGAGGCCAGAGTATGTCGCAGGGCTGAACATTTTCTTACACGCTAAGGTCCTATTCCAGTGGGGATCAGAAGTACATGAGATTCTAGTCTCTTCCTGTTCGAAATTGTTTTATTTAAAATGGTCCCTCTCAGTTAACTGCTCAGCGAGTTCTCCACCCAGTCTCCTCTTCCTCCTCGAGATGGCACAGGGTGGGATGAGAGAGCTTCCCATGCTGAGACTTCCATGGAGGAGGGTCTGGTACTTGCATATGGGTCTTTAGTTGGCTCGCTGGTCTCACTGGTGCCCTCTGCAGGAATGCCGCTGTACTGTGGCATGGGCACTGCTGCCCTGCCTCCATTTGCAATGAGCAGTGAACTCCTATCTGTTCTATTTCAGTTTGGTTAGGACCTGGAGATCCTCTTTGCTGCCTCATTTGCTCCTGAACTGTCTCTGACATTGTTGCATGATGACCGTCTGAAGTCCAGCTCTGTGTCCCTCCCCGTCCTAGTCCTGACCTCTAATAGGCTCCCCAGCCAGCACCATCAGTGACTGCCCTTGCCCATCTACAGAGCACAAAGACCTTCTGCGTCCTTCTGTACTACACTCAAGCTAAGACAGCAGCTAGGGAGCAAGACTCAGGCTTCCTCTCTGCTCATCCATCTTTCCCCACCTTTATTCTGCTGAGTTGCTTCAGGTTGGGAGCTGGGGCTCCAGGTAACAAGGCTGTGGAGAAAAACTCTTTACATGCCTATGTGCTCCAGCACTTCAACCCAGAGATATGAGTCAGGGACTCCTTTCATGGTCTGCTTCTGCTATCTCTGTCTCTCTCCTTCCTCCCCTGGCACCCTGGGCTGAAAAGGTAGGCTGGTTCTGGTCTCTAGTCCTATTTCTATTCTCTCTCTGGCCTTTAGACAAACGCTAAAATCTGGTATAAATATAAAAGCCAAAAATCTTACTATGGAGTTGAGCATGCCCTTTCTCGCTTTCTACAAGGCTCAATTTAGAGGCTTCTGCCCAACTACAGAGGTCAAGCAAGTCAGTTTTGAAACTCACATCTGAGCAATGTGTTCTTCTGGGTCATTCCCATCTACTCCCCCTAATTGGGACTATAATCCTCATGGCTCAGGCATGGAACTGGATATGTGCAAAGGATTATGATTTAATACATTAATTTAGTATTTCCAAAATATTCTCCCTGTTGACCATAGGAACAAAGTCTGCTAAGAGAGATATTCATAACTTGGACTTGGGTGATGACAATGGAGATGGAGAGAAATTAATGGATTAGAACAACATCTAGATGGTGAGATTGGCAGTGCTTGGTGCTTTATTCAATAAGGTGACTTGTTGAATGTGAGGATCTCCGGTTCCTGGTTTGCATGGATGGATGGCGATGCCATTTATGAAGGCACAGGACACTGGAGAATTGTTTAGGGTGACTAGTCCACTTTTGGACTTGCTGAATTTAAAGTTCTTGTGAGATATCTAAGTGGAGATATCTCAAAAACCAGTAGGATATACAGAGTCATAGCTCAAAAATGGATATTTCCATGGGAAATGATACCATAATTACGAGATTGGTTGGTGAGTATGGCATTAGAAGAGTGATAACTAGAATAATCAAATGGTAAAGAGTTTGATATCACCACCTCACTGTAGGTGCAGAGGCTTTCCAGAGAGACCAGATGATGAGCGAGTCTGTTGGCTTCTCTCCTATGGCCCATCCCATGGTTCATCACTCTACCTCCTCTTACATAGTACACAGCTTTCATTTACATGAAATTTTACCAACGAGGGAATAATTTTGTCTCTTTCCAGTGATGTTGCAGATCTCTATTCTGATCCTATTCTGCGTTGCTCTTAAGATTTTACTCTAAAAATCCACTTTATTTCTATTATTATTGGATTCCACAAATACTTACAAAAAGGTTGATGAGTGATGGAGCTAGAAATGTAGGTAGGAGCTAAGTAACTGGAAGATATTTGGGCTTTATTCTCCTGTAGGCATTGGATAGCCATCGAAGGGTTGTAGGCTGAGGAATGGAACATAATTTGGGTGAGCTCGACCAGAGTGACGTTCTGGATCTAATGCCAGCAAGTTGACTCAGCCAGTCAATTCAAAACCCATGTATCGATCATTTTTTTTTGCACACAATACCACACTAGATGCTATGTGGATATCAAATTAGAGGTTTAGAAAGTGTCTCCAGTTATTATGCTTGCATGCATTGGGGATTTATGTAGAAAAATTAGCATTCTTTTTATGTTTGGTTTGTAAAGGAATGCACAGCAGAGAATGTCCATGGTTCCTGACATCAATGCTTTTCTTGAAAGCATGACTTAATCTTTTCAGGTCACGACATAGACATTATCCTTCTCAGCTCCGGAAAGGCCAGCCTATTGGTTCTGGTTCCTCTTGTGACTTAGCAGAACGATATTGTTTTCTTCAGATTCCTCATGGAAAGTCATCTCTATATATCCTAACTATGTATTCTGATTTTCCTTTTAAATACAAAAAAAGAAAAAATTTAAAAGCAAACAGACCATAGACTTCTGTGTGAAAATCACAGATTTCAAAGGAATCATTAGCATCCTAGGAGAGCTTACTTCCGAGGGAAACTGGCAGAGAGATCCTTTCAGGGTTGGGTTTTAACATCTCTGACCAGTTGGGTGAAAATTGTTTTTGAAGATGTATTACATTTCCTGATCAAATGGAAAAAAAATGACACCTGCCAGCGTATCTAGGAAACACCCAGCTAACATGGCCACGGGCCACACACGCCCTCCCACATGGCTTGCTGTGAGAGCCTTTCAGCATCCCGTCTTGGCAACTGGGGCGACCTCGTGCCTCCTCGTGGAGCCTGGCCATCTCCGAAAAGTAGGCAAAGCTCTAGACTTGTCATCCTTTTCCCTTGGAAGTTCCCAAGGGTGGTTAATAGGTGAACGTTCCTTTCTAATGTTTAACCCAGCAGTTCCTCTGTTTCTGCCACTTTTAATACTTGAGTCAACTTTATAGATCCCTGTTCTTTCAATCTATGAGTCAGGGGGTTTTGTTGAAACAGTGTGATGTTAAAAATTTCTGTCGGATACACTTCAGAGTTATGTTTCCTGGGTTTTGAACTTCTTCTAACCTGTAGGGTGGTTCTTTTTTTTTTTTTTTCCTGTCCTGCAAGGGTTAATTTTCTTTGCTTCTCTGAGTGTTTGATGTGAATCCTCCTATATTAATGTTGGTTTTGAAAGGAAAAATCCCTATGTACTCCAAAGAGGGCCTTGGATAGTTTTGCATTTGCAAATAAAACCCTAACAAATGCTCATTTAAAAAAATATATCTCCCCAGCTGAGCACATTAAGGCTCCATGCAACATCTTTGTATTCCCTTCAATAAACCAGGTGTGCTTCTGGAGATTAGCTATTTTTTTTTTTCATAAAGAATGATTTTGAAATAAATGACAATGGGCTCATTTCTCTTTATGCAGAGGATAATGTTAAAAGGGAAACAGCCCTGATGAGTTTTAATATCTCCGATAGCTTAATGAGCACTTACTCCAAATGCGAGTGTGTGAGCGAGCGCACGGCGCCGAAAGTGGGTATATGTGTACACATGTGCCTGAATAATTTCCTAACATCTTAAGTAATACCTGTCAGGGATTTAAATAACCCAGCGCCAGTGAGTTATTCTGGTGGCTGTTTTTCCTGAGGCTTTCTGCAGGAAGTCCATTTTCCTATGGCGCTGGGGTTTTATTTTATTTTTTAAGCATCAGCCAGAAAAATATGAAAATGGACCGGGATTTTATGTGCCAGTTGTTGTCATTGATTGTGTCTCTCCCCATAAGTTATGTGGAGCTCTTTCCCACCTTATGTGTCCTCTGTAATGTGAGGGTGGCATAGGGATGGGAGGTGGATGGGTTCTGTTAGGAATTGTTACTCTGTGGATTATACCAAGAACCAGTGAGAGTTGGATTTAAGATTTCTGGGAAGGGATCACATTCATGGATATAAAATAAACTTGGTATGGGATGGAAATGTGTCATTCCACAGATCTTTCTAATAGCTTTCTGTAGTTCATAGAGTGCGTGTTTGCAGATGGGGGGAGGGGCCCTAGGGCTGTGAAAGGTAAGCGAGAGAGCGAGGGTGTTGGTAGGACTCACGGAGCTAATCACAGATGCCAGTCTGGGTACATAGCCAAAGGGAGGGTGGGCAGCGGATGGAATGATTCCAGAAGGATCTACTGGACATCCTGTGGAGGGCAAAGAGCCTTGAACTTCTGCATGTCAAGGTTGGCTTCATAGTTTGGACAACTGGAGATGTGATTAGTGCTTTACTAGGGAACTGACTAAGTCTTGATTATTTAAAGACAGATTATACAGGGCACAATAGTCCAAGTGTCTCTCGTTGTTTTCTTTATTTTTCTTTCTTTTTTTTTGGTTTGTTAATCCTTACCTGAGGATATTTTTTCCTTTGATTTTTAGAGAGAGTGAAATGGTGGGAGGGAAGGAGGGAGAGAGGGAGGGGGGGAGAGAGGGAGAGAGAGAGAGAGAGAGAGAGAGAGAGAGAAGGAGGGAGGAACATTGATGTGAGAGAGAGACCTTGATTGGTGTGCAGGCCAACACTCTATAACTACTGACCCACACTGGTCAGGGCGCCTTTGGCTATTTCAATGCTATTGCTATCTTTTCTAGAAATTGGAGCGAGAAAAGTAAAATTAACACCTGGCATTTTAGTTTGACCTTCACTTGGAGCTCTGGGCGATGGTGTAGGCAGAGGGACAAAAGGTGGAAGCTGCGGCTCATGCGCATGGTGTGAATATCCAGGGAGACAGTCACCCCTGTTCCTGTGACCCCGAATCTTTGATCTCCATCTCTCCATCTCCAGTTCCTAGGTTTGGCTTTGCTTCTGTATGGGCACAATCTATATAAAGAACATTAGCTCTCTGCCTCGAGCAGGATGACTTAAATTGCTGTCTATGTGCGTTTTTCCTAGCCAGGATGTGGGTGCAAATAAACATTAGTCTTCTGCCTCTTAGCCCTCGAAGCTGGCTCACTGTGAGGGTAATGAAAACAAGAACAAAAGGAGCTAAATTTAAAGCCCTGGGTTATGATAATGGCTCTTTAATAAAAGCATTGAGTAGCACGCTTGTCACAAGACTCTTTTTTGGCTGTGGTACGACTACCAAGGGTCAGCAGTGATGGGCTTTATTTCAGGAAGGATGACGGAGGCCTTTGGTTAACTGGAGCTAAGCCGTGCGCTCTTCATTTATTATTGATAGGTCCTGAAAACTCTTCCAGTGGAGCCTGGTGGTTTTCTATGGTTTGGGTAACCGAACCCCGCTTCCTTCTTTCCATTTATGGAAAGCATCTCGGAGGTTTGATTGAGCCACAGTCAGTGAGGGCTGCTCACATCGCCGTGTGCGAACTGGAAGGTGTGTGACTTCCTCGGAGATGCGTGGAGTGTGTCTTCTGTGCTGAGTTTCTTAATGGCTGTTGGGGCTTGAGCATTGCCACATAGGTTATTGTGTAGGAGTGGACTTAGTGTGTGTGTGTGTGTGTGTGTGTGTGTATGCCAAGATATCCTTAATGTTTGGAATTAAATTGGACGTGGGAGCCAAAGGAGGAATGAGAATTTATGAGAGTGTACATTTTTGTTGATTTCAGGGAGGAAGGGAGAGGGAGAGAGAGAGACATCAGTGATGAGAGAGAATCATTGATCCGCTGCCTCCTGCACACCCCACTTTGGGATTGAGCCCACAACCTGGGTATGTGCGCTGACCAGGTATCAAACTGTGACCTCCTGGTTCATAGGTCAACACTCAAGCACTGAGACATGCCAGCCGGGGAGAGTGCACTTTTGAGGATGGCAGGGGAGCTGTCAGGCGCAGAGTAATGGGCTGATGGACATCCTCCCTAGAGAAGGTGGTACCCTTCCATTGCAGTGGATGAAGGCAGGGCTTTTCCCACTAAGAATGGGATGCACACCTCATGGCGCAGAGGGAAAGCTGGTGAACCACACCTCCCGGCTGTCACAGCGTCGCTCCTGCCAAGCCAAGGCCTTCTGGCTGCTCTCATTTAAATAAGCCCCTTTGGACAGTTAAAAAAAAAAGAACAGATTGGATTTCTAATTTTAGCTGTGACAGCTTATAATTAGAAACATCTCTAAACTTACTTGTTTACTAACACCTGCACCGATACTGTATGTGTGCCTTTTAGCATGGGCCTGTGGTGGCAAGGGAAGAGGGACCTGAGGGTGGCGAGTCCCCCTGTTTGTGTATTATTTACTCCTGCTGGATGCCAGCAGTGTGCCTGTGTGTGCGTGTTCATGCACATGCGCCTGTGTGTTCACATGTGTAAATGTTCACCCATGTGCATTCATGTGTGTGTACCCCATGTGTGCATTTGTTCATTTGTATGTGTACTTTCATGCATGCATGTGTTCACTTGTGTGTGCATGTTCACTTGTGTGTCTGTCTGTAGGTGCATGCATGTGTGGGAATTCTTTCTTTCCTGCCTTCCGGGGTGAATGCCTCCAGCCCATCTGTGAACTCTCCTGCCTGCGTCACATGGCAGAGTTCTCCCTTCTTGGGAGTGAAAGAAATTGGTGGTCACTTGTTATTTGGGACAAGGTTAGATTTTAAATGACACCCTAGAGAGAAATTTCAGCCACTCATTTTAGCAACTCCGGATCTGCACTGGATAAAAGGCTTTTTCTATTTCCATAATTTCTATATTTATGTGTCATTCAGCATACTGTATAGCTGAATGATTCATGGAAAACAAATAGAGAGAGCCACCCATAATATACGTGATTCTACATTTTATCAAAGCGGAAATACATAGCTGGGTGAGAATGAACCCACCTGGTTAGTGAAGGGATGGCTTCTTGCAACTGGAATGCTACTGGGGAGCATTGAATGGTGATGGCATCGTGGTTGAATGGCAGAGCTGTACCCCGGGACCCATTGATTGCAGGTCCTGAAACGTCAGTTTAACAACCCACTGGGTGCATTGCTTTGAATATAATCCTAGGCTTTCTTAGGGCAAGCATCAGTATTCCTTGCAAAAGCATGTAAAAAGGTCATTGCATGCCAACGCAAGCTTTAAAATAAGAAGTAAAATTAGAACACATCCTCCCAGACCAATATCTCATTCTAATTAAAGTGGAGATTCTGTGGGGAACTCAGCAGGTGTGGGCTTTAGCTGTGACACTTGAGTCTGCCAGCTGCTTGGGTGACAGTCAGATGCCCGTTGACCACTTACTGTTCCAAGGAGCAAGCAAAGTAGAAACAATAAACAAAGACTCTATAGACAGGGCTTGTTGTGGAAACTGACTTTTCCGGAGAATCCAAAGATGGAAAACTGGCTTCTCAAATCTAAGCTGGATTTAGCTAGATCCTTGACTGTCACACACGGGATCAATGAGATGAAATGACTATTTTAGTCTCTCCTGAGCCTATTCCTTTAACAATTATGTAGTGGGTTACATATGGATGTATGTGAGCTTTCGTGTGTGAGTGTGTCTATAGACATTCTTTCAGCTCTTAAAATGCACTACCTTTATACCGACTTGCAATGGATATTTAAAGGATTTAATGACTTTGCTGTCTTGTGTCAGAAGAGTGAAGGGGGGATTAGATGAGGGAAAAGAGCTCTTGGCATGGCTTGTTAGCTGTTACTTTCACCAACTGTGGTGTCAGCTCTGTTCTTTTTTCAGTGTTTCTGGCGATGGAGCCTCTCAACTAGAGATCCTTGGTCTCTGTGATTTCTTTTCTTTTTTTTTTTTAATAAAAACGAGAATATTTTTAATGCTTTTACTGAGCACCCACCAGACAGAGCGTGAGGGGAAGGACATGAGCTTACAGAGGAGGCTCCTTTACTGTGGAGGGTGCCCCGGTGGAAGGGAGTAACTGCAAATTCTATAGAGCATCGGTTCTCAACCTGTGGGTCGCGACCCCTTTGGGGGTCAAATGACCCTTTCTTTCACAGGGTTCGCCTAAGACCATCGGAAAACACATATATAATTACATATTGTTTTTGTGATTAGTCACTATGCTTTAATTATGTTCAGTTTGTAACAGTGAAAATACATCCTGCATATCAGATATTTACATTACAATTCATAACAGTAGCAAAATTACAGTTATGAAGTAGCAACGAAAATAATTTTATGGTTGGGGGTCACCACAACATGAGGAACTGTATTAAAGAGTCACGGCATTAGGAAGGTTGAGAGCCACTGCTATAGAGCAATGTAGTGTTTTGCCTGAAGCTACAAATAAAACTCAGCATGGTCCATGTTGAAGTCATTGATCTGGCATTGTCTTTCCTTCAAGCCTAGCAGATTTCTCAGAGCCTCTCTGTGGGTTGAGTGGAGTAGAGCCAACAGCATCTATTGAGTACCCCTGTGTACCTAGCAGAGGTAGAGGGAGTAGGGTTTGGAGTCAAATTAGGATGGTTTGAATCTCAACCCAAATGCCTGCTGATAGAGTGTTATCTTGGACAAATTCTCCAAGCTTCCTAATTCACAATTTTTGCATAATCAAAACAAACCATCTCAGGGTGTTTTTGTTTTGAAGGTTAAATATGTATTAGAATCCTGAAGATATTTCACAGGACAGGAAAAGTTTAATTGTTGATAGAAAAATCCTGAAATATTCCCAAACTAAAATTCATCATTAAAATTTTTTTTTAAAATTTCTAACGTATTGCCTTAAACATTTAACTAAAGCAGCAACTTTACAGTAGCATTAAATCACAAAGTAGCAAGATAGAAGATGTGAACAGTAGCAGACAATTCCAAGTCCAGGGCAGATGGAAGGAAGAAAAGGGACGGTTGCTTCTCTGTGTTAGACTTGCAGGAGGCTAGGTCCCTCTTGGCTTCCTTCTCCATTGGACTGTGGATGGCAGACAAGCAGCGATGAAGAACTTCCTTCGCCACACTGCTGAAGAGGCAGACCTGGAGCTCACTAACCGTGTGACTTTCTATCCACGTCTTGTCCAAAAATCGATTCCATTGCCGCCTGTATGACCCAGTTTTTTCCTACACCACCATCTTGACTGGAAGTCTCATATGACCCATTTTGAAAGATTACCAGTCTGAAATTTAAAGAAAGATATAGTGTCATCATGAAACAGAGGCCAAAAACCTGAGGGCGATTAAGTATGCTCTGGGAGATATTACCACATTAGAATGAAGCTCATAGTTCTTGCCTTCTCTTCCCCTTCTCCCCCTCCTCCTCCTCCTCCTCCTCCTCCTTTTCTCTCTCTCTCCCTCCTCCCTCGCCCTCCCCCCTCCTTCACCTTCCTCTCATGCTTGTGTGTGTTTATCTTTATTTCCACATGCTTCCATGGTACCTAGCCTACAAAGATTAAAACAGAGTGGATGGAGTCATGTCAATCACTCCTTGACTGGTTACAAAACACTACCATCCAGGAGGCATTGAAACTGTGTTAGGAAAACAGCCTTCAAATCGCAACCACTTCCACAAGTGGTGGGAGAACGGAACATACCCACATACAAACAACTGGAGAGCTCATCAAAAGTTTGGGGCCCCGAGGACCAATTGATAGGGCGAAGCCTGTGTGTGCTTTGAAAGGAAACCTGCCGCAGATTTAGTTACAGCAGAAGACATATAAACCTTTTGGAGCAGTGAAAATAGTCTTTACAAAGGGGGAGGGGGAGGGATGTGACACCTCTCCCCTGTCTGGATATTAGGGGGAATCTCAGGAGACGGGACATAAAAGGGAAACACAATATTTGTCATGAGGGAGTCGGGCTCCCTGAGATATTGGTCAATACCCAGGTCTACAGAGGCAGCTCAGCCTGTGGCCCCAGGCAGGCAGCAGAAGGGCTTCCTTGGACCTGGGAGCAGAGCTGCTTCTCCGGTGGTCTGTTTTCCAGCTGGGATCCCAAGAAAGGGTGCTCATAGCTCACAGCTGCAGGGTGACAGTGGGGAGCAAGACAAGAGCAAGGTAGGGGCCTGCGCGTGATGTTTCTTATCACCTGTGACCCTCTTCTGAATGGGCCCAGCCTTGGGCCAGAGGCACAGATGTAAAGGGGGCTTATAGGGGAGCGAATCCTGGGTCTCTATTTTTATTTATCTATTTTTTATTTCTATTGATTTCAGAGAGAAAGGGAGAGGGAGAGAGGGATGGAGAGAGAGAGAGAGAGAGAGAGAGAGAGAGAAACATCAATGATGAGAGAGAATCATTGATTGGCTTCCTCCTGCACACCCCACACTGGGGATGGAGCCCACAACCCAGGCATGTGCCCCGACTGGGAATTGAACCGTGACCTCCTGATTCATTGGTAGACACTCAATCACTGAGCCATGCCAGCTGGGCAGAAGGTGTTGTTTTCCAGATGATACAGAAAATCCTAGTTCTGGACCCTCTAATTTGTGGCGCAATATCCCATTATGATTTGCTAGACAATGACGGCTCCTTGTTAAAAGAATTGTGGGGTGCTGGGCGCATGCCTGTGACACAGTGCACCCTGCAGCCTGCTTCCTGCTTGTCTGCGCCCAGCTGTGAGCACCCCTGGAGGAGGAAGTGTGTGCTGAGGCCCACTCACTCTGCTCGCATGCCTCTGGCTTTCCCCCACCTCTGTGGGTCTGTATTAAAAAGGTTTCATGGGAGAAAGTTGGCTTTTGTCTCAGGGGAAGCAGCCATTCCAGGTCCCTGTGGTTCAAGTGTCAATACCCAGGAGGACAGAACAATGTGTGTCATTGTTCTGTGGCCAGCATGCCACTTACTTCCGAGTGCCAGATCCCATGGTTCATAAGACTCCGCTGAATGTGGGGAAAAGTCCCCCCCAGGCTGATCTGAACTTCAGAGTCAGGGAGCGGCAGAGTTTGCCACAGACCAAGGGGAACAAAGAAATTTAAAAAAGGCATGTGTCGAAACAATAATAAGAAAAAGAAACCCAAAGTGTGACTTTGACATGAAAGGGATTCTGAGTTGAAAAGGGAGAATTTCAGTCATGTGGGAGCTGCGGAATGTCTTCAGTATTCTGGCGCCATCCAAGCTGTCCCCAGGCTGAGCTCAGAGGGCGGGGAGGACCCCGTGGGTAGCTCAGGTGGTGATGAATGGCCCCAGGACTTGGGGGTTAGAGTGGGTAATGTCTGGGTCAAGGGACAGGCCTGCAGGGAGGAGGCCAGCTGCCTCCGTGGGGAGCAGCTCGGACCAGCAGGAGTTCTTGCCTTCCCAGCCTCCTCTCTGTTCTGAGCCTTGGCCACTTCTCTTCCTCAACAAGCTGTACCCTGGCAGAGTCCTCACTGGGGACTTGACACAACACTCAGCCATCACTAATGAGGTTTTGTGGGTGTATTTCTAATAAAAATAAAGGATTATAGATGCGCCCCTCCCTCCTGTGTGCCTTAGTCATGGGTTGCTGCAGGCAGGTGGCCACAGGGGGCCGTCTGAGCCTCAGGCTAGCTGTGGTGATAGCTGTTGAAGAGGTTTTACTCTTACATCCAAGCAGCCCAATTGTGCATGTGACAGTGGGGACCAATTATTGCACAATAGAGCATCCCTGGATGAAGCATAGAGAGTGTGCGTTGAATATGCGAAGGAGGACACCGTCTCCTCCCAAACAGGAGGGGCATCTCCCTGCCTCTGGGAGAAGGGCAATTCCATTCCAAAGTCTTGTTGTCTGTGAAAGTGACATGTGCAATCATTTCATCCTCGGTTTTCAAAGCAATCACCTCCCAAATAATGGAAACAAATGACAACCAAATGTCACCATGTGGGTTCAGGTACATGGGACATACAACTTCTCTGGGCTTAAAGTGTCCCCAACATACCCTTTTCTTGGGAAATTGGGTCTTGCTGTATTCTATTTTGTCTCCAGTTCAAGCAATTCTAGAGTTTAACAGTTTTAAACACGTTCTCAAAATCCATCCTATTGAGAGCTTTGTCCAAGTCGTCCCAGATTGAGCAGGAATCCTTAGTTGAGACTCCTCGTTTCCCTGCAGGGTCTTCTTCTTCTTTGTTAAAAATATATTTTTATTGATTTCAGAGAGAAAGAGGGAGAGAGAGATAGAAACATCAATTATGAGAGAGAATCATTGATGAGTTGCCTCCGGCATGCCCCCTACTGGGGATTGAGCCCTCAGTCCGGGTATGTGCCTGAGCGGGAATCAAACCGTGACCTCCTGGTTCATAGGTTGAAGCTCAGCCACTGAGCCACACCAGCTTGGCACCCCTCCAGGTTCTTGTAGTCCGTGTTGGTCCTCCAACAGAAGTCCCTGGAAAGAATGCACTGACTACTCGGGATAGCTGATAGGAGAAAAAGTGGGGCCCGGGGCAGTTAAGGGATATACAACTTCTCTGGGTTTGAAGTTGATCCAAGATCACAAAATGAAAGAACTGAATGGTCAATGCAGAACTTACTGAAAATTTAATTTCCAATAACTAAAAGGTAATAAAAGTAGAAAGGGCACAAATTCAACATGCAGCTTTATTAAAGAAGGCAAATTTCCTATTGGAAAAAAATGCGATTAGCATTGCATCCTTTATGTACCATAGCAGCACAGTTTCTACTGTTCAGATTTAAAGTGACCAACGCCTTCCTGGTCTTCCCAGGACTGTCCTATTTTTGCACCGTGGCATGTGGAAAAATCCAAAATTTGGGAGCCCTTCAGTTCTGGGCACATAGTTGGTCATACTGAATGTGTTCCCCCACCCCAAGCTACAATTTTTGGTTAAAGTCCCTCCAAGCTAAGTTGGTCATACTGAATGTGTTCCCCCACCCCAAGCTACAATTTTTGGTTAAAGTCCCTCCAAGCTAAGTTTCTTCTTGTTCTCTTTCTCTTTTTTAATAATATATTTTTATTGATTTCAGAGAGGAATGGAGAGGGAGAGAGAGAGAGAAATATCAATGACCGGAGAATCATTGATTAGCTGCCTCCTGCATGTCCCACACGGGGATCAAGCCCGCAACCCAGGCATGTGCCCTGACCAGGAATTGAACCATGACCTCCTAGTTCATAGGTTGACGCTCAACCACTGAGCCACACCAGCTGGGCTCTTCTTGTTCTCCTAAGAGGGCAACTGGAATTAGTGAGCTCGGAGTTTATTCAGTCTTTGCGGCTGTGGTTAGCCTGGGGAAATCAGCACTGGACTGCACTATCCCTTCCTCTCCTTCTGGAATTCTCCTCGTATCCTCTCCACTGGCACTTAGGACAATGGCAGGATTATGGAGACGGGTGGGGGAATTTCTCCAAGCCTAATTTTTCTAGCCCTGCATTCAAGACTGGGTAAGACTCTGGCACCCACGTCCTGCAAAGAGGCACAAGGGAGGGTCTGCAGACTTTTTCTACAGAGGGCAAGATGGTAAGTAGTTTAGCCTTTGCTGGCCACACGTGGTCTCTGTACACACAGTCTCTCTCTTTTTATAAAAGAACCCTTTGAAAATGTAAAAACGCTTTTTGCCTTTTAGAGTATATAAAAATAGGCCGTGGACCCAAATTTGGCCTCCATGCCTAACTCTCCTGTAGAGACAACATTGCTGTCCAACAGAAATATAATGTGAGTCAGGTTTTTAATTCATGTTCTAATAGCCACTTAAAAAAGTGAAAAGAAATAGGTAAACTTAATTTTAATAATGCATTTTATATAACACAGTATAGCCTAAGTATTACTATTTTGATACGTAACCAATATAATAGTTATTAATGAGCTCTTTTGCATTTTTTGGACGCTAAGCCTTTGAAATCTGGACTAGTCACATTTCAGGGTCCAATAGGTGCATATGGGTGGTGGCTACCATATTGGACAAGCCCACCTCTGGAGTATCTTTGATGAATATTCAGCCAAAATCCTCTAGTCCATTGAGCTTCAATGAGCACAGAAAACAAAAGGAAGATCTTAGAACTGGAAGGTAGCTCAGAGACCAGCTAGTCTAACCCTTCCTTTTGTAAATGGTGAAGCTAAGGATCAGAAAGACTAAGCAGTTTGCCCAAGATCACAGTTCTGCTTAGTTTAGCAGCAGAACTCAGATCTCCGGACCTGTTTATCCTCTGTATAGCTCAGTGTGAGGTCCTTCTTGTGATTTGTGGCATGTGTGTGAGAAGTCTGATTGGGAAAAGGGGTGCTGTCTGTGGTCATAGAGAGGAGGGAGGGGAAGGAGAAGACCTGTGCTCTGGTCACCCGGATAACACACATGTAGATATGAAGCCATGTAGGGTCCTTGTGTGTGCATAGTGTGTACATGTGCATGTGCAGGTTTGTCTTTGTGGGGTACTGCTCCTTAACCAACAGCAGCCTAAGCAGCATCCTAAATAAAGGGTGGAACCTGGGGGCTGGAGCTGGTGTGGCAAGGATACTGAGTATTGGTTGTTCTCTCTTCTTTGCTTGGGTATTGCCTATCCCTTGGGTTACAAGGAGGCCTAAGCTGAGTAAATATTAGTTGTGTAATCAGAGTGAGTGGAAGAAAGAGAAGTTTCATTGGTTTCTAAGCAGCCTAGACCCATGCTGTGCCTTAGGCATTTTCTCTCTTGTGGGGCAGTGTGAATTTTCCTTTGTTGTATCTGACTCTCTCTCTCTTTCTCTCCTCACTTAAGGGACTTGCAGACCAGCGAATGAATTTTATGAATAGGAAAGCCCTGTAGTGCATTTAGCTTGGGAAAATGTCCCTTAGAATAGATTGTTTCTGAGTCAAGTGTATAAATATTCTGGCTCAAGACCATCCCCTTTTTTCTTAATGAATTGGTCTGGCAGTAGTTAAAGCCAAGTGTGGTCTAGCCGAGTGCTCCAGAGAGAAAAATTGAATGGACAAAAAGCCCAGTCATGGTCTTGAACTTTATAGAATGTGTTGGGCAATGAATTAGAAAATTAACTTCATGACAACGGGCAGGATCTGTTGTTGAAGTCGGTCGGTTTGGGAGCAGTTTGGTGCCTTCTCTTACCTGAACGTCCCTGTTGAGTGAATTTTGAAGATACAACTAGTTGTCAAGGGGCCTGTTCAGTTTCCTGGTTAAGTCACTCCAGTCGATCATCTTGAGAGGGTGTTGTACCATATTGTTATCTGTCTGCCTTATCAGGTTATATTTTTATGTCTGGGTTTCGACAAAATCTCATCTCCAAGTAGGAAACCAAGCTCTGCCTCCCTTGTTCTACCTCCTTTCTGATATGTGGGTAGTTTTTTTTTTTTTTTGCAGGGTGAGTTGGTGATTGGTGGGAGTGAAACTTTTTCTTCTCACATGCAGCTTCGATTCCAGCGTAATGGTGCGGTTTGCAGCTCTCTGCTTACAGTTTCTGTTCCTGTTTAAATACTAAAATGGACTGTTTGTCTCCATTTCTGGACAACATAATTGGGTTGCTAACTGGCAGGAACAATTAAGTGTACAGCATTATGAGAAGAAAAAGTGTTACAAGCCCTAAGATTTAACTTGATTTCTCATTACACTGACTCCCTAATGAATGCATATAACGAAGAACTAGAATAGGAGAGAGGGAGGTCTCTCGGGGGCTTTGGGGAGCTCATCTCCTCTAGATTGTGCTGTCTTTGGGCAGAAAATTGTTCCCCCTTTCTTCTGCTTATCATATGGGTTCAAAGTTTATTCGCTCTTTTTTGGGGGGAAGGGGTTACTGGAATAGTAATAAAATGGTTCTCTGTGATTTTTTCCAGAATTATTATAGTCAATAGGAAGTTGATCTTGGGGACAACATGTTTTGGGAATGGGATACACATGTGACCTTGGTGGTGAGTAACTACTAGTTGTAATGTACATAGATCATTTGAACATCTTACCTTAGAGGACACATCTTTTCCAATCATCTTGGGGGACTTGGTTAAGAGTAAATCTAGAAAAGTAAAGGGTGTTTCCTGGTCAGAGAAATTGTGGCAATGGAGTAAAGCCACGAATACCCTAGACTGGGCTCTTTTTGGGGAGTCTCAGCCAGGGTTGGCAGGAAGGGCTCCCCCTTTACCGGAATGATTTCCCTGCAGTGGGGCTCTGCGTGGAATGTTTTGGCTTAAGCAAGTCATCCCTCAGGCACCGTAGGCTGTTTGTGGGTAGCGGGACGTTGCAGCCAGCAAAGTTAATGCAGTTAATATTCAACTGAACTTTTGGGGGGTTACTAATCCCTTAGGCAGATTTGCTAGAAAAGGCTACACATTAATAGCACTCCAAATCAGAACCCCCCCCCCAAGTGGATAGTCACATGTGTTAGCACATGTAAAACATCGCACCATTTTGGCCAAACTCGGGGCAGAAGTGCTGTTTAATCACCTCTCTGTTGGAGCCTGGTCTTCCCTGAACCCATCACTCTGGGAAGAAGTGAGTAGCCTTACATGACTGTGTATTTTACAGATGCTTTCATGAGCATGGAATAATGTCTTTAACACTCTTGCCATTTGCAAGTTCTTCCAATAAGAGGGGCCGATTTGGTTCTCATTCTCTGCTGCATTTCCTGGAAACGAAGCATTTCGGCATCTCCTTCTTGGCTTTAAAGGGGAAGGTGTTCTGTCACTTCCTTGGGCCCGCGGGCTGGATCCGGGAGGGGGTCTAATCAGCAGGTACAGGGGTGGCTGTCTCACCGGCCACAGGTCAGGGCTCTGTTCGTGCCTCCATCTCAGGTGGGAATTGAGTCACGAGTCGCTCCAAGTCCCATGGGGCTCAGCAGGCCAGGAAGAGAGGAGAGGTCGGGAATGGAAGGCAGGTGCTTGGTCGCCATGCACGGCTGACCACAGGGGGGGTAGGAGGCAAAGGTTGCTCTGGGCTGGAGTGTCGCTTTTTATCATTTAGCAGGAATTTTCCTTTTTCAGCGGTTTCTCCTCTCATCTTAGGCCATGTATTATTCCAGGTAAGAACAATATGTGAAAGGAGAATAGAAAATCAGAATGAAAATGACCTACCATGGCTATGAGTTTAACAGTTCTGTAACCATGTAACATGTGGTTTTCTAGGATGGGGCTCGCTGAAGACTTGGGTATGGTCCTCTCTCTTACAAGTGATCAGTATAGCCCTGGCTCGGTGGCTCAGTTGGTTGGAGTATTGTCCCATACACCAAAATTTTGCGGGTTCCATTCCCAGTCAGGGCACATACTGAAGTTGTGGGTTCAATCCAGGGTAGGGGCTCATAGGGTCACAACTGATAGATGTTTCTCTCTCATGTCAATATTTCTCTCTCTCTCTCTCTCTCTCTCTCTCTCTCTCTCTCTCTCTCTCTTTCTCTTTGTCTTCCTCCCTCTCTAAAAATCAATAAAAATGTCTCTTCAGGAGTGCATTAAAATGATTAGCATAATGAACATTCATCTAATATTTTTCAGGACATGTGACTTTACTTGTTTTCTCTTATTTACCCCATCAAATGCTCTGATTTTGGGTTTCTGCATTGGAACCTTTTTTTATGAGTGTGGGCAAGGGTAAGGGGTCAAGCTTGTAGAGGCCAGCATCTTACTGGTGAACATCCTTAGCAGGTGGTGGGAAAGCATTAGCACTTGGAAAACTGACTGAAAGGGAGTTTTTTTTTAAATATATTTTTATTGATTTTTTTTTTTACAGAGAGGAAGGGAGAGAGATAGAGAGCTAGAAACATCGATGAGAGAGAAACATCGATCAGCTGCCTCCTGCACATCTCCAACCCAGGTACATGCCCTTGACCGGAATCCAACCTGGGACCTTTTAGTCTGCAGGCCGACGTTCTATCCACTGAGCCAAACTGGTTTCGGCTGAAAGGGAGTTTTTAATGAGCTGTGGACATTCTTTGCTTTCTCACTGGCCTTGACCACAAACACTGGAGTTCACTTTCTTGTGCATATACTTTTCCCACAGATAATATTGATTTACCCCTGAAGTTAGAACCAAATGCCCTAGATGGATGTTATTTAGGATTTTTTAAAAATATATTTATTTTTGGCCACAATTATTCAAAGTTGACCTTACCCTATTGGCCTTTTATTTTTTAAGGCTAGACTTGTCCTAACAGAAGTGGGAGCTACTGAGGCTCTGGGCAGCTTCTCCTGGGCACCACTTGGGTGCGGGCGGCAGGAGTGATCCCCAGAGCTGCTCGTGCACCCTCTTCCCCTATACCCTCCTGATTGACCTTACTGGTCTACATGGAATTAATATGCAATCACAGCAGATTCCAGTTCTTTAAATATATTGAGAGGTAAATGGCAGGACAATTAGGGGATTCTTTAGAGGCAAACCTAGTGTGCATTTTGCTAGAACGATGCATCGGATTGAATATTGCCTTTGATTCTCTTCCCCATTGGGAATGGATCTTAGCCAAAGAAGAAGGAAGTCGTAGTTTGTTAAAAGAGAACTGATTTGGCAGTTTTCTGTGTCTCCAACCTAGGTTAGTATTCCAAAATGTGTCCATCCTAACACACAAAGGGAATATGTATTTAAAGGTGCAACAAACTTAATACCCTTGTCCCATTGAGCTCTCAGCCTGCCTCCTTTTCTCCCTTCTAACACGTACCTGTTGAGTGCCTGGCATGGGAAGGGATTACTCTGGACCCTGGGGTGCCACTCTGAACAGTCTATGTGGCTTCCGCAAGCCCCCTTTCTGGGTCATGGACTCCTGCAGTCACCAGACATGCCCGTCAAGGTGCCAGGCAAACCCGGGGTCTATGCCCCCATTAAGCCAGCGTTGCCACAGCCTCCCCGAGGTGAGGGCCTTGGGGAAGAAGTCATTTGCAGCAAAGTACAATCAGCATTAAAAGAAACGACCATCAGTAGATTTGGGAAGTCTTCACGATCAGATCATTTCCTCGCCTCAGTGTGTGCATATGAGTGGCCTGCCATTTGCATATGGGAGTCTTGTCCTTACAGTTTTAGGAAGTGATTTGTTAATCATCGCATTCTCCGAACGACCCTAAATCTGTAATTGATGTGGGTCTGGATAAAGCAACTCTTCCCCCCGCCTATTCCAGGGACCATTTTTTTGGCAGGGTCTGAGCCAGAATGAGCACTAGCCATCAGAACAAAATTTAGGACAGCTGGGATGCTGTGCAGCAAAGACTTTTGGCTCCACAGTTCAAATAATCACAATAGCAGCTCAATTTAGCCTTTGGCCGAATGGCTTTGGCAGGGCGCAATGAAAAATAATTATTTCATGGCCTGCTTATTTTCCCCTTAACCAATAAACTCTCAGACCTCTTCCGGCTTATGTAAATATTCCTCCAGGGATGACAATGAGGACGGGGCCATTACCCCGTCATCTCCTGACTTAGGCAATGGTCATATTTCACCCTCGTGGGGATAGAAAGCAAAACTCAACAACTTTCTGAGATATCCATGGAGAGTGGGAAGGCGTTTGATGGCTGGAATGTGAGGCCAGTCACTGCTGCGGAGAGAAAAAAGGTTGAGTCCCAGACCCTCACTTAAGAGGCAAGGCATGCAGAGGTGTTACTGTGTGTGATGTGGAAGGAACAATACCAAGCAAAGGATGCCAAGTGTAGTACCATAGCCCCGAGACAAGTCTACTCCTGTGTCGCTGTAGCTCCATAGGCTACAGAGAGAATGGTCCTCAGAGCTTTGTGTTAAGGGCCTGCTGGTTTCCTCTCATTGCATTCAGTGGCTGCAGCTCTGTTCCCTGTCCGTGAGTCCTTGCCTTTGCCCTGGGTCATTTGGATGGAGTCACGGAGAGGCGGATGGGAGGCATTAAGCATGGCAGCAAGCCTAACAGCCACCCTATACCTGAAGCCCTTCAAGGCTTTTTGCTCAAATCCCATTAGTCTCCTGCATTGCGTACCTGCCTTCCCGGGTCAGCTGCTTCCCCGCGCAGGGCGCCTGTGCACTTGATGACCGATTCCTACTCAATGCGAGTCCATGGCTTCGCAGCTCCATTGGTCCACGCAGAGCGTTAATGAGATCGGTCATTGGCTTGATCCCTACAGGGGCCAGTAAACTCCATTCTGTCCCATTAACCCCTGCCAGCTGCTGTGGGTGGGATGGGGTGAGTGTGAATGGCTCACTACAAACCATCCCCACTGCTGGGCAACCAGCTAGTCCGCTGACGGTGGGTCAGGCGTGTTTGCTCTGAATGGTGGCTGATGGTGCATTAGAAATGGGAGCGACCATGAGCTTGATGCCCCTTTCTGTCATCTATGTGTGTAGGGATGTAAGGGTGGGGGTAGGAGTGCGTGTTTCTACTGTTAGGAAAGTGCAGGTCGTTCTTGCTTAGAAAACCCTGCAGCACATCAAACTCCTGCCACGATCCGCATGATCTGCGTTTAATGCGTGGCATTTCTTCTCAGAGTATCTTCAGAAAAATCGGTAGTCATGTCATGCATCAGGATGAAGTTCTAAATGTAAATGAGATTCTCCCAGTAATTTATTTACATTTGTTTTCAGCACAACAAATGAGACATCACGTAGCTTCATAATTTTCCATGACCGAGCCACCAGCGTGCAGTGTGTAATTTACTATGATTTAAGATGCTTATCTGTCGAATTTTTTTCTTCTTCAACAGTATCTTACAAGCCTTAAACCAGGACAGAGAACCCTGGACCATTTCACATCTTGCTTTCTGTGTCCTTGTCTCCCCCACCCCCCACAGTGGGACCCACTTGAATATACACTCTTGCTCCCATCTTTGAATGATCTTAGGTGGAGGGTAGTAAAGATGTTGTTCCTTATTCCATGTCAAGTAGGGCTGTTATCACTGATAAAACCCCAACCAATATAAAGAAGGGGAAGCAGCATTTCCCTTTGGATGTTAAAATGTGTGAACTCGCTTAAGTTACTGTTCAAGGCGAGGTTTCCTCATGGTAAAATGTTATATACATCATCTTGACCATTTAGCAATGGCATTCCAGGTCAAGGTGGAAGATAGGGTGTGCTTGATGGAGAAGTGAAGACTTTCCCAACTTTACCCAGAAGTTTTGAAAATTCGTCATATTTTCCCTGTGCTTTTACGTGTGTGTTTTGTTTTTTTTTAATTTTTTATAACTTGGCTGTATGATTCCAGCCTTCATCCATGGTTAGCACCCAGGTCTAAAATAGAGAATAACAGATCCCTTAAAATTCAGTATGGGCCACATAAATGCTGTTTTTCTCCAGGGATTTTTATTTTTGTGCTTCTTTGTGGATTTGAGAAAAACAATATGAGGATTTACCAGGACTTTTAAGATTGAGGGCAAAGCCAGGAAGGAGATGGCACGGAGTTATTTCGTGGCCTGGCATGAACCTATGGCTGAAGGGTTCTGAAGAGTGCCATCAGGAATTCCAGGGTTCTGATCTGGTCATCGTATCTGGTGACCAAATCATGAATAAGCCACAGTTTGGCTTTGCCCTCCTCCAAGCACCTGCTGAAATCAGTAAATTAGAAATACTTGCTAATTAGAGCTAAGATGTAGATAGAGAATCTTAAAAAGTATGTCCTCTAACTAAAAGGTTCTGGTTTTGCTCAGTCAACAGCTATAAGAGCTTTCTATAGGACAGCCACTGACGTAGGCATTGAGGGTGAATAAGACACAGGCATTACCACCAAAGCTTGCTCGAGTCCTCTTAGTATGAAAGGAAACCCCATTCAGAAAGAAAAATAAAGATAAGTGAAAGAGAAGGACAAGTGTGACAGGCTCAATGTTTCTTACTACTTAAAAAAGCCTTCCTTAATTATTTGTCCCAAATTAACTTGGAATGTGCTAGTTGGTGGTCTCACTGAGCGGTATTCGAATGCCTCCAACATGTGTTTTGGTCCTGGCACACTAAGCATTGTTTTGCATAGAATATTTTTCTCCTTACCACACACATGCTTGTAAGATATTTGTCAGGGCTGCTGGGGCATTGGCGTGTCAGCAAATGTTAGCAACACATTCTTTTGGAAGCGGTGGGCAATTTTATGGCTCTCAGTCCCCCTCCTGAATTTTTCTTTGCTGAAAACTTTAAAGAGACCTCAAAGCATGGCCTCACAGGCCCCACTTGAATCTTTGTCTAGTGCCGGCGGTACCTGTTTAAATGCGAGGTGTTTCTAGTTTGGATAATAAAGCAAGGTAAAAAGCAGAGTGGTCTTCAACCTAAGTACTAAAGTGTCAAGAGTTCTTTCATGAGAATCACAGAGAACAAACGTATAATTTATCTTCTAAAGAAAAGTTCTCTGAACATTTCTACAACTTTAAAGTTAGTGGGCGGTGGCTTTTCATTGACCTCTGACATCTGTTATTTTGCTGAAAAGTTCTGTGCAGCACTGTTATGCACGAAGCAGATATTTACTAAGCACACACTCTGTGGGGTGCCTATGCTCCTTGTATACTAAGGATCCCTGCTTGAAGAGGCAGAGAAGGACGCGGCTGGTGTGGCTCAGTGGTTTAACTAGAAGGTCATGGTTGGATTCCTGATCAGGGCCTATACCTGGGTTGTGGGTTCAATCCCCAGTAAGGGGCGTGCAGGAGGCAGCTAATCAATAATTCTCATCATGATGTTTCTATCTCTCTCTCTCTCTCTCTGCCTTCTTCTCTGAGATCAACACAAATATATTTAGGAAAAAGAAAGAGTTGAGGAAGGTGAGCTGACTCGTAATTACAGTGAGTCATTGTGCAATAATGCGGCCCCCATAGCAATGTGATATTTTCATGATAGTGACAGGCTTAAGATGTGCAGTTCCCAGGAATCTGGGTTTAGAGGAGGGTCACTCTTCATTATTTGCACATCATATTCCATGGGCTTTCTGCATTTTAAAAAAATAATGTTTGCAAAGTATTTTGAATTCAGTTGCTTTTTTGGGCTGCAATGAATGTCTAGGGAGTGAGGATCCTGAGAAATAGAAAGAAATAAATGAATAGAAATAAGAATAATTGAACCCAACTTAAATCTAAGGTAATTTTTATGGGGGAAATGATTCTTAATTACCATCTCACTTTGTATATGATGTGCTATCTCCCCCTGAAGAGATCATATCGCATTAAAACATCATCCATGCATTCTTCTCATCCCCTGAATTTTCTCCTTAAAAACCGGGGATGAAGAGCTTGCCCAGTACATGCAGCCCCAAATGGAGTTGGCAGGCTGTCCAAGGTCATGGTGGTACTCAGTGGGAATTCCTTTGGAAAGACTATTCAATGCTTTTTGTTACTTTCCTTTCCTCACTGGTACGATTTCATTCGTAGGGGACCAGTTTCACAGAAGAACAAGTGAACCAATGAGAGAAAATATTGGAAAGCACTTGCTTTAAAGCAAAAGGTTATGGCTACAGATGCAGAATAGAATAGTACAGAATGAAAACAATTGCAGGTTTTGATAGATATGTTAGAAAAGAGTCATAGAGCCATTCCCCCATTAATTCTGGGGCACTTATACTATTTTTAAAATATCCCACAAGCCTTTGCCTGACAAAGGAAAAGTACGGGATAAAGCCTTAGTCTCTGCAGTGACAGCTATTTCCATAGCAACCTGCCTGTCAATCAAAACCCACTTCATGGAGCTTCAGAAAACACCCCCAGAAATACATGTCAAAAGTCTTAGGCAGATTCCAAATTTAAATCAAACTTTAAAAATAAATTGAAATAAGAAACCAAACACCCACAGAAGTCACAAAACTAAATTTTTACTTTGGAAGGAAGGAAAAGGGGGTAAAGAAACAAAGTCCAAAGGAACTGATTTTCTTCGACATGATGGTCACACCGCACTTACCCTCTTCATCCTGGTGCTGATGGTTTCCGCCTCTTCCTTGGATGGTAGGAGGTGAGACACGGAGCTAGTAGCCAGCCAGGTGGGGTATGTGCTTGGTCCCTCTTTCAGTGGAATGGCATTAAACTACTCTGACTAGCCTTCCGCCAATTAAAGTGAACTCACATGCCATTTTAGGTCCTTATGTTGCTAAAGGATGCTCCAAGACTTTAGCTTGAAGTCATTACCCCTTTTTTATTTGGAAATAAAAATGCATAAAAGGCCTGATACACACTTCAGAGCTAAGTCGTCTGATATCTATAATAATAAAAGCTTAATATGCTGATTAGACTGGATATCCTTCCAGACAAAGCCAGGGCTGCGAGGGAGGCCGGGGTCCCGGGTGCCTGCTGGCTGCTGGAGGAAAGCCCAGGTCCTGTGTGCCAGAAGGAAGCCGGTGCCAGGAACCAGGGGAAGGAAGGCCTACTCTTGTATGAATTTCATGCCTCAGGCCTCTGACATATATATATATATTTGATTTCAGAGAAGAAAGGAGAGGGAGTGAGAGAGAGAAACATCAATGATGAGAGAGAATCATTGATTAGCTGCCTCTTGCACGCCCCCTACTGGAGTTTGAGCCTGCAACCTGGGCATGTGCCCTGACTAGGAATGTAACCATGACCTTCTGGTTCATTGGTCGGCACTCAATCACTGAGCCATGCCGGCGGGCAGTCATCTAATTTCACTCCCTCCCTCTGTGAATCTGTGGTTACCTAGCAGTGGGCACCTTCAGGAACTATAGTTTCTTGGAGACTACAGAACACTTGGCCTACAACAAGTTGGAATGTGTTGAGTACTCTTATTAAAATGTCCATGGACACAGGAGCAAATTTTAGTATAATCGTCACTCAGCATCCTATCAGGTCTTAAACCTTTATTTTTGCTGTTAGTGAAATGTGTTCTTCAGCTTTTCCTTTGACATCCTGAGGTTAACAGGCTGAGCAGAGCTGGGACAGATCCATCCCTCAACCTCCAGAGGAACCAAACCTGTTTGCACCTTGCTTTCAGACCTCTAGTTTCTAGACCAGTGATGGTGAACCTTTTGAGCTCAGCATGTCAGCATTTTGAAAAACCCTAACTTAACTCTGGTGCCGTGTCACATATAGAAATTTTTGATATTTGCAACCATAGTAAAACAAAGATTTATATTTTTGATATTTATTTTATATATTTAAATGCCATTTAACAAAGAAAAATCAACCAAAAAAATGAGTTTGCGTGTCACCTCTGACACACGTGTCATAGGTTCGCCATCACTGCTCTAGACTGAGAAAACCCGTGTCTGTGGTTGAAGCTGCCAGTGTGTCCTTTGCTATGGAAGCCTAGCAAATGAATACAAGTTCCAGGGGTCTAGTTCAGTGGTGGTCAAAGAGTTCAGAGGAAAGGGAGCAAAGAGCCGGTCAGTGTAGGAGGGTCTGGTGAGCTCCCCAGCAAAGAGTAGTCACTGTGGAGGGCAGGTGGCTCTAGGAACTGTGGAAGGAAGGAGAGAGATACCCTTCAGTTCCTTCAGCCGAAACGTAGCCTGTGAGTTTGTCTTTTTTTTCTTTCTTTCTTTTTAGCAATAGTTGGGCTATGTGTTATTTTTTCTGGAGAGTATATAAGCTGCAGGGAAATGAGTTATTTATAATACAACTTTGCATGTATGTAGATGTTTGCATACACATGTAAATATTTGCGTAGTGAGCAGATCGCATGGAGTTGGCAGTGCCTGGTGGGTAACCTTGGAATCATCTGTAGATCTAATTATTTAATGTGGCTGTTGGAATTTGCAGACCATTGCCCATGAATATTTTAGCCTGTTGGTGCTGAAACCTGTCTACTGGAGATCAAAGGCATTTTCAGATCTAGCCTGTGTCTAGGGATGGGCAAGGAGGTAAGGGGGCTGATATAGAGAATGGAATCACATTTCTCTATCTCCCCTCTTCTCTACCTACACTTCTCCGTCTCTACTACCCACCTCGCTTAATCTTATTTCCCATAATTGTGCATTCAAAGTCCATGTTGCCCTGGTCTCTGGCTATTTTATTCAAACACTTTCAGCCTCCTCAGACAGTCATTCAATGACTTCTGATCACAGGGCAAAATTTAGTGTGAAATTATATCTCCACCTTTCATTCTGTACCTTGGAATGAAAAGATAGCCTTTGACGGTGCCCTGTTCTTTACGAAGATTGCTGGTAGTACATTGCCATGGTGGAGGGCATGTATGTGGGAGAATTCATTTGAACAGATTTTCTATTGAAGGATAAATGCACCCGTGAATCTCAATGGTAATCAGAGCCAGCCGCCTCATTTCGGATGATTTTGTAGATCAGCTGGGCTTCGGAGATGCGACCACATGACACTCTCCCCACACTGAGTTGTTTTGGCTGCAGGGGTGGCTGCTTCACTCCCTCTCTCGCTCTCTCTTTTTTTCTCCTTCGCTTTCCAGCTGCATTTGTGAGTGTTTTCATCCTTTGCTAAAATCCATTGCTCCAAAATGTGATTAATAGTCATTTTCGGATACAGATATTGGCTCTCCTTTGCCAAAGAGACACAGCATGCAAGAACAGACAAATATAAAAATAACACAAAAGGGTATATTTACTCCTCAGAAACTGTGTTAATGACTACATCTGCCCCTCTCATTTGGGACTGGCTGGGATCCTCTCCGCTCTTCTGATTTGCCCCTACAGTGAAATCTCTTCGTTTTGCGACTCGTAAATAAAAAAAGAAACACCCCGTGGTTGGTCTGATGTTTCTGCTCTGAGTGTAAGTTAGAACAGTTTAACATTTGATGATGGTACTCAATGGGATATGCTCATGAGATACATGAATGTAGAGGTCTGGCACTCAAAGCATTCCTTAAGCGACTTTCAGATGGAAAACATTCTTGCCAGACACCATGAACAACAGAGAACCAATGGACCAGCAGAGAAACTGAGGCTCGATCAATTTATGTAATTTGCTCAAACTAGTAAGTGGCAGAACCATTCTTGATACCCATTTTTTTTTCTTGACTCCAATGTCCATTCATCGTTGAATATTCTCTATCACTCTCAGTACTTTCTAATTTTGGCACTTCAGTCCAATGAAAGTATATATTTTCAACTTCTCATCATTTTACCTGGTTGTGATTTTGTTCCAGATTTTTGTGTTAAGTTCAGAAATTCAAAAGCATGCTCAATAAAAATAAATGTTGTAAGCGGTAGCTCACTTATGAGCACCGTAATATTCAGATGTTAGAAAATAGAAGGCCTCTATTAGTAACAAATAACACCAAAACTTAGTGGCTTCAAACACTAATGACTTATTCTCTCTCATGGTTTGTACAGATTGAGAATCTAGGTGTGGTTTTGTTGGGAGATTCTGGATCAGGGTCACTATGAGGTTGTCTGTCACCTGGAAGTTGGACTTGAGTGTCGGACATAACTGTGGCCAAAGGGAGCCTTGAATAGAACCCGATGATTCACTTCCAAAGTGGTCACTCAGGCGGATGACAAGGTGGTTCCTTCCCCTATGGGCCTCTCTTCAGACCAGTGTCCCCCAGACCAATGTCCTTTACGGCCTAGATTGGGAAGTCACAGGCCACCACTCAGCCATAATGCAGGGGGTCACATGGTCCAGGCCTGATTTGCTATTTATTCACCACTCACACAGAGATGTCATCACAGGCTATCATGGGGACTGGCTACCACAGATACTGATGCTGTATGGAGGTGATTTTATAGATAATCTTATATCAGTACTAACTCCTTGATTTTCAAGAGTAGGAAGTAGAATCCAGGACTTATTCTGGTTCATAGAGCTTTAGGAAAGAACTTGTCTTAAAAGGAATATCACACAATGTGGGTAATCTCTGGCTGTCTTTAAAAAAAATAATTTTGGTGCTAAATTCATTGGTAGTTGGAGATTTAAGCTTGGCTTGTTACTAATGGAGGTTTATTGTGAAGAGCCATATACATGTGTTGAACTGGTTTAAGGTGTCAATGCTTAGTCATTTACTTCTGCCGAGCAGGTGACTTGTCTGAACGAAAAGATTTTAAATTCTAAGTCTGGTTATTCGTTTTGTTCAAAATGCTGCTATGGCGCTCCATCTCCTCCCTTGCCTGGTGTCTCATTCCTCTCTCCTCATGTCTCCAGGCCTGCTCCTGCCACAGGGCCTTAGCACTGGCTGTTTCCTCCACATGAAATACTCTCTTATGTACCCCTGGGACGAATTCCTCCCATCACTAAAATCTTTCCTCAGATGTTACCTTTTCAATGACATCTACACCGACCATCCATCCTGTTTAATATTGCTGTCCTCTGCCTGGAGCAATGAACCTAAGACACAGTAGTTGCTCAGAAACTTTCACTGAATAAAGGACTCATTAATGAAGGCACAGGGAGGTCCTGAGGCCGCTTTTTACTGCCCAAGGCAGTTTGGTATCATTCACGTGGCTCATTTTCAGACACGGCACTTGATCTTTGCCAAGAGTCTCTAAAGACAGTCATCAAATGCGAATGTGCTCTCTCTGGGGGAGGTTTCCTGTCACTCCGAAATCAGCACTGTCTCCATCCTCATATCTTTAGAATTTTAACATAAAGAGAGAACAGAAGAAAAACACTTCTACTAGGACATATGATAGTGGACAGTCTGATATTATTTAAGGGAGGAAATTAATTGCACCATTTCTGTAGACATTAAGCAAATGGTTTCACTCAGAGTTGAAAAGCAGCTTGGGACTATTAAAGCATGGGGTGCCTGCATGCTCTTTATGATGGTCTTAGCAGATGACCTTAGATCACTTTTATTTCTCTATTAAATCAAGATGTATCTCATGGAGGCCACTACCCCACATGCCACAGCCTGGTTCATTTTGGTGCATGTGGCCGGAACTATCTCTCATGAAATGGAAAGGTGTACCTGTCTTTGATACGCTCCCGGTGTGGGTGGTCTCCAGGCTGGAGTTGTGGTCAGCATGGATCTCCATGGAATGGAACCGAGTGCATGGGCCCTCACCATGTCGATTGGGTACTTTGTTGAGATCCTGCCTTCCCTAACCTGGAAGCTGTGTCTTGTCTTCTGTGAGATTCCAGTGAACTGACCCTACCTGGCCACTCATTTAGAGTGAGGACAACAGGAGACAACTGAGCTTTTAAAATTTATGAAACATCTAAATAAATCAAAACTTCATAAAAATATCTGTTATGGGTAGTATAGTAAAATAATAACAAAATAATGGCCCCACGCTGGTAGGCAAACAACACTGGCAAAGGTGTAGAGAAAGCATGTGGTTACCATTTGAAAGTTTATTTTTTGATTCTTTGGTTTTTGTCTTCATCCTAACTTTTTCCTGCAGCTTTCAGGAGAGTCATAGACAGTGTCAGCGTCTAATTTTCAGATAAATCATCTATTTTACATTTTAGGTGCTTAGCTATTTTTTGCAATTTATTAGAAGAAACACTTGCTTGAAAACAGGGCCTTTGTTTCACAAGAGGTTAGCCGCTTCCTCATGATATCACAATTGTCTGTGACATTAAAATTAGCTCCTTAGCAGGGACTATGAAGTCACGAAGCAGCGGTAAGTGGCAAGAGGATCAATCCTTACGAAACAAAGATTCAGTATTCATGCAAAATAACTTTAGTGATTAAAAATGGGAAAAAATTGCGCGCAGGTGGAAAAGGTATTGCTGCTACATTTTTAGAGAAATTGCTGAAAGCTATTTAGCCAGGCAGGCGGATGACCTTTACCGTTCTCTCAAGGTTAATGGGGTCCAAGGAAATGGTAATGTAATAATTTGGGTTTCTTGCATGTCCCACTGACTTAGAGTCAAATTTGCTAGCGTTTCGTTGGGCGGGGGAGGGAGTGTTGATGATTACATGTATTGGGGATGCCTCGGTCCTTATTCTAAGCTCCTTTCTATTGGGAGTCATCCGAAATATATGAGGACAGACGACCTCCGTGGGGAAATTCTATAAATTCTCCCTTTTATTCCAATTAAATGGGAAGCTACAACTTGTAGCCCAAAGATAAAATAGTAAAGGGTATGCGTTACCGGAAACCTGCAATGAAATATCACAACTCTTGAAGTCTGAGACACTCAGAGCCAGAAAGCTTTAGAAGGTGGGGATTTGGTGGGACCATGTCCTTGAAATGGGCATCTAAAGGGCCTGCGCCTTCTGTGCCCTCATGAACAGCATAGGGAACCTGCTCTCTCCTCTCTGGACATGGTCTATTTCGCCGAGTGAGTGGCTGTGCGTTCTTCGCTTGCATATCCAGCTGGTCAGGCTCTGAGGGCGCCTTTTAGGAGCTCTTGAGAAGGCCGAGTGTCTTAGCGTTGTCAAAATGTTCTCATTAGACCCAGGGAATCAATTCAGAATGACTTTAATGAGAGTCAAACTGCCGTGTAGCCCCATGACAAAGGGACTTCAGAGTACCCTGTATTTATTATGCCTTTCTCTCTTTAATTATGTCTGTCCTTCATATTCTCCTGTTAGCTCCCTGAATGTGTTTCTTCTCCACGTTTTTGGCATTTTAATGCTTTGCTGGTCCATTCTAAAGGGGCACATGACACAGTGTCAGCTGATTCTATTGAGAAAAACGCCCCAGTCTCCTGTGGCTTTTGGCCAAGCCAAACTATTAATTTTGTTCCAGTTGTTGTTTTGGTTGTTGTTTTTATAGATTATGGAAGCTGTGTGATAGAAACTTGATGGTTCTTTCCAATCTGAAAAAGGGATTTAAAGCTTTCTTTTTCAGTCTCTTTGGAGGCGTAGTTGATGTGTCTTAAAGTCATACCCGTAACACTTATTACAGTGTCTGGTCTATTGAGGGTGCTTAGTAAGTGTTGAATGAATAAAGGAATGAGCGAATGATATCAGCATTCAGACCTAAGCATACTGTATTCTTAATATAAAATAGGGTTTTGCCCTCCATTGACTGAGGAGGGAGATATCATAGTAGTGGCCAGGGATTGAGCAGCGAACAAGACTCAGCTCTTCCTAAAGAGTGTGATCCTCCACTACAGTGCGGTGAGTGACGTGATGGGGTGCTAAGAACAGCATCCAACCCAGACCTCAGAAGGCCAGGACACAGTCCTGGGAAGAAATGGCAGTTCTGCTGAGTATTAGCTAGGAAACGTGGGGGAGGGAGCTGTCCATACCTGGCCATTGGAGGCATTACAGGAATGGCATGGGTGGGACGGATGCTTTCTGTGAGGTGAATTCAGAAAAGGAGGCCATGGTGAGGAGTATGGACCTCATCCTGAAGCCATGGGGAGCCACTGAGGGTCTTAAGCAGGCCAGTGACACTTCAGAGTGATGCTCTGGAAATAATATGCGGAATAGATGGAGTCTAATAACAGACAGGGATGGGGAGGAGGTTGTAGTAATCAAGGGGGCAGCTGGCAGTGGCCTGCCCTAAGGTGGTGACAGTGACGATGGAAATGAGTGATGAATTCAGGGTCTAGGGAGAGGATGGATGGACAGGCCATGCTGAGGCAGTGGATACGAGAGATCGGGAGGGGCGGGGCATCTGGATGGCATCCAGTCTCTTGGGTTCTGAGCAGAGATGTATTTCTGAGGAGCCATCTCAGGAATCTCTGATCTTTAAGTGCAGGCTGGAGTTCCTAAAAGCTCCCAAATGGACATCCCTGAAGACCAATGCCTTCTTCTATCTCATCACAGTGAAGAGTGAGGCTGGCTAGTGGAGGTGCTCTCATCTGTTTGCAGAAAACCTGCCGGGCGAGAGCAGGACCTCAGAGGGCTGTAGGCATATGCTTACATCGGGGAATAGTTTGCACCGAGTAGAGTGTTGTCAAATAAATGGTTAAAATATATTGCTGACTGTCCCTCATGGATGAGTTCAGTCAAAATAGTTGTACGTGTGTGTGTGTGTGTGTGCGCGCGCGCACATGTGTTTATGCATGTACGTCCATTCACAAAGTGCATGTGTGTGCACGTGTGTTTGTGTACAGACACATCCTTTTCAATCCTCCATCACTGGGAAGATCTTGTTTAATGCCTTTGAGATGATGCTGGTACTGGTGATTGGCTACCTAGAACCAGGTACTGGACAGGAGTCACTAACTCATCTCTACAAAAGTAAGCCAAACAATGGTTAATTATAACAGTTGCTTTTTCACTGCCAAGTGCCTGGACTACATTTGAACTGGTGACATCAAAGTGGGTGACTCCATAGCCTGTCACCCATCCCCTGAGATATGTAATCCACTTTAAAGACACATTTTAAATGGCCTACTATGGGAAATGCAGTTAGCAAGCTCAGAGAGATGCTTGCATTTAAGAACTCTCAGAAATGCACTTACAGATTTAAGGGGAAAAAATCTTTGCAAGGAGTAAAATGCACATGAAAGAGATGATTCATTTTCTCAGAGCCATTAAAAGAGTGCCTTCTGTTTTCATCCATCATACTCATGAAGTAAAAAAAAATATATTGGAGAAAAGGCGATACTTACCTGGAGATGAAATTTTAAGTGTAAGGAAGTCAGATGTCCATTTTTCTGAAAGAAGCCACTGAAAATCTTCTGTAGGATATAATTTAGGCAGCGCCTCATCATTATGGACCAGGAGCCGGAGTGAGATCATTCTGGAACAGCAGCCAGAGTGAGCGCAATCTCTACCCAATATTTTCTGAAGCACAAGTGTAGCCAGGAGTGAGTCATTCAACAGGGTACCTCAGAGGTGGAGGGTCTTGGATATAAATGGGCAAGACTGCAGCACAGGAAAATCCGTCACCTTAACCTTGGACGTGCCGTCCTCATCTCCCGGTGGGTTCACAGAAATCGGCTTCTCAGATTCCGGGCCGTGCATGAGGCCATGTCCACACCGCGGTGAGGATCCAGGTGAGTCAGAGATGCCTCGGAAACCCAACCATCTCTGTTCCTAAACTCCAAGCGATAGGACATTTCCTTCTCAGGTTGCAAATAAGTCACATAAAAGTAACACGGGAAATGGTTAATCTCGGTGGACTTTGCTCATTGCCTTCCTCTGAGAATGTGCCAGGAAAAGAGAGAGCTGGAGACTTTGGTTCTATCAAGGAAAGGTAGGAAGAGGTGCGGGGGGGATGGTTTGTCTATTCAACCTGTGTCAGCACAAAGAGAGTAGAACTCAGACTTGTCGGTGCTGCTTCTTGGGGCTCAACGTACTACTTTGCAGAGTTGTTTTAAAGGGTGAATGACATCATTCATGTATTATTCATTCATCAAGTATTTATTGAGCTTTACATGTTGCTTAAGCTCCAAGAGCGAGTAATATAATGTTCCTGCTCTCATGGAACTTACATTCTAGTACATAGAACTGGATCTAACACTTAAGTGAACAAAAAAACATAGAAAGTGGCAGGTAGATGATAAAGCAAGGTCAGGTGTAAGAAGGACAGAATAGTGAGCTATTAGATATGGTGGTTAGATACAAGTGGCCTCAGCAGGTTACTGCCTGCTGAGTAAAGTGAAGAGGGAAGAAAGAGTGTCTGGAAGTACCCAGCACAGGGCTTGGCACATGCTTAGCACTTATTGTTGTAATGGCTCCCATCCTTGATCAGAATGGTGTGTTTTGAGCCTGCATGTCCTTTTTGAAATGTGGGGTGTCTGTAAAGTGTTGTTGGAAGTTTGGTGTAGCCCATACTTATAATGGAATCATATACTTGTACACAGAGATTTTTTTAATCTCCAGTTGTGATTGAACCTTGTAGGTAGCTAATAATGTTTACAAGAAAATCAACAAAAGCTGAGTGTTTTGTGTGGTTAAAATTCTTGTCATATTTTCCCACATCCGTATAATTAAACATTTCTTTCCCACCCACTTAGGGTTAGGAACTGTGTGAGCACCAGGAAAACAAAAATGTGAAGTAGAGTTGTTTTTACCCTCAGGAAACGTGTAATCTTATTTTCCCCTCATAATTCAGGACTCTTGCATTACTTGTTTAAATAGAACCAGCAGGAGGGATTTCCATGCTGACAAGGCTCTGTAGAGTTCAGAAAAAACAAGTTGCCTCTGACTGTTAACTTTGATGTTTGTTTAGTTTTATAAAATATGTAAAAGGCTTTTCCATTAGTGCCTTTGACTTTCAGAAAGCTTTTAGAATCTCTTGTCACAAGTACTTAAATACCGTGAGAGGGGAGTCCCAAAGACTGGCCGGCTGGAAACTTAAGTACTGTTGGTGGTTTAGGGTGTGTGGCCAAGTGAAGCCCCTGTCCCCATCGTAATTGAGGTCATGAATACAGTGAAGAGGGAAGAGTGTCTGGAAGCATCTAGCACAGTGCTTGGCACATGCTTGGCTCATGCTTGGCACTTACTGTTGTAATGGCTGCCATCCTTGATCAGAATGGTAGAATGGTGTGTTTTGAGCCCGCATTCCCTTTTGAAATGTTGGGGGTCTGTAAAGTGGCCATTGGTTCTGAAAAAACCCAGATCATGTGGGAACCCCAGATCCATCTGGAAACCCTCTACTACCCTTTAGCCTTTGTGAGCAGCATGTCACAGTCCAGAGAAAGTTAAGGATGAAAATCTCAGTCTACGTGTATTGTAATGATAGAATGAATTGGAACTTGAGAAAAGTGATTTAAACCCGAGAAACACATACGGGGTGCATTAACGGCCACAAATAAAATACATCTAGAAATTGCTTTACAGCGTCTGTTTCTGCTCTGTGCAAGTCTATAGTTTGTTTTGGGACCATACATGACACCTACTCAAAGAGGCCTATGGGGATGCTAACGTAGCCAGGACTCATCACACTCTACATTCTTTCTCTGCTTTTTAATCTTCAGAGGAATATCCTATTCCCTCTTATCCTTTTCTGTCCTATAATTCCCTGCTAGGCATGCACTCACGGATTCATTGGCTGTCTCCTCCATGGGGAAGGTAGCCTTGTGAAGGCAGGAACTTTCACCTTTGTATGCCCAGTGCTTGGCTCAGAGAAGGTTCCCAGTGAATATCTGCTGAGAAATGAGTTTTAGCAATGATGGGTGATACCAGCAACCATCACCCTTGGAATTCAGGAGAGCTTAGCTGAGGACAGTCAAAACTCGGTGAGATCCGAGCAAGGCTCCTCATGCTGGTTCAGATGGCAGAGCACCTGCTTTGGTGCTTTTTGTAGGATTATGTAAAAATAGAAAGTAACTATTTTTACCAAACTTTACGATACCAAAGTGGTACAATGGGCCAAATGTTAGAAGAATGATATGGATGGGACTAATACATTGGTCACTTTATTTTTTAAAATATATTTTTATTGATTTCAGAAAGGAAGGGAGATGGAGAGAGAGAGAAGAATCAATGGTGAGATAGAATCATTGATCGGCTGTCTCCTGCATGCCCCACACTGGGTGCCCTGACCTAGAATTGAACTGGTGACCTCTTGGTTCATGGGTCAGCGCTCAAACACTGGGCCACACCATCTGGGATGCTTTGATTATTTTTAAACACATATAATTGTAACCTAATTTTTTTTTAGTGCTTGTAATTTGGATAAGGGGTGTTATTATTCAACTCAAACAACATGACTCATTGATTCTGGTTGCAAAGCATCCATGCTCTGGGGTAGGGCTACATGTTGGTTAACATCCATCCACTGCTTTAGAAATGTCATCTTTGCCCTTCATAGTGTCCTTCAGGTTACACTCTTTGCTGCTACCACTGGAAGAATCTAGATGATGTGACTTCAAATTAGCCCTATGTAGGGAAAATCTCTGATGACATCCTTTTGTGAGTTCAGATAATTTTAGGAGAATTGCTGGACATAACATAGTTTTCTTATTTTATGTTTTATTAAGTTTATTGAAGTGACATTGGTTAATAAAATTTTATAGGTTCCAAGTAGACAATTCTATGATATAGAGATTTTCTTATTGCTGCTATAGATTATGTATTTGTGAAGCTTGTTAATCAGCCACATCTCAACTAGGAGTCATTGCAAAGGCTCAAGTTGTCTCTCCCCGAGCCCACACCCATATGTGCAACCTGGTTTATCTAGACCGGCATCAGGCTACCTTTCTCAGCAAGTAAATTTCAGGAAACTGTTCAGACTTCCCAGCTATCACTGATAGAGAAGTACTTTTTTCTTACCAACCCCTTCCAGTGGGAAATGTTTTGTAAATACCTACTGGTGAGGCATAGGTAGAAGCCCAAGGAAATCAAGGTGACCTGCCTGGAAGCAGAAAGCTTCAGGCACACACTTTTTCTCTTAATGTGAAGGAAAGTGGGAACCATCGCTGTTGTTGGGCAAACGTGAATAATGAGTCCACATCCAAATAGGACATTGAATGAAGGAAATTTGATGTTGCATTTAAACACATACTCGTGTATACATGTTATCAAAGATGTGGATTTCTACGGGTTCGGTTTTGTGGAAGTAGCCATGGGGTCTGGACCCTGAGTTCCATGCTGGCAAGTTCCACCGTGATTCTGAGCTAGGAGCCAGGCTTCTGCCTGTGAGGAAGCATTGGCCTAATAAGAAATGAGCATGGCTCAGTGGTTGAGCGTCAACCTATGAAGCAGGAGGTCATGGTTGGAGTCCCAGTCAGGGCATGGTTCGATCTATAGTAGGGGACGTGCAGGAGGCAGCCAATCAGTGATTCTTTTATCATTGATGTTTCCATCTCTCTCTCCTTCTCCCTTCTTCTCTGAAATCAATAAAAATGTTATTTTTAAAGAAACAATAGTTACATACAAAATTATTCTTGAGTTTATTCTTTAGTAAATAATATTCAGAAATAGGAAAGCAAAAAATGTCATCGATGTCACAGATAAAGAAGCTACATATATTTATTAATGGAATTCATTCACGGGTTTTGGACCCAAACTCCTCCCGGCTCTCTACACATCCACAGGCATGTAGACTTCTCTCAAATGGACGGGAATGCCGATTTGTCACCAAAAAACAGCCTGGGATTGTGCAAGTAATCCCCTGGTGGCTCAATAGGGGGTTCTTCTCTGTAGCAGCGAGTCAGGAAAAGGTTGAGGGGAGTCAGCGGTGGGTGGTTGTGATTTGCTGAGCAGACGAGCGTTCTGTAGACACCTGGGCCATCCTCGCTGCACAGAGAATCTTCGGAAATGTTTGCTCTAGTCAGCACTTTCCCATTATAGGGATGGTTAAAATGATCAGGTGTCTTCCCCAAAACAGATGTGTGTTGCTGCCAAACATTGTACAAAGCACCCATCTTAAAGATGTTAGAGGAACAAACACTTGCAACTGAGATGTGTGCCCGGCTTGTAAAGACTCTGCCCCGTAAAACTTTTACGTTTAGGGAGCAATTCTGCATGAAGCTGGTGCCAGCCCCTGTGAGCAGACCATTCCCTCCCTGTGATGCAGATGCGGCTCGGGGATTAGAAGGGCTTCCAGGGACCTCGAGGATTTATTTAGAGCTCTCAGTTCTTCAAAAGGAAGAAAATACACCGAAGAGCATCTCCGTGCCAGAGGCTCAGAGAAACCTGAACACGGCCCTTGTTTCTTTTGTTTCAGGAAACAAAGCAGATTTGCTGGAGCCCTACACCTGGGAAGCTCTAAATGGAGTCAGGCTCCTGGGTTATTTATAGCAGATGAGCCTCCACCTCTGCTCTCCTTATCTCTCAGCCCCTCCCCCAGCACCAGGGCCCTATATTTAGATCTTCAGATGCGGTGCGACCACAGCAAGGTTGTGCCTCTGAGAAGGGTGGCGGGATACGGGGTGCTTTTGCCTAATGGGGGAGCTGTCCATTCGGGGTGTTTTCACCGTCTGAGGGGTAAGGCTGTGTGCTATAGAAGAAACCCAATAGCAGGCAGCATCACTTTGATATCGTTTGGTAGAAGGAAGCATTTTTGTAACCTAGTGTTCATTGCAAAAAGCACTGCTGTTGTATATTACTAATGTTTCGGGATAGATTCTTACAATATGTACATATGTGTGTATATATGTATGAATATGTATATACACACATGTGTACACATATATACACAGACACATATATATCCCCAAGAGAGGGATTTTTTAAAATTCTTTTTTGGGTAAGATAAAAATTCTAGGCAACAACAAATTTTTCGCCCAGAAAGATGTATGATACTTGCTTTTGTAAAACAAATATTTGAAGCTATCTCTGGAAGTGACCAAAAGAAAAACATAGTCAGTGCCACTGTGTTCGATGCTATTTTAATAAGAGCCAACTACGTGCTGAGCTCGATTCTCATCTTATTTCATTTAATCACCATGTTATTCTTACTGTGCGGGAGCACCCCCATTTTACAGGTGAGGAAGCCGAGGCTTAGAGAGTTCAGTAACTCATTTCAGGTCACTGAGCTAGACGGGATTCAAACTCAGGGGGTCTGACTCCTGGGCCAGAGCTCTGAACCATGACCCCTGTTGCCCTTAGAGACAGTTCCCTGATGGTTCTGGTTGTCGTGTGTGTGTGGTGTGTGTGTGTGTGTGTGTGTGTGTGTCAAGATAAAATCGGAGATGACTGTTTGAGGCACCTGCAGGTGGCTGAACAGCCCAGGGCCTGCAATGCCGCCCTTTCTGTGGGCACAGTCCTTGCTGTTCGGTAACTCTGGGTCTTGGTTCAGAAAGTTCAGAGAGAGCCTCTTTGTCTGTTACTTATTGTGGAGTGACGTTCTCCCCTGCCGTTTTCTTGCTACTGGAAAGCAGTCATGTGGCTGAGAAGAGTAGGTTTGGATGCCATAGGTCGGGTATAAGTAAGGGGTTCTACTGTCTAGCTGTCCATTCCATTCGGGTACCTTCCTTCCTTCCCCTTTGCTCCTGAAAGTGCTTTCTAAAACCACAGCTGTGCAGAATTGGCCCAGGCACCCTTCAGTTGCATCCCGTCCATGAATAGTGCCCGGACGAGCAGACACTCTCACTGTGGCAGGAGCAGGCAGGGTTCACTCCAGGAGCCATTTATGGGGGGAAAGCAAACAGTGGGGAGAAGCCGGCAGGTGTGTTGTTAGGCTGGGACACCATTGCCCATTGAGGACACATAACTTCTGCCTTATTCCTGTTTAGATCGCAAAGAAGAGTTTCTTCCTAGCCCATGCCCAGTGTAATCCTGCGTGTTCTCCACCCAGTGCGAGGCAGGACCGGGGTGTTTGTATTAAAGAATCTTCCCTTCATTCATTCTTTCTTCTGAAAGTGGTGTGGGATGCAGCTTAGCTGTCGCAGACTTGATGGGAAAGTTTCATATTTAAAAAGCACCTTTTTTTAAAAAAAATTAAAATGTTAAGGAAGGGTTTTCTCTGAAGGGGGGAGGAAGAAAATATGGGGAGTAATGAATTCATCAAGCTGGGAATGCATGAGGCAGCCAGCGAGGCAGCGAGCGAGCGAGGCAGCGAAGCGCTCAGGCTCCCATACCCGGCAAATGGAAAGAGCACCCATTACCGAGGAGAGGCGCGGACACAGCCCCGCTAATCGCTTGGTCATGCTTGGGAGACGCTCAGCCGTCACAGGCCGCGACATGGGGAGAGCGGAGCCAGGGTCTGTTGTAAGAGGGAATTGTTGATTTAACATCCATAGCCCGAGCACTCCCTCCCCCACCCTCACCCTCAGATGACAAGCCTGGGGGTTGGGAAAATGCTCCTGTGTGTGCATGTGTGCTTAACCCTTTAGAGTCAGCACAGCTGGAAATCATCTGGGAGGTCGAAATACCCGATGACTTGGCTACCTGAATCACGAGATTCCTTTTTACTTATTTCCACGTTTGTTGTCCCTTGCCTGTGTGGATGTGCAGTATAAGATGTAAAATAATAGATGCTCACAGGTACTGATGGGTTATTTTGTGCCAGGTGGTGTTTTGACTTATTTACATGGATTACCTCATCGATGCCTTGCGAGGGACCTGGGAATAGAATACCATTGTCTCCGTTTTGTAGAATTTCAGTGGCCCGACCAAGGTCACACAGCTCATGAAGAGGAGAGGATCTGACTCCAAGGTCTGTACTGTTGACCACGGTGCCTTGTATAGGATAATGTCCTTTGAGAAATCTAATGAAACCAGGGGACAGATTAGTTGAAGAGATAAAATATACTTTTTCTCTCGTTCGGCACTGATTTTATTGAGTACTGTGCTTATAGCAGAATGGAAAGACAGACATGTGCATAACTCCAACGGCATGCCATTCTTGCTGTGATGGAAAGATGCGTGGAGGAAAAGGCACCCTTATCTCTGGGCATTGCTTTCACAGCTCCACATAACCAGTGACTGATGTAGTATCTGGGTATTTCAGCAGCACCCAATCAGGTAAGGATGCAAATGGATAACACATGTGAGCTGAGACTTTATGGATAAACTAGAGGCCCAGTGCACGAAATTCGTGCACCGGTAGGGTCCCTAGGTCTGGCCTGTGATCAGGGCTGATCTGTGGGACGACTGGCAGGGCGATCAGGAGGCAACCACATTGGCTAGCCTGGCACTGCCTGCTTGCTAGCCCCACCCCCCACCACCACTGCCAGTCACCTCCCTTTGCAGGGTGACAGGCGGGGCAATCAGGGGGCTCCTGATGGCATCTGCCTTGGCCAGCCTGGGGCCTGCAGGCTGAGGGCAGCTCCTGCATTGAGTGTCTGCGCATAATAGCAACCGGTTGTTCAGCCAGTCATTCCACCATTCGGTCTATTTGCATATTAGGCTCTTATTATATAGGATAGTAGTTTTCCTATGGAAAAAGTGGTACAAAGCCATTGCAGAGAGAAGAGCATGTGTAAAAATAGGAAACCACCTGCAATGTGTTGGGAACTACACCGGCTCTATATTGCTGGAGCATAAAATGGAAGACGATTGCATGGAAGCAAGAGAGGGAGCCAAAATGTTCGGTTAATGGGCAGAGTCATCCTGGACTTTATGTACCAGGCAATGGCATGTGGGTTTATCTGGAGGGATGAGGTTACTGGGTAAGGGAAGTAAAGTGAGACTGTGGAAGAGTGGCCCAGTGGAGGTTAGGTAAGCAACACCGTGGAGGATGGATTGAAGGACTTTGGAGAGTGATCAAGACTAGACTCTGTTGCAGTGGTCCCAGATGAAATTGTGTGGGAGTGAACTACAACAGTGCCTGTAGAGTTGGAGAGGTGGGACTAATTTAAGAAACACTCAATAGATAGAATGGACAAGGACAGTCATTCATTAGATAGGAGGAAAGAAGAAGTGGGAGGAACTGAGGATAGATTTTCTGGTTTGGAAAAAAATTAGTAAGCAATGGTGCCATTAATTTGATGAGGAATAATAATAGAAAAAAAAACCACAGAACAGACTTGGGTTAAAAATTGTAAGTTTAATTTTGTCAGTTTTGTCAAGTTTGAGGTTCCTTTGGGACATGTTTCTGGAGATGTCTGGATACACGTCTGTTGGATACACATGATTCGGTCTTGGGCCACAGAGATGTGTTTGAACAAGAGCCATCAGCAGACATGGAGGTCATAGCTAGTGAATTTCACTAAGCAAGGTTATCATTCCATGCACAGTGGTGCAATACAGAAGGCAAGTATGCGTACGGTGCAAGCTCACAAATAGGTGAGACAGAATGGGGCTTAGCTACCCATGGATGGGTTTCTTCATGAAAGATGGGCTTTGGGACTAGAAAGCCTGGTAGAGAGTCAGGACACTCAGGTTCTTGGAGGCTCAGACCCCAGCCAGCTGTGGGACCTTGACCTTGTACTTATTCTCAATCTTCAAGGACCTTCTCAGCTCTCACATTCTATGTCCAAGGTTTGAAAAAAAGTACTCAAATAAAAAGTAAATCAACACTGCAAGTATAGCTAAAAATTTATTGCAGAAACTTGTCCAACTATTTCTTAATAATGTTAAAAAGCAAAACAAAAATGAGGATAAAAACAAAAGTAGAAGTCCTCCCTGGAACATTAGTTTGCATAGTGTCTAGTTGGTAAGCACTGTTCCTCCTAATTCTGTTAGGTTGCTTTAGAACTTGACTCCTAAGGGCTTGACAGACAAGGCAGAGGGAAGTGGGAGGAATTGAGGATAGATTTGAGGTTCCTTTGTGAGTCTAGAGGGGGGCAAAGGCAGTTCCTCCTAAAAAAAAGTTAAGCCAATAATGGAGCAAATATATAATTTATTGCTCCAATACTACTTCCAGAATTTCTCCAAACAATGCAATAAGCAGACATAAAAGAAAAAGAGATGCCATCCCATTGCCTTTAATCCTTTTGTGAATATAAATGTAAAAAGTTCTGAACATCATATAAGAGGAAATTATTCTATGTTGCTATAGATGCTTCATTCTCTGGAGTCCACAGTGACTCAACTAATAGGAGGTGGGGTGGGGAGAGCTCCAGATTGGCTTATTTTCCCTCGAGAGCACTTGATTTAAGGCAGGATAGAATGAAATGTACCTAAACATACTCTTTTCCTCTCTCAGGGAAGTCATAAGAGTAATAATAATGAGGGGAAAGACAGATTCATTTGAGTATAATCCATCGTTTAAGCACAAAACGAAACACAAACCTCATTATTGAAGAGTAATAAAAGTGAATCTAAGTGGCACTTGGTTTCCTACCAATAAAAACTGCTACCAGTGCGCTAGTTGCCTGTCTTTGTGAAATGAAGAGATGAATGCTACCTTTGTTCCATGGACCCATAATTAAGAGGTGGCTCAACATTGAAGGCTATTGCTTTTAAAAGATATTGCCTTGTAAATGTCAGACCAACGGAGATGCCTGGTTATGAAGGTTACACCTGCTAAAGGTAAACTTCATAAAACAGCCAATGGCATTGTCATGGTTTAGAGATTCACCCAATAGTTATGCACTTGCAGCTTCATGGAGTAGCATCTTAGTTTAATTCTTTCCAGCTTCTTTTCACTTTAAGGTGGAGTGTCGAGGTGTATGGGGGAAGGGAGTAATATGTGTGTTGTAGACACACACACACACACACACACACACACACACACACTTTTAGGAGCATTTTCTTCTCTGACATACTGGGTCATACTTAAAGTGAGTATTAGTTTAGAGTGATTTATATTTTGCATATTATACACAGTTTCTTCATACTTTGAGCCTTGGTACTTTTATCAGGTACATCTTTCCCAGGAACTTGGACTGGACATTTTTATTACTTGGTGGTAGATAAGTTGTGAAACATGCTTTGAAGTATGAATTCAGTCCTGGGAGGCTTGCAGAGCAATGAACTTCCAGAAGGTGTTTGGGTCTATCCTGGAAAACAGTCCTTTTTGCAATTTTTGTCACAGGGGAAGACAATTTGATCCCGAGCTTTTGGGGAAGGAGGTTAAGGTGGTTTTGCCCCAGGTGTCTGCTCCTTGAAATGGGACATGTAAAGAATCCTCCAGGGAACCAGCAAGTAGTAAGTGCCCAACAAATGCCATCCTCTCCCAAAGGTATAAGCTATGTCCTGAGTATTCCACCAGTTCCCTGTTTTGTTTTGTTTTGTTTTGTTTTGTTTTGTTTTGTTTTGTTACTGCTTGGATTAAGGATGGCTCTTTGCAATCAAAGAGCTTGGATCTCAGGACACGGTGTCTCTAGCATGTCTTCACAAGGCTTAAAAGTAGAGCAGAGGTCCTGTAAAAACTAAGAATTGGAGTGAATGTTGTCAGAATTCTGTGAGTGCCTTTTTAATGAGTCCCATGTATTTCCAAAGTGTGTTAGAATCATTTATTTCTCCGACCAAATAAATACCAGAGCCAGAATAAAGGAAAGACCCTTCAAGATCGTCCACCCAATTGGCAGGACAACTACCTCACAGTAGAACAGTTTATGACTCCCATCACCTGAGCTCCACCCTTGCACCTGGCTTACTGTACTTTCTGGTTTGCTTTCTTTTGGATAATGGCTTTTCCAAAAATTAAACAGCAGCTGCTGGTTTTTGTCTTTCCTTTCCAAATCTGTCCTTGATCTGATCAGTTTGTTGTATTAAAAAGGTGGTAACAGGTAGGGTATTGAAAGAAGAATGAGAATAGAGGGATGGTTGTTCCTTGGTTGATAAAGCAATCTGATCTCATTTCTGAGTCCCCAATTGATGTTTGTTTTTATTAAAAATGTCTGCAAGGGTAACTGTCCTGAGTATCTTATCCAGGAAAATCACATTAACTAGCTTTGCCACAGAGTCAGTAGGAGTTACAAAAATATACGTCTGCGGATTAAAAATGACACAAAGCAAATTTGTCAACTAAAACAGATAGGCTTGGCAATGGAAGCATACATCCGACGATGTTCAAGTCCTAGATGCTGTTCTTATTTTTGGGGAAAAAATTATAAATTGCTTTTTCAAGTATGTTTGGAGCCTGCTGAGAACATTCTGAATAAAAAATGAAGGGTAACCCCGAAACTGCCCTCCCTGTCCTCCAAGGGGAGAGAAAGAGAGAGAGAGTGGTTGGGGGGTGGGGAGGGGAAGAGACCTGTGTGCTTCATCCAGGGGAAGTAATTGAAAATGCTAATTCCGTGCCCACAGCCTACAACTTTGAAGGACAGGTCCTTGTCATTGGACTCCTCGAGAAACAGCCGAGCAGAAATAAAAATAGATCATTGACCAAAAATATCACTTTCCAACTGAGAAGGTTTAAAGTGCTGCTGCCCATTTCTCTGTTTAAAAAATTAGAAAGCAGCCTTTTTCTTCTTTATCCTGAGAACAGTGGAGATGGATGTATATGTAGTTGAGGAACAGAAATATTGTGGGTCTCAGTTTAAGAAATGTTGAGACATTTTTATTGTAATTTTTCCCCCCCTTGGCAAATGAATTGTCTGCGAGGGTAAAGCTAAGGCAAATCAGGAATTTCAAAGGTTCAAGTCTATTAGCAGTTTTTGGAAAGACGAACGTAGTTGGAAGTAATCGCCTTTTTTTTTCTTTAAATAAACAGAAGTTTATTGGTAATAATAATAATTATGATAATAATCCCTTTCTACTTTAATTGTAAGCCCAAGAGTTAAACTAGAATTTGTGACTGATTTGTAGTGTTTATAACCAGTGGGGTGGGGACAATTATGGCAACATAGTTTTGGAATATGCCCTGATCATATAGTACATTAAAAACTAGGCATATACTGCCAGAATGGTATGGCTTAGTGGTTGAGCATTGACCTATGAACCAGGAGGTCACAGTTTGATTCCTGGTCAGGGCACATGCCTGGGTTGTGGGCTCCATCCCCAGTGGGGGGCATGCAGGAGGCAGCCAATCAATGATTCTCTCTCATCATTGATGTTTCTATCTCTTTCTTTATATTCCTTCCTCTCTGAAATCAATAAAAAACTATATATTTTTAAAAACTAGGCATATGCTTACTGGTTCGTGAGAATCAAATATTTTGCTAGAATGCAGGACTAGATTTGGAATCCCTCCCTTCCTTCTTTCTTCTATTCTTTAATATATATTTATTGATCCAGCACTGTCTGAGCACACTGTCTGAAGACTCTGCCTGCGTAGAGCCTACATTCTAGTAAGAAAGTACACAAATAAAAAATAACAATAGACAGTATGTCACATGATGGAAGAAAACAGAGTGAGGGAAGGAGGGTTGGTCATTTTGAGTAGGGAGGTCAGGGAAGATTCCGTGAGATGACATTTGCAAAAAGACCAGAAGAAGTTGAGGGTGTGATCATGTGGACGGCTGGGAAGGGGGGCTCCTGGTCACGGGGCCAGCAGATACAAAGGGAGGGAGTTGCCTGGTGTATGGAGGAAAGCAAGGCCAGCAACGGACGCAAGTGAAGTATCTACAAAGGAGAAAACAGTGAGAGGCCATGTCAGTAAAAAGGGGGGACAGGCCACATATGTAGGGTCATTGACGTCACTGTCATGGCCATGACCTGTACAGTGAAGGAGATGAAGCTACCTGCAGGGTTTTGGGGAGAGGAGTGACATGATGTAACTTACATTTGTACAGGATGTTCCAGCCGCTGTTTAGAGAGTAGACTGAGGAGAGGCAAGGGCGGAAGCCAAGACACCCACTAGGAGGCAACGGCTCTAATCCAGGAAGAGGTGACGGCGGCTTGGACCCCAGAGGTACGCCTGGGGGTGGGGAGACGTGGAGGGTCTCTGGATATACTGTGAAGGTAGTGCCAACCGGATTTGTTGGTGATTTTGATGTGGGGTAAGAGAGGAAGAAAATATCTGAGCCACAAACTCTCATTCTACAACCCTAAAAAGCTTAGCTTCTCACTCAAATATCAACTATAACAGTAAAAATGTGTAGGTGCACTGTACTGTACTTCAGAAATGGAGAAGCTTCTATTTACCTTATTTTAGATGAACTTCTGAGGTCTGGTGATAGTAAATATGCTGACCAAGTTTATGTAGTCAGTCAGCGGCAGACCAACACTCAGATTTCCTGCAGAATTGGTATCATAAAGATAATCTTATTTATTAAGTTCTAGGACCATAAGCTATGGGGTTTCAGCTTTTGAATCATCTACAAAATCCTTTGAGAGACTGAGTCAAGGCCAGATATCTCAAATACTCTTGTTGGGAGTTATTATAGTATGTGACCATGTGACCAGGTATGACGGTAGAGGTGCTGACCTACAGTGACGTGCATTTGACCATGAACTTGGTGTTCCTTTTTCCTGGTAACTAGCAATTAATTTACCCAGCTTTCACCACCGTGCGCTTATCCGGTGACTCTTGTGTGACTCATTGGCAGTTGTGTGTGGCGTAGAGATGCCTTCTGAGTTAGTGAAATAGAGCACGCCTAATTAGCCTAACCAACAATTACAAATATGACTTCAACCCGCATAGTTAGGATGCCAACCAGCTGGCTCACCTATATGGTCTCCTTCTTTGCATGGACACCGGCAACACCTGGCATTGTTTTAGAAAGCCAACTGGCCGCACCAGGTTTTAGTATGATGGATGGATTCAAAGTGAAGAGCAAGTTCAACTAGCAATTAATGGAAAATAATATAAATAGGGGGGGAAAAAAAGCCCTACCCATTTAGTCCATCAGAGGCAATACCATCTAAACACCTTAACCTCAAAATCATTAGTCTTGAATATTTCAATCAATATGGATTCTCTCAAAAATCAATTTGCTGCTACAAATATGATTGTTTAATAATTCACAAGTTCTGGGCCTTCAGGCTAGAAAGGGTGAGGGCAGCTGAGGCAAGAGGTAATCGCCACCTTAGATACGATTTCAATTAAAGAAGAGAACGTCTACGCAATACAGCTTCATGTTAGGCCTGACTGTCTTTTATGTGCGTGTGTTTTGAGCTGTATGTCCTACGGGGAAGATATCAATGTAGTTCCGTTCCATTGTTTACTTTCAGATCAGAGCTATTTAGCTATTTTCCTAGCATCATAAATATTTTATTAAAAGAAACCACAGCAAATTTCGGTTTTACTTACTAGATTAAAAACAATCATTTTAAATAGCTAACGACTGGTGCCAAGTCACACAGACAGTCTTCCCTGCAGGGTTGGGAAGGACAAATGCCTCTTACAAGGCATTTTGGTAACTGCTTCGTGCCTTTTTGGTTTCATATCAGGGACGGTGATACTGTTTTGTAAGTGTTGCCTTTCCAGGGCCCCTTGCCCAATGTCATCACTTGGGATCACGTGACTTCCCAGGACTTGTCATTCTTTCTAACACATCTCATTCATGCGAAATCTGTTTGCTAAACAGACGTTTCTAAGTCTGGCTGCAGGAGAGCTTTCTACCGTCCAGTTACACAAGGCGGACATACCAATTACTAATGAATCTCAGAGGTCATTAAGATGTGATTCTCTCACTCTTGAGTCTCCATGAGGAGTCTGGCCCAAGAATCTTTTCAGCGTTTAAGAGGAGAGCTTGTGTGCAGTTTCATTTTGTTCTCAAGCACCATTTTAACAGCCGCTGATTAAAACGTCCTTCTATGCTATTTTATATAATGGACTAGGCAACTATTGGAGTGGGGCTCGAGAGGGTCGCCTCTGGACACCCAGGAGAATTTGTCCTGTCACCTGCGTGCCTTGGTCCTGCCCCCACCCTGGGCCACACCCCATGTAGGGCTGGGTGACCTTCCTGTCTGTTTGCATAATCTTCCTTCCTAGGATTTATTCTCCACGCCTGGGTCAAAACATGGGGCTCATTAATAAACATTTATTGGGCACCAACAGGGTATTATGTTCCAAATATATTCCCTTCCCTGTGGGCTTGGAATCCACAATTCTGGCTCCCAGCAGCCACCCCTGCCCTGATTTTGAGGAGAGGACGTTATCTCAGCATTTGAAAGGACGTTCAAATATTTGTGAACTTCAAAGGGAGACAGTCCTTCATCCAGAATGTCCTTTCAGATGGCCAAAATGTCTACATAGTCCACTTGTCTCGTAAAGTCTACTGAACTGATTCTGGGATGCGGATAAGCCCTGATAAGGTTAAAAATATTAAAACTCAGAGATCGTAATTAGGCTATCAAGTGAAAAGCATCTGTTCAGTTAGGTGTGAGGACAGTAGAGAGAGAAAAAAGAACCTCATAAAAATCGAAGAGCATCGTCAAGGTCATTGGCATAGAATTGTTAAAGTCATTTGGACTAGGTGCTGGTGTGCTCAAAATCCGATCAGTAGGCAAAGTTAGGATGTGTGGAGCTTTTCGCCGAAGCACGATAAATAATTGAAAACGCCTTTAGCAAATTTCTGTTTTAATGGGAAAATACTTTGTCATGCAGTTTTTCAATTAGTATTCGCTAATTCAAATTGGTTTATCATTTAGCCAACTGCACATTAGATTTTCAGTGATGCATTTTCCCATCTTCATTTTTATTTGTGGGTTTTGCAGTTGATAGTAAAACTTTGGGGGGGGGCGGCGCTGGGCTTCAATCATGTTTCGACCGGTGGTTCCCAGCTTTTTTCTGCTTGATGCAACACCTGAAGGATGAAATTAAAAAGCCACCATCAGTGGCTCAATGGAACCTGGTTTGAGGGAAGGGCCATGGGACTGCAGCCCCTTGAATTAGAATCTGGGTTAAGGAAAGGGATGCATTTCAAATTGAAATAAAGAAGATGGCAATTCTTTCATGTGCCTGTGCCCCTCCTTCTCTCAGGTTCAAAGGAATCCATTCTCCATGTCAGATTTAACGTTCTTGTTTTCTATAGAAGGGATAACTGTTCAGAATGTGCTTAGGTAAATAGCAATCATTAAGTGGACTCATCATTGGATTCGTTCAGGAGCTGCAGTTGATAGAAACATAAAAGAGATCATCTGTTTAATTTTTTTTCAATTTGGTGGCAAACAGGCCAGCCAAAAATAAAGTTTCTTGGTCGCCATAAAGGATTTCCACATTCATTCATTCATTGTTTAAGGAGTACCTCCAGAATTGCGTTACCGCTTTCAGAATATCATGTTTGCATTTTTTTATTGCTCACTTCCCGCTCTGGGCTCTAAGTTCTATGAGGGAGAGAATGTTATGTCTCTGCCGTGTCCCCAGAGCTTAGACTAACAACTGGCACATCAGAGAAATCCCTGTATATTTGCTTAACGAATGCATACATGATTGAATGATTCAACATGTGTATAAGAATCAAATCAATACAAGCATATTTAAAGAAATAAATATAAAGGTTAATCTCATCTAAAAATCCCCCCCTCCCCAGAGTAAGCTTGGGACCATTAAGGTAGGGAATTCCAGGGTCCCAGGACTTAACAGGGTTGAGAATGGAGGTACATCTAGGTGCGTACATCCTCTTGATCCATGGAGAAGGTCAAAGAAGAGCCAGCTAAAGTGCAGAGCCCAGGTAGGACCCCCACTTGCTCTGGTCTAAGGGGAGTCCTGGGTAAACGTATCTCTTTGTGTATGAGACTATTGTGGCGATGGCATTCAAGCTAGAGCATCTTCAACAAAACCAGGTAATGATTAGATGGAAACTCGCACTAGAAAACCACCCACATATTGAAGAAAAGACGGAGCTGTGGAAAAGCATGCAGGACCCTCGAACACCTCAGGGACTGACAGCTCTAACTGAGGGCTGACTTTCCTGCCATGTGTAGTGGTTGGAGGAAAGATGAGTTCTTAGGGGACTGAGCCTTGACACAAGGAATCTGAGGAGTGGGGAGAGAGGCATATATGCATATTTTCAGGTTCCTAATACTTGATGTGACTATAATATATGTGACTTGTATTTCCATGGTTAGTCGAAAACTGGCTCCCTAAAATATATTTTGTACCCTCTTTCAAAATCTGACTCTCCATCAAATGGAATTTCTTTCTTCAAAAAAAAAATGTAGTGAAATGTGATTAGTGCAAATGTCTGTGAAATTTATTGTACTATTAAAATCCTATTGGGTCTTTGTTTATGAAATGTATTTTTCTGTATTTGAGGTTTAAGGAGGCTTGATAATGAGGCTGTGAAGATTCATGGGCTCTTTTCTGTGGCTTAATTTAGGCTCTATATCAAATATGTAAAATAACATTATATCTTTCCACCACCTCTGTGGATCATACATTTTGTTATTATTTCCCTGCCAGAGTTTTTTTTCTTCTCTCTCTTTTTTTTTAAAAAAATACTGAGCTACTAATAGTTTGGGCATTTTTTATAGATAGCCATTATCTTAGAGCAGAAAAGAGGTTATGTAAGTCTGAATGGCAGTTTCTCTTTCTTGGTCTACCCCCAGGTTTAGGTGGTCCTGTACTGACTCACATTCATTGCTGACTGCCACACTCGCCCCTCCATACACTTTTACCACCTTAGGAAATACATATTTCTTTGTGGACTGCATGTACCTAACTCCCATGGCCCATTGTTCAGTTTCTATAGGGGGCAGAGGAGTAGCTAGGCAGTTGTCCACAGGGTGCAGAAACTGAGATGATCAGACGGAAAGGATATGGCTGGCCAAGCACACCTGTGATGTAAGGAGGCTCCAATGATTTTCAGTCCTTCCTCATTTCATTGAAGAACAACAGTTAAGGCCTTTCCACAAGCCGTCCGTAGGTTCTGTGGTTTGTTTTTCTCTTGACCTTCATTGCAATAGTGACTTCACATTGCTCTGAGGATAAAGACCAGCATCCTAAAGATGGTCTACAAGTCTCTTTCTGGTGTGTCTCCATCCATCTCTCTCTCTCATTTGGCTCAGCCCATACATCCCTTCGGCCACAGGACCCTTGCACCTGCTGGCCTTTCAGCTACAAAACCTCCAAGTCTTATCTTTGCCTAGTTAACACTTACTGTTAAGAGTCTGGTCACCCTTACTTAGCTTCTCTGGTTTGTATAATAAGCCCCTTTATTATACACTTTCCGGGCATTTATTTTCAATAATGTGGTTTTGAGTAATGTCTGCCTCTCCCACTGAACTGAAACTCCTTGAGAACAGAGACCTTGTCTGCTTGAGCTTCTCCTGAATCCTTCCAGCACTTTCTACAGAGTGGGTCCTTGATGTCGTTTGTGGGAAGGATTAGGGAGTGGTATGACTGTCCCCCTTTCCCCTTCCTTGAATTTCCCTGAGGACAGCCCTGCATGGCTTCATATTCGGCACACTGCCCTCAGATTACTCTTGTAGGTTGGTGACTCACTTAAAGATATTCATCTGGGAAGAATGGAGCGGAAGAGACAGGTCTTCATTCAACTTTTACAAGAGGGAGCCAGCAAATGCTTTAGAATTACATAGTTTGATGCTATTAGATTCCTTAGGACCCCAGATAACAGGGTGTAAGGCTGTCTTTAGATGACTAAAGTGGCCAAAGACTTTTATTAACTTTGCGCCCGATTTCTATCCCGAGTAGCACCAGGAAATGGCACACACCCTCTCCCTCTACCTCCAGGCAGCATTGTTTTAATTCTCTCCAGCAATGATGGTTTATTCCTCAGAAAGCAACCCAGCTCCCTCCTTTGTAATCAGTGTCACGGCCAGGGTGCTTTTCCCGCTGCCTAATATAAATTCCTTCTGCTATAATTAAATAAGCCCATTTCCTTTGTTCTTTCCTCAGGGAGAATCGGTTTCGATAATTGTTCTTTAAATAGATGAATCATGTTCCTATAATGCCTTCCAGTTTACAAAGTGTTTTAAGTGCGTCATCTCATCAAATCTTTGCACGAGGCAGGGAGCCGAGGATTCATTCCTTTCCTTTCACGAAGCAGCCGGAGAGATGGCAGAACTTGTTCAGGATCACATGGCTTGTACGTGACACCGATGGACAGATGGGTCTCAAGCCAAGATGCTTGTGTATCTGAATTCCAAGCTGTTTTCACAATTGCAGGAGCCATCCTCTGCGGGAGGAATGATAGTCTACCTGGTTCTTTCTTTAGCTTATTACCATCTTGTTGTATTCATGGACATGCTTCTCAGTTTCTGATTTCCACCCTGTGTTCATTTTCACTGCTTTTTTTCAGAGCTCTAAGTTTTACATGTAGAATATGGGTTGAATAGCCCTGAAATACGGCATCTTTAAAAAAGAGTTACAATGATTAGAGTTCAATGATTCCTTATACGACTAGTCATGCCTTCTGGTATTGTGGTGACTTTTTTTTGACAACAGGATTTGTGAGCCTAACAATGAATTTTATAGTTTAGCAAAGAAAAAAAAATGCCAGAAGGTCCCCACTGGTGGGAACCCATGATCTAATGGAAGAGAGGACAGATGCCAGACTTTACAGAATACATTTATAGTCTGAATTGTGCACCCACACCCCCTTTCCTGCCATGCTCTCATGGGGTTCCACATCTTCAAAATTCCCAGACTAGGGAATGTTAGCACTTAGCTACGCTAAGCCGTTTCTTCTTGGGATAAAAGCAGAGAGGAAATCAGAAAAAAGTCAAAGACTTCCCTGGAGGTCCCTAGTCGGGGGAATTAAGCAGGTCACCAGCATTCAGTACTGTGGGGACGTGGATAGTACTGGGGACTCACCTGTGGCCACCAACTTGCCACCCTGTCACCATCTGTAGAAAGAGGGCTGGTCCCAGATTCTTCCAAACCACTGCCTTGCTCTAAGTCTTTCGTTTCCTTGTGTTTATTCCAGAGTTTAGACCTAGAACCAACCTTAAGAACTGGACTTTCTGTTTGCAAACAGGGAAATATTGGGAGAAAAACAATTTTTTTTTATTTGGGTCGCATAAATTATGTCATGTTTGGACTATATTCGAATCATTAACACACCTACCAGGTAAAACCATTGCAATGCTGATCTTGTACCAAGAACCAAACTAGGTAATTCTTTTAAAATGAATTATCTGTAGTGAAGATTATGTCACAGTTTAGTTTGGGCGTGTGTGTGTGTGTGTGTGTGTGTGTGTGTGTGTGTGTTTCTCTTTCAGCCAAATGGTTTTCAATAGCAATTACTGAAGTGTCAATGACCTCCTGGTTCAATTGAATTAAAAAACTTAAATGAAGTTTTACTGGTATCAGTCTTTGCTGTCATACAGGGTAATTGAGAACATGACATATGCTACAACAATGCCACCTATAGTTGGTCGACTTTGTTTAGAGCAAGGTAGAATTTTACATATGCTGCCACAGAAAACAGTTTTAAAATGAAAGTCTGTTAATCAACAGTGTTTATGTAGTACCTACCCTTCAGAGCACTAGGAAGAAGTAGATGAAGTCAGAGTGAGGTGCTCAAGTAGTAACTATTTTAGGGAACAGGGAATTGTACTTATAAAAGAAATTCTTAATAATTCTCCATGTATTTTCTTTATGGTATCCTTTTATGAAAGCATTCTCTGACTGTTAGTTAGAATTTATCATTTTTTCCCCTTATGGTCAGCACTTGTTCTGTTGTCCAAAATAATTTTCTTTTTCCTAACTGGGGGTCATAAAGTTATCCTGTTATATTGTCTTCTTTAAGTTTTAGAGGTCTGCTTTTCAGCTTTTAATCCATCTTAGATTTGCCATTGTTTATAATATAAGGCAGTGTTTCTTTTCCAGATCATCAATTATCTTAGCACCATTTTCCAAAGAGTTCATCCTTTCCCCACAGATCTGCAATTTACTCTTGTTAGATACCGAGTTACCATCTGGTGTGGTCCTGTTTCTAACCTCTCTATTTGGTTCTGTTGATCAATTTGACTATTGTGTAAATATCATAATGCCTTACAGTAGCTTTATAACATGCCTTGATGTTTATAGGAGAAGTCAGCAGAAGGATGGACTTGGAATCATCATAAAATGGAATACAATAGAGCAGTGAAATCAATGAACCACAGCTCTGAATCATAGAAGCATTAACATTTAATGAGAAAAAAAAACCCAAGAACTTTATACAAAATGATACCATCTTAAAAGATCACGTAGAAATAAATCTAAACTATATATATTATCCAGGGAAACAATCTTGTGGTCAAATTTCTAAGAAAAACAAAAGAATGATATGAACTCAATTCAAGGTAGCATTTACCTCTAGGGAGCTGAGTGTGATTGAAGAAAGGACCAAGGATAAATTTAACCTTTGGGGCAATACTCATTATTCTAGCTCAGGGGTGGGGAACGTCTGGCCCGGGGGCCGTATAAGGCCCGTGAAATCATTCGGTCTGGTCCTGCCAAGGCATTAAGGATCAGTTAATTAAATGTTTGACCAAATATAACAGGCTAATTTTTAAGTTGATAATTTTTTATGGCCTGAGAATGAGGTTTTAAATATCCAAATGGCCATGGCAGAAAAAAGGTCCCCACACCTATCTAGCTGGACGGAAGGTTCACGAGAGTTTATTTTATTATTATGCTTCATAATTTACACTTAAAACACATAAATTTTTTATATCAACTATTACAAAATACAATTTGAAAACTATAAAAATGTGTACATTATGATCATTTTATAAAAGCTTATACAATTTTGAAACCTCCAAGGGACTAGAATTGTTTACATTATATTTTACACTTCTTTATTTAATGTTCTGTTTCTAATTTAAATTAATACACATGCATACCTATATATAGTAATTAGGCAAAATGATACAATATAATGCAGTTTAAATTCTCGCTCTGGGACTGAATAGCTGTTTAAACTTAACATGTGGCTTAAACACCATAAAACTCAATTTCCTAATCTGTAAACTGGGAATAGTCCCTCATGGGAGTCCTTGTGAGGACTAACAGTTCCTGGCACATGGTAAACACTCAGTACAAATTAGCTTATTTATCTATTTTATTATTTCTCCACTTACTAGAATCTGTATGTGTGTATATATGTATATGTGTATGTGTATATCTAGATAGATATAGATAGGTATGGAAATATAATTTTTCACTGTTCCAGAAAGTCTATTTGGTTCATGTATGTACTTAGCCTTGTTTAAAAAACCATTTTGTTTGAAAGTATAGTTTTTTTTTCTTTTAAATAGATATATTTGCAGCTTTTAAAAGGTATTACAGTTGAGGACTAAAAAAAGTCATGTGTTTAAGTTTGCAAACAGCCTGGGTATGCAGTCTTCTCCATACTTCAGAGGGTTAATTTTTTTCTAGGATCCAGGAATATGGTAGCGAACTAATGAATGACACATTTGTGGAATGAATGGGCATACAGATTGCATAGGTGATTTTAGAGAAAGAAGGAATCAAGGATGTAGCTGAAGATTTTGGTCTGAGCAACAAGAAGATGGAAAATATTGAGGGAGCCTAAATGTAGTTAAAGGGCAGAGATCAACAGAAGAGCAACATTCTGGAAATGTTAATTTTGAGATGCATAGTAGGCATCTAAATGAATTGTGCCCAGTAGGAAGATGGATAAGTGAGTGTAAAGTTCAGACTCGACATGTAAAGCTAAAGTTATAAGTTTGGGATTTGTCAGCATATATATGGTATTAAAACTATGGGGGCTAGCTGTGGCCACCTAGGGAGCGAGTGTAGAAGATTTTTTAAAAAAGGTCTCAGGACTTAGCTTTTTTAAGAATCAGAAGACAGAGAAATGGAGAATAATCAGCAGAGGAGACTGGGAAGAAGTGACCATGAGGAAGAGAGTGAAGTATAGAGACAAGTATGTTTCCTAAGGTTCAGCAAAGAAGTATAAGAATTGAACCGAGCATTTTTCATTTCTAGGTTCTTTGATGGGGGGGAGGGAGGGGCGGAGAGGAGAGACAGACAGACAGACAGACAGACAGACAGACAGACACTGAGACTGACTTAAACATTCATTGGCTGATTCCTGTATGTGCCCTGCCCGAGGGCCTAACCTGCAACCTTGCGTACCTGGACAGTGCTCTAGTCAATTGAGCTATCCAGCCAGGGCTCACTGCTCAATACTTTTGGCATCACAGTGATATGATGCTTTTCATAATCTATCTTCATCATCTTGAGTTCTTTATCAGGACTGAAAGTAAAATTTTAAAATTATGGAGGAATATTAGAGTGTCCTATGTTTATTTGTGCTTTTTTGTTGTTGCTATTAGGTTAAACATTCGGTATTGTATACTCCTTGTTTGCAAGCTTTGATAGATGAATAATTGGCACGTATGTGACACAGGAATTATTCAAGCCGACCTCTGTGAGCCATCCACATTTTGTGATTTCTTCTGAAACGTGGCCATTTCTGTGGTCTGTAACTGCACTGTCAAGCATGTGACAGGCTGAGCTCCTCTGCACATAATGGCTCTATTTCCAGGGCAGCACCACAGGGCAGTCTTTTGGGAAGGCATTTTAAGAGATTCAAATTTAAGTTAAAACCAACTCCATATGCCATTGCCAATGCGAATCGTTCCCATGAGGTGACAATCTGGTGAACAGCGAAGTTCACACATACTCAGGCAGATCACTGAGAGATGTCACAACTTCCTCCTCTGCCTGTCAGCTGGCAAGTCCCTTAATCGAGGAAACACAGCACATAGGTTGGCTTGAACCATGCCCGTGTATAGATGATGCCCTTGATGTTCCGAGGCGCGCAGTATTTATGCATTTGAGAACCCGATTAGGTAATCAGAGTATCATTCAATGGGTGGAACCCTGGAGCCATGATCACTCGCTCCTTTAACATGAGGTGTCCTTGTTTACATGTCTTGATAAAGTCACTAGGAACTTCTGAGGGCATGGTATTGAAAATTATGTAATACATCCTGTTCCTCAAAGGAGGCCAAGATTTGTCACGTTCAATTAAGCAGAGAGAGGTAGGAAGGTTGATGGTATTTCCGGAGCATAGAGTGAAGCAAACTGAGCTTGGTGGTGGTGGCTCCAAAACAGGACAGGGATTTTTTTCTTAAGTATCTTCACAGAACTTTCCTGAAAATGGCCAGCTGCAATGTGTGTTTACTTCTTTTTTTAAAAGATTTTTTATTGATATATTTAGAGAAAGAAGAAAGAACAGGGAGAGAGGGAGAGAAACATGGATCCATCAGCTGCCTCCTGCATGCCTCCTACTGGAGATCAAGCTCACAACCTGGGCATGTGCCCTGACGGAATAAAACCATCAACCTTCCGGTGCACAGGATGGAGCCCAACTAACTGAGCTACACTGGCCAGGGCTGTGATTAGTTCTTCAATGGAGAGGGAGTCACACTGAGGTTTTATAAAAAGTGATGTTGTGCTGAATTATCACTTACGGCATTTCTAATCCATACAGTCTCACAATAAAAAAAAATAGTGATGAAATTCACTATTCACTCCTTCAAATGCATATGAAGGAGTCCATTATCTCATCATCTCAGGAAAATATCCAGATATGAGACATTATAATGCAGCTTTACTTATAAAATAAAGAACCAAGATGGCAAGAAATTGATGTTGAGAGATAATTTCTCTTCCTTTTAACAATTAAAAAATCAGACAGAGCATGGAGTCTATAGAGAATCCCAAGTAATGCCAGTAAAATATAGAGAATCCAAAGTAATGTTAGTAAAATATAATATCTGGCTCATTTCTTAGCTTGCATAGTCATTCCAATGTTTTTCTTATTACTCATGATTTTTTTATTGCCCTCCAAATTGATAAATCATTAATGGTGGGCTATATTGTTGCTTTCAGTATTTACAACTTTACCTGTAAAAAGGGCACGGGTTTATTCATTTGTCTAAGCAATGTAAAATATGACACGGAAGAATATTTGAGTCACATTGTATATGATTTCAAAATAACTTTGGCATTCTTTCAACTCTGCGAGGGGAGCCCCTGCCCAGAGAGCTCTTTGATTTATGATGACATCACATCCTCTTGGAGACAACATTATTATGTCACTGACCCTGCAGCGGTGAGGTCAAAGGTCCACGTGAAGCAATTATGGGCCTGGAAGACTAGGCTTCAGTTCAGTGGAAAGCAGGCGGGGCCGCGAGTGAGGGTGAAGGAGTCAGGGCCGAGGGGGGAGGAGGAGGAGAAAGATAAGAAAGCAAATCCTGAAATATGGTCGTTGGCACGAGCAGAAACTTTACCCTCAGCATTTTCCTCCTATGCTTGGGGAAATGAAAAAAAAAAATTAATGAAGGGGAAACAAGCCGGTGAGCCTTTAAAGCTTTGCTCTCTTGCATTGCTAAGAAAGGCTCTGGAAAACAGGGGTTACATAAACGAGAGCAGGTGCGATCACGCCGAGGTAACTATTCAGCATATGTAAGTGCAGTTGGAAAATCATTGACTTGCAGAGAATACTCGAAATTGGTCCCTAATGGCCTTGGGTTTTGTCATATGGTCTTGATTATAAAGCTGAAATTGCATTGCCATGCCTTTCGTGTGAACGAGATGGATGGATAATTGTTACGTGCGCTGAATACCTCCCTGCAAGGAGGAGCCAGGACAACCCCGGTCACTGCAGCTACCGTTTCACCCCACTGTCAGGAAAACTCCAGGGGGCCAGTTCATCACCATATTTATGTGGGGGAGAGAGGGGATGTGCTTCTGTGGTTGGGGGTGCACACTCGTGCCCACATATCCAGATGCAGATTGTGGACAAGCCAAAGTGGCCCCGTGTGAGAGATGGCGAGGGGGTGTTTGGGGAAGCAGCAGCGTCGGTGGAAGTGAGGGGCACAGGAATGAACAGGGAACTCTGGAGAAAATCGATGACTCTGGTGGTGCCCACGTGCTGGTACCTGGCACCAGGCTGTACCAGGAAAGATTTGGGGCTCGGTTTGAAATGTTGCAGGAAGGTTAGAATGATTGACATTAGGATGGGTCCAGTAAACAAAAGTGTCTGTGAAAGACCCATGATTTTAGATACACTAAAAGAAAATAACCTTCCCTTCGTTGACATGTTTGCTGTTTTATACAGCTCTCAGGGTCCCCTCCAGAGGTGGGTGTCAGCACATGACTACAATTCCAGCTGCTGTTGTGCTGGGAATAGATTTCATAGCTGTTCCGTAGTTGTCACCACCACCCCTTCCAGTGTGGACATCAGGGGTGGATGTTGTAGGGAGTAGGAGCAAGCCCCGTGTTTGGTCCTGAGTGCGTGAGACTCAGGACCGTGCTGGGATCCCCGTCCATGACCACACCATCCCTTCATCATGAGAACATTTATCATGGATCCTGGCCTAGGGAGGCTGTGGCTTTCTCTTTCCACACAACACTTTGCAAAATATGGCCAATTATCTCTGAGGGCCAGTCTCCCTTCCACATCTAGCCTTGCCCTTTGGAGCCAGCTGTGATGGGAGAAACAAATCCTAGTTTGCTGAGGGGCTCCTAGAAAGTCTTCATGTGAGAGATACGTAAGTTTGGGAGAACGAGGTTCTCCATCCAAAACCAGCATCCGGATTTCTCTGGTTGTGGCATATGATTTGCCACTCACAGCCCAGGCAGTGTGTGTGTGTGTTGGAGGGGTTACATGAGTGGGTTGGCCAGATCATTAGCCAATCTCTCCAGCTGTTCTGATTTTTTTTTTTTTTGATGCAGGGAGAGTATTGTAAGGTAAGGAATAGCCAAAACATTAAGGATGTATTTCTTTGTAAATGAAAAGAAAAGGGGAGAGGGGAATGAACATGCAGAATTAATATATAAATATATATTAATATATAAATGTAGATGTGACATATGTGTGTTTGTATATATATATATATAGAGAGAGAGAGAGAGAGAGAGAGAGTGTGTGTGTGTCCCAAAAGCTGTATACATGCTTTGAATAATTATAAAGGCAGTGTTTACTAAAAGATACTTCCTTTTCAAAACATGATAGAAATCAGCTGTTAAAGTATGTATACATTTTGGGGGACACCCTGTATATTCCTGCGCAAAAATATTTAGTGGAAAGTACCAGAAAACCCATAGTAATTATTTTAGCATATTTAATACAGGCTTTTATTTCAGGTGTAAATATAGTGATCCATGGCTCCATTATACCCATTATTATGCTATACCACATGGTAATTAAATCTGGGCTTCTAGGGCAATAAACCGTGAGAGTTACACTATCCGGGTGCTGTTTTTAGTTTTAATTTCTAGTGAAAAAAAAAGCTAAATTAGTAGCATTTTTATGATTCCTGATTTAGCGCTTTTAATAAAGAAGCAGAAGCTAAAAACAGCCCAACCAAGCAGTTGAAGTCTTATCACAAGCCGGGTAGATCAATACGCTAAAAAAAGATGCAAAGTTTTTGAGTGACAGCTTAAAGATGGAAAATTTAAATATATCCACCCCTGCCTTCTGCTCCACTGTGGACTACAGAGGGCCCAGTTTGGCTGCACGGCCTTCAGCCTTCAGAACGTGATTTATTCGTATCGCCGGGTTTGTGTTTATGTTCTGTGCTGTAAACGATGCTTGTAGCAATATATCTGGATTAACGTATTAATACCTGCAGTGCTACCTAAGCTCAACATCACTAATATTGTTCAACGTGTGGTTTATTGGGCTATAAATGGGAACATCAGTATTGACACTGGCTGCATCATCTAAGTGCTTGGATAATAGTGTCTGATGCTGCTACTGACAGTATATAAAATATACCTAGTGACAACATGTGATATGTCCTGACTACTGCTCGTGTATCTACCCTCCTCTGGTCTGCAGAGAAGGTGTTGTATGTGTGCAGAGACCTAGTGTTCATCAGAGGGATATATTTAGGGGAAACCACATCTTGGTTTCAAATAAACTTATTTCATGTGACCACAAATTTTGTGTCGCAAATAAGACTAAATAATCATTGTCCACAGTAATGGAAGGGTAGTGAGCAAATTAGGACCTGAGTTCTGGGGTAGACCCAGGTTAGGTCTTTACCTTGATAGGAAGCTGGTTGGTGTTTATTCATTCAGTTAACCAGTTTTCATTGAGGGTTGGCTGCTGTCCTTACCCTATTTGGGCTGCTGTGACGAAAGAGCATAAACTAGGTGGCTTAGAAATAACATATTTATTTCTCACAGTCCTGGGGGCTGAGAAATCCAAGATCAAGGTGCAGGAGGATTCAGCATCTGGAGAGGTTCACTGCCTAGGGGGCTGTCTCTTTGTTGTAACCTCTCATGGAGGAAGGGGTGACCGGTCTCTCTCAGGCTTCTGTTGTAAGGGCACTAATCCCATCATGAAGGCCCCACCCTCATGATCCAAGTACCTCCTAAAGGCCCCACCTTCAAAAGCCATCACATTGAGAGTTAAGATTCAAAATATGAATGGGGGGGGATATTCAGTCCTTGGCAACTACTATGTGGTGGCCATTGTTTCTACAGGCAAGTACACGTTCTAGGTTTCATTTCTTTTGTTGAAAATCAAGACAGTATATCAAGTCTGTCTGAATTTCATCAGATATACTCTCCTTAACTGAAGGCTATGAATAATGCAAACACTCTATAGTTTCCTTCAAGAGGCAAAACAGTTATAGACATCATTGAGCATGGTACTTTATGTAGGTGTTTTCGTAAAGACGAATGGCATATGTTAAATTAAGCTTTGAGTTTTTAGGAGTATGGAGCGCCAGCTATCTATCTGCTAGAAACCGTGTGGCTCTCTGGAGAATTAAGGAGAATTAACTAAAAATGGAGCACATCCCTTCTCTTAAACACACAGTTAAATGTTAGCACATTTTGCTGCGGTCATCCAGAGGAGCTATGAAAGTTACTACCCCCCAAACTAATAAAAGAGAGGAGTTAGATGCATCAGATGATAATGATCAAACATATTTTTGCTAGTTTGTAGTTTTTTCTGCTTTTGTTATGGAATATGGTAGAGGCAAGCTCTCAGAAATGCTTAGACATCTGTGTATTTCTTCCCTTTTCACCTCAAATATCTTATTTCTTATAACTGATTGGGTGGTGACAAGAAAGATACCATAAAGAATAGACAGCTTATGATGTAAGATATCAGTACTGGGTGTGTTAAGTATTCTGAACATCATTAATCTTATTAAAAATAGAGATAAAACATTAATAAATGTTATTAAGCATTAAAAATGAAGATAAACAAGCATGGACTACTTTTCTTAGAAGGTAAGTACCTGAGTAGTTGGCCAGGTGGGAGAAGGTGACTTTCTCAAAGCCATAAAAGCTTGTGCCTTCATGAAACCATTATTATTTGACATATTTTACAGTAAATAAACCTGCATTCTTTGCGTGTTTGCAGTTAGTGGCTCTGTGATCCATGTACAAGGAACAAAGAGGAGGGGAGGCCCTGAGAAAGTTTTCTTTCTCTGTTTTCATCTGCATCCAGAAGGAGGAGCTGAGGCTGGGCATGCTGGTCACCACAGCTCAGGGCAAGAAGCCAGTAGAGACAGGAAACACATTACGCTCTGGAGCTCCAGGTTGGTGAAGGTGTAGGGAAGGCCGGATACTCTGTTCTCTTCGAGTCCACCAACAGCCTCCAGAACCTGGAGCCCATGTAGATGTCTTCCTCCCCAAAGTCCGCCAGAGTCCCACTAAGAACACAGAGCACGTTAAACACATGTTACCCCAAATACATCATGTAAACGTGCACAAAATGGTGGTTGAGTGTAGTCCAGCGGCCCAGGAACCTATGAAATCCAGTCGTTTTCCGTTAATTCCTCATCGCCTCCTTGGTGAGTTGAAATATTCAGCTTTGGTCTGAAAAGCAGCTACAGACCTCATGCAAAGAGCTTGTAAACAAACACCCACTGGAACCATCTGGTCTTGTAACACATACGGGTGATTAAGCTTCAGAGCTAAGATTGTTAACATTTTCAAAACACAACAATCCCAAACACCCTCAAATAGACTCTTGTACAAGTTTATAGGGATAAAAAAAAACGTGATGCTTTATATGGTAAATAATATGGAAAGATTAAAATGATTTTTCATTTCCTTATTTCCCTCTCTCCTTTTCCTCTTTCCTTTCTTACATCATGAGTGCTAAAGAGAGAGAAAGGCTGGCGATACAAACATCTGGGCTAAAAACACATTTATCGTCCCCTTACTCTGAGTCTACATCAGCGGTTCTCAACCTGTGGGTCGCGAGCCCTTTGGGGGTCGAACGACCTTTTCACAGGAGTTGCATATCAGATATTTACATTACGATTCATAACAGTAGCAACATTACAATTATGAAGTAGCAACGAAAATGATTTTATGGTTGGGTCACAACATGAGGAACTGTATTTAAAGGACCAGAAGGTTGAGAACCACTGGTCTACATGGTTAACAGTTTAGAATGTTTCTTATCTTTACCTTTGTTAGTATGATCTTGCCCTTGGTAGAGGGAGAAACATGTGTGCTTATATGTGCACACAAGGGGGTGTCTGAGTTCCTTCTAGAATATATTGAGCAATCCAGGCTATTTGCAAATAATGAATTCATACTTTTTGTCCATAATGACTGAAGAAAGTCAGGTCAGGGGAAATTAAATATGCTAAGAGCTCTCCTTTTAATTGTACAATATCGATATTGCCTTTATAGTTAATTTCCTTGACAAGTCATAGGGCATATGGATTGGATTCTTCAGATATTTCTAATGTGGAAACAATTCTAAATTGGAACGTTTCATTTAGGTGACATCACTACAGGGAAAAAGAATAAGCTGCAAGCATGTGGAAATAACGCGACTTTCTAGTTGAGGACTGTTAAAATGAACAATGCAGAGAACCTAAAACTCTCAAGTGAAATAAAAAGCCCAAATGAGAAATCAATATCATATTAGGTCCCCTATTTTTATCTTCTCAATCTTGACCAGTCCTTATTCCTAGATTTATCATCAGCTGCAAGGAGAAAAGACAATAGTGGGAAGAAGAGGAGATGTTGAATGACTGAAATGGTGACCAGTAGTTTAAACACAATAAATATTATTTTTTCACTCATATAAAATCCATGATGGGTATTCTTGATGGGGGTGGTCTCTTTCACATGGTGATTTGAAAGTTGGGTTTCTTCTATTTTTTACTCTCTGATTTCAATGGATGGTGTCCAAGTTTGCCCATGTCATCTGCAAAAGTCTTTGGAAAGGGAAATGGTATAAAATATTGTGTGGCAAAGGATTTTATGGACCAAGTATGGAGAGACTTCTGTCACTTTTAGTCTCTTTTCATGGAGGAAACTCAATCACATGACCACAACTAACTGGAAATATGGCCTGGCCCTGAGCCAACAAACAAGAGGCAATGAATTTGGTGAACTGCTGCCTAATATCCACTATAAGCAGGAAAGAGGGAAAAAAAGATAAATGTTGATGAAGGACTAGAGCATGTTTAATTTGCTAAGAAGAAAACAATAAATTAAAGCCTTTTTTTTTTTTTCAGTGGTATGCTGGTAAACTATGGGGGAGGGGTTAAAAAACACACCCTGATTTGTAATGTTTGCTGATTTCCTTGGTGTAAATACCCTCACTATGGCTGCCTTCAAGCTACCCAACATGCAGTCCCTCAACATGGATTCGGGAAGAGATGTATAGACTCAGAACTAGCTCTGTCTCCCTGGACACTTTACTAATGAATCCTGAGAAAACACATCTGAGGCAGCCCACCGGTGGGAAGGAAGGGAACAGGCATTTTCCCTTTGGTATTGCACACAAGGAATGATTCACTTCAGCATGGATTTATTATCTAAAAGACCACCTATACCAGTGGTTCTCAGCCTTCCTAATGCCGCGACCCTTTAATACAGTTCCTCATGTTGTGGTAACCCCCAATTTCATTGTTACAAATTGAACATAATTAAAGCATAGTGATTAATCACAAAAACAATATGTAATTATATATGTGTTTTCCGATGCTCTTAGGCGACCCCTGTGAAAGGGTCATTCGACCCCCAAAGGGGTCGCGACCCACAGGTTGAGAACTGCTGATCTATATGATCTATTCATACAAAAAGCAGATGGGAGATCCAATTTCTGAGTCAGAAATAGCACCAGGAGCACAGTGAGTCAAGACCACCCATCTTTACTGAAACCCAGGTCACACCTAGTCACAATGTCAAGCTTCCAGAAAACTTTCCAAGGAGCAAACCGAGGAGTCAGATGCCACCTCTGGAATTTCATACGATAGTTCCGCAATTGTTTTCCAAAGGAGAAAAGATTTGGAGATGGAATGGATAATGCTGATGAGAGAAAAGAGACCCTGAGAATGATTCCTTTGTTTCTGCCTGCAGGACAAGCTGGATAGAGGTGTCCATGCCCCATGAGAGAAGCAAAGGAGTGATATGGGCTGAAATGACTTTGAAATTTAAATGGATGCTCCCATCTCAATTAGTTAATGAGTTATGCTTGTTATCAATATAGACCAATAACTGTCTATACTTATGATATTTCCACAAAGGCTTGTCGACTTTTGCTATCCAAAGAATCAGGCCACTTAAAGCTCAACTGGATTCATTCTTACCAGTCTGCTTGGGCCAGATGCTCTGGATCAAAGTCCAGGTTCCAAGATGGAAAATCAAGACACGTGAGGCAGGATGCTTCAGCCCAGTGGCTTTGCTACATGTGGGTATGTGCTCATGTGCCCAAGCATCCTATCTAATAATAGACAAAGATTGGAATTGACCGTACCTTCACTACGCCTCCCATTGGCTAATCAGCGAGATATGCAAATTAACCACCGACAAAGATGGCAGTTAATTTGCATACGTAGGCACGAAAGCGGCAGAGCGAAGACTGAAGGCGGCTCCGGCCAGAGCAGCGAGGACTTTGAAGGCGGCTCCGGCCGGAGCGGCACCAGTTTTCCTCCAGCACCCGGGACCCAGGCCTATTGCACGAATCTTTTCGTGCAACAGGCCTCTAGTTCTATATAATAAAAGGCTAATATGCAAATTCTCCCCTCAACCGGGAGTTCAAGGGGGAGTTCGACCAGGAGGCAGGACCAGCCAGTCCCACCCACCCCAATCAGGGCAGGCCTGCTGGACCCCACCTGTGCACGAATTCGTGCAACGGGTCTCTAGTTTTAAATATTAAAGATCAAGAACCTCTTCATAGTTGATGCTGACTGCTTTGTTTCATCGGCAGGTTACAAGGACATCACTCAGATTCCAGTCTCTGGACTGTGTGTTTGGCACTTGAGCTGAGACAGATGAAAATATAAGGATGAATTAAATCTGTGATACATTGGTTCTAGTCAGTTACTGGTTTATTTTGGGCCAGTCGCTATTTTTGGAAAGTACTAACACTGGTGATGGCAGACTCAGGCATGGAGCTTTCTCCAAAAGTTAATCCGCTCACTTAGTAAATAATGAGCCTGTCCAAGGAGCATTCTCCTCCTCCCATGATTTTTAATGATGGTGAAAAGTAAGCTATTCTGAAAAGAACTTTCCTTCTGCCAACCCACCCTATTGAATTTTTTTTTTTGTAACCGTGGTTTGCCAAGTAAACAGAACTAGGGCTTGGCACACCACTTTCGATCAGACCAACCGTCAGAATCATAATGTCCTAAGTACAAAGCTCACTAATTGAATTTCCTTCGCTGGGCTGAAATACAGCAGCCAAGACGGAGAACACCTTGGGCTGTTTTTTATGAGGTCCGGAGTCGAAAGTCATTTTTAAAATGTGAGTGATGCAATTTCGTGTAGCTTTCATTTAAAAGGCTCCTTGGTAAACAGTGCTTCGGATTAGTGTATTTGTAATTTAAATGAAGACAATACATCACAGGGAATCTGGAGAGAAAGGAGAAGTTTAGGAAATGATTCATTCTTCTTTTTGTGTGGTCTGCTGCAGACAATTATAAATAGATAGGTGAAGGGAGAGAGAGGGAAAAAAAAAAGCGCGGTGGATTTCAGGAGACAACACTGAACTATTTCTAAAACCGAGTCGGTCCCAATAGTTAAATCTTTATTTTCTTCAAACAGACTAATACATTCCGCCTAATTCATTTTTATTTTTATTTTCTCTCGGGGTCAGCTTGCAGATTTGCTTCAACAAAGGAAGCATCGTGTTACATCTTTTAAATAATTGATGACTTTTGGTCCAAGCCAGCTTGAAGGAAACTCTGAAAATAGGTACTGATTGAGCAAAGCCTCCTTCCTGCCCACACTCCCCTCTTCGGCACTCCCTCCTCATCTTTGTTTAAGGAAACCTACTCTTCCCTCCTGGCCTTCTTTGCTTCCTTCTTGAGAGGGTGATGATGCCATTAGGGCTTAGGTTGTACCTACCACTTGGTACCTTCATTTATTTCCTATCATTCTATGTATTTTATTAAAGACAGAGGCAACTGTTTGTTATTAGCTGAATGATGTAATGAAGAGCTCTTATTTAATCATCAGAAATGTTATGTCATCATCATCATCAGAGATGGTTTAGGGCAGCCGTGGGCAAACTACGGCCCGCGGGCCGGATCCGGCTTGTTCGGCTGTTCTATCCGGCCCGCGGAGCCGAAAGAGCGGAGGGTTCTCTTGCTCTCCCCTCCGCTCCTTCACCAGCAGCAGTGTTAACATGTATTAGTTCACACAAACACTCCATCCATGCTTTTGTTCCGGCCCTCCGGTCCAGTTTAAGAACCCATTGTGGCCCTCGAGTCAAAAAGTTTGCCCACCCCTGGTTTAGGGGGACTGTAAAAATTGGGTTTTGAGTCTGTCCCTCTAAATTTAGAGTGTTATCTCCCAGGGTCAAGTTACTCCGGAAGCTGGCTCAGTGAGGGCCTCGCCCCAGTCCAGCTGTTTCTGCCGGATCAAATACCAAGAACCTTTCTGAGTTGTCCCCCCCAGAGAGAGAAGGGTTTCTTCATCTCGCCTTGATGTTGGTATCATTAGCTATGGCCTGAGACTTGGAAAAGCCATTACTGCTCTCAAGCAGCTGTGCTTGGTAGAATATTAGACTGGTCCACGATGAACTTGGCTTCTGGTGATGACTTTGTAAGTCACTTTGCCTTGCAGGGCCTTAGTTTCCTCCAAATGGGGGCTTTGGAGTGTGTCATCTCCAAGTACTCTATTGGTGATTGCATTCTCGCTTCCTCCAAGGAAGGAGGTGATCAGCCAAGGGGAAGCTGTGCTCCAGTTCATCTTGAGTTCATGAATGGCATTCTGAGCTTGAGTAGACAGTGCATTTCCTCATTGTTACCCTCTCTCTTTCTTTCCGGTATGTTTCCTTTCTCTTCGTTTTTCATGGGTACCTTCTCTTCTGCTACATACCCACTTCCCTTTCCCATCCTCACTTTCCACGTTTCCAAGGTGCAAGTGGAAGGAGGAGTATTGGCAGTGTGTTAGGATGGGTGATCTTGGCCGACTTACGGAAATCACTTATTTGAAAAAAGATTCTGTTCACACTTACAGGAAAGCATTCTCCTTCAGCAGTTGTAGCCAAAGGTAGCCAATATTATTGAATTGGGGAAGGCTAACTATCAAGAGGCAAACATTGGGAGATCTAAGTCTGAAATTCTCAGTCTGAGCTCACTTTAACTGGGGGAAAGCCATGCATTGGGTCCATCCCTGCAAAAGCTGTATCTAAATGGATGTATTGTAGACCCCTCTGACCCTCAATTTCACTTTCCCACAACCAACTACAGTCCAAAAATATTAAATGGGAGGTTCCAGAAATAGGCAAGTCATAGGTTTTAAATTGCTGGTGGCGTTTGCTATGGTCCTGCTGTGTCCTGCGCCATCCCACCCAGGATGTGAGTCATCCTTTTGCCCAGTGGATCCACCTCCCTTTATCTCATCACGTGGGCTCTGTATCATCTCACGTCATCACAGGAGAGGAAGGGTGAATACAGGACAGAGGGAGAGACCACATTCATATAACTTTTATTACAGCATCTTATTGTAATTGTTATGTTATTGTTACTCTTACTGTGCCTAATGTATAAATTAAACTTTATCATAGGTATTTATGTGTAGGAAAAAACACCATATGTATTCAGTACTATCCATGGTTTCAGGCATCCACTGGGAATCTTGGAACCTATTCCCTGTGGATAAGGAGGGCGGTGGGGGGATACTATATTATTGTTCACTCTCAACACTGTATCACAATCTCTTACCCATCCTTCCTTGCAAGGGACATTTTAAAACACTGATTATATTCTATTTTTTTCTCCTTTATTAGAGCAAGCTTTGGATTGGGGGACTGAAGTATTTATGCCCCAAATCTTCCCAGTAACTAACAGCACTCGCGCACGACACACACACACACACACACACACACACACACACACACACACACACACACACACACTATGCCTGCCCACAGTAATCTTTTCTGATTGCCTTTCATTGAAATCTTAAAAAATAAATTCCAATAATCAAACCCACACGAACGTCATATGACAGGAACTCTAGAAAGCTGAGGAATTTTTTCTGTCTTTTACTTTCTGAGGACACGCTGAAGTTATATGTAGTCAGAAGGATCAAAGGAAATTTTTGTGTTTCTCCTTTTAAAAAATCCCGCTGTCCATTTACTTTTTGAGCGTACATGAGGCACAGGATTTTGTATCTCTCTGTAAGTAGATTACAGATAATGCTCAACCACTGAGGCACGCTGGCTGAGCTCTCCTGATGTTTCTTTATATTTATCCAGCTTTTTAACAGGAGGGACCTTCCTAGAAAACAAATAGGGTCAGATTCTCACTTTTGAGCCATCTTGGCTTCTTTCTCGCTCACGAGTGCATTGGAAACCTTCTCCTATTTTTATTCGCAAAGCACTTTTCTTGATTCTAGACCCTGTCAAATTCCAATCGACGCAGGAGGCTCCTTGTTCTCTGGGCTTGCTTGATCCTCGGCTCTCGCTCTAGGCAAGAATTTATTTTAAAAATTTTCTCTTCGTGTTCTAGTACTCAAAGCATTTCTCTTTAGCATGAAAACAAATGATTGGAGTTTGATTCCAGTTGCTTTCTGTCGTCTTGGTGTGTTAAGGTGAAGCTGGAAGGGAAACCTCAATCTTCTTTGTCAAGCGTTTTACTTATAACTACATTCTTTTGTTGTTGTTGTTAATCCTCACCCAGGGATATTTTTCCATTGATTTTTAGAGAGTATAAGGTAGGAGGGAGGGGGAGAGTGAGAGAGAGGGGGAGACAGATGTGAGAGAGACACATGATTGGTTGCCTCAAAGGGGCTGGGGATCAAACCTGTAACCCAGGTAGGTGCCCTTGACTGGGAATAAAACCCTTGACCCTTCAGTGAGCAGATCGGCGCTCTAACCCCTGAACAATACCAGCCAGGGCGTAACTTCATTCTTTTAAGCAAAGGAGAGAAGCTGGGGTTTGAAAGGTGTCCCTAGTGAATGCAATTTAGAGCTCCTCAGAGAGCCTTCTCATCACAACACAGGCACCTCTTTGAAGCGTTTGCTCCTCCAAGTCTGCCTTTACTGCATTCACGCCTCCAGTGGGTGACAGAAATGGCCTCATGCCATCCGATTAATGAGTATTCCCACATTTTCACTTAATAATCAGAGTGTGTCCCAAACAAATGCTCGGGACCTTTTAGTTATCTATTGGCCATAATCTTCTTCAGCTTCTTCTGGGCTGCAGGTCCAGTGCAGAATCCGTCCCCTAGATATTTGAGGGACCTCTTCGTGGTTCTGAATGTTTCTTTCATCCGAGGCTAAAGATCTGAGCAGTGTTCAGTTAAATCACATGGACTTGCCTTATTTGTAGGTCAAGGTTGGTAGAATATTGGCAATCTCATGAGGTTCTACCTAATTGCTTCCTCTGATAGCCATTCTGCCTATACAGCCCCTTTGAAGTGTATGTTTGGTTAAACCCACCACCGCACTTATTTGAACTAGAAGCTTCAAGTTTTTCCAATCACTCTGCTTCTTTCTATACCTGCTCCCTCTTTTCTGAGGCTCGGAGAAATAAGGAACAAAACCATCCCATTTGGAGAAATTCAGATAGTTGGAGATTAATGTGAAATCAGTAGAAAGTCCTTTGGTCCCTGTCCCTGTGGTAGAAGAATTTTTTTTTTTTTTGCCCCTGAAAATTATAAATGAGTGTTAGAATGGAAAATGCTTTGAAATCTTAACCGGAGCATTTGCTATAAATAAGAGAGAAGCCGAAGATTAATAAATCGAATAAAGCTGAGAAGGAAGAAAACTTAAAATAAGAAATGAGGGCTGTGCTTTAGTTGGAGTGTTAATACAGCCCTGAGTATATATCTAGGAAAATCAAAGACTTGCTACAGGCAGAGTGGACTCAGTTATAACTATTAATATGTGCTTAACGCGACTGCCTGGAAGATTTTATTAAATGCAACAGCCAAGGAAATTGACCTCACTTTTTTTTTTCCTTTTGGGTTGGATCCTTGCTCATGTCCCATAAATGAATAGATCTGACAAATTTACTGGTTTGCCAATGAGACAATATTAAATTATGAAGATGTAAGGGGGGTGGAAATCCTACGCTAACGTTGTTGCCATTGGAAAGGTAAGCTGTTCCCTACAAGGTTAGGGGATATTCATGTTCCACCCAGCGGAGGGGTCAGTGGCCTCTTGACATCGGTGACCATCACTGTGGTCCTGGCCAGTATTTCATTAGCAGAGTACATGGAGAGACCCCGTTTCCCTCATGTTGTCTTTAAAAATGCACAGACATGACTTTTCGTGCTTCTACTGTGTTTTATTTCATGGGATATGCTGACAGATTGGACTCCACTGCGTGTGTGTTGCTGTGATCATGGGGTTCCTCTTGAAATGTTTTGCCCTTGTTCCTATTGAGTCACGGTATGGGCCACTAAGCCTCAGTTGTCACAGTCAGGCTGTTCCTTAATTCTTATCTCTCGGTGATGCCCAAGAAATCAGATACCATTCTCCTATATGCCTCGTCCTGTGCTCAAGACAGGAAGCCTTCTCTTCCTAATTCCACCTTCTGTGGATGTAGGGAAGGTCTTGGTACGCATTAGTTACCAGCTGAACGAGTAGTCCTTCCCAAGTGTATCTAGATGTTGTTTCCTTCCTGCTTTTGAAGGAAAGAGGCATATCGTACCTGCCTCTCTAGGGCCCCGTCAGTGATCAGCTGGTCTCTTAGATGCGCGTCCTTCATCTCTATGAACCCATATAGCGACTCTCCTATAAGGGTCGGCGCATGGAAGGTTCCTTCAGTGGAGGGGGCTGTAGCTCCATCTGACTCTCAAACCAGCTCCATACTCAGCAAGACTGACAAGCTACAACCCCCAAAGGTTAGCGCCTCCAAGGCCGAAGAAGTGGTCCCTTCGTTGCCCCTGGCCCGCCCCGCAGTGCCTGGCCCTCTGTCAGTGCCCAGGACCTCTGTGCTCAGTCTCTGGTGACGCCTCTCACTTCTGCTTGGAATTGAACCTGCAGGAGTAAGTCAGGTTTTTCTTTTTCCTTTTTTTAAAAATATATTTTATTTTTTACGGAGAGGAAGAGAGAGGGATAGAGAGTTAGAAACATCGATGAGAGAGAAACATCCATCAGCTGCCTCCTGCACACCCCCTACTGGGGATGTGCCCGCAACTAGGTACATGCCCTTGACCAGAATTGAACCTGGGACCCTTGAGTCTGCAACGCTCTATCCACTGAGCCAAACCGGTTAGGGCAAGTCAGGCTTTTCTGAACCACATCCAGCAGGTTGCTGCCTCCGTGAGGAAAATGGCATTTCCAGCGGCAGATGACCTTTTTCATGGCACCTGGGTTGCTTTCCTTGCAGATTGAGAATCATTTAGCCAACAGCAGACTTAGGTCTTTCCATGGGAAGTGGGTGGGAATGAGTGTGGTTTCTCTCTGCTCCTTCAGCTCAAACTGTCATACAATGGAGTTCTGCCCAAAAGACATTCCGTTCCGTGATTCTGGGGCACAGGTTATTGTTCTGTGTGGCATCAGTTTAGTTTTCATCATCGGGGAGACTTCAATCTTCGCTCCTTAAACACTGCAGGTGGGCCCAGCAGTCAGGAAACCAGGACGCGGTTCTGACTCATGCTTTCTTATTTCTTAGCCTTCATGTGAAGGGGCCATCATATGAAATAATTGATCACGAGATTCCTTTAAATAACCAACTCTCTCGGAGCATGTAAAATATGATTTGATTTAGAAAAATCAGTGTCCATGCACTCAACTTTTCAAAAACATACCTGCTTTGTCATATGATGGGGGGTGGGGGGGGTGGGAACGAAGCCACGAGGCATGAGGGTCTTCAGCGAGCCCAAGAGGAATCCGTTTTCATTTAGGAAAGCTTTGGCTTTTCTAGAATTTCCCAGGAAAAGCACCTTCACCCTCCCCACCTCTAGAGTACAAAAGAGGAAGTAGGAGAAGGAGAAGGCGGAAGGGGGGAAGGGTGGGAGGGGGGAAGGGAGGAAGGGGAAGGGAAGGGGAGAAGGGGCGAAGGGGATAGCAGGCCAGTTTGAATTGGGAAGCGATACATCTATTTCTCTGGTGGGTTCCATTTCTGCATTATGCATGCGCGTACCAGTGAGGTTTGCTCTGATCCTGACTATTAAACGTTTATTTTTAAACGCAGACTGGGCAGCAGTCCAGCGATGCTCTTTCCCCTACTGCGCATCCTGCCTCCTGGTTTCAGGTCCGAGCCTGGCGAAATGCAACCGGGGAGCAGGAAGTCCTTGCAAAGTATGGGGACTTGATGGGTGCTGAGGTTTTTTATTTATTTATTTTTATTTTTCCTTCTTCCCCTGCATTTTTGAAATTCAAATTGAATGCAATTTTCAGTTCATTTGAGCCAGAATATACTGTGGCTGAGCTTCAGTGGTTCTTAAATTCAGGCTCACAGGTGAAAACAGATATCATCTGTCACAGAGGGCGGGCGAGCCCACAGGCCCTGCATTTTATTCATGGGAGGCACAGCTCTAGTGACTGATTCAAACCTTTCTGACTAATCGACTCATCATTCACTGCAAACCGATCAACTAATCAATGAGACCCTTAAGACACTCACGAAGTCTGGGGAACAGTGTCCTCCCCCTTTAAAAAATAATTGTTCACGTCTATTTCTGTACCCTTGGTATTTTAATACCTTTTTTTTTTTTTGCAAACTGAGACAATATCATGGCAATCTTTTTTCTACCCTTCCTATTTTGATCGTTTCCATCTTTAATGTCTCTGTCAATGCTATTTATTTATGACTGAGAGTTAGCAGAGAGCTTGCTGCTGGGTAAGGGGGAACCAACACTTCGAGTTTTTTCTTCACTAAACAGAGTGCCTGGGAAAAAATCTTTCTTGGGGCAAATGGAAGGACCGATTTAAAAAGGGGAGGTACTCCCGGGGTCCTTGAATTTGCAAGTGTGTCTTCTCCACAAGGTGACTGGTCAGATGCCTCAAGTGTATTTCTTGGCACACTTGGGCCACTGGTGTGTGCCCTGGGGGATGCAAATGAGCAAACGCTCATCTGCAATCCCTTCTCTGACTCCATAAAGGACGTGCTGTGGCCATTCTTCTGAAATGTGGGTTTTATGCTTTAGCCCTGGTGCGATTTTGACGGTGTCAGTGTGAGCCTAACTTCCCTTGGGAACACGAAGGCCACTAGCTTTCTTTCTCTATTTTGTGTTCAGGGCCATGAGAGACAAACTAATTATGAGGTTATTTCAAACTAAGAGGGAATAAAACAATGTGATCTCTAAGTACTATCATTTCCAATGAAGTTAATTTATAGCCATCACACTTGGAGTTTAAAAACATTTTGCGGTAAAGGTCTGATCAGGCCATATTTGTTTATATGGGTGCACGTGTATGTGTGTGTGTGTGTGTGTGTGTGTGTACATGCTTATACCTCTCCAAGATCTCCAAGACGGTGACCGCAGGCATTTCTAAATAGTTATTTTCATGTTAATAAAGGCATCAACCACTTTGTTCTCTTGGCAGTAATGCACGTGTGTATTGGGTCCTCAGTAGGAGACATGTACTGCATTTCCTTTCTAAGAAAGAGCACCCGAGTTGTTAGCCTATTTCCTCACTATCACACCTCAGTTCAGCTGCCAGGACTCTCGGTCGTTCCTGTGACATTGCTGTAAGAAACCTTCCTGAGTGGGGGGAGGGAGGGAGGGAGGGAGGGAGGGGGTGCGGCCAGGCTTCCTGAGGGCTGGCCTGTGAGCTGCACCTCCAGGCTGAGGCAGCAGGGAGGCGGGTCTCCAGCGGAGGAAAAGGGCAAATCAAAGAGACTCAACAACTTTGAAAAGTCGCCAGTTTTACAGAGCCGGGAAAGAGAGGCCGCGCAGGTCAGGGGAATAACAGTAAGTTATTAGCCAAGTTAAATATCAGGGAGAACTGTTTCCCTCAGTGTTTCAAAATGTTAACAAAGAACAGGTATTACTTTTGTGGTCAGAAAAGGAAATTTCTGACCATAAAAGTGAAGAAAAAAACAACCCTCTGAGACTGGGGATGAAATGAGATATAAATAATAAATCAAAAAGGGTAAGAACCCCCCCCCCCCCAAAGTATTAGGGGATGGGACAAAGGGCACGGGGATTCTTGGACCAGATGGTGGCAGGTGCCTTCTAACTGGACTTGGCCTTCAGCCTCATAACTTTCAGGCCTCACTGTGGGCCACTCCAAAGTAATATCCCATCATCCATACAAGCTCCTGCTTGGCCAACCTGGCATTGAAAAGCCCCACAGCATCGCCCCATCCCACGTGTCCAGCCCTATCACATCATCCTGCTCTTCCACTCTTCACATTAAAAAACGTAACCACCGCCCTGGCCGGTTTGGCTCAGTGGATAGAGCATCGGCCTGCGGACTGAAGGGTCCAGGTTCGATTCCAGTCAAGGGCACATACCTGGGTTGCAGGCTCGGTCCCCAGTGGGGGGCGTGCAGGAGGCAGCCAATCAGTGATTCTCTCTCATCATTGATGTTTCTATCTCTCTCTCCCTCTTCCTTCCTCTCTGAAATCAATAAAAATATGTTTAAAAAGCATAACCACATTTCACAATATATGCAAATACCAAATCATTATGTTGTACACCTTGACTACTGCAGCCGACCTTGAACAACACAGTTTGAAAGGTGTGCATTCACTTAGACATGGACTTTTGTTCAGTCCACAGTTTGAACTGCACAGCCTAAGACAGCCGATGTAAGCTCACTTTGGTTACCAAAGATATGGGTGCAGAAGAGAGCCGAGAATATCTGCAGCAGGAGGAAAGAGGTGTGGAGAGAGATGAAAGATGCAGGAGAAAAAGAGGCATGTGTGAGAAGAGGGAGAAGTGAGTCAGAGATGTTCTTCAGGGGCTGTGAGTCAGAGAGGAAGATTACATAATGAACTTGGCAGAACGTCTATGCAGCGAGGACAGTGGGGAGGATGTCGACCCTGGGCTTAGGGAGGAAAGTATCCAATGAAACCGGTGGTGCCTATAAGCTGAGTGAGGTAAGAGTGACATGGTGTCGGGGGGGGGGGGGCGGGGGGGGCAGACTGTTGAGTCTGCTGGGCTGGGGTGGAATCAGGCAGAGTTACTGTGACGATGTTGGGAGGTGATGGTATAACCTGCAGGGCACCTGTGCTTGGAGATGGATCACAGACTTGGCATCTTGGGAGTTGAAGAGCCTTGTAAACCTGGAGACCTGGTTCCATATTCTCACTTGCTGTTTAGGGGAAAAGTCCAAAATGCTCAGTGTCATCTCCCTGCCTGCCTTTGGGCCTGTTCACATCGCTCTGTGCTCTCCCTGAACTCCAGCCAAGCCATACTACTCTCCACCGCCTAAGTCTTACTCATCTGCACCCACAGTTCCCTCTGTATGGAACGTCCTCCTGTTCTTTACCGAACTCCTGTTCAAATTCTAAGTCTCAACTGAAAGTCATTTCTGCAAACCTTCCATCCCCCTGTGCCACACACGAGGTAAGGTTGTCAGCTCCCATTTCTTAAATTTCGTGGGACATATAGTTACTTCTTGACTGTCCTTTTTCTAGGTTGTGAGCTCTATTCACTCCTATCTTCTAGCACTCTGCCGGTCATGGAGTAGTTGCCCAATAAATACCTCTTGAGTGAATAAAGGTAGAAGCATATATTCAAGTGATAACTTTTCACCACCAGTTGTTGATAGAGCCTGAGCTGCTTCGCAAAGTAAGTACAAGAGGTCCTCAGGGATTCTCCAGGTCCATACATGTTGTCACCAATGGCACTATTTCATCTTTTCTTATGGCCGAGTAGTATTCCATAATATACATGTACCGCATCTTCTTTATCCAGTCCTCTATCAAAGGACATTTTGGTTGTCTCCATGGCTTGGTTGCTGTGAATAATGCTACAATGAACATAGGGGTGCATAAGTCTTTGCAAATAAATGTTTTTGAGTTTTTGGGGTAGATGCCCATAAGAGAGATTGCTGGGTCATGTCTGAACCATTTCTAAGTGTACATTTCAGTGGAATTAAGTACATTCACATGGTTGTGCAACCATCACCGCCACCCATCTCTAAAACTTTTTCATCATCTCAAGCTAAAAGTCTGTATCCATTAAACAATAATGTCCCATTTCCCTCTCCCCTGAGACCCTAACATCTGCCATTCTATTTTCTGACCCTATGACTTTGACTACCTAGATACCTCGTGTAATGGAATCCCATTATATTGTCTGACTGATTTTACTCAGTGTTACATTCCCAGAGTTCATCCATGTTGTAACATGTATCAGAATCCTCCTCCATGTTAAGACTGTATAATATCCACATTTTATTTTTCCATTTATCCAGTGAGAGCTACTTGGTTTGTTTCTACAGACACCAGGATTTCTAATCTTTCCCCCGCTTGCCTTGCCTTTTTTCCCACTTCCTCCCTCCCCTCCTAATTGTCCAGGGAACTCACTGTGTTCCTCATATCTTGAGATACGCAATCTATCATGTAATTGAGTAACCTGGGGGAGAATGGCTGGTGGTTCAGAGGCTGGAGGATTCAAACAGGGAGGTGGATTGAGAAGCTCCATGTGCATGGCAAAGCCCCCAAAATTCCCTGGACTATGAGATTTAGGAGGGAGAAGAGATGTTTCCAGTTGGATCATGGCAGCTTGGATTGAGAAAGACTTATTTCTCCTTTCCCCTTGTTATCAACATGGAGGAGGGGGATGAATGAGAAGGATCAGGGAAAAAATGAGACATTAGCTCTGAGAGGAGACACCGGGGGAAAGAGGTGAGAGTCAGATGGAAAATGAAGGGGAGTTTGGCCACAGTCAAATGGGTGTCCCCCGGGGCACATGGGAAAGTTTCAATGGCAAAGGAAGGGTCAGTCAAGTCTTAATTCAAAGCCGTCCTACCATCTTCATGTAGAAAGAGCCCTCAGCACTAGGAGACAATGCACATGGTCTATGGCTAATGACGATCTGAAGGAAGAGACTCCACAGCCACCACTGGGCACCCATCCCTCATGTCGAAGACGTTCTTTTTTGCAAGGAGGCTAGTTGAGCCCTTTCTTCTCCTTGACTGTTCGGTAGCTGGGAGAGAAGTATTCACATTCATTCCACCACAATCCCTCCTGTGCTTGCATTCTTTCTCAATTCAAGATCAGAACTGGGTTAAATCTTTTCCCTTAACAACTTCCTGGTTACAGTTTTCTAAGCCTTGAATGCCCTTTGAATTGTCTGCTCCAAGTTCTCTTGGCTCAGGTGCCCCAGGAGGAATGGGTGTCTCCCTTGCTCATTGGGTAGCCATCCCTCCCCATGCCAGCATGCAGCGTGGCACTGGTCTTCCTGTGGGGTGAACAGCTGCCCTACTTCTGAGATCAGCCTATGACAGAGGGCTCAGGACATGCCACGCTTTACCTCGCAGCCTAGAAGCAGAGCGAGGAACTTCCCAAGCTAGTGCAGGCCCTGAGATTGTGTTGTCTTCGGGGAAGTTTTATTATATTTTCCTTTCTACTTCACAAGTCCAGCTCGGCCATTTCAAGTTGCCTCTGATCTTGAACGGCCATGGCTCACCCCCTTGAATCCATCCTTGGGGACCATCCCACTGGTCACTGGGCAGAGCCCCCTCAGGCTAAGAAAATCTCTTCCTCTTTGTTTCTACTTAACCCTTGCCCTTCATGGTGGGGAGCCGCCTTCTCTGGGCCGCCCCCCCTGTAGTTGCCCCCTATAGTTCCTTATCACTTGTAGGTGATTAGCAGGAGGCTTCTAAGCAAAAAGGGGCCTTGCCCCCGGCACCGCTCCCATAGGCGCTTGCCATTTGGTTACAAAAGAGAAAAATGGAGCCTTTGAAGAATGCATATACACTATTTGAGGAATGCACTTATACTTGGAAAGAGAGGGATGTCTATGCAAGTTCAGGAACAGGATTCAATTTTACTCCCTTATTGGAGAGCAGAGCTATTGGGTGGTGGCTCGGATGACTTTTGGAATTAAAAAGAAGCACTTGCCACAGCCAAGTGTCTAGTCTTTTTGTAAATGTTTATTTGAGGACTTCTCTCTAGACAAGGGTCCCCCAACAAGTTGTATTCCAGTGAGGCAGAGGGTCTGGGAAATGTCGTAACTGGGGCTGGTGGAGCTGTTCTTGCAGGAGGAGCAGGCTCAGAGGCAGCGTGCTGGTTTCAGCATTCCCTAGGTACTCTCCCCCTCCTCCCCCTCCCCCCCCCAGATTCATCTGCCCAGATGAAAGCTCCTTCTCTCTCCCAGGCCCCCAGGCTCTGTTGTCACTCCACTGCTATCTGCAGGTCCCTCAGGGGAAATATTATATCCTCCTTTCAGCATCCTGAGCTACCAGGCCCGCATTAAGTGAAACATTAGATATTATTTTTTTTCAGATCTCTTAACTATTTTTCCAAGTGTCCCACTTAGACCAAAAGACAGAAAAAATAAAGAAGTAACCAACTCATTTTCCTGAGTTTTAAATTGTTAGCCTCTTTCCTGTTATTCTTAGTGTTAAAAAAAAGAACAAAAAGCCCAGTGGAAATGACACCCCTTTTCTGCCAAAGAAACATCACCACCACCATTCGATAATGGGTATCAAGGTGTGTAAGAGCCACAGGGACATACATACGTGGAGTGTTTTTGTTTTTCTGTTGTTGTTTTGCCACAGGGTGTTTTCAGTATTCCTGGGTGAACGCTGGCTGTGCCCAAGCAGCTGCTTGTGTAGCAGTCTAGACCAGCGATCACCAACCTTTCGGACCTCACGGACCACCACTGGTCCGCGGACCACCGGCTGATGACCACTGGTCTAGACCGCAGAACAGATCCTCCTGTCTTCGCCTCTACATCTCATTCTTTGCTCGCTCATGAATGGGTGACGTGTCCCTCAGAGCACCTGGCCAAGTTCATCTGTCCCAGTGTTTCCCAAAAGCCCGCAGACCTGCTGAAGATGAGGCCAGGGCAGGAGCCGGGCATGTGCGTTTAACCTGTGCCAGGTGCTCCCTGGTCCAGCGAGGCTGGGAAACACTGGGCCATTCATCCCGCCTCTCGCCAGCAAAGGTGCCGGATCTCGGGGTTGTTCCCCGGGTGCGGAGCTGTTTGTGTGGCCTTTTTCTCCTGCGTGGCTGCCACTGTTTGTCCTAAGCAGGTCACGAACATAGAACAGCAGGCCTATTTTACCCGAACCAGGAAAAAAAGGAGGCTGTTTTTAAAAAAATAAAATAAACCCAACCGAAAACAAATGCTGAGGGGCGTGTTCTCTGTGCTACACGAATAAGGAGAATAACCTCAAGAGGTCTGAGGTGGAAATCCTCCTCTGGGCGGCCGCTGCTGCCTTGCTCGTCTCCACACGTTTTATGTGACAACAGGAAGAAGGCCTGTTTGGCCATCCTGGTTAAGTCACAAAGCCAAGTGCACACTCTGTTTCCCTGCAGATGAGCTGCCTGTGGCCCCTACGGCCTGATAAGGTGGCTTAGAGATGTGACCTGGAGCGATGACCCAGGAACCTTCTTGAGAATAATCCTTGAGAGAGAGACAGATGATAGAGCAGGACACCAGGAAGCTCTCAGGGTGCTGGGGGAGCTGCTGGTATAAATATAAATAAGGAAGATAGTGCGCTTTAAAAAAATACGTATTTTTTCATTCATTTCAGAGAGGAAGGGAGAAGGAGAGAGACAGATAGAAACATCCATGATGAGAGAGAATCATGGATCGGCCGCCTCCTGCATGCCCCGCACTGGGGACTGAGCCCGCAACCCGGGCATGTGCCATGACTGGGAATGGAAACATGACCTCCTGGTTTATAGGTCAGTGCTCAACCACTGAGCCACACCAGCTTTGCCAGGGCACTTTTATCATTTCTTGAACAAGACAGGCTGGGGCCTCAGCAACAATGGAAAAAGCGTATCTTGGGTACCTAATTGAGTTTTAGATTTTCCACTGTCACCCGGTGGTGGCTCTGCTGTTTGTCTGAGAGTCACTCCTCTGCCCTGCCCTACATGATCCCAAGCTGGGGCCCTGAACTCTTTCCATCGCCACACAAAGAAAAGCCACGACATTAGCCCTTCGTGTCTTCGCCACACTGTTCGGATCACCATGGCAACAATAGTTTTAATTATGAAGAGCCGTAATAATAACTTGTGTATCAGACAGGACTCACTCTGCCCTGTGGACAAAGCTCGGATCAGACAGAAGCTACATATGTGGATTCTCCTCCCAGGCTGGGTATTGTTTTCTGCGCTGACAGACAGCTCTTTAGCTCATGGGATGAGCCAGAGGCTGCTGGCTGAGGGGGCTGCTAGGCAGCCGTCCTCCTGGGGGTGAACTGGACCTTGTTGTCTGTGAGGCAGCCTGATGGGTTCATCCCTTGAGGATTTAGACCCCAAGGGAGCCTCACTCTGAGAGCTGCTTTGGGCTCCCCCCTTCGACTGGTGGAAATTGACATGTTAGGGTAGAGACCTGCATGAAGTATTATCGGGTAATTGTCCCTGACAGCACTCAGGATCCTGCTGGGAGGGTGCAAGCGAGTAATTCCATCTTGGTCTTGGAAATATACAAATCCCAGTCATCAGAATATGCAGGGGAGCCCAGCCAGCATGACTCAGTGGTTTAGCATCAACCTATGAACCAGGAGATCACGGTTTGATTCCCATTCAGGGCACATGCCTGGGTTGCAGGCTTGATCCCAGTAGGGGGCGTGCAGGAGGCAGCCAATCAATGATTCTCTCTCTATATATATATGAACTATGGAGGGGAAATTCGGGACAGAACACACCTACCCATGCATGAACCCTCACTCTTCATTTCTGGAACTACTTGCCTGTTACTTTTTATTTTATTTTTTTATTTCTCTCCAGGCCTAGAGAGGTACCACCCCATATCTAACTATTTCTGGGCTGCCTTGTTCTGAAAGCTCTTGCAAAGCTAAATAATCTTCCCCTTAGGTAAACATAAATCATTGTCTACCTTCCCTGCTCCTTGAGTAGACCTTTTGATACGTTCATTAATTACGGCTGCTGCCTGGTGGCACGGTGATGGCTGAGTCACCACGGTGCGCATCTTTCCCGAGCGCCCCCACGCCTGACAGCGAGCCCTACAATCCAATTCGGCGTTAGAGAAAGAGGCCCTTCTTCTTGGCCAGGGACAGCAGGATGGGAGTGAGGAAAAGAGACAAGCCTGGGAGATGCGGCCCTGTGGTCTCAGGAGTGAGGGGAGGAGAGGGAGGACAGGTGGAATTTGATGGGGCAATGTCCTCCAGCAGGCTCATCTCCGGCCACCCCTGGAATAAATCCCGTGCTCAGTAGATTCGCGGCCTCCATCCGCAGTCCCGTTAATCACAATCCCGGCTTTGGAGGGCCAGGATGGCCATGCAGAACTGTTGAGAAATAGGCACCATGCCTCTGGTTTCTGATCCTTTCCCGCATCATCATTATTATTTGTTCAAGTCCCCATTTGGGGTAAATCTTGCTGAACGAATGACACAGAGTACCCGTGTTTGTTTTTGCCTCCACGTTCGTTCCGAAAGCTCTGCGGCTCTGCTTTTGATTTTGGAGTTGAGGCGTGTTCATTAAGCCTCTGTACAGAGCGAGGGGGTTCTGGCTTTTGTTTGTAAGTTTAATCAGATTTGGGGGTGAGAATGGCGCCGGGAATCTGTCACAATTAGCTTGGCTGCGTGGGCGTAGCTCTCAGGGCTCTGAGACCCTTGAAATGTCTGTTTTTAGGACATCAGCAGGGGGCTAATGAAAAGGCTGTGTTGATTTTAACGAATTGCAAGCCACTGTAGCCAAAATAAATATAATCTGCTTTTTGGATTAGTTGTCACAGATGATTTTACCGACTAACGGTGATTAAAGAACCTGAGTGGACCGTAAGCGTAGCTGCTCTCCAGCGGCTCTTGCTAAAATAGCAATAAACAGGAGTAAATAAAGACTCGGGGCATTAGTTATCTTTAATAAACAGTGACACCAGATACACTGGATATGGCATGAGGAGGCGGGGGTGGGGGCTGAGGTAAGGTCAGGGTGTCCACTACCCTCGTGGTTAAAAAAGAACTAGAGCCCGGCTAGTGTGGCTCGGTGGTTGACCTATGAACCAGAAGGTCACAGTTTGATTCCCAGTCGGGGCACATGCCCAGGTAATAGGCTCTGTCCCCAGTGTGGGGCATGCAGGAGACAGCCAATCAATGATTCTCTTTCATCATTGATGTTTCTATCTCTCTCTCCCTCCCATCCTCTCTGAAATCAATAAAAAATTTTTAAAAATGTTTTAAAAAGAGAACTAAAGTGCTCACTGGTCATGTTCACCTGTTGTTGTACCTCGCTAGAAAGCGGTAAGACACACAGAGATACTCCCTGGTTACCCGGCCCCCTCTCCAAAGCCATTCCCATTCATTAACATTCTACCCTCATCTTCTATGGACCCTAGGACCGAAGTTGTTGAAATCCTGCAACTATAGAATCGAAGTATGAAAATCAAGGACGTGTTAATTACTTGTGTAATTACTAACCTGCTAGCCGGGGTGATTCTGCCCAGTTTCATAAACAGAAGACTGGCACCGTGTCCTTCCCTGTGGTTTTCTACCCCGACAAAAAGAATGATGTGCCCCGATTGGCAACACCGATCCTCCGTGTCCCCAGGAGAGTCTGACCGCGTTTTCCCTCACTGCTGCTTAGCTTGAACCCAGAGAAGAAAGATTGTGGCCGAAGCCCTCTTAGGTGGGGTGTGTGAGGCCCTGCTGAAAGGTGTGTCTCCTAAGCAGGAAAAACAGCAGGCAGGAGAGGCTATGGTGTTTCCTGTTTTGAATCTTATCAAATGTTTTGAATCGTGCTGTGACGATTGTACCTGGAATGTTCTAGAAGCAGCAGGAAGGCCAGTATGGAAGGACAGAGTAGGGGAGGTCAGAGTAAGTAAGAGGTCAGGTCTGTATGAACTTGTGGCACCTTTTTTAAAAAAAATATATATTTTATTGATTTTTTGCAGAGAGGAAGGGAGAGGGATAGAGAGTTAGAGACATCGATGAGAGAGAAGCATTGTTCAGCTGCCTCCTGCACAAACCCCACTGGGGATGTGCCTGCAACCTAGGTACATGCCCTTGATCGGGATTGAACCGGGGACCCTTCAGTCCCCAGGCCAATGCTCTATCCATTGAGCCAAACTGGCTAGGGCCTTGTGGCCCCTTTTATGGACTTTGCCTTTTATTTGGTGGCAGATGGGACACCCCTGTATGTTTTAGGCAGAGCGACGTGACCTGTCTTACATTTGCAAAACCTAAGTAGGAGGTAGAGAGCATGTCCTCATTTCCCTGAGGGGGAACAGAGCACAGAGTGGGTCTGAGAAGCACCGGTAGGAAGTCTCGATGTGACTAAGACGCATAGAGCTTGTCACCTTGCTCCTCACTACACCGCACTCTGCTTCCCATGGAAGACAGTCCCGTGTCTGTGGGATGTCCGTCTCACCCCCGATGGGAACCAGCTTGTAAGTGTTATTTTATAGATGATACCTTTTGACTATTTGGATTTAAATTCATGAGTGATTGGACCATTCGGGATACCATTTGCATCTTTACATCCCCTTTCCAAACAAGACAGCAGCACATAGTGAAATCTGAGAACTGGGTAAAGCTGTGAACTTGAGGTCACGTTAGCAGGTCTTGTGGAATCTGGGATTTCAATCTAATTCTGTTGTCTGACTTTGCATCGCATTCCCTGCTCATGGTATTGTGCTGCCTCCACTGTGTTTATGACTCTAGAATCTAGAGTCTCAGCCATGGGCAAACTACGGCCCGCGGGCCGGATCCGGCCCGTTTGAAATGAATAAAACTATTGAAAAAAAAAGACCATACCCTTTTATGTAATGATGTTTACTTTGAATTTATATTAGTTCACACAAACACTCCATCCATGCTTTTGTTCTGGCCCTCCGGTCCAGTTTAAGAACCCATTGTGGCCCTCGAGTCAAAAAGTTTGCCCACCCCTGCTAGATGCTAAGATGCGTTTACACACACAGGGCGTGAGGCGGCGCACTCTGCATTGAGTGGATGCTCATTGACCTTCCTGTGAGGCTCCTACTTTTAACTTCTTCCTCCGCATTCCAGGCAGATCGTTGGGTAGACTCCCAATTATCAGGTGGGTGGGCATTGCAGCCCTATAGCTAGGGAAGGTAGCCGTGTGATGAATGGCATAGCGTTGCCTAGAAGTAGTCATTTGGGGATTGTCCCTACATTTCATTTGTCTTACAGTGAGTCCTCACTTAACATCATGGATAGGTCCTACAACTTTAAGTTAAATGATGGGTAGCAAAACCAGTTTTACCACAGGCTAATTGATATAAACAAGAGTGGAGTTTCTCCGGCATCTCATCAACATTACAACAAAATGATATGGAACGAAATAACGTTATTGGAGGGCCTACTGCAATTCACGATCCTCTACCCCCCAAATTCCATAAACTCTGCTAAGTGATACAGATCTCATTGGATATCATATAGGTAAGGGGCTCTTCTTTCTTGTTGAATTTGTAATTAAATATTCTCATTCAATTCTTAGGATGAATGTGGAAGGCCATACCCAGTCAGACAAGTGCATACCCACAACAGTTCATACAGACAAATACATACACTCACACATACCAGAGTTTGTTTTCTTGGTCTCCTGTGAGGTGTCGGTGTTAATCATCTTGATCAAATCTGTTTGTTAAATTTAAATAAATTATGCTCCCTTTTGTAAGTATAAGGCCAAATTCTGGGCATGCCTTTTTAAAGACTTTAAATCTAATCTATAATAATAAAAGCATAATATGCTAATCAGACCGGATGTTCTTCCAGACTAAGCTGGGGCTGCCAGGGATGCCCGAGTCCTGGGTCCCGGGTGCCAGAGGAAAGCTGGTGCCGGCAGCCTGGGAAAGGAAGGCCTACTCTTGTATGAGTTTCATGCATCGGGCCTCTAATATCTTTAGAATTCTGATGGATTAAACAAATAATAGTTTTGTAGCACAATGATAGCAAGGTCATGTGGGATCTGGGATTTCTGTGGCCTTCCTGTGAGGGTAGTGGTTTTCCTTCATTAAGTAACCTTGGATTTTGACCTTGGATTTTTATTTTTTATTTATTTATTTATTTTTTTTACCAAGGAGGCACTCCTACATGAATTGAATGCTATGCAACTTCATCTTGCTTCCTGCCAATCTGCCCCCTCCCCACACCCCCTGAGTATATTTCTGAAATTATCATACACTGTGGTTCTGCCTTTTGGGGAAGGGTTAGGTGGTGTCTGACACCATTTCCCTGGATAACATAACAAGATGCCAGCAATACGCAGTCTTGGGCCTGTTCAAAGAAAATTTACTGCAGCGCCTCTGCTCATTTTCCCCGGAAGTCTTACTTGGGTGCCTGGCATTTTGAAATAAGAGGAAGTAATTACCTTGTTATACTGCTCTATCCTGGCAGGTAGGATGGACCTGAGCAAGAGCTTGATTCCGCTTAAAATTCAAATGACCTCTGGGGTCGGCTCTGCGGGGTTACAGAGGCCCAGGATCCCTCTCCCATGCAAAGCTAATTTGAGTGCACAATCTGCATCTCCCCTGTCTGATTTCTAGAGAAGGGGCCTAGCTATGGTGATGACCTGTTTGCTTTTTCCTTGCATTCTGTAAGAGAAAAATAAAAAGAATGTGTGTTTTTTTTATATATATTTCTTTATTGATTTCAGAGAGGAAAGGAGAAGGAGAGAGAAACATCAATGATGAGAGAAAATCATTAATTGGCTGCCTCCTGCACACCCCACACTGGAGATGGAGCCCGCAACCCAGGCATGTGCCCTTGGCCAGAATCGAACCTGGGACCCTTCAGTCCACAGGCCGATGCTCTATCCACTGAGCCAAGCCGGCTAGGGTGATGTGTTCTGTTTTAATGCGTTATTAAGGAAGCACACTTTATTTACTAGAAAACATTGTCAATCTAGCAATAGGTTTACACTGGTTGGTGTTCAACTTTGAGAGTTGCTTTGCAGTCCCAGCTGAAGGGTCTAGCTCTGTAAATACAGAGCTTTTAAAGTTACATAACATGGAATGTAGATATTATTTTTCTTTTTAGCTAGTGCTCTGCTTTCTGGTATATATTCTATTCTAATTCAAGTTACCATTAGCTTATCACAAAAAGTTGAGTTACCGAAAAGACCAATAGATTGTTATTTTTAAAAAAAATCTTATAGTGAAAATGTTAAACAATAATAGAGACAAGAAGGAAGACAAGGAGAAAGTTTGATGTAGTTTGTATGTCAGGAGCAAGATGAGCATATGGTATATATAGAGTAGTGTGAACAATATAGAGCTGTAGAGGCTAAATTTGTACTTGGTTTCACCCTAACAAATAGGTCATAAGTGGCAATCTGACTTTTCCCACCAAAGTACAAGTTGATGTAGAAGAAGATAGAGATAGCAAAGCCTTCCCTCAATATGTGACCTGGTGGGTCATATGTTGATTTTCTAAACTCTGTGAACACATAGATGATCACATTCATTAGTATATTTAAAAGGAAGGAGTGGAGAATTTTGAGTATTTAAAATCAACTTGAAAAGTCTATATCTGAAAATAGGAATTTTCCCAGGAATAAACAAAACTAACTCTCCTATAAGCTGATACTGGAACAAAAGTACTAATGCCTTTGTCTATTTTAAACTTGGCAAAACACATCCTACCATCATTTAAAAATAATGAATTTAAAGGGCTCATAAATAGAGACATAAAAGCATTTTGACATTTAATACAAAAACAGAATTTTGATGAATTTGGTAAAAAATGGATCATAGACATATGGATCACATATTTCTTATAGTGTGCCCGAGTTTCAAGAGTGAGGTGGTGGAAACCTGACAAAATATTTCTGGGGAATGTTCTTTATAGACTATATTTAAAAAGAGGCGAGGATGAACTCCAGACTGCTGTGATTGCTCATCGCATGGAATTTGATGACTTTTCATTTGCATGTAAGAAATTCTTGTGAAATAGCTCAATCTGTCTATGTGTGATGGGAGTGACTTGTTGGATACAGTATATACCAATTCATTGGGTCACATAGTCGATCAACAACCAGAGCTTGCTGAATGCCAGGCTCTGAAGTAGACCCTGGGATGACCTCCAAGATGGCGAACCTGAGCTGTGGACTCCACCCTCAGTAGACAGTGGTAGGAAGGGGCTCACAAATTTTTGGGTAATCCAAGGACTTTGGGACACACAAGAGAGAGTATTTACTGTATACCAGTCACTGTGCTGACCATTTAAAAATTCATGATCACGTTTGTTAGATCTCCATAAAAATAAGGATGTTATTTCCCTTTAATGGATGGGGAACGGATGTTACATCGAAATGTGTAGAGTAAGTGATTTGTTACGTGGCAATGGTAGCCTGCTTGGTGGTGGCTCCCAATGACCCATGCCTTTTGTATTCTCCCCCGTGTACAGTTACTGCCCCTTGAACCTGGGCTGACCCTGAGATTCACATGAACCAGTAGAGCACGGCACAAATGGCCTTGTCCCAGCCCAGACCTAAGTCTAAGCCGGCCTGGCAGCTTCTATTTTTGTACACTGGAAAGTCCTCAGTCACCCAGTAAAACTGGGTCTAGTTGATGGACTGAAGAGACCCTGAGTGTGCTGAGACCACGTAGAGAGACACATGGAGAGGGAGAGAGAGGTGTGCAACTAGCTGACCCTCCCAGCCCTGTCCCGTCCCGCCCTCAGCCAGCCAACTGAATGCATCCCCAGGAGGGGCAGCCAGTAGGCTCACCAGAAGAACAGCCCAGCTGAGCCCAGCCCAGGTTGTGGAATTGTGAGCAAATACAATGCCTGTTGGTTTCAGCCATGGAGTTTTGAATGGTTAGTTACTCAGCAAAAGAAGACCAAAGCCATGGCTGGGTAGGATTTGTGCCTAGGTCAGTCGGACTCGAACGTGTATTTATCTCTCTGTGGTAGCTCACGAGTTGGTGGGGAAAGGAATCCAATGACATTTGAACATCTGTCAAAATGGTCTGCATCTGACATGAGTGAATTGTGAAAAAAGGGAAAGGTTAGAAGACTTTGTATCTTTGTATGTTAGAGAAAGAAACACACCAGTGGTCTAAGACCCATTCCTAGGGCCTTCTGGCTGCATGCACCTTGTAGAGCATGTGTCAGAGAGAACATGAGCCGATGGCCAGAAATTCCCATTCCTCATACTCTTCCTGGGCAGCTGCCCTGTGAAGGTTTATATTGACTTTACTCAGAATTATCAAACTAATAACTCATGCTAATGAATTCCCCTCTTTCACATGGGACTTTATAAAGTGAACACGGGCAGGAGCCTTTAAAGGTACACAAGTGTAACACACACATATCCACACGGGGGATGTCAGGGACGGGAACATAAAACACATGTCGATCAAAGGCGTGGAACCAGGGCAGCGCACAGTGGTCAGAGGGAGTCGGGGGTCCCTGGCTGGCCACCCATGGGAGCACTTGAAAGGACCATCTCCTGGCAAGCCCACGTTTGAAGTGATGTCATCTCTTTCATTCTCAGCTCAGTTGTGCCTCTGAAGCTCATTCTTTTCCATTCTGATGAGGAGCAAAAATGTTACCTCAAAGGTTAATGCTTGAGTGGGAGCTGAAAGGGAGAGGGAAGTGATGGGCCCATGTGAGCACACACACGCACACACAGCCACACACAGGTAGAGACAGAGATAATAAAAAACAGCTTAAAGTTCTTAAAAGTGTAACATAAGGGAATACAGAGATAGAAACATCTATCAGTATGCAACCAGGCAGCAAAACCATAGCTGGGCATGTGCCCTGATCAGGAATCGAACCAGCGACCTTTCAGTGCACAGGACGGTGCTCAACCTACTCAGCCAAACAGGCCAGGGTTATTTAGATGTTTGAACAAAGGTCTGGGAAATGATCCTGTGAAAACAGATCCCTCCTGTCCTTTGAAGATTTTCTCAGAATCTAGGGGTCCTTGATGGGGTGAGGAAAGAGGTGGAGGAAATGTCTCCTGTCACCTGCTTGTCTGTTGAGTCCTTAGGTCCCCCAGCAGTTCCGGTGGCCAGTGCCCAAGAGGCTGGCTGAGGGAACAAGACATGGGTGGCCTGTTCCATTGGGCACCAGGATCGCTGGCATCGGGATTAGCTGAGGGTGTATCAAGGGTTAATGTGCTCCAGAGAAGCCGTTCTCACTGCTGGCTATGTGAGCCCTTTGGGAAATTGTACAATTCCATTTTTGAGTGATTTCATTGAGCAATTAGACGTGTTTCCATGGACAAAGCCCTTTTTAGACTCAGACCTTTTACGTGAGTGCTCCTTCTGAGAAAAGCTGAAAGTTTCAGAAAATTGCGGGGCCACCGGTGGTTTGAAAAGTGACCTCTTAGCCATGTCTTTGAGCTACGGAGGGGAAGAGTGAGTGTTTCTCTAAGCACCACGTTATTTATTTGTGGAGCGAAGCTCATGGAGTCATATTAAATGTGGATGCCATGCTGGGGGCAAGTGTACGTCCAGGTGTGCTGCTAGTATTAATGAAAAAACCCAGAATTTTCCTCTTCGGCAAACATTACAAATATTTGGTTATGAATCCTGGCGTTGGAGCTGAGATTAGAATTGATTCCCTTTTTTTTTCCCTCTGGTGATAGTGGAGCACATGGAATTAGCAGTAGAGGAAGAGAATATAAATTTTAGAAAATGGCAGGGAGGGTGGATGTGATGTTTAAGAACTTGAAAGAGATTTTTCCTGACCTAAAGCTCCTGGGATCAACTTTTCTGGTGCTTTCCCCATTTGCAGATAATAGCATTGCAGTTTGCTGTTATTAGTAGAGAAATAGAATGCATTGTGCCTTTATTTTTCTCTTCCTAATTCCTTGGGATATAACAGGGGTCCTTTCAAAGTCATGAAAGGGCAAAAAGAATACCACTCCTGCTTTAATGATAAGCCCTCTTGAGGTTTATCATGATCACAAATAACAGTGCTTACAGCATATATGGTTTTATATGGTTACTCACATCCATCAAATAAAGAAAGGCAGAAAAAAAACAAGATCACCCTTTTTGAGTCTCCTGTGCAAATATATCCTCTCAGGTTAAATCTTACCACCACCACCACCCCCAGGAGAAGCCAATTCCTCTTTATATTTGGGGTGTCCCTCCAAAATGTATATACACTTTAACCCGATGCACAAAATTCATGCAAGAGAAGGCCTTCCTTCCCCCGGCTTCCCGTACCGGCATCCCTCTGGCACCAGGGACCTGGGCTTCCCTCCGGCCACGGGGAGGCACCCGGGACCCAGACTTCCCTCGCAGTCCCGGCTTCATCCAGAAGGACATCTGGTCTAATTAGCATATTACGCTGTTATTATTATAGTCACGCTGTTCTTTGAGTAGACAGGGCAGATATTTTAGTCCGATCTTAGAAATAGTTACTAGACACAGTATCCTTGAGGAATGCTCAAGGGCCACAGAGTGAGAAAGCTTGAAAAAAAAAGGATGGAGTTAATGCTCGAGCCCAGGTCTCCTGATGGGAAAGCCACAATCCACTGATCACGTGTTACAATAATGGCACAGTAAAAAACAACAACACCCTAAATATTGATTATGACCTTCTGTATATTTCCCTTTGGTATGACCACAATAACATATAAATATGAAACATGCATACATCTATAAATACTGTTCCACCTTGTGATTACTATAATTACTATAGTATCACCAGTCATATAGAATTGAATATGTAGTGGGTACTTAGTTAATATAATAGTATAACATGTTAAAGACAGATACCATATGAGTTCACTTACATGTGTAATCTTTGGATACATACTGAGTATATGATTCTCAATGTGGACATGCCTATATACTCACAGTTTTCTTAGTGGAGATCTTTGTAATTTCTCCTTTTTCAGGGCTCACTTCTTAGCAGTGTGCAACCCTTATGATTTATTATTCTCCTTGGGATTTTATTCACAGCCTTGAACTCTTAAAATATATAGATGTATGTGTGTGTGTGTGTGTGTGTGTGTGTGTATCTCCCCCAAAATGTGTACACACTTTGAATAATTACAAAGGCAGAATACATTTCATTTTCAAAATGTAATAGAATCCACAGTTATCAGCGGTTAAAGCAGGGGTCCTCAAACTTTTTAAACAGGGCCCTCAGATCGTTGGAGGGCCGGACTATAGTTTTTAAAAAAACTATGAACAAATTCCTATGCACACTGCACATATCTTATTTTGAAGCAAAAAAACAAAACGGGAACAAATACAATATTTGTATTTGCATGTGGCCCGCGGGCCGTAGTTTGAGGACCCCTGGGTTAAAGTGTATATACACTTTTTGGGGGACACCCTGACTATAAAGAGGAGTTGGCTTCTCCCTGGGTGGGGGGGTGGGGGGAGTAAGATTTAACCTGAGAGGATATATTTGCACAGGAGACTCAAAAAGGGTGATCTTGGTTTTTTCCTGCCTTTTTTTATTTGATGGATGTGAGTAAGAACCAGCAAGAATGAATATAATGCCAACCATCATTGTTCTGATCAACCACTAATTTGAAACTTTTCATTTGGGGTGGTCTCAGACTGCACTCTTTACAAAGATGCATTTCCAGAGTATATAAGTGCCTGGTTTATTCAAGTTCCTATACATCGTGGCGAAACACAGATGCCTTCAAGCCTGGGAGATGTCACAGTGTGCAAAGGGGTCTCCTACAGGTGGCGGGCATGGGCAAGTCACCATTCCTTGGTGGTTCAGGTTGGCCAGTGGCAGTGACCAAAGATTAGACTGGACCACTCACGTCCAACTCGTCCGTTTGGAAATAGGCTTACGATCGCTGCATCGCCCCTGCTGTTTCTTTGCAAGCCCTTGCCCGGTGTTTGATCACATGCACAGCCGTTCCCTGCTTATGCTATGCAGGTTGATAAAAGAGTTGCCAAGCTGGAATCCCTAAAGAAATTATTAATTATCTGGTTAATGTGCATCAGGCTGTGGGCGTGGGAGATTAATCGCCAGCCGTGGGCTGAGTTGCTGAAGTGGGTTTTGGTTTTGTGTCTCCTGTCACTCGGTAATGGCTTTTCCTGCCTTCACCATCCGGTGAACAGGTGCAGAGATGCTGTATGTTCACTTTCCCAGAGTCAGGAACAGCCGGTGGCCAGGCGATGCCTCCTTCGCGGTCCTGCTGCATGAGCAGTTTGCAACATGGACTCTCCCCTACTCAGAACATTCCAGCTCCTGGAGACTATCCAATGTGACAGGTCCTACCCCAACTTTCCCAGCATCCCACACACATGCACGTGTGCATGCATGTATGCACATGTCCCCCTGACATACACACATGGACACACACACATGCAGAAGGTCCTAAATGCACATGAAACATTCAGATTTCCAGATGCCACGAATGAGTTCATGCCCAGCACTTCATCTCATTTCTTTCTTTAGAAATATGCTCCTTACCTCTAAAGAGTAAAAAAATATAAGAGAGAACGACACAAAGGGGAAAAGCTGTATGGAGCTACTTCTTTGAGAGGCAAAGAGAAGTTTGACACTAGTCATTGGGTATTGATGGTATACGACAGATATTGCAAGAATTCTCTGGATTTGTTTTCTTTACTTTCTCCCTTCTAGGGTCTGGGTTCCAAGTCCTAGAAAGTTACCTTCATTCAGGTCGATCAGGCATGTGGGACAGGATCTCTTCCTTGTGATAAATAAGCCTATTTTCAGAATGTGAACCTTTGTCCTGGGATGTTAGTGCATCTTGGGGATGTGAGGTTATTGGGCTGGCTTATGTTGCCCGCAGGGGAAAGCAGAAAACATCTTCCGAACGGGTTACAGGAGAGCTTTGCTGTTCAATAGGGCAGTCCTTCTCCATCCTCTGTGCAGCGGGAGAGCCAAGCAGAACCCGGAGGCGGGAGGTTTCTGTGAACTCTAGCCTCTCTCTTCACCTTGGACCGGTGGCCGAGACGTCTCAGGAGGAAGCCCTGCTGCTGCATGATGACGTTGGGATGTGAACCTGTCCGCAGCTCTGGTGATGTCAGCAGAGTCTATTTACCTAGAATTGGACCATTTTTCTCTTTCAGTTTGAATGACTGAAATTGAATGAGGGCCATATACATTGGGAAGGTAGGGAGGAGAAGCCAGTAAAAAGTCAGAAGCCTCAGTTTCATTGGGCAAGACAGCCAGGAGCCAGAGAGTGAGTGAGAAATTGGGGCTCCCTGCACGAATATTCTAGAACAGCGGTTCTCAACCTGTGGGTCGCGACCCCTTTGGGGGTCGAACTACCCTTTCACAGGGATCGCCTAAGACCATCGGAAAACATATATAATTACATATTGTTTACAGTAGCAAAATTACAGTTATGAAGTAGCAATGAAAATAATTTTATGGTTGGGGGTCACCACAACATGAGGAACTGTATTAAAGGGTTAAGGCATTAGGAAGGTTGAGAACCACTGTTCTAGAAGCTTATTTCACTTGAAAGTGACACTATCAGTGCACTTCTCACTTCTGCTATTTCTCTCCGTTGTCATTACCCGAGATTTGGGAGAATGGGATACGCTTACATGTCCCAGAATTCTCTCTAGTGTCCACTTTGCAATTTAAAAATATAGATAGAGTAAATGTATTATGATTACCTGTGAGCCCTTAGTGTAACCAAAGGAGCTCAAGCGGCTGTGGTTTAAAATGTTATTACATACTGTACCCTTGGTCCACTCCTTAAGGTGCCAAGGTCCTTAATGATTTAGGACCAAATGATAAAATACGAGGCTAATTCTTCCTATAAAGGTTTGAGATAATATGGTGCCTATATTAGGGTAAAATTTACCCACTAGGTCAAAATTCTTTCCACTTAAACCAGATTGAATTGGTTTTGACTATGCACTGCAAATCACACACACACACACACACACACACACACACACACACACACACACATGCACTCACCTATGCACACACACACCCTTGCAACCATACTGCAGATATAATTTTTCTCAATTTTGTAACTGCTCTGGGAGTCTCATTCCCATTACTGCTTTAGCCTGGGAGCTTCCCAATGTTCATACTTTGAGCACAAGTTTGAGAGGGAGATGTCCTCCCCTACTATTCTGGAGAAACTGTAAGCATGTTGTATGAAATTTGAATAGTTAGAATTTTTTTGTTTGTGTCTCAGAATTTCAAATTTGAGGGTTGTCAGCCTGAAAGCATTAGCACGTTGTTAGAATAACTTCGTTCATCTTCTCTGACTTCCCCTCTGTAGCTCCTGACCATTGAGGTCATTATTAAGGGAAAACGAATGCTTATTTTTGGGGTGTTGATGCCTTATTATTTACATTTTTTATAAGGAGCTTGTAAGCTCCTGATTCTCCAAGGTTAAAAAAATGAATTGGGATTTCTTAAGCAGCTTTATGATATCATATAGAAAGGACAAAAATTGTTGAATTTTCAAAAGCAAAGAGAAAACACCCATCTGGCGTAGGGGAATAAGTGATTCTGATAGCTAAGCTTCAGGCATAAGACATAGCTCAGTTGATGAAGCAGTGGGCTATGGCTCTCCATTCAGAGACTTGGCAGGTAACCCAGCTACCTTCTGGGCCACTGTGGCTCCCAGCACCTGCCAGACCCACCTTCTGGATGGGCTGATTGGCTTCTGCTACCTGTGCCACCCACATTTGTTTGGGCTTCAGCCAGACTTTCCCTGCCTTCCTCCGTGAGCACATCAGTGTTAGCATCATCGGAGTGTCTCTAACAGCTCCGGTATTGTCAGTGCAGATGGAAGCAAAGAACGCTGACACGGACCTCTTGCCCAGCCCCTGAAACTCCTGTCATGGTGATGACTCCCTTCAGGTGTTCACACGTTCTTCTGTTCCAGTGGAAACTCGGAAATAATCCAAGTTTCCAAGTGCACAGCATATAAGCATCTCATTTTCCCTTCTTCCATGTCCTTTGAGCCTACTTCTAGGCATTTGTTTTCAAGGGTAAACTTAGTGGCTAACAGAGTAGAAATAATAACATGAACCCATTCCTTGAACATCACTGTTCAAAGATCTTGAAGAACTTAAAGACTGAGAACGCTGTCTATAAAATTCCCCACTAATGAGAATATGTATCTAACTTCCAAATGTCCCAGCAAATCCTATTCATGAAAGTGGTTAAGTTCGACAGGGAAACAAAACTCACGTTATAACCCAGGCATCTTTGGTTCTTGACACTTTCTTGCCATCCTTCATAAAGATTCTTAACCATTCATCTTCTAGAGTCTCAGGTGGTTTCTGCAAAGGAAATGAACAACATATGTACAGGTGACCAATCTGCTGTGTCCTCCTACCTTCTCTAAGACCTTAGAGGTGCTTTCTAGTTCTTTCTGTGGCCCTGGATCCTGGTGGAAACGGGTACATACTCTTCCAGTTGAGTTAATGAATTATATTGAGTTGAAGAAGCTGGTAGGGCTGGGGTGATCTAGCTAAGATTTCCTTTTCACCTTGAGTAGCAGTAGGAGAAGATACATCCAGTACTTCATAGACATGTTTCCCATAAAAAACAATAGTTCATTTACTTTTAAGTTACATAGGCTTTGGTAGAATGACCTATCAACCTAAGCTCCAGTTATGACTTGGTTTCCATAGAAAAAAAATCATTCTAAATTCTTAAGAACCATTAAATTCAAACACACTTTTAGAGTATACATGTTGTGACAACTTCTTGGTCAAGTGGGGTGACCAGGTACCAACTGCCTATAGCGCACTCAGCTTAATTAGTAAGAGTATATGGACTGAGTTCCCTTTTGCACTGACAAATCTTAATGATTCTTCAAGTCGCTGAAAATGAACAGTCTCACTCTCATAATTTGAGTCAGGAAATTAATGCTTCGCACTGAGTCACTGAAATTTAAGTCCTGATGCTCGGTTCGACTAACAGATTGCTCCGATTTTTTTTTTTGTGTGTGTGTGTGTGTGTGTGTCCACACTTCTCATGTTCCAGGCTTTTTGCTAAGGGCACGGCTTTATCATCTCATTTCACCCTCACATTTTGTAAAGAGGGGGTTTTATATTTATTGTGCCAAGGTCTGCTTTTGCCTAGAATGCATATTCATTGGGCAGATGGGGAAGGCCAAATGTGTGTGCCAAGAAATGAATGAGGCCCTGTCCAAGATTGGATCACTAGTAAGTGGCAAGATGGGACTGGACTTAGACCCAGCTCGCTGTCCCCATCTGCCACACTGCCCATGTGGGTACAGCAATCCTGAGATAGGGACTGCTCTGTACACAGAGAGGTGACATCTCACTTTTTTCAATGACTGGGTTCTTCAGAAATTGTACCCCTCACAAAAAGGAAATGATTGCCAATTTTCCTAAAATTGAACTGAGGCGATTGAACCCTGGGATGACAGTTAGAAGAACATCATCCTATATTTTGTGTGAACAAGGTAATTTCACATATTTGAGCCACTTAATGATTCTTCTTCTAAACCCTCCTCCCCTTTGCTTTCCTTGCTAAACATACCCCCAGAAGCTTGATTATAAATCACTAGAAGCCTGGTGCATGAAATTCGTGCATCAGGGAGGGGGTGGTCTCTGAGCCTGGCCTGCACCCTCTCACAATCCAGGACCCCTTGGGGGATGTCCGACGGCTGGTTTAGGCCCGGCAGTCGGACATCCCTCTTGCAATCTGGGACCACTGGCCCCTAACCACTTGCCTGCCTGCCTCATCACCTGTAACTGCCTCTGCCTCTCTGCCTGATCACCCCTAACTGCTTGCCTGACTGCCTGGTTGCCCCTAACTGCTGCTGCCGCAGCTTCGTCCAGAAGGATGTCTGGAATGACTTTCGGAAGGTCATTTGACCATCCAGTCTAATTAGCATATTACACTTTTATTATTATAGATAATCGTGTTCTGCAGGGAAAGCTGAGGTGAATGGGTTAAAGTCGTTTTGAAATAGCCTTTGTTGCACTGGCCGGGTAGCTCAATTGGTGAGAGTATTGTCCTCATGCACCAAGGTCGCAAGGTTGATCTCCGGTCAGGGCACATAAGAGTCAACCAATGAATGCATCAATAAGTGGAAGAACAAATCTCTCTCTCTCTCTCTCTCTCTCTCTCTCCCTCTCTCTCCCTCTCTCTACTATGTCTCTCTCCCTCTTTCCCTCTCTCCCTTCGTCTCTCTCTAAAATCGATTAAAGAAAAAAAGAAACGGCCTTTGTCATTTTTAAAATATGTGTACTCCTAACATTTTAACATCTTAACAGAGCCGCAAACTCTGTTAAGTTTAAAAAAATCCTTCATCTGTTTCATCCCGATTTCTCAGGGTGGCCCAGAACTCCCCAATGTACATACCTCACAAGGCGATCCTCAGGCGCACTGATTTTTGAGAACTATTGACTCAACCGAAAGGTGATCAGGCAAGAATGGTCTCCCTCCAAGAGTAACATAGTGGATTTCCTCCCGAGTCCTTTCTTTGTAGGGAAATTCCAGGGGGGCCTTCTCACTTGAGCATCTCTTCCCTCCGCTATTCATTTCTTCCCAGCGTTCCTTCTTCAAACTTCTGTGTGAGGACTGATCAATGAACTTACACTTGAAAGACAAACTTAAACACTTCTCATCTCTTTTCATCTCCTCCACAGCAAGTGCCCTTTCATCTTCTCAGACGTTCCACAATGTGGAAAAAAAAAAGAAAAGAAAAAGATGGCTCTGCAACAGATGCAATCCTTTCTAGGTCTCTAGGTAACATTTGAACCTGTGCAATGTTCACTGCACAGCATCTTAAGTAATATTCCAGGAAATCCGCTGCAGCTTGTTAAGAAGGATAGGACCCCAGAGATGTCTCTAAATATGCCTGTAAAGTGAGAGGTACCAAGAGAAAGATAATATGGCTGATTATAGTTATTTACCTTACATTTTCATTCGCTTTTAACTGGGTGTAATTTAGGGGCAGGAAATCTCTTATTGGAAGTGTGTTTGCATTAAGCAGCTCTAAGCAACCATGAAAGTGCAGAAACTGAAAAATTGACAGGCTGGGCACCTAGAATCCCAAAGTAGCATTTTTGTAATAGGCATCCAAACAAATCGAATAAACATGTTTTGCTCCAGCGATTTAAAGAATATGGTCTTTGGAGTCATTTGTCTTTTTTTAACTATCATTTCTAACCTTTTCATTGCCTATCTCTCTGTTTGCAGCTCCCCCCTAACAATCTGTGGCAATTTCCCAGCCAGCTGCTGGTGGGCTGGTGTTGGCGGCTTTGTTTCCATTACCCTGAGCTATCAAATAGGCCTACAAAGGGCATTACCTCGGGGCTGTTGTTTCCCAGGGTTGCACTAACAATGGGTTTGTTTTTCATTTTTGTTGTCTCAAGATGCCTCATTGTATGGAAAGTAGGCTTAGGAAATTGCAGTGGCCCTGAATTCCGACACTCAGGCCAAGTATCAGTAGATGCTTCCACTAGGCGCCTCTTTCTTCCCAAGGGATAGCAACCAACTGAAGCATCAGTCTGTCGAAGTTTTAGCTTGATTTTTCAGGTAGGCAAGAGGTTTGCATGGACTTTGTTTGGAAGTGAAGGTATGCTCATTTCCTTAGTCTTGGCATGATGTTAAAAAAATCCTTTGTGTACTGTGACCCTTGGGAGAAAATGAGGGGTAAACAGTCAGTGCTTGGACTTGGTAGAAGAATGAGTACAAGGAGAAGGGGCATCTTACACGAGGCTTTGAATTTCTAGAAGAAAAACCAGGAAGCTCATTGTTCATGGTCTTTATAGTTATGGTCTGGTTTCCACTTGGACACACTGGCAAACACTGATTTTTCTGTATCATGAAGGGGATGCTGCCACTTATCAAATTATTACATAGAAAGAAGAAAAGGGGGAAGAAGAAAAAGAGGCATGAGAAAGGAACTCTTTTTTAAAGTATATTTTTATTGATTTCAGAAAGGAAGGGAGAGGGAGAGAGAGAAATATCAATGATGAGAAAGAATCATTAATCGGCTGCCTCCTGCACACCCCCTACTAGGGATGGAGCCTGCAACCAGGGTATGTACCCTGAGCAGAATCGAACCATGACCTCTAGGTTTATAGGTTGCTGCTGGACCACTGAGCCACGCCGTGGGGCAGGAGAAAGAAACGCTTTTAATTCCTCCTTTCATTTTCATTAACACCCTCCTTCCCCATTCCCCCACCAAATTATATTAATTCAAGCCTTCCTGGCTACAGTGAGTGTGTGTTTCCATGCCCATGCTTGGTAGGAAAAGTGGACAAGCGTGTTGCCAGGGTTGTGAATAAGACTGTCTCATTTGAGGAGTCCCTCTCTTTCACTTGGAACTCGCTCAGGTAGAACATTTGTATCCTTCAGGGGACAATTTTATCTCCCAATTAGGGCTGAGGGAGAGGTTCTTAGAGAGACTGAGTCTGTTCAAACTGACTTCCCTGCTTTCTCATCATCCTGAGGAGATGACAAAGACTTTTACCCCTAATTGGCCACCTGGTTTTTGATTCCTATGCGTGTTGTCATGTGCCTTCTATCCGAAAACTCCCAGATAGCAGTAGGTCTTAATTAATAGGCTTTATGGTCTTGCTCTTGGATAGATATCAGTCATATTTTTTTAAAAAGGGAAACAAGCAAAAATATTTTCCAAGTAATTTCCTTCACACTTGAAAAATATGAGTCTTCTTTCCTGTTAACAGAAAATTTTAAATATTCCACTTACAATAAAAAATAGGGCTGTCTTCTCAAGAAAAAGTGATGTTTTTTTTAAAAAAAAACCATTTTTTTAAATGAATTCAGAGAAGAAGGAAGAGAGAGAGATAGAAATATCAATGATGAGAGAGGATCATTGATCAGCGGCCTCCTGCATGTCCCCTATTGGGATCAAGCCCCCAACCCAGGCATGTGTCCTGACCAGGAATCAAACCTAGAGCTGCTGGTTCATAGTCGATGCTCAACCACTGAGCCACGCCAGCTGGGCAAAAGTGATGTTTTTTTGTTTTTTGTTTTAATAAACCAAAACCAGTATGAACATCTATGAAAATAAGGTAAAAAGACAAAAGTTTATTTCTGGTGTGGTACAGGCATGGATACCCACCCAGTTTTTATGATTTGTCTGATTAATGGAAAGAAAAAGTGTAGGGATTTAGGCTGTAAATACATAAATCAGAGTTGTACCCCGGCTTCGCAAAGAAATATACTTGAGCAAGTTTTCTTTTATTAATTAAGGGAGAATTTTTCTTTGGGTCAGGATAAAATGGACTAAAAATAAACAGCTGTATACTACTTCATTAAGCGGCTGCTTGGAGTGGTTTTCCCATTGATTGGTCTCCGGGCTAATGCCGCTTCATTCCTCATTTCACTGCTAATTAACATCAGCGCCGCTCTGACCACTTGACCGTGTTCTGTGGGAACATGTGCTGGTTGGCAAGTAACTGCTCTCTCCCTCTTCTCTCCCTCCCCCCACTGCCTCCTTCCCCAGCCCCTCATCTTTTCTTCCTCCTAAAAATAAGATGTTAAGCTAGGAGGGAAGGACTGTAGCCTTCCGGTTAAAGCCTGCGAGTGCTTCTGTAGCAACAGCAAACTTAATAGTGAGATTGTGTGCAAGCAAGAGAAACGAGCATAGAGACTCAGCCCAAGCACCTGATGGAGGGGCTGTGGACACAGAAATGGGTCGCTGAGGCCGCCCCCCTAGGAACTGGCTGGCTAGCTTGGCTCGTTTTACATTTGTTGCGTCGATTCAGGCTTTTTTCCAAATATTTGCAGGACAAATGACCTGACTCAGGGAGTTAGGAGCGCAGGCCTTTAAGAGAGAAATTGACCACTGGCTTCAAGGCATCTATTTTTAAGACTCTGTACCCTGTGGTTCCTGAGTCTGTGAAATGAAACTCACTGCTGGGTCAGAGTTTCCTGATCGTCCCCATCGTCACAGCGGTTGGGGGGTGATCAGAGTCAAGCAGAGCATCGCTTATCATGGGAGCGGAATACTCACTGGGCAACTCAGGATGAGGGATGGGCAACATCCACGGGGTAAACATCAGGAAAATCACCTGCTTCTGTTCCCGGTCAGGAGATCAGCATTTCCACAAACTGCAGCCAACACGCGTTTTGGAAAAGCTTGTCCGGAAGCACTGAATAATGTGTTGTTTTGACTCAATTCCAAATCATGGCATCGCTTCTAATTGAATCCAACATTACACTGCATGTAGACAATAATTCCAAATTAGTGTTGATTCTGCAGTTTGATGCGTTGTATTCCCTAAGCAGTCCCATTGCAGGCTTTTTTTTGAGTGGGGAGAAGGGTCCTACCTTTTAGGAACAATCATAGTTAGACAACCTGTACATTTCTCATGCTTTGTGGCACAGTCACTTTCTTGCTGACATTTTTTCCAGTTGGCATTTTATTTATGTACTTCTTGCCTGGTTGTTTAGGTCTTATCATCTCTATGCTATTGTGGAAGGAACTATGTCCTAATCCCATTTGCAATGAAATAAAAATATATTGGTGGCCCTTTATTTGCCAAATCCTGTGCTTAGGACAAACGATGCACTCAGCTGAATGAATCAAGGATCTTCATGTTTGTTTGTTTTCTTTTTTTAAAATATATTTTTATTGATTTCAGAGAGGAAGGTAGAGGGAGAGAGATACAGAACACCAATGATGAGAGAGATTATTGATCAGCTGCCTCCTGCACACCTCACATTGAGGATTGAGCCTGCCACCTGGGCATGTGCCCTGACTGGAAATCAAACCATGACCTCCTGGTTCATACGTCGACCCTCAGCCACTGAGCCACGACAGCCAGGCTTCGTGTTTCTTTAATTCCTTCACGACTTATCTTGAGAGCTCCTTTCACTCATACCTTTAAAGTTCATACGTGTTCTTGTGTGCCCGATGGGGCCCTGGGTCTCTCAGGCACTGTGGAGTTTTAGTCTGATCTGATGAGCAGTTGGGGGAATTACTAATTGCTGAAGCACCAGAAAGACATTGGGGATTCTTGCTGAGCCTCTGAGGATGGTTTAGGTTTTGAATAGATCATAAGCTTCCTGAATTCAGGAACTGTGCCTACTGGGTCGCCGACATATTTCCATTATTGGTCATATTGCCGGGCAAATTGTTTGCTCAGTAAATGCCGCTGTAGGAAGGACAGTGGCTGGAAGGGAATAGTCTAGGCAGTGAGGTCTTAGGAGCTGGAGGCAGATATATTTTTCCAAGAAACATCAAATAATTTGAGTGTGGTGTATATTTAAAAAAACACACACACACACAGGAAATAAGTTTGGAAGGGTAGCTTAGGACCAGATTGCAAATAGTCTGAGAAATGTCCATTCAAGGAACTTGGACTGTATTCTTGTATGCAGAGACCGTGGATGGTTGGTGACTAACAACTGTGGAGACAATTACCCTAAAACAAGGTAAGCTTGGCCATCATATGATAAGAACTCAAAGAGGTGGCTTTAATTCCTGGTCTAGAGACACGGAGTGGGCGGGTGGTGGAGAGGCGGGGTGAATAATTCAGCTGCGCCGGCTGTCATGGCTAGAGTCTGGATGCCGCTACAGTTTGTGAGAACAGCGCTGTGTCTGTTCCTGTACGTCAGCTACCTCAGCGTGGCCCTTCCGTGGGATTTCGTTTCCTCTTAGTTTCTTTGCCTTTCATGCCACTGGTATGGATTCCAAGAGAATCTAACAAACCTGGTTTGCAGAATCAGGGGCCCTCTATGGTAAACCCCAGTATCCACTTTCGCTTCTTTAACCCTTTGTACGCCATAAGCTTTAAAAAATAGATGCTTTAAACAATCATTTTTCCGTGAGAATTTTCAACTGAAAATATTCAAGAACACCCAAATTGTGAGCAATACATCTATTTTTATAATATTCATTGCAAATTGATTTTTTAAATTCAATTCAAAGAATCGTGGCTTGTGGGGATGGTTTCCGTTTTGGACGCGTGGCAGTTAACTGGTTACAGGGGTCAGAAGGAACTGAAATAGTCCCTGTGAGCTTTACACACCACAGGCACACTACCCATAATATGGTCTTAGTTAAGTAAAGCCCCACAGGGAGCCTTCAGGGTGGAAGGCAATGGGTGCTCTTGTGAAATCAGAGCCTCGGGACTGCAAATCAGTGAGAGGCTCTCCTTGGTGGGCACACCTGCTATATTTCCCCTGACATATTGTAAGGCCAGAGTCTGAATCTATGTTCTAATTATCTGAATGCCAAAAGAGGCACGCTAGTCCGACCAGTGGTTGAGTGTTGACCTATGAACCAAGAGGTCAAGGTTGGATTCCCAGTCAGGGCACATGCTGGGGTTTGGGGCTCGATCCCCAGTAGAGGGTGTGCCAGAGGCAGCCGATCAATGATTCTCTCTCATCATTGATGTCTCCATCTCTCTCTCCCTCTCCCTTCCTCTCTCTGAAATCAATTAAAAAATATTCCAAAAAAAAAAAAAAGAGACACAGTGAGAGTTCTTCATGGAAGGATATGTTTTCTTGTAAATTGTGTGATAGCTTCAGATTTCACTCTCAGCTCCTCCAGAATCCGCTGTCTTGAAAGGAACATAGCACTGTGGACAGATTTCCCTAAAGTCTCCTGTTCTCTCTTGATGCTGCCATTCCCTTTATCCCCTAATGGAAAAAGGTCTCAATGAATAAAATGTAAGAGACTAAGAAGGGAACTTCATGGAGAATTCATCTCTTAATTAACCCACTTTTTGCTGTCTCCGTGGTGAGTGACTGGCCTGCATCTCCACTAATGAGGCCCCTGTAAGTACCCGTTGCCACCCGTTGGGCAGCCTCACAGGACAGAGGCAGGATCCTCAGTGAACCACCTGTTATATATGTGCGCGTGCGTATGCTCGTGTATGCACGTGTGTGTGAAGAAAAGGATTTTCTTATTGATATTCTGAAGAAAAATAAGTTTCTTTCCTTGTGCATCAAGAAGAGGCTCAGTTAACAGACCGACTGCCATAAGCCTCCCCGTTTTACTGAAATCCATTACTTGTTGAGCTAGTAAGTGATGAAAAAGATTCAGGGAATAAAAACATCCATTGCCTTCCATCCTGAAGGCTCCCAAAAAGATGGTAACAGTGCAGCACTGTGGGAAGTTTGCAGGTGAATCTCTGACCTTAGACTCTGTCGGCGGGCAGCCTTCTTTGGTAGAAGGGAAACAGTACCACACGTAGAGGCATAAAAAATGCAGTGGCAGAGTTTCCGGCCAGGAAACCTTTTTTTCCATATGGGCACCCATATGCTTTTTCTTGAAATCCATATTTTTGGCCTGGATACCCATATGTTAGCTTTTCGCCCAAACAAGATTGTGTAATCATTCTTTATTATTTCTTCTTTCCTAGAAATTATAGCCCTGAAGTGTGGAGGGGATGGGAGGGGAGGGATGCAAATGGGCTGTTTCACATACTAGGGATACAGGCATGGGAGAGAAGCAGTACTCTGTCTAGGAGGGACACACAATGTGTGTGTGTGTGCGTGTGTGTGTGTGACTACATATTCATTCTTAAATATCAGGTTCATGTCTGTTCTGTCCAGTGGACGCCATAGGTTGGGTTTTCTATCACAGGCCGCCTGTCTCAGGCTGATGCGTTCATGTGTCCCACTGGGCGATGAAGAACACTTTCAGAGTCGGGCGGAGAGGGATGGGTGTGGCTGGGCACATCTTCCAGTATATGTTCACTGTAGGGCCCCAAGTTTATTTCTGGCCCCACAAGAGCAGTGATGGTGGCACGTCACTTATGACGTCATAAATGTCCGATCACATTGAACACTTCCCCTCTAGACCTGAGAATTAAGTTGGCATTGTATTTTATTCCATTTTTTGCATCCTCAGCTCATTGGTTATGGTTTAAGTTCAATAAAAATTTTAGAACTATTTATCTATAAAAGTTTCTTCCTAGGCTTTTATAAGCCCCAAGTCAACAAGTTCTCTTGCAAGTAAACTTACTTTATCGTAAGAATTTAACATGCAGATATTATTAATTTTATTTCGTCTGCATTCTAGGCTCTCTCCTTTTTAGATTCTACCTACTATTTCAACTCTAGCCTGAGATAAATGAAAAGAGACCACCTTTTCATCTCTTTTTCCACTTCTATACACAATAAAGTAACCATTAGACTTGAATGACCTCACATAATAAATGAAGAGTTAATTATAGGTGAATTTAATAAATGATTTGCAAAGAAAGCAAAGCCATTGAATATATGAGATGTTCTATCCAAGGTGTAATACTGTTGGGAAACAACAACAAACAAAACTATAAATACCTGCTTCTAAAGGCAGCCAAGAGCCTGTTCTGTTCTTCAGGGTAGCATCCCGTTTGCCTTCTAGAAACGTAGTTAAAGCAGAGGCTGGTGCCCCGTGAGTTAGCCAAGGAGGCCAAAGAGGAGAAATTCCTTCTAGCAATAATGTTATTTTTGTCTGATTTCATTGGGGAGTTCTTCTGTCCGCCACTTTCCATCCTCTTGTCCTGGTGGCCCAGCAAGGTCAGAAGTGGCCTCCGTGGTCTGTCTGCCTGGGGACCTTTGATTGACAGACTGCTGAGTTGCTCCTTGCTCCGAAGGCTGCTGCAGTGTGCCTAGCATGTGCAAAAACCCTCTACGTTGACCGTTTCTCGGGCCTTTTGGCCTGAAATGTGTGCTTCAGCAACCTTCCTAGAAACGTCCAGGCGGAGCCTGCGGAGAGTCAGCATTCTGCCCCTCCCGCCCACGAGGAGGTGTCAGCAGTCTTCCCGTCTATTCCTGGGGAAGCATGCTGACATCACTCTAACTACCCGGGCTGTGGCTTTGGTGGATGAGTGAGGAACTCCAAGTTCACCCCTCCAGCTCTGAGGGCTTTCAACTCTGAAATCCCATCTTTCTTCTGATGATTGGGAGGCAAGTATGAGCTTATTTATTTTTTTAAATATATGTCTATTCATTTAAGAGAGGAAGGGAGAGAGAGAGAGAGAGAGAGAGAGAGAGAGAGAGAGAGAGAGAGAAGAGAGAGAAACATTCATGATAAGAGAGAATCATTGACTGGCTGCTTCCTGCACGCCCCCTACTGGGGATGGAACTTGCAACCCGGGCATGTGCCCTTGACTGGAATCAGATCACGGACCCTTCAGCCCACAGGCCGACACTCCATCCCCTGAGCCAGACTAGCTAGGGATGAGCTTATTTTTAAGATTCCTCTGGCAGCATCTCATTCCTGGACTCCTCTGTTCCCTGCACATTACCTCGCTGCATTAGGGCTGGTATCTCCCAACGATGGCATCCAATGTCTTTCCCATTCACAGGGGCCGGGATCGTGTCTCTGATCCGCTTAGAATCACGACAACTCCCCCCTGAGCATGGAAATGCCTTCTCATCAAACATATCAATCTTTGGGGCTCTGTTTCCAGATTCCCACTCACACACTCTCTTGACATTTGGAAGAGTTGGGGTGCTAGGCACTACAAAAAGAACGTTTCTTGTCTATTTGGTAGAAGCAATTTATGAAATAGGTATTGATGAGAGTCTGTATGAATTCCATAAGCCTGCAATTAAAATAGAGAAAGGTAGAATATAGTCAGTTTATCTTGCTGGGCATGCGGAGGGGAAAGAGCATGGAGACAAAGCTTTTAATAATGTAGTCATTTCACCCTGGCTGGTGTGGCTCAGTTGATTGAGCGTCATCCAAGATTTGATTCCTGGTCAGGGCACATGCTCAGGTTTTGGGCTCCATGTCCAGATTGGGGCCTGAAAGAGGCAGTCAATCCATGTTATGCTCTCACGTCAATGTTTCTCTCTCTCCCTCTCCCTCTTTCTTCTTCTCTCTCTAAAAATCAATCAAAATAATAATAATAATGTAAGCATTTCATTGAGACCTGTTTTTATAGAGCTAAGTGTGAAATAAGCGAAGACATGAAAATGGGGAGAGAAAGAATAAATAATTACCAAAGAAATTTAGTGGATTATTCCTAGATTGAAATCCTATTTCTAAAAAATGACAGAGCATATTCATTTGTAGAGCCATTGGTTGCTACAATTTGGAGATAATTCATTTTTTTGATATTGTAGGAAATACGGAAAGGGAAGCCCAGAATTGGGTTCAAAAACCCTTCAGCTGTAATAATGAATTGTTGTTGTGAGAAAAACACCCAAATTATCGGAGAGTGGCTGTCTGTCTTAACAAGAGCTGTAGTGGGAAGCCCTTCTTGAAAGAGAAGTAAAATAAGGGGAAAAATTGCATTGTTGCACAGCTAATTGGATGAAGGGACCTCGGTAAATTGTGATTGCACAGTTAATAAACCCGAGAGATCTTTTTTTTTTTTTGAAGATAAAATTAGTTGTTCAGTGGTTAAAAAAAAAATCAATTACAGATTGTGTTGTCTTTTTTAACCAAACAGGCAAAAAAAGCGCCCTAATAATGAATACCCGAGAGAATGGAACCTCGCCTCACCTACGATTTAACTCTGTTTTTCAACAGGAAACTGAGAACTAACACTTCTAAATGGCGAGACTGTTCCTGCTCGGGGCATCGAATGGGTGGTTGCTATTCTTTTCACAGAAAGGATCCATGGGGAGGCATGAACCTGCTCGGTCTATTTTTAATTCCGTTCAATGAGAATGAGTACCTGGTAGTGTATTCACAGGGGGAAGATCGGCCATTCCAAGGAAAGGGGTGGGCGTTTCTGCGTGTGACCGAAAATTGAAAAATACTCATGAATCGGTCGGTTATGTTAGTAGATAGAAGCGTGCAGGGTTCCATAAGCAGAGCCATGGTATTTATTTTTTAAAAATCTAAAAAAAATATCACTTTTATGAAACAATTCTAAGTACATGGCAGGAAGTACGTGCAAAAGTGTGTTTTTATAAAGGTGACAGCCTATTCAAGGACCAAGAGTAAATCTCCCTACTGTTCTTTACCTAAGTCAGACCTGTGTAAGGAGAGTACATATCGGAAATAAAAGTGATTGCGTTCTGCCTGGCTGGTGTGGTTCACTGTTTGAGCCTCGACCTATGAACCAGGAGGTCATGGTTTGATTCCTGGTCAGGGCACATGCCCGGGCTGTGGGCTCCATCTTCTCCCTTCCTCTCTGAAATCAATAAAAAATATATTTTAAAAATAAACAAAAAAGTGATTGTGTTTTGAGAGGTGGAATTTAAAATCAGTTCATTGAAACGCAGGAGGTATTTTTCCAGAGGGAGAATGAAATATACAGCAATTGGACTATTTCAGGAAAGCCTGCTGAGGTCTAGGTCGCTGAAACACTGTCCATTTGAAACAGTAAGTTGAGTTGGTCAGAGTGGCTCATGATTTGACGTGTTTGGGTATGTTTGTTTTTTTTGAATCATGTGTATATAACAAAGAGTGACTTTGATTTTGTGGATTTCTGAATGTGGCATTTGCCCTGCTGGGTAAGTCCTCTTTGCAAACATACCTGTAACCCAGCCTGCTAGATGCTCTCATCTGTTCAGAAATCAGCAGGTTTGCGTTCCAGTCTCAACCCAAACTGACAGACCTGGATTCTCCACAGCAGAGCTTTCAGTGACCTGCTCATGGGATTCTAGAATATTCCCTACAAGCCAAAAGGGAACCCAAGAAAAGGTAAAACTTGAGCTGAGCACAGTCAACAAGCTAAAAAGTTTGGGCGTGCTGATTTATAAAGACACTGTAACTTTTCAGCATGTACTTTTCTTCTGAAGGACTGCAGCAGGGATTTAAAATACGACTATTTAATTTTTTAAAATTACATAAATTAAGTGAACGGCCCATTAGCAGGATGCCATCAGGATCACATGGCCAATTTAGATCGAGTTATATTCTCTCGCCTGCCAGATTTGAATAAGAATGAAGAAATTACTATTCCAAAGTGGTGTTGGGCCCTGGTCCTCATTCGCAGTGATATCCTTCATGGTAACTACCTGGAACTGACGGCTCCGGCGGGCGTGCCCCTGGTCCCCTGGTCTTGGTGGTGCCATCACTCGGGGAGAGAAGCAGCTAATTAATTGTCCTGCCTGCCCCCACGAAGCCTTCTACTGCAGGGAGCGCCTGTGGGAGCAAAGACAGGCGGTTTCAGAAGAACCCAAGGCGACCCGCCTTTGAGCTTTTCTCCTTTTTGTCCACTTTGCTCGGCTACATGGCCACGTGGGAACTGAAGCATCTCCCTCTCTCCCCGCACTGCTGACTTCTTTCTTTAACCTGTGTATTTGAACTTTTTATTTAAATACTAGAGGCCTGGTGCACAGAATCGTGCACATTGAAAGGAAATTAACTAGAAGAAGTATTTTAGAGGCTGGGGAGGGCATGCAGGGGATTGGCTGGCTGGGAAGGGACTGCAGGAGGGCTCCAGGGTATGTCCAGCCTGTCTCACCCAGTCCCTATCAGCTGGACCCCAGCAGCAAGCTAACCTACCAGTCGGAGCGTCTGCCCCCTGGTGGTCAGTGTGCATCATAGCGACTGGCCAAAAAGTTGGACACTTAGCATATTAGGCTTTTATATATATAGATGTTTTTATTGATTTCAGAGAAAGGATGGGAGAGGGAGAGAGAGATAGAAACATCAATGAGAGAGAATCGGCTGCCTACTGAACTCCCCCTATTGGGAATTGAGCCTGCAACTTGGACATGTGCCTGGAGTGGGAATCCACCGGTGACCTCCTGGTTCATGGGTTGACACTCCACCGTACCGGCAGGTCTGAACTTTTTATTTAAACAGTAATTTCATATTAATCCCTATTTTGCCCCTTGGACTCTTCAACAGCTGACAGAGTGTGAAATAATTGTTTCTTATGCAATCTTAGAAATTAAAGATAAAAACATACTCTCAATTTTACCGATGCCATTTTTAATGCTACTTTTAAAAACTCGATGATTTTGCTTCTGCTTTATTTTTGTGTATTTCATTTTTTGCTTCTTCCCATTTTCCCTACCATTGATGAATTAACTATTTCCAGATACATGTGAATCTCTAACTTGTCTCAGATCTCTACTCACTAGTTTGGAACTTAAAGCTTTTTATTGAACAATTTAGTTCTAATAATAACTTGTGCTTTGCTCTTTCCATTATGTTAGTCTTGTTGAACAAAAATCTATATTTTGCTTATTTATCTAGTGTCTGTCACATTCCGGAGTACATTCTAGGTCAGTGATGGCGAACCTATGACACACATTTCAGAGGTGACATGCAAACTCCTTTTTTTGGTTGATTTTTCTTTGTTAAATGGCATTTAAATATATAAAATAAATATCAAAAATGTAAGTCTTTGTTTTACTATGGTTGCAAATATCAAAAAAATTCTATATGTGACACGGCACCAGAGTTAAGTTAGGGTTTTTCAAAATGCTGACACACCGAGCTCAAAAGGTTCGCCATCACTGTTCTAGGTACTAGAAATTGCTTAGTGTTCCTTTTTTCATTAATTTATTCAACAAGCGTTCCCTTTTGCCTCCTGGAAAGGTACTGTGCCAGCCACTGGGAAGCCTTACAGGGGTGGGAATGTGTAGCCCACGAGATGAATAAGGCCTGAGAAATCATTTGGTCTGGCCCTGCCAAGCCCTTATGGGTGAGTTAATTAAATGTTTGAGCAACTATAGCAGGCTAATGTTTAAGTTGATAATTGTGTATTGCTCTCAAATTATGTTAGAAATATCCAAGTGGCTCTTGGCCAATAAAAGGTTCCCCACCCCATAGTCCCTTCCCTCAAAGAGCTTACGCCTAATTCAGGAACCATCTGGTAAACCCTAGAGAGTGGATGCCCTGATGGCCAAAGGCTTGTATTCTGTGTCAAATCCTGGAGGAAGTCTAAGGAAATGAACAGATCACAGCCCAGAGTCCTGGCTGCAACCATCATCCAGGCATCTCAGTTACCTGTCTGTAAAGTGGTCATTCTAACCATCACACATCCACCTACCTCTACTGCTAAGATGACTGTGAGGGTTGATAGAGGCTTATGTTAACCTCTAAAACACCATACAGGATTTTATGTAGAGGTCAAGTCCAAGACTTATTTTAGGATTAAAAAAAAAATCAGTGCTGCCAACTCATTGCATTCTGAAAACTCATCTCACAGTTTTGGAATTCTGTGCTTTGAAAACATGACAACGGATGCTAACGTATGGGCTATGTAAGTCACTTGCCAGATGGTCTGCAACCCATCTTTCCTATCAGATTTATGCGATAAGTCTTCACTCCCCTTAAAACATGTGTTTGGATGTGTCCATAATTTTTTCTTCCTCTTTCACATGTCTGCGTAGTAGGCATCTGGCTTCCTTACATCAGATTGTAGTTAGGGTCAGGCATTCTTTTCCTTGACCTGTATGGAGAAATGAATCCCGACTTTTTCTTGTGGAGGTGAAGGTGGAGGCAGAAGGGTATGCTATAATGATGGGAAACTAGATAAACAGGGACATTTTTTTTTGGTTCGGCTCTCAACCACTGAGCCACCCCAGCTGGGCCACTCCAAATCATTTTTTTTTTTTTAAGAATCTCTTTAGTCACATTTGTTCAGACTTATCAAAAGAAGCATTTAATATACATAAAAGTAGAAGCATTTGAACTTTGCTCATTTAATTTATGCATTTTTTTTCTTTTATGTTGTATCCTAGGGATTTTCCCTTTGGCTCACTAATGAACGACCTCAGCTTCAGTTGATATTTACTTTTTTTAGCTGTAGGTTCAATTGTTTTAAGGTAGAAAGCAAGCATATTAAAAGGAAATACTTACCCTAGTGTGTGTTCAATAATCATGGATCAGCAATTCTTTTCTTCTTTGCAAAATAGTTACTTTTTTGTCTTGATATTGAATACTTTTAATATCAACGAGAATATATTTGAGAATTCTAATTTCCTCTTGATTTTGGATTCATATGTCATGTTCTTTAATAATATACTGCCCTGCCATACTTGTGTGTGTGTGTGTGTGTGTGTGTGTGTGTTTACCGTCATAGGATGATAAATTAGTGCAATAAGTATTTCCTAAACTAACTGAAAAGGAGAGAGTAAATGATGGTGTTACACATGCAATACTAAAGTTAGGAGCATTTGCCTTGTTACTAGTATTGAAAAAATCCGCATTATTAACTGGTACACCTAGTAAAGTCACGTAAAACATTCCTGAGCATGTTAGAAACTAGTTGTGGATCTGAATTTAGAAGCTAATAGACACCAGTAGCAACCTTTAGGTGGCTGTCTGAATGAATATATCAAGTCTCTTCCCCTTTCTGGATTTTAGGTTCCTCATGCGTAAGGTAAATGTGTGATAAAGTCATCTTTGCGATTTCTTCTGGCACTAATGTAGCAACCTTGAAAATATTAAAGGGTGCATCCAAAGTATTTTCGGTGCACGAATATAGTTTATCCATTGTTAAGTAGTTTCCTGTCATTTACAGTAATTTGTAAATAAATACCTCATTAAACCAGAGGAATTTCAGACGAATAACTATCTCTGAAGGTCACACATTTAGAATTCACAAAACCCTATTATAGTACCTAATGGCGTTTTGCTTGATTTTATTGATGCCACTGAGACATGTTTCTGGTGGAATGTGTTGTAAGTCTAGCTTACTGGGGACAGGGAGCTGGAAAATGGGGATGGATTTTCCTATTTCCCAAGGAAAACTGCTTTTGGATTGAGGTGATCACAGAGGGTAACTATTTAGTTGTTCAGAAGATTCTAGAACAGTGCCACTGTTAACTTGCTAGCGATGTTGTCCCTAAAGGGGTGGAAAGAAAAGAAGAGAAACCAAACAGCAACACAGACACCCTGCCCTCGTGCACTGTGTCTGCTATCTTTTCTCAGCAGCCCTTTGCCATTTTTTTCCTGGTGGTCTTTCATTTTCCCCTCCATAGGGGAAGCCAGCCAGAGCGTCACTTTATAAAACTGGGAAAACCTAACAGGGGGCAGCCATTTCCATGACCGTCCGCTGGGGATGATTTTCTCAGTGATCGGAGGCTGTCAAAGTGATTGCAGAAAGCGAGGCATTGCAGCGGACGGGAGGCAACACGGTTTTGTTCTTTCCGAGAGTGAATTCAGGGCTCTGTAGCCCTTTATCCAAAAAGTTGTGCTCAAGTGCAGCCCCATGTAAACTCTTGAACTCTGAGTTATTTAGAGACAAAGACAGATGGCAAAGCAGATTTGCTACAGAATGATATAAATAGACCATATTCTAATGGCTGCGTGTTCACCTATTTGCCTTCAGAGGGAAACTGACTGTGCTTTAGCCAAAACTGGGGGTTGAAATTCAGTTGCTCCCATTTCACATTTGGTCATTGTCCTCTGTGCTTACCTAGCAATCAAATACATATATCTATATCTATATCTATATCTATATCTATATCTATATCTATATCTATATATCTCTCTATATATACACACATATATATGTATATATATTGATTTCAGAAAGGAAGGGGAAGGGAGAGATAAAAACGTCCATCATATCATTGATTGGATTGAGCCCTCAACCCAGCATGTGCCCTGACCAAGAATCAAAACGTGACCTCCTGGTTCATAGGTCAATGCTCAACCACTGAGCCACGCTTCCTGAGCATGAATGCTTTTTTAAAGTGTGACAATATGAAGTACTGGTGAGTATGCTGAACAGTTAAAATTTAAATACATTGCTAGTTGACATGCAAAATGACATAGCCACTCTAGAAAACAATGTGGAAGTTTTTAATAAAGTTAAAATATACACCTACCATATGATAAATAAATCCCACTGCTGGATATTTAACTTAGATAATTACAAACTTGTTTTTATATGCAAACCTATATATGATTCTTTAAACCAGTTTTACTCACAATTGTCCCAAGCGGGAAATAATCTAAATGTCTTCCAAGGATGACTGGATTAACAGACTGTGGTACATCCATGCAATGGAACATGACTCAGTACTGAAAAAGAAGAAATCATTGATTCACACAACATTTTAGATGAATTTATGCTGAATGAAAGAAGCTAGTCTCAAAAGGTTACATACTATATGATGTCATCCATATGGCATAAACAAAAAGACAAAATTATATTGTTGGGAACAGATCTGCATTTTCCACGAGTTAGGGGTGGGGACAGTTTGACTAAAGGGAGAAAAAAACTCCAGAGGGAATTTGGGGGCCGGGGGGGGGGGTCATGGAATTGCTCTATATCTTGATTCTTGTGGTAATTACATGACTTTATTCACGTATTAAAATTCATAGGACTGTACATCAAAACAAATGTTGTTTTTGCTGTATTATAATTTAGAAAGTAAATTTAAAAAATTGTTACAATTCCTGACATCATCCAAATACAGAGTGAGGAACAGACAAGAAGTGAAATAACTCAAACTGAATTGGGATTGGATTTATAAAACATGTAATAGAGGAACTTAGAGCCATTTAAAAAAATAAACATAAGAATGATTTGCTTACCAGTTTTTTTTTTTTGTAGTGACATACTTGCTTCTAAATTAATAGTGGCCCATAAAGCTATTTTAGCTTACGTAGTTAAATATCCCCTATGAAATTTGTTTTGCTGTTAATTTAGTTAGAGAAATTTTTAATCAGATATATGAAGGCAAAATTTTGCTCAGGCTATAAAAATGATTGTAAATTTAGAGTAATGATATTTGAATTGATATTCCAACTTTGGCTGAGAATTTGGCTATGTATAAAAGTTTAAATTTAGAAAAAAAATATATATATACACACACACAATACATTTTATGTTAATTTTTTAAAGTGTGACAATATGAAGTACTGATGAGTATGCTGAACAATTAAAATTTAAATACATTGCTAGTTGACATGCAAAATGACATAGCCACTCTAGAAAACAATGTGGAAGTTTTTAATAAAGTTAAAATATACACCTACCATATGATAAATAAATCCCACTGCTGGGATTTATTTTATGTTAAAATACCTGTTTTATTTCTGAAGGTACTATGGAGGTATTGGTAATTTTTTAATTTTTAAAATTACAGTTTATATTTCATATTATTTTGTATTTCAGGTGTACAGCATAGTGTTTAGACAATCATAGAAAAATATTGCTAAAGCAAAAGGAGAGTTATTTTGATAAATGACTTGTCTCCGTCCATCAGTCTGTGGGTGCAGATACAGTCTTTCTGAGATGTTGGACACATTATTTTATTCTGTGCCTCAGTTTCCCCAAGTACACCACATGATAACAGTTATTCTAATGTCATATTAGCATACGTATGACATACATATTCAAGCACAAGGCTCAAAGGCCCTTGAAGAAGAACATCAAAATTTACTAAGTTTTCTCATTTTCTTTCTTAAAACCAAATATATCTTTTCCTCATTTCTCAGTATGAGCCCTGATGAATAGAATGACAGAAACTTGTAATTAGGGGAATTTAAAATATTTAAAGTTAGAGAAATGTCTGTGTGGCAGGAAAAAAAGGAAGACAGATTGCTCTATCATCTCTTTTCAAGTCGGAAAACCCACATCAAAGAATGAAAGGAAGTTTAATCACAGATGCCAGAGTTTGAAGGCTGTAAAAAAAGCCACGTGGAAGAAGAAATATGGGCATACCTTAACCCCCTTTAGAAGATAAAAATATCATTATATATAGAAATATTTTTTTTACTACATTGAGGAGCGATACTAGTATATGATTTTAATATGGTTGTCCTATGAAAGCTTAAAGCAGACCTTTTCCCCTTAAAATACATATTTCGATGTTGATAAGGACATATATACTTAAATAATAATGAGAGCATTCTTCAAAACATGACATTGTGTTGTTTTAGTTGTAGACCATAAGGGGGATATACATACATATCTTATTGTATATAAACAAACTGTGCCACTTAATCTGTCCAGTAGAATGTGTGTGTGTGTGTGTGTGTGTGTGTGTGTGTCCACAGTTTGTAGTGAGACCCATTTAATAAATGTGTTTATTACTCGGGGGCGTGTTTTACAATGTTGCCGTTCATGAAAGCCGTAGCGGTGACATCGCCGCTGTTAAACGGCGTGTTCACAACATTTGCATTTACTGAGCAAGAACTAATGGGAACAGCTTCCGTGTTCACACAGATATCTGGGCAGCTCCATTCAGGCATAGTTTAGAATTGCGCTTCCTAAGATAAACTCGAGACTCTGCAAAATGTCATGTCTCCTCTCGGCTGCTCTTTCCTCAAACATTTTTGTCGGCATCATTAGGAGCTGTGAAGACTGAACTTTTACAGAGTAAAGAAAACTGTTACATTAAGTGTGAATGTAAAGGCCGCTACTCTTGTCTCATGTGGAGACTCGGCACAGCACAGAGGATGCGCAGGCGACTTCAGCTCTTGTCCTTTTCATCCCAACAGGAATGTCAGTGTGAGTAGCAGATCGGTGTCAGCAAAGAAATGGAACGCTTTTCTTTCCTGTTAAACATTGTTAGTTATCGAGTGAGAGTTAAAATCTTAAAAATCAGGGGCAGCTTGGCCAGTGTGGCTCAGTGGTTGAGTGTCAACTTATGAACCAGGAGGTCTGGGTTCAGTTCCTGGTCAGGGCACGTGCCTGGGTTGCGGTCTTGATCCCCAGTGTGGGGCGTACAGGAGGCAGTTGATCAATGAGTCTCTCTCATCATTGATGTTTCTATCTCTCTCTCCCTCTCCCTTCCTCTCTGAAATCAATAAAAAATATTTTTTGAAAAATCAAGTGGAATTATCTACTGGGTTACATATTTAATATGCATTGCAATTTCGTATGTTCCACCTGCTGAGGCAGTGGCCCCATTTTGCTTTTTAAGTCTCCTCTGACTTCTTTTCCCTTTTCACTGTAACATAAAGTTTTCAAAGACTGAAATGAACCAAGGCCAGCAGTTCCACACGAGCCGTGAAGCCCGTTAGAGAGCTCAGCTGCTTCCCACTGCAGCACACAGTACAAGTGTGCTTCTGAAACCCTTAAGGTACGACTTAAAAAAAAATTGGACAGTTGTCAAGGATGGTTGATTTTTAAGGCTTAACTAGCTGAGCAATGTTCATTTAAAATAACATATGAGTCTCCATCAAAATGATCTAAGCTGAGCAAACGGCGCCTTTGTCCTTCCCTTTCAAGGAAGTTCTGAGGGGCTGGGAACCCGTGACAGTGAAATTTCCTTGGCTGGGGCTGTCTTTATCCCTTTTCGGTAATATTTTCATTCTGCAGAGCTTTTAAAAAAGTCAAGCCTATTGGAAACCTTCTTATAAGAAACTTTTCTAGTCTGAGTCCACCTTATCTTTTTTTTTCCCCCCTCATTCATCAAAATTCAGTTCGACCAGAAAGAGGTAGAGGTGAGAAGTTATTTCCCTTTGGGCATCAGTTTTTTCAGTCCAGGCCAGTTCCGGTTGTGCCGAGGGCTGGGACCTATCTGCTCTTTGGGGTGTAGACTCCAACTGTTGGCCTCTGAGGTGGTGGTGGAACCTGGAAGGCAGGAGCCCATGTCCCCGGCCAGCAGCTTTGCTGGGCTGGGCTTATTGAGTGCCGTCCTACGTTGAAAACATTGTTGACCTTCCCAGAGAACTCTGGGTGTTCTTCCAACGTGTGGTGTCCCCTAAAGTGGACAGGTGCTCCCTGTGCTTTCTGCTTGTCGGTCCACTTACTCAACTCTGACTACCAACCTGTAGAAGTGTGACAAGACCACAGTCATTCTGCCCTGGCCGGTGTGGCTCAGTTGGTTGAACATCATCACTTACACCAAAAGGTCGCTGGTTCGATTCCCGGTCAGGGCACATACCCAAGTTGTAGGTTTGATCCTCAGTCCAGGTGTGTCTCAGAGAATACTGACCAATTGACCAATCTCAGTCTCTCTCTCTCTCTCTCTCTCTCTCTCTCTCTCTCTCTCTCTCTCTCTCTCTCCCCTCTTGCTAAAATCAATAAAAACATTTTTTTAAAAGACCAGTCTTTCCTAAGAGAAATGCCTCAATGTCCCTTACTTTACCTTGTGTTCTCAACCTGTCCCTCCTTCTGGTTGAAATAAAAATTTTCAGGAAAAATTTTTTTAATTGATCTTTTAGAGAGGGGATGGGAGAGAGAGAAACATCAATGTGAGAGAGATACATGTATTGGTTGCCTCCTGCACATATTCTGACCAGGGATCAAACCCACAACCTGGGTATGTGTCCTAACCAGGAATTTAACCACAACTCTCCAACCAATCGAACAACCTGGCCAGGGATCAGGAATGACTTTTTTCCTGCATCAGTTTTATTCTTTTGGTTCCATTAACCCTGATTTTGGGCTGTGGAAGTAGAAGTCTAGAATGATGAGAAAGGACAAACCAGGTCCTTACACGGAACCGAATCCACGAGCAGACGTTTTTAAGTGGTGCTCATAAACATGTTCACTGTGTCCCCAAACAGCGCTGACCTCCTCGTGGGTAATTCTGTTAACAGGTCTGGGCTTTGCTTGCTTTTTACTGACTTGTTGATTTAGGGACCAGCTGCCTCCTAGGAAATTGTGATCAAAAGCTATAAAAGCAGCTCATAAATGTGTCAGATGCATGAGTAGGGATTGGGAAACTTGATTTGTCCAGCAGTCCGATCTGGGTTAAAGATTGGTGCTACTTGATATTATGTCCTTAGAGACGTTGTGAACATCCCCCTCAAATCATTTGCACATGCGTGTTTGCTTGGGTAGATCCGGTATCTACAATTTTGTCCCACCCTCTTCCTCTCCAATTTTATAATTACAGGTTACCTGTCTCCCTCATCTATATCCCTGCCACTCTTTGTAACACAAAGAGGCTCAGGAAAGCTGGACTGTCTCAAATGCTACTGCGTTAAATTAAAGAGAAATACATTTTGCTCTTTAACAAGCAGAGATAAAAGGTGCTTGCGAGCAAATGATGAGAAGCAATCACCCAAGAATGAACCCTTGGAAGTTCAAACGCAGGCTTTCAGTAGAGAGCAGGGGAGCAAAGGCATGGCCTAGCCAGAGGGGTTTGGGGTGGGACTGTGCAAAAGGAAGTTCTTGAGAGAGCTCAGTCTTAATTAGAATTGGCCAGATGAGCCCGGTGGCATGGCTCAGTGGTTGAGTGTCGACCTATGAACCAGAAGGTCCCACTTCAGTTCCTGGTCAGGCCACATGCCCGGGTTGCAGGCTCAGTCCCCAGTGTGGGGAATGTAGGAGGCAGCCAATCAATGATTCTCTCTACTCACTGATGTTTCTATCTTTCTCTCCTTCTCCCTTTATCTCTGAAATCAATAAGGTTCTATTGAGAGAGAGAGAGAGAGAGAGAGAGAGAATATATTAACCAGATGAGAGTGTGCAGGTAGAAGAATAAAAGGTGTTACAATCAAAGGAAATAGCAAGGGCCAAAGCCCATGATAGAGAAGGAGAGATTAAATTCTTTTTGACCTATAATAATAACTATTTCCCCAAAGGGATGTAAGAGAAGACTAGCTGAAATATGACAGAAAGTGGGAATAAGGAGTTTGTCTAGTTTGACTCCACTCTGGCTTGAGATTGAATTGCTCTCATAAAGGATGGTTGATTATCCTTTGTTGATGCATTTTGTTTAAGATATTCCAGAAAAGCCTGGGAATTTTTTTTATTTACTTAAATTTTATTTTATTGTGACTTTAAGGAAAAAATAACAGCTTTTCAAAAAATGCTATAATTTCTTTCTTTCTTAGTTTACCCTTTATCTACATTGCTTTAATCTCTCAGACATACCAGGGTTTCTTAAAGTGGGACCAGTACCACCAGACTGAAAACCATTTAGAAATGTAAGTTCTTTAAAATATTTATTTTATTGATTTCAGAGAGGAAGGGAGAGGGAAAGAGAGATGGAAGCATCAGTGGTGAAAGAGAATCATGGATCGGCTGCCTCCTGCACGCCCCACATTGGGGATTGAGCCCGCAACCCAGGCATGTGCCCTGACCAGGAATTGAACAGTGACCTCTTGGTTCACAGGCTGACGCTCAACCACTGAGCAACACGGGCTGGGCAGAAATGTAAATTCTTAAGCCTCATTCCAGACCTATTGAATCAGAGACTGTCTTCTTACTTGCATTGTTTTCAGTGAGAAATCTGGATTCACTCTTACCTTTGTGTCTATACTGGTGTGTTTTGTCTCTGGATACTTTTAAGATTTTCTCTTCATTTTTAGCCACTTGATTATGAGGTGCCTTCACGTACTTTTCTTTATGTTTCCTATGTTGGGGTTTGTGGAGATTCATTGATGTGTAGGCATATACATCTCCCTTGACTCAACTTTTAAACATATAAACTATAGTTACTATAGCGGTAATGTCTTTGTCTGCTAATCCTAACATCTGGGTCATTTTGGGGTCTGTTTCAATTAATAGATAGTTTATTCTCCTCATTGGGGGTTTGATGTTCCTGCTTTTGTTTCAGTGTCTGGTAATTTTTTCCTGGATGTCAGACAGTGAGATATTTGTATTTCATCTTTTAGAATCTGACTTTTAAGATTTGTTTACTTGTAATGGAAGAGTGCTCAGTCTCCTATGAACCTTACCCAATACTTCTGGGATAACGGGGTTTTCCCATCTGGCTGATAAGAACAGGTGCTATTCCTGGGCTTGTGGGGGCCCTGGGCTTTATTGGTTACCATCAATGTTTTGAATGGCCTTTTCCTCAGCTTCAGGTAGTCCCTGTCCATTCTTAGTATAAGTCTTCAGCTGAACCCTTGAAGGGGACCTGCTGCACATTGCAGAGTTCTCTATCTGTGCAGCCCTCTCCGGTCCAGTGCTCTATTCTGCAAACCCTACCTGCCTTGACCTCCCAGACCCTCGGCTTTGCCTTCTTTTCTTATGTCATTGATTTCAGAGAGGAAGGGAGAGGGGGGAGAGAGAGAGAAACATCAGTGAGAGAGAATCATTGATAAGGTTCATGGTCAGTCTGGGGCCATTCCTTCCTTGAATGAGGACGTGCCCCTCTTCCCTCTGAGAATTTTACGACCAACAGTTTTTATCTTCTTTTTTTTTAAAGTATACTTTTATTGATTTCAGAGAGGAATGGAGAGGGAGAGAGAGATAGAAACATCAATGATGAGAGTCATTGATCAGCTGCCTCCTGCACGCCCCCTACTGGGGATCGAGCCTGCAACCCGGCATGTGCCCTGACCAGGAATCAAAATGTGACCTCCTGGTTCATAGGTTGACACTCAGCCACTGAGCCACTGGGGCCAGGGCAGCTTTGGTTTCTTAACTGGAGGAATCATTGGACTCCGCCTGACTTCTCCTGCCTTTGCACTTGGCCGGGAACCGCCCTCCAGGCAATAGGTCTTACCTCACCTCTCAGAGATCCCTGTCTCTCCTTACCTCATTCCAGTGTCTTGCAAATTGTTTATTTGGGGCAGTTGGGTGGATCTGGCCCGTTTTTCCATCTTGGCTAAACGTAGATGTCACTGATCCTGGTTTACTCTCCTTTTGTATATGAGGGTTTACCACGCAGTGCTGGAGGGTAAGGGTCCTACATAGCATGGTTCATATTTATTTAGAAATCCCTATTTGCCAGGGAGTTTTCTAAAACATTGTTCCTGGACTGGCTTATTGGATCCAAAAACCCCAGGGGACAGATGTTATCTGTATTTTACAGATGCAGAAAGTTAGGAGTGAATGGCCCTGGGTTACATAGCCAAGATATCGGAACAGGTTTCCTGAACTTGTCTGTTGGCCTTGCTTCACAAACTGCCTCTTCACAGAACTGCCATCCACAGAGGCGACTCCCCTAGAAGACGCTTAAGAATGACTCACAGCTTGGGCTTCAAGTTCACCTCTCTTGAACCTGAAGTTTTGCCACGTAGGCAACTCACTAAACCCTCCTGGGCCTCTGTTTTCTCGTTGGTCTGTAAGGGCTGATTGTCCCAACCAAATGGTTCTTGTGAAAATGAAATAAAATAAAGAACCTAACACAGTTCCAGGGCCCCTTACTGAAAATTTGCTCGTTAAGTAGAAGGTGTGGCCATGCTCTGGTGAGGACACTCAGCTACTTTGGTTAATCCTATATAATAAAACCGTAATATGCAAATCTACTGAATGGCGGAACGACTGGTCTTCTGCCACCAGGGGGGACACTCTGCAGGAGCTGCCTGCAGGCCCCAGGCCAGCCAAGGTGGGTGCCAGCAGGGGTCCCCCTGACTGCCCTGCCCGTCGCCCCACAAATGGGCCCTGATCACCGGCCAGGCCTAGGGACCCTACCCGTGCACAAATTTTGTGCACCAGGCTTCTAGTTAATTATAATGACGATGTACTGTGTTTTTGTGTTCATGTCATCTTTACCATCCAGCATGAAGAAAGAGCCAGAGGTCCTCCTTATTTCACAAAGGGAGAAACTGAGGCTTCATAAGGTTAAAAGGTTTGGTCAAGACCCCAAGGTTAGCAAGTGACAGAGCCCAGGTTGCCAGGCCACATTTTTGATTTGTATCTATTTTTTCTTTATACCACGGGCGGAGTATAAATCAGGATTTGAAAAATGCTTTGAGAAGGTCAGTGACCTTGGGAGTGATGGCATTTCTGTTCTGTGTGTTATAATTGACACCCTAAGAAGGGGTATGTTGCGAGTACCTGGGCATGCATTTTGGTGAGCAAGTCCTGACACCTTTCTAAGAAGGAAGGAAGAGGTGTCCGTCTCTGGCTTCGTGGAGGATCAACACCTGGATGGACCAGACTTCGTTTTCTGACTGTGAGGGACTCTAGCCCAATTCCCAGAGATGGCGAGAGACTCAGCCTTGCAGGACCCAATGCTTCTTTCTCCTGGACTTTTCTATTGTGCGCATTTTGAAGAGCGCCTTTCAGGTCTGTTGTTAAATGGGCTCCGATGGGGGTGATGCCGGTGCGCTTCTTTTTATGTGCGCGGAATTTAAACCTGCAGGCGGTCGAGCGCTCCAGTGAAATCGGCCCTAGACAGTTAATAAATTCCAGGCAGAGATGCATAAATCAGCAAAGGGTATTTTTAAACTTTTCTCTCCGCCCCCCCCCCCCCAAAGGGTGGTTAAAGGAGAACAGGAAAGAGATGTCTTCAGAGAATTGTTTTCTCTCGGTTCAGAAAACCGAGAAGAGCGGCGAGCAATGCCCAGCGCTGGTTAGCAGATTGTCATTTCTAGGTTTGATGTTCAGGGTTTAATTGTCTTTCATGTGAACAATAGCAGGCGCTCTCTGGTGTACTATGCCGGGATGATGAAAGGAGGTCGTTCTTGCATAGCAATGCCTTTTTTTATTATTAGCGTAAAAAATTAGCAAGCTGGAAGTCGTTAGGAGGAATCGCACTGGCATTAATTGTAATGCAGCCTGAATTTGTTTGCAGACCAATGCAGTAAGACAATAGCCGGGAGAAAAAAAGAGCAATATTAATAGTCTTCTACTCATTGTATCATTTTCGTGGGCCTTAATAAGGTGTCTGCTGTCAACCAGAATTTTTTTTTAAAAAAAGGACATCGTAATTGATGTATCGCAGTAAGTATGGATGAGGGCCCACCTTGATTAATGTGTGAGTTGGCTTTTTGAGGCATTTTGAAAAGGCTTCTTAGCTGGGTCTTGAGAGACTGGCTGAGCCCACCGTAAACTACCTCTTTGCAGTTGGAAAGCATCCTGTCAGCAGCTGATGTCCCCGGTGGCCCTCCCCCTTTTTCTCCCTTCCTGACCTGAGAACACCGAGGCGAAGTGCTCCTCGTCAGTAATTGCAGGGATTAAACTTCTTATCACGGACTTTGACTCTTCTCTCCTGAGGTACCTTTCCAAAGGTGATGTTAGTTTTCCTTGTGTGCCCCTCAAATATCACCATTTCAGTGAGCTGGGAACTTGTTTTTTTAAATGAGCTGCTATTTTGTGGGTTGCTTGAACCCAGACCCTTGGTGACATAACTGTTTCCATGTCAGAGATGGACTTGGTCCAAGAGCTGTTTCAGGTCAAGACCAAGTTCCCTTTCTTCACTCCCCAGTGTCTTATGCTGTTTCCAAAGTGTGTGTGTGTGTTTGTGTGTGTGTGTGTGTGTGTGTGTGTGTGTGTGTGTGTGTGTGAGAGAGAGAGAGAGAGAGAGAGAGAGAGAGAGAGAGAGAAACATGGATGTGAGAAACATTGACAATTGCCTCCTGTAGGTGCCCTGATCACCTAGACTGAGGATGGAACCCAAAATCTTTTGGTGCCATAGACGACACTGCAACCAACAGAGCCACCTGGCTCTTTTGATTGTTATAGAAAGAAAATAGTTGATGAATTCCAAACTGGCTGTCACATGGTGAAGGGTGGAGGGGGCGCCCGTCTCATCGTTACTGGGCACCATTGCCTCCAGAGGAATCCCATCAACATGGACAAGAGAGATGGGGGTAGGAAGAGAGGGAGCGACACCCCACACTGGACATTGAGAAGCTAACTGGCGGCCTATGAAAGGAGGATTGATGGAAATGTAGAGTCCTCTCTGAAAATTAAGCCTAGATGATTTGGCCATCTACATGGTTTTTTTTCCCTCTCTCTCTCCCCCTCCCTCTCCCTTCCTCTCTCTCTCAAATAAAAAAAAAAAGTCATGTCCTATTGTTATCTCAGTGCATGAGCTGCGGAAAGTGTAGGGTGGATGGCTCAATACTTCCGTAGTGTGAGCTGTTTTGAAGGAGTCCAGACAACCTTCCAATGGGCAAGACACCGAAGTCCCACTAGAGAAATGGACATTTCTTAATATTTGAGGAACATGGCCTTTCATTATTTTTATTACTCTGTTGCCCAAATAATCAGTATGAAAGCCACCTTTGAGAGCAGATTGTTCCTGATAGCCAAAGCTGGAATGCGGCAGGAGCAACCGTTTTGATCTCTTGGGAGTCAATGCCGCTTTCAGATAATCCCGAACAACGGCACTGCTGTTCCCTGGCCCTCCGATGTAAAACAAACAAGGGGAATTTGAGTTCAGCAAAAGATAAATAAATACATAAATAACCGAAAGTCTCCTATAGGCCTCTGCATGCATACCTTTCGCTCTCGAGAGATAACGCTTTGTGGAGTGGTGTTAGGCAAGGCAGTTCTTGTCTTCTGTTGGGTTCATGTGACGAATTCCAGTTGATAAGCCCCAGACTCTGGAGTCGCTGGTCTGGCTGCTTATTAGGATTAAGATAAGTGCTAAGAAGGAAAGATACAGCTCTTTGTACTACCTTTGCGGGCCTGGAAGCCTTAGGATTCCAGTGTAAACAATGACTTCCCTCACCCTGCTCCCTCTCTAACCTGAGCTGAGCACTGTAAATATTGGCCCAATAGGATTGAAGCAGAGTCTGAAGATTATTTCTTAATAGAGAATATGTTAATTACCAAAGCCCCCAAAATGCGTGTAAATATGACAGTGAGTTTATAGAAACGAGATTTACTGTCTGTTTTTTTCCCCCTCTTATATGGGTGTCCAGAGATAAATAATTAATGTGTCTTAGGTCGTTCATATCAGAAAGGCACGTTATTCTCATAAAATAGGCCAAGAGGAAAAAAACACCCACACAAGCTATTTAAGTGCATTTAAGAGACTTTCCAATAAAGATATATTAGGAAAAACTATATTTCTAATGCATATGCAAAGCGAATATTGCCTATGAAATGCTTCTCCCTGAGTTTTCAGAGAGTGAAAAAGTGCACGTCCTGTTGTCTGAAGCTGATGGAATGTTCTGGATGCCCAGCAAACGGAGACGGGTAATTCCTGAAGTTCACTCAGTGAGTCACACTAAGTATAGCCAACCTGGGCTCTGCTGCGCCCTGGCAGGCCGTGGTTGGCGCCCAGCAAAGTTGAGCTGTCCGGGCGATTGCCGCAGGGGTGATGGAGAGGGGTAATTTAGCGACATCCCACAGCCCCGCGCAGCACCATGGAGAGCGCTGGGTAGCCATTCATTTTTGTTAATGAATTTAAAACTAGATGCATGGAAATGGTTCTATGAAATGTATACACTGCTAAACAGTTAACTAGTCCTTAGGGCTTACGTTTAATTATCTCTGTGTAAATCATTTTGAACAGGGAGATCTAATGAGTCAAAAAGAAAAAAAACAACAACAACACACAGACACCAAGAAACTTAGATCTAGGCCGGCCAGAGTGGTTCAGTGGTTGAGCATCGACCTATGAACCAGGAGGTCACGGTTAGTTTCCCGGTCAGGGCACATGCCCAGCTTGTGGGCTCGATCCCAAGTAGGGGCATGCAGCGGGCAGCAGATCAGTGATTCTCTCTTATCATTGATGTTTCTATCTCTCCCTTTTCCTTCCCCTCTGAAATTAATAAAAATTACACACACACACACACTCACACACACACACATATATGTATAAATGTTTCATGACCCTGAACTCCACCGAGTTGTCACACCTGGTTTATTCCACAGTAAAAATAATTTCCCTGCATTTTAAAAATACTTTTAGTGTAGAATAAACAAGGTGAAATGGTTATAGTAATAAAGAGGCAGTGGGGATCCTTCTTTGGATTGTTTCCTTCCTGAAACGATGGAATTGCACGTTCTTCTCCCTTCCTCCCAGAGAGGGTGGGGCAGAGACACCTGGGGGAGGCACCTTACCCTTCCAGGGAATGGGGTCATGTTCATGCAGTGCCCTGCCCTGCTGCTGCTCTTTAGGTCAGAGGTTTATCAGATCAGCTCAAGTCCAAGTGTATAGACCAGAGAATGTGATGCCTGAACTTGGGTATTTTGGAAGAAAACCACAGATGAGTCAGAAAGGTTCAGAATTGGAATGAGTTGGGGTAGAGGAGGGAAAAACTGAGTCAGGTCCCCAGAGGAGGCAACTGGGCATTTGGGGTAAAATAGGAGAACAGGACTGTTTACGGGCACAGATGGGTGAGGTGGGGAAGCACATCCAGCAGGGGTCACGGACTGCCAGTTTTGCCAGAGCCAGCTTTGCTCTGAGTCAGAGTTTTCTTTCTTTTATTTTTCTAATTAATATATTTTTATTGATTTCAGAGAGGAAGGGAGGGGGAGAGAGAGATAGAAACATCAATGATGAGAATCATTGATAGGCTGCCTCCTGCACGCTCCCTACTGGGAGGTCAAGCCCACAACCCCAGGCATGTCTCCTGACCAAGAATCCACCTGTGACCTCCTTGAACTCAATGCTAAACCACTGAGCCATGCCAGCCGGGCCAGACTTTCTGTGTCCCCCACAGACATGGATGATAACTACTATGGCCCGCTTTGTCTTTCTACAGGAAGTGGAATAAATTACACCATAGGAATGCTATCCTTCGGTTCCATTCTTTACTGTGTCATGGTGAAATTTGGTGGAAGAAAATTTGCATCATCTGTAACCCTCTTGTGACAAAGGCTCCCACACGTTTGACTGTCTCTGGTTGAATTAGATTCGTTCACAATTAGCAAGTATTTGTGGCACCTCTTGTACATGCCAAGTGCTGTTCTTAGCACTAAAGACAGGAAGGTGAATTAGACAGAGCAGCATTTTCTCTGCCCTCCTGGAATTTGAATAATAAGCTGAGAAAATAGACAATAAACGTATACCTACCTACATAAATGTAGAAATAGGTATACTATTTCCGGTACTGATACATAATGGGAAGACAGTAAAAACATGCCAGTAAGCTAGTGAGTTTGGGGAGTGGGTTGGGAAAGTGCTATTTCAGTTAAGAGTCATCTGGGGGTCCTCTGTAGAGAAAACATTTGATCTGAGACCAGAATAATGAGGCCGAGGCAGCCATGCAAAAATTCAGTCCCATTCAACTAAACAAATATTTGCATTGCACTAGGTACCATTCTGATCACTTGGGCTATAGTGGGGAATGAAACAGAGTCCTTGCTTGTATGGAGTTTATGTGTACGTGCGTGTCTACATGTGTGGTGCATATATTACTATCTTGCACACACATAGGGGTTCTGTGAAGAAAGAGAGAGAGAGAGAGAGAGAGAGAGAGAGAGAGAGAGAGAGAGAGAGAGAGAGAGAGAGAGAGAGAAACGAACATGGCTTGAGTAGCATGGGGTGCCTGAGTGTCATCTTATAGCAGAGTCAGTACACAGCCCATGAGTTTGTGTTTGACTAGAAAACTAAAAGGAGTTAGGGTGAGATTTCAGGGTCAAATGTCCAAGCAGAGGGCCCTCCTGGGGGAGACACTGAGTGTGTCCGGATGATGGCGAGAAGGCCCGTGTGGCCAGAGCTCGGTCTGTAGGTTGCAGAGCAGGGAATATGGGTTGGACTAAGCAGGACAGTGTGTGTCAGGCCCTTTGGACTCAGGTGTAACATTTCGATTTTATTCCCTTTACCATGAGTGAGCTTTGGGAGCTTTGAAGCAGGCAGTGATGTGAATGACACTGAGTTGAACTTAGAAGAGAGAAAGGTGGAAAAGAAGGTATAAATACTTATTGTAGAATTTAAGGTATTCAGGCAATGCGGGTCCATTCAACCCTCCCCCAATCAGAACTTTGACTTGAAGTGATCTCAGAGACGAGAAGTTTGGGAAGGTTCTGGTTGTTAACTCGCCAGCCTTGCGATGAATTTCAAGAGCGATTCTCTGTGTTCTGAAAGAGGTTCATCTGGCTGGAAGGAAGGAAAAGCAGAAGGCCCCTTCCTTTTCCCCTCCCCCTCCCCTCCTTTCCTTCGTTTTATTGAGAAAAGAATTGTAGTTTCATCTCCCCAGTGCTGCGTATTAAGATCGCAAGCTGTAGGAGAATGCACCCAAACAGTGCATGAGGCAACATGGGCACAATCCTTGAATCCCCGAGGGCTATCATTAAAGCTATGTGGATTAAGAAAAAAAGTCATTTCAATTTTGATGTATGTTTCAAAGAAAGAAGAAAGGGGGAAAGAGCGGGGAAGTGAAGCACAGCAAAAAAAAAAGAAAGAAAGAAAAAAAAAAAGGTCTTCATTCCCATGCGTTCCCCTCAGAAGAAATGGCATTAATTCAGGCACCCAATTACAGTAATGCGGTTCGGAGCACCTCACAGGTGTTTCCAGCTCACGCCGGGACGAACATTTGTAATCCTTTAAATGCACTTAAGAAATTGATGTTACAGCCCCGCAATCTGTCAGGGGCCTTGCTGGCCGGGTGACGGCGAAGTGTCCCCCCATTAATTGGATCATCAGAATGTGATCCGCGTCCCGGTCCCCGGATTATGGAAGACCAGCTCCGCTCCGACGGGCTGACCCAGGAGCTCCTTGTGCGGGAGATTCTGACCCTTAATGTAGATAAGTGGTATTTTTCATCAATCTTAGCCTGCATTAAAAAAGGGGAAATGTCAATTCAATGTGGGCCATTTCACTTAATTCAACATCTTCTCTTTTAATACCTTGGAGAAGTCTGTGTCTCCGACCTGCCTCCGCTGATGGAAGATTGTGTGAAGTCCCGGAGAGAAAGGTTGTCTTCCATTCGCTCATGAAATCACGACTATGACTCTCCCTGCTTGTCATGTTATGGCTGCAGAGAACACACTCGGGCGATAGCAGAGCAGTTCAACAAAAGTCAATGTCTTAACAGCTCACTTTGTTGGGACAGCGTTGAAGAGATGCATAGAAATGATTTTTTTTTTTTCTGAAAGAAGAACCTGTGTTTGAGCCATGGAGCAACAAAGGTGGTGTGTCTGATGGCCTGGTCTTCATGAATTGAAGAGAGGATAGAAGAAGTCACCTTACTCCCTTGAAGCAGAAAGAAAGAATGAATCCATGCTGGTTTTGGTTCACAGTCACGATAAAAAAAAAACCTGTTTTTATTGATTCTGGAGAGAGGAAGGGAGAAGAAGAGAGAGAAACATCAATGATGAGAAAGAATCATCAATCGGCTGCCTCTGCACACCCCCTCCAGGGGACCAAGCCCGCAACATGGGCATGTGCCCGGACTGGTATTGAACTGTGACCTCCTGGTTCATAGGTCTACACTCAACCACTGTGCCACATCAGCCCGCAGGGTTAGAGCTGGTTCATAGGTTGACCTATGAACCAGGAGGTCACAATTAGATTCCCAGTCAGGGCACATGCCTGGTTGTGGGCTGGATCTCCAGTGTGGGGTTTGTAGGAGGCAGCTGATCAATGATTCTCTCTCAGCATTGATGTTTCTATCTCTCTGTCCCTCTCCCTTCCTCTCTGAAATCAATAAAAATACATTAAAAATTAAAAAATAAAGTGACCTGTATCTTTACTTCTAAGTGGACCAAGGGTTTATCTATCACATGGTAGTTTATTTGGAATTCCTTCATATAGGGTGATCCTGCTCTGCACTAAAACCTAGAAGCTTTTGCCCTTTCTTCTTTGGTGTGAGTGTGTGTGTGTGTGTGTGTGTGTGTGTGTGAGTGTGTGTGTGTGTGTGTGTGTGTGTGTTTATTGGTGTGCGTGTGACCCTGTGCAGCTAGCAGCCTGTTTTATCTAGCTTTTCATTCTCCTTTATTTCTCTTCTCTCCCTCTCTGTTGTCTCTGCCACTCAAACCAATTTCAGCCACCCACCAGTTCCCCTCTGGGATAATGGCCTCTCCTCCGGCCATCGTCCTGTCATGTTTGATTCGGCCGCACGAGGGTTTTAAATTAGCCAAAGCCTTTTGCATGCTGGGCGCGCGCTCCTGCCACAATGCGTTACGGAGCCGCTGCCCCACTTGATGTCGGTATCTGTGATCACGCAGAAAAATAAGAAATGGTCGTGGCTGTTGTAAAACTCATTCATGCCAAGACCCTTTTACACAACAGAGAGGAAAAGGAGGAAGAGCCTGTTTTCCTGCTGTCCCCCTGGTCCTCCCATTGTGTTCGCTCCAGGCTCCCGCTGGGAGGTGTCCATTGTGCTAGGCCTGGGGTTATAGACATAAAAACAGTGGAAAAGTGAAATAAAATGATCAGAGACGTGCAGTTAGATTCAGTGACTTCCTGCTGGTGGGTGTTAACTCACTGGTGAGAGGGCAGCCTAATGTTCCTATTTCATTTTACTCTCCCTGTCCTACCTGAGTCTTAGCAGAACTGGTGTAGCCATGGGAAGCTTGCGGGTTTAATCACATGAAAGGAAATGAGAGGACAAGAAAGCATTTTATTTGCTGTAAATATATCTGAGTTGGGTCTTTGTAGTATCCAAAACCCATTAGTTACCTTTAATTTTTGTTGTTATTAATTCTCAGCCTAGGATATTTTTTTCCGCTGATTTTTTAGAGAGAGCAGAAGGCAGGGAGGGAGTTGGAGAGAGGGAGAGAAGGAAACATTGCTGTGAGAGAGACACATCAATTGGCCGCCTGCCTCCTGGGAATCAAACCTACAACACAGGTACGTGCCCTTGACCAGAAATTGAACCCGAGACCCTTTAGTGCACAAGCTGGCGCTGTAACCACTAAGCCATGCCAGCCAGGGCTACCTTTAATATTTCTGGTGGGTTTGAAAATCAGTCTAGCGATAAACAGTATATTTCTGATTTATCATTTGAGAATTTTTGTTAAAGTGACAACCTTGGCTGCCTCCCTCTCTCAGCATAAGCAACTCCTAGAGCTTCCAAAATATTGGGCTTGTTTGGAAGGCAAATACATAACTGAGCATGTACATTTGTTTTTAAAACTCCGCTGTTTGAGACGGTGTAACTCTATTGAGCTCAGTTCACCTGATTCTAGAAATTTTAATAAATCAAACAGTTGTTTTGTTTACAAGACCTCAAAAAAATCGCCTTAGCTAAGTTCTCTCATGAAAGGTTGTAATGTAAATACTACAGTATTATATTTTTTGAGCCTTGCTTTGCTATTTTGTATGACTCCTGTTACTGGTAGCCTATGATTTGTTTCACAGACTGGAAGTTGTCCCATATTTTGACCTGGCACTGGATTTGTCAAGTTGATCAAAACTTTAGGTCTCCTCCCTCTTCCGCCACTTTGATCCCAGTCCTTCCTGTATTCTCTGAGAGTCAACTCCAAACACGCTGAATTCCTCTTATTCCAATGACCTCTTTCCTACTCTAGGAGGGAAAGGAAAACCCTTCCCTACCCCTTGATTACTGCTCACACTGCTACTTCATTCTTCTCATTTCCTCCACCATCAGTTTTCTCATAAAAACATTTTATGAGCCTGGCCAGCATGGCCCATCAATCTATGAACCAGGAGGTCACGGTTCGATTCCAGGTCAGGGCACATGCCCGGGTTGTGGGGGTGATCTATGATTCTCTCTCATCATTGATGTTTCTATCTCTTTCTCCCTCTCCCTTCCTCTTTGAAATCAGTACACACACTCACACACACATGTATGTGTTTCATGACCCTCACCTCCATCGAGTTGTCACAACCTGCTCCTTAACCTCTTGTGATCTGGTGCCGTCTCCACTTTCCTTCACTTGCTGCCTCTGTGGCCGCCAGTGACTTTCCAATCCTGGAATCCAGTGACCTTCTCTTAATCCTTAGATTCTTAAACTCTCTGCTGGATTTAATGGCCCTTTTCTTACTGACGTTTTCTTGTTCTTCACTTCATATGACCCTTACTTGCCTGAATTTTCCCTGTTTCTCACCAACATTTTATTTTCACTCAACTGGTAGCATCTGTGGAATGATATTCCACATTAGGCCTTCGAGCTCATGGCTCTGCATCTAGTACTCCATTGCACACTCTGGTCTGGACCTGTGCTCTCATTTCCAATAACACTTCAAAACTCTGGTGCAGGCTACTTAGCTGTGCTGCTTGAAGCTCAACATACTAATTTTTCAAACAGGTTTTCTTCTCTTCCTTTTACAGTAATCATCTCCTGACTCTCTGATTTTGTGAATGGTCTACCCTTTACTCCAACGTCCACACTGAAAAACTTCCAGTCACCTTAGATTCTACCATTGTCTCATCCGGTTTCATAGCTTACAAAGTGCGTTAACCTTTTAGCTCATGCTCTCTGCAGGGCCGTTCATTGGACAGCATTGTCCCCGTGTGTATTCTATGCATAAAGAGCCGGAGACACCCTGTCTCATCTCAGCTTTGGCATTCAAAGCGCCATACCTTCCAATGTGTAGAGAACCACTCCCTAACATGACGGTGGGGGCCCTCCCAGGCCAGCCTCCACATATGTGCCACATTATTATGCTGACCCTTGTGTGTCCTATGGAATCTATATGGGAAGCAGCACAGTGCCCGCAAGTTTTCCCAGAAAAGTCCCCCTGAAAAACACATTTTAGATGAACAGGGGTATACAGTAGCTGGAGGGCAACTATACTGAGAGAAATTTGCTAATTGGATTGACCACCTTGGCTATCTTTCTTGCCCCTAAATGTAGCCTTAGGCATTGGCTACTGGCTATTCCCTTAACATAAGAATAAAAAGGGGACACAGAATGAGGGCCAATTTTACATAGAAACAATGAGTCCAGATTGTGAAGAATGACCGAACTACCTAGAAACTAGAAAGTGTCACTATCCCATAAAGCCCCCAGGTCAATACACAGATACCTTGTGATTCTTATTGGAACAGATAGTCTGGTAGAACTCTTAGCTGTTTGCTGCCCTGAATCGTAGCTAAGGCTAGTAATGGTGTGTGCAGCCTTGGAATTGGACATCAAATGCTGTGGATCTTCTGATTGGCTTATTATGACTAAGTGGATTTTCTCACCTGGTGGGATACCTCTAAATTACTCATTTTCAAAATGCTATATGATCAAATACTAGTTTTGTAAAATTGGAAGTATACTAGTTATTGTTCTTTTGATACACTATGCAATTTTTCCTGCAAATGGTCAGTCCACGGGTGACTCTTTAAGCACACACTATACGCAAGGACTCCCATGAGGTAAGAAGAGAGGTTTGGACCAATCCGTTCTGGGGCTGAAGAATCACAAACACATGGACCCGACTGTAACTGTGCATGTCAGTGCTGTCCTTACCTCTCAGTCATTCAGCAAAGCAGGTCCTGGAATAGTATTGTTTTGGTCAGTGTCTTTGAGTTGTGCATTGATGAGATGCGGTAGGAGTTTAACTTCTCTTTCTATCAATGAGTCTGTGGTAATACTAGCTTCGTTATATATCGTTTCACTAAAAAATCAAAGAACGTATGGATGAAGTTAAGTGAGGACTCACTTTGACTGCTTTTTCTCTCCTAAATCTTGATGGATAACCGATGAAGATGGTGGTGAAGGTAATTTTTAAAAAGAGTACAAAGACATGAGGTGGGTTGTCTCCCCAAACTTTGGTGTGTTGGGGTCATTGTCCGATGGGACAGTGTATTAGCAAATAGGATCATTTTACCAAATCAGCTTGTGGGCTTGTGTTTCTAGAGTTTTCAGATGTAAGATGCTTTGCAAAAGGCCCGGCTGTTTATCGAAAGGATTATACTGTGGGTATGACCCTGAATCAGGATGACATTTCAGTAAGTCACTTGTCTCTCTCTGCTAGATAAGGAGAGTAATGCCCGCATTTCCACCTACTTGCCACACCTGGCCAAAACCAATAGTCAGAGGAACTTTCTGTTCCGCTCAGGAGCGTCAGCCAGTGTTGAGCAAGAAGGGATTCCCTGAGCTGTAGATCAGCAGTGCCCTTTCCCATGCAGTGTCGTTCATCTTGCCAAAGTAGCTGCTGTTCTTGAGTCGAGATGGGGGCGGCTGTAATAATAAGGCTGGAGGAGGGGTGGTATTTAAAGGGGAAACGTGGGAATGATATTAAATGCACAGAGATATCCAGTGAGCAGCAGCATCTGCTTATAGAGACAAATGCACCGTCTTGTTTTGCAGTTAGTGTGTTACCACATGGACAACGTAAGACCCTAAGGGACCCACAGGCACCTCAAAGTCTCCGTGTAGCAAAAGAAATCATGTGCAGACACTGGCAGCTCATGGACCTGGTCAATGTAGAAGCAACACTTCGGGCGGCGGGGGGCGGAGGGGGGGCAATGGATAACAGTCTTCTAACTTTAAATATGTGTGTGTGTAAATTCCAATGGGCTAAATCTGAAAAGAAAGAAACATCAATTGAGCTATCAGCTGTTAAGTGTGTATACATTTTTTGGAGGACACTATATATATATACTCAATATTCTTGAGTTTATTTGATCAGGCCCTACATGTAAAGGCACAAAAAGGCCTTAGTAATGATAATAAGTCCTGGTTTTCCTCAATTCATTGTCTGGAACGTTATTTATAGATGATCAAGAATTTACTGTATCCAAATGTGTATCATGCTGTCCCGGGTGAGAATTGGCCTAAAATGGTTATCTCATAGTTTGCCTCAGGTAATTTCAAATGTATGTACTACTGTGTTCCTCTCTGCGAGTGTCTGTCTCACTCTCTCTCTCTGTCTCTGTTGAGTGAGGGCAGAGAAACCCTTGTTTGCCCCCCAGAGCTCTGTCCCCTCAGGCTTCATTCGATAAAAGCGAGTTTCGATTAGACAATTTTCATTCTTTGTGTGGAGCTATTTTTAAATGTAGTTCCCGCTAATAATGCAATTAGTTGCGTCTTTTGCATAATTTGCAATACGGTGTTGAAGTTTAAGAAGCTTCATTTTATTTTAATTAACAACTGATCGGTAATAATAACCAGGCAGCTGCTAACATCACCAGCCTTAACTCTTAAAAAAAAAAAAAAAAAAAGGCCCCAGCCACAGGAGTCCTCCTCCTCCCCTCTCCCGCTTTGAAATATTTAATAAGAATGCCATGTATAAAATTACACTGGTGGAGAGATCAGGTGCTGCATTCCAATATAGGTGGCGTGAAAAATCACTCAAAATTGCCTGATGTGTTCCCTCCCCCCACATCCCCTGTCACCCCCATCCTTCGCCCCCCCCCCTTTCTAATTGTCTGTCTCATAACTCAGTTGTGGCGGGTGGGGGGCCTGCAGGAGGCTATTGTGACATTTCAGTTTACTGTTCCTGCCGACCCCTCTGTGCATTCCATTAGCACATTATTTATAGCTTCATAAAAGGGCCCCCTTTTCCCCTTCTTCTAACAGTATCCTTGTCTCTCCGATGATCGTGCTGTCTGAGGCCTGAACTGTTATTTTTAAAAAATCTATTTCGTAAGTTGACTCCTCCTTGGCTCCCTCCACTCAGCCTCGCTCCTGTCACACTTTCAAGCCTGCCCACAAATCCCCTCAAGGAACAAGGCTCAAATCTTCCAGTTGTAAAAAGTCCAAGAAAAACTCAGAACCCATTTCCTCCTTCTCCCAACCTGCAGGCCCCTGAACTCGGGATGCTTGAACAAACAAGGCTTCTAGAAGCCCCTACCTCATCCCTGCTCCTCAGCTGACCCCTGGCAAGCCTCTCACACCCAGAGAGCTGGGTTGTCCCTAATACATTCCCTTTTGAGGCCACTTGTTAGTCAAGCGTTGTGCACATAACTATGAAAAGGGCCCCATGTCTGGGGCATAAATTACTCTTCTGAGCCACTGTCTTTGAGCATACCACCCCCCCCCCCCATTATGGATTAGTCCGTTCTGGACTTGACAGGGCCATAATTAGAACTGTTGATGAAATCTACCAAATTGTTCTTCCATGACCTCGGTGGTCAGGAAATTCGGCGGAGTCGTATTTGTCACCCACGTGGAGGCTCTAAACACTTCATATTAACTGCGTTATTAATGTGTCCACGAATTGTTACCACTTGAAGTGAGTCCGGCCCTAATGGCATCTTGCAATGAATCCGCTGTAGGTAGGGCTGCATGGAAAGTTCCAGTGGGAGAAAATGTGCCCAGAATCCCTGAGTGGACGTGTTTGTTTTGTTTATTCGTGGATGCTTTCGTTTGAGAGAGGGCCTATTGTAGGGCTTTACTGATGCCATCGTCTGTGCACTATTGAGTTTGCTGCAGTATTAGCCACCGCTGAATCCCATAAATCCTCTCCAAGCGGAGAAGGCAGTGCAGTGGGTAGTTGAGAATGAGGCTTTTTAGAGGGAGGCAGGTCTGTGTTCTAATCCTGGCTTCCTTGCTCATTAGCTGTGGGCATCTTAAACATGTTTTGGCACCGTGTTATGCATCATTTTCCTCATCAGTGAAATGGGAATAATGTAATTCTAAGGAAATAAATGAAAATAGGGCTGAATGAATTTAGGGTGGTGTCTGGTTAGTTGCTAGTGTGTGGTCCTGTGATGGCTATGATTTGATGATGATGACGACGATGGTGATGATGTCATCTGGTTAATGGCCAGTGAGTGGCCCTCTGATGTCTGTGATGATGATGATGATGATAAGCATGAAGATAACGATGGCAATGATGACAGTGGTGATGGTGATGGTAGTGGTGGTGGTGATGATTAACTTGCCAAACCTGTCCTTAAATTTGAAAACACATATAACATTTAGGCTTTCTAAGAGAACTCCTCCACTGGGAAATCGCCCCCAAATTCAAGTTCTGGTTCTTTCTTGGGGCATGAGAGACACATGTTCCATCATTGCTTATTTCTACCAGGAAAGGGTTATGTTTTCAGCAGAGAATAATGCACAACAGTGGAAAATGGTTCATGTAAGCACAATGCTAAATGCTGGAGATGTGAAGAGAATTAAAAGTACATAATTTTTCTTGATCGTGTCCTCAAATCTCAGTGTATGAAATTATGCTCATCTTTCAAGGCTCTACTGAATTTAACTTACTTAGCATTTAACTTGCACTGTGCTTCTTTACCAGTATACAGATCTATTGGGTGCTACTGGATTATGAGTGACTGGGTTTTATTTACCTCTTCATATTCTGCACACATTCAACCTGAGACTGAAGACAGTTGTAGAACCTTCATGTATTCATTTGACCAGTCGATGAAACAGGATAATACACACGAAGTCAAGTTAAGAAAGTCTAAGTGTCCAATGACTTAAATGAAATAATTTCCATATTTATCAAGAGGGAAGGAAAATTATGGAGGACTAGCGAATTTTAAAAAGCTTCACTTCAATGCAAGGAGCTACGTATATAGGTGAAGAAACAAAGAGGTTAAATTATTTCAGGTCATGCAGTCGGTAAGGGACAGAGCTAGGATTTTAGCACAGCTTTACCCACTGTTACTGTCAGAGGCCAGAGACCAGGACAGAAACCAAGAGCTTTGAATAAATGCAACACAGATCACATTTTAATAAGTTATAAAAACCAGAATGGAATAATGTGAGTGCCTTAGTACAATAAGAGAGAGCAGTTTAGAAACATCTTTTTAGATAAAATCATGAGACCAGTATATCATCACCATGTTATTTTTAACATAACTTTTTTAGGAACAAAATAATGCATGTCTATTGAAAAATTTTTTAAAATATATTTTATTGATTTTCTACAGAGAGGAAGGGAGAGAGACAGAGAGTCAGAAACATCGATGAGAGAGAAACATCGATCAGCCGCCTCCTGCACATCCCCCACTGGGGATGTGCCCGAAACCCAGGTACATGCCCTTGACCAGAATCGAACCTGGGACCCTTCAGTCCGCAGGCCGACGCTCTATCCACTTAGCCGAACCGGTTTCGGCTGAAAAATATTTTAAAGATATAGACATCTAAAGAAGAAAACAAAAATCACCATCATTCCATTATACACAAAATTATACGCTGTTATCCTAATTTTCCAAACTTTTTCTGTGATCATAACCTGTAAATCTAAGCTACATTTTTATTTCAGTTTGAAGCAATCAATAAAGTCAACATCTGTGAGAGAAGCAAGATTCACCCTCCTGCTATAGCAAGGAGGGGAGAAGAGCTTAAATGCTCATATAAAAATTCTGCCCCAATTGTAGATACTGAAATTCATTGGTCAACCATCTCTTGGTCAGTTAGTTGTTGCAGAATTTTGCAGACCCTTCTAGAACCAAAGTATGGAGAAGTATGAAGGACCAATTTCATGTTCCTTCTGGATTGAGAACCATAAGCAATAATAGTGTCATTCTATTAAAGAATCTAGGATTCAGCTTGAAATTGGAATTTGTGTAGCATGGCCTAAAATTAAGAGAAAGACCTTTGGATCAGAAACATGAGGTCTCTCATTTTTCTTATCTGCAAAATGAGATCAATAATGCCCACCTTGAAGGCTTATTAGTATAAGGATGAAATTAAATCAGGAAATGTTTATAAAGTAATTCTCACATGATATCCAATAATATTCTAATACTATCATAGCAAGCTATCACTGACCTCTGCTTATCACCTATCTTGACTTCTGAGCCAGGGAGTAAACTGTACTTGATATGGCCAGCAAGCCCACATCGCCCAGCTAGTACTTGAAGTTCAAGGTCGCTAGGTGTACCAGCATGCGTTATCCCGCACGGCACATTTGCTTCTGATATTACATGTCAGCATACTCTTTGTTTACAACCTGAGATAAGTGTATTGTATTAGAATTGTACCTCTATCCAGTGTGCGTTGACTTACTGATTGCACAGCGACTGTGTGTCTCTATGCCTGAGTGTGTTTTTTTCCCCTTAAACATTTGCTTGGATCTTAGTGACCTGAACATGGCAATTAGGACTCAGCTTAAGTTCAAAGTAACTTCACCTGCCTTTCTTTTATATCCCCGCATATGAGAATATGTAGCTAAATCTTACTGCTCTCTTAGTTTTATTAGCAAGGGGCGTATAAGAAACTTGAGTAGGAGTTTGTACTTCTAACTGGATGCTATAAAATTGATATTGGTTGACCCTCCAATTCACACAGTAGATAGGCCTCATTGGTTGGGAAGGTTTTTCCACAGTTAATGGAGTCAGTTTAAATCTAGGAACATAGTAAGTGATGGGAGACTCAGCTGCCTATGACTATATACCTCTCTGGGCTAGGCTGTGGGTACCATATCCTTACAATTCTAGAAAGTTCTTCTTAGGGTGCTGATGCCAAGGTCTCATGTAATGTTAAGTCCTTCTCCATCTAAAAAGCTTTGTAGGGTTTGAGCAAACTTTCTGAGGTCACATAGCTATTCGGTGGATTTGAACCTACCGCTGCTTAGCTCTACCCACCATATATGCTTCCAGCATTGTGGAAACCAAAGATTTGTCTCATTCATTCATTCATTCATTCATTCATTCACTCACTCACTCACTCACTCATCACTTGTCCTGCATTAAGCAGAATCCACTACCTTTCCTTCTTCCGGTCTCTGACATGGTGCTAATAATTTCACAGGTCTGATTTCCCTTTTCATAACACATTGCATTTGCAAAGCTCCTCACAGTGTAGCTTCTCCTGCCTTATTCTGTGGGTGCTTACAGCAACCCAACAAGGAAATTATTTACTTTTTAAAATACATTTTTATTGATTTCAGAGAGGGAGGGAGAGAAATAGAAAACATCAATGAAGAGAGAGAATCATTGATCGGCTGCCTCCTGCATGCCCCCTGCTAGGGGCCTAGCCCGAAAACCAGGCATATGCCCTTGACTTAAATCAAACCCGGGACCCTTCAATCCACAGGGTGACACTCTATCCACTGAGCCAAACTGGCGAGGGCCAACAAGGGAATTATTATCCATATTTTACTGTTGCCTTTTTTCAAGGATAGCATCTTCAGATGTATAACCAGAAATGGGGGGATTCAGTCTCACATACTGTTGTTCTGAGGCCTCAGGCCAAGCATTCTCCATTCACACCTGGCCCTCAAGGGTCAGGTAAATGGACAGGAGGACTTGTATCAGGGCCCAGAGCTTTCAGAACTGACATGTAGAGATAACGATGCCTTGTCAGGAAGTGGGGAAGAGGGCCCACCATTGCTGTCTTGGTGTTCATGGTCTGGGGCCAGCACCCGATGACAAAGGGACTCTCATAAGAAGCAGGCAGATGGATCGAGTCATCAGTGACAGGCCTCTATGCCACTGTGACAGATCCTGTGGGCTACTGACCTCCTGATCCGGGTACAGTCTCTGTCTTCGAGCAGAACCACAGGCAGACAGATATTGAATATATTTTTTTAAAAATGTTATTTTTCATTTAGTAAGGTGGGCAGGTAGACAGAAAACTCAATATGGCCCAAGTTAGTTACTCCCTGTCTCTATTTCACAGACAAAGGCGTGCCAGCAGGCCATGAAGAAGACACTAGTTTGGTAAATGGGTGTGTGCCTACAGCATATGCCAGGGGATGCCCATGTGTCAAAGGATGCCTCTCAGTTAATCAGGATAAGCACTAGGCTGACCACCTCGTAAACTCTAAGAAAGACTCTTCTTTTCTAAACATTTAAATTCCTCAGCCATCGTATGCATATAACTTAGTATGTTCGAGAGTTTCAAAAGCTACTCCCTGCAGGATTTGTGCCGAAGACTACATTTCCTCATTCAGTAGATCACACTTCAATACAGGCTTTTAAAAAAACAGCTTAAAACACAGGGAGGCACTTGACAAGACATCGGCCAATGTTCCCTAGCCTGGCTGTTCTGGAGGAATGTGGGGAAAACAATGTCATTTTCTAGCTCTTCTACTTGGCTCCATTGTCATGTATGCATGTGGATGTATCAGGAAAGGGATAAATAAGAGAAACATCCTGTCTCTTGTTCATGAGGGAAACCTATCCCCCCCATCCTGTGGAGCACCAGTTAGGTATATTTGGTAAGGGGTATGTATAAACAGACTTATCTTCTATTGTAATGGAGGGCAGTCGATCGGTAGCAAAAGTTATGAATATTACTTTAATGCTTTTTGCATTACAGAATATGAAACCATAGGCCAGTATCCAGTGCAAGTTTTGCATTTCCCTGAGAGGTCTCTTTCATGGAATGCCTTGAATCCTCTAAAGAAAGTCTCCTTTCCTACCAGAAACCTGGTGGCTCAAACACTCTAGATGAGAAGATAAGTTGGTTAAATTAGAAAACCTAGTAGTTGGGAAGAGCTGGGATTCAACTTTCTTGGTCACCTGGAAAGAAAAATGGAAATACTGTTAAGTGACTTAAATTTCTTTAAAAATATGTGTTTTCTTTTGTGTTTTTCCTTCTCATGCGAGAGCAAAGCCATATCCAAGTTGTAGCAGAAGTGAGATTATGGAATTTCAAAGGAGATATAAAGCATGACTCTCCAGCATCTCCCATGCCATCCCAATATTAGCATCTCCCAAAATGGCCAGGTAATAGGCAGTTAGTTTAGTTAGTTTCTTCTAAACATAAGGGAAATGACACGAAGAATCCACTGTCACTGTTTGGGAACATTTTACATAACCTTATATGCAATGGTACTGTGATACTCTCTTTCTAGCTACCCGAGTAAACCAGTCATTTGATTTCGCCATTGTAAATGCATTCAATAGGAGAAGAATGGTCATTAGAGTTGAAAGTGGCCTTTGCATCCAGTCCTACTCCCCCCGCCTTACAGATCAGAGACGTGGTTCTCAGGCAAGCTTTCCGACTTATGCACAGTCTTTGAACTCATGAGAATGCTGATACTGAAATCCAGGTACCCTGATGTTAATCTGAGGTTTTCTTTACAGATTTTTCTTCAAATTAACTTTGCACTTAGGGAGTGAATATAGGAGGGAGTCAAGCTAGGAGGCTCAGCTATAAGTTCAAGACCTTCTTTTCCTTCTCTCATTTGGGTAGACATCTTCAATATCAAGGGCAGTTTAAAAAAGCAAGCAAGACTACTAGGTGGCAGTATTACATGTTGAGCCTTGTCTCAAATTGGAATGGTATCTTCTATTTGGAGCCATGGGTGAGATAGGCGTCTGGGCTGTGTGCCTTCTTTGTAAATCTGGGAGGTTGTATTAAGGTTCTAAATGATATTGAGATTTGCTAAGCAAAGTCCAACTTGTCAATAGCTCCTCTTGTTGGGTATTTAAAGTTCAAGAGCTTTGTTTGCTTTCGTTAAGTGCTCTGAAGTGTTTCAACAGTCATGGGCCCATTTGTATAAACAAATGAAGGAACCCACTGATAATCCATGATACCGGAAGCAGCCAGAGCCTGAGGAGTAGCAGAAATCCTCAATGACTTAAAGATAAGCTTTCCACACACCTGCCTGATTCACTTGGTGAAACAACAGGTGTGTGGCCATGGGTTTGAATGGCTTAAGAGGGAAGGATGGCGCGGGGTGGGGTGGGGGGGGTGGGTATTTACTGCTTTAAGTACGTTTCTTTAAATTTATTAATTTGTGAGCATTGTGCTAATAAGTGCACTTACAAACTTGATATCATTGTGGTTTTTAAAAGATATGTTTTCTTTTGTTGTGGGTCATCTCAGTTATGCTTGAAATGATTTTAATTGGGTTTGTTAAGACACCGGTTTCCTCCAAGTATTAGTCATTTTTATATAATGGTCATCTGTTCCGAATTTTAGATACTATCATTATTTCTTAAGGAAACACCATTTTAGAACAGTGACTTTTTAAAGCTACATGGGCACAATGCTTTTCTATGCATAGGTGAACATTTACTCAAGGGATGTCATATGTAAACAACTCTTAAAACACAAATTGCCATCTTTATAGAGAAAGACGGCCCCAGTCTGAAATCCTCTCATCTATTTTACCAGAGTTTCCAAACCCTTAAAGGGTGGGTATGTCTGTGCCAAAGTTCTAAGTTTACCTGCTTGGCCAGGGACTGGAGAATCACTGAGGGACTTTAGAATGTGGCGGTTAGAGTTATGAGCTTTGAATCCATTTAGTCCCATTCTTTTTAAATTAAATCTTTATTGTTGAATGTATTGCACATGTCCCCCCTTTTCCCCATTGACCCTTCTAGCCTGCCCCTGTCCCCCGCCCCAGCCTTCACCACCCTATTGTCTGTGTCATGGGTTATGCATATATGCATACAAGTTCTGTCATTGATTTCATCCGACCCTATCTCCTCCCAGGTTTAAAGCTCAGCTTTTGTCATCTAACTCTACACAATGATCACAAATTGGAGGTGACAGCATCTACTTCCAAACATCCTTGTGGGACTCAAATGAGACAGTGGATTAGGTTGCATCATGTGGGATTTTCAATATTTGACCATTATTTTCACTATTTAACCATGATTAGCCCGACTGTTTCATATGCTGTCATTGAATGGTCAAAGGATTTAGAGAATTTCCCATCAAATTGAAACTCCTGCTAAATAGCAACTTCAAAAGAAGAGAACATGGGCTGGAATTTACTAATGATGGGAAAGCATACATCTAATGCCTATGACTCTTCTCTCTAAGGGTCTGTAACAATTGGCCTAACCCTGGTGTGCCCTTGCTAGCACACACTTTCATATGAATGAACACACCGATAACTGGATCAATAAAGTCAAGCCAGGTTCTAGAGACTTTATCATGTACTTCATTATAGAAATATTTTCCCCCCAAACCCTTGATGAAATATCTTTAGGCCACGAAGGTAGGGAAAGAAAAGTTCATGAAGCGACAAAGAGATAGACAAGGGGAGGAATCCGTGGGTGGGAAGACAAACTTTCATGAATGGAGTTGGCAGGTAGCATAGAATTTCAAATTCTCAAAGTCTGACTGACCTTTCTCTGCCCCATCATATGCAACACCTTGACCTGTTGTCATCAGTGACAAATGTTGGGTCATTATTAACCCTACAATATCTGTATGACTCTGCAAAGTAGTGTGTTTTCCGTAGGAGGCTCTAGCCAAATGCTGCATGTCTTCAGCGAGGAATCTCAGAGCAACTGGAACTCCTGCTTTGGGTTGACACATTTCAGTTCACACAAGACCTTGAGAACACTCCTGAATTCTTGAATGATTGCCTGGAGTCCAAAGGCTTACTGGCCAGGGAACTTGAGCTGAACAAAAGATGATATCACTGTGTAGACAGGATCATTGCGTGTCATAATTAGAATTGAATGCAGATTGTTCTGACATAAGACAGAGAGAGTGGAAGAACATGAGGCTTGTTTTTTTCCTATAATTTACATCAGCTTTAATACGTTGTTTTCTCCGCTTTTCCTCTTGCCATTCATCACTCCATATCTTGAATATGTTTCCCCTTGAGTCGCTTAACACCTTTAAGGAGGAATGAAGATACTTGCTTAAAATCTTCAAGAAGGATTTGGATTAAAATTGGATGGCTTCTCAGTTTATCTTGACTCTGGAACATATTAGGAGGGTTAGGAAGGAATGGTGACAATGGGGGTGGGGGGCTGGCAAAGGATTTTAAGAGCTGGAGTCCAGAATGGCCTCTTAAAGAAGGAGAAAGCTAGAAAGAATAGGTAACATTTTGACTAGTCTCTGTTTTGTTGGTTTTCCTCCTTGTTAGAAGGCAATAAATGCTCATTTTTTAAAAATCAGAACAAACAAACAAACCAAAAGAAGATCATTTTAAAACCGGCCCCTGTAGGAAGACACCTGGAATTAACACGGACAGTTAGAGCAAAGGGGGTGAGGGTGTAGCTGCCGGGGACCACAGTGAACTAATGGCTGGGCAGCTGATTGCCCCACACTCCCAGGGGCTCTCCCAGAAGTGCTGAGACCAAGCAAGGGGACGGTGGCTTACTCCTTTGGAATTTTCTCTTCTTTGTTACAGGACTTATCAATGCCCGGTAAAGTGAATGGAGCAAAGATGACATGCTAACCTTTTGCTCCTCTTGTCAATATTTAAATGCATATTTATGCCCTAGTCGGGTTGGCTCAGTGGATAGAGGGTCCGCCTGTGGACCTAAGGGTCCTGGTTCGATTCTGGTACCCTGCATGTATCTCAGTTGCAGGCTCCTCCCTGGCCCAGGCTCTGGTCAGGGCTCGTGCAGGAGGCAACCAATCCATATGTTTCTCTCACATCAGTATTTCTCTCTGTCTCTCCCTCTCTCTAAAAATCAGTGGAAAATGTCCTCAGGTGAGGATTAACAAGAGATCAACCAAAGGACTTATATGCATGCATATAAGCATAACCAATGGACACAGACACTAGGGGGGTAAAGGCATGTCCCGGGGAGTAGGGGCCCAGGGGAAGTCAATGGGGGAAAAAGGAGACATATGTACTACTATTTGTAATACTTTAAACAATAAAAAAGAACTTGTATACATGTGTTCATAACCCATAGACACAGACAATAGTGTGGTGAAGGCCTAGGGTGGATGATGGGTGGAGGCTAGAGGGGTTAATGGGGGAAAAAGGGAGGCATCTGTAATACTTTCAACAATAAAGATTTAGAAAAACACTTCAGTGAATATTGAACTAAAAAAATTAAAAATAAATGCATAGTTTATCGATCCATTAATTGGTAATTCAATGATAAAAATACCATCTGCTGGGATGAATACATTGTCTTTCCTTTAAAAACTTCTGTTGTTTCAAAATGCAATTGTCTCATTTGAGATGTGAGGGAATGTGCTAACCTTGTCTTCGCTGGGGCCGCCGTGCAGAAATGATAACTGTATATACATGTTTTTAATAAAAAATAGAGAAGAGCGGGGAGGGAGGGAACCAACTTACTTAAATCCTGAATACAGTCAGACCTCATATGCATTGTTAAAAAAAAAAGCCCTAAAGAATTGCATATGGATTAGAGGGATGAATATTCTATTATTTCAGTCTGTTCTGCTGATCTTCTTATTGTGACTTGCGCTTCAGAAATCTGCCAGGAATTTGGCTCTGCCGTTGTCGGCAGTAATTTTAAATGTGTATCAAGCACTTGATAGTGTATGATTTGCGTGCTGTTGCATTCCTGTTCCCTAAATTTTCCACCAATTTATTACTTTTTTTCAGACTGTTTTAATATTTCAGGATGATGAATATATACAGCATCATTAAAGGTAAATAAAAAATGCATGAAATTAAAAAATGGAATATTAGATGTTTCTCCACTGTAATCCCTCGGCCCAATAGGAATGAGAGGTCTCTGTTCTAACGAGTAATCCCTACCCATGATTAGGAAACCTGGAGGTGCCCACGCAGCCCACAGACGATTTGTACCGTCTAAGCCTGTTTATGTAAGGTGGGGGTAAAAGTTGTTATTAGGAGACCTATAAACCCATTTTACAATTCCGAAAGGTAGGCTGGCCTCTTAATCTTTCCTCCCCTTTCTTATTTTTTGCCGGAGTTGATGGCGGCGTGTTCTTAATTCAGCTTTCAGAATGCTGTTCTGGACGTCTTTTTCACACTTAGATGGCACACTGGCTATTCTATTGAAATCCCCTGTAAAGACCAAGGATTGAGCTCGGCTGTTCATTTGCATCTGGTCGTTGCGTTTTCAATACTTGGAGGAAGGAAAGGAGTTCGTATCTGAGGCTCCTTCCCCACTTCCGGACGTTGTTTGATGAGTGTCAAGGGCAAGTTTTCCCAGAGTTCTTTTTCTCTTTTTTAAGGAGGCTGTTCTGTTTTGACTCACTAAGTTTCTGTTGTTTTGTTGTTCCTACGGTTATTTTTTCTTTAAGAACAGTTTGCACTGTGTGATGCTATGCGACATTGTTTAAATTTAGTTTTGATTTTTGAACCAGAGAAAGCAGCGTTTGTAAAGAGGACATGTGAATATAAAAAGACCAAAAATGGCTGTTTCTGAAGCAGGAATAAGATAAGGAAGCCTTGATATAGGTCCCGCATACTTCCGTGATTTCTTTGGAAGGATATTGTTTCTTTATTAGCAAATCTTTAGTAGTTGCTCTATTTGAAAGGTGTCTTAATAGGGAGAAGGTTTTTCAAAATGTCTTAAAAGTTATAAGTATGATTTATTTTTATTTTCCCTCCAATTAGACTTTAGCAGAAACCAGGCTTCCCTTAACCCAGTTTAGTTCTTCAAACTGTACAAATACTGATGTAGCAATCGCCTGTCCTCACTCCTGAATTTCAGGAATGTTGGTTTTGTACCAATTGCAATCTAATTTCTGACACATTAAAGTACTGGGGTGTTTCTGAAAATTTGGTTCTTTTACTGTAACATTCCTTATTTATGGCTTATTTATTTTTGGCTTTATTTCGCTCTTCGCTGCTTAATCGATGTCATGGGATGTGACAATCAATAGCTTTTACTAAGTTCAAAATCATGCTATGTGTTCAATGCCCACCATTTCCAGTGAACGCTCATTTTTAAAACCATGTTGCATACAGCACCCAAAAGATATGATGTCACCTGGAAAATCTCTGCTCCTGTTTTGGCCAGTTTGCTCTGAGACCTATGATGAATCTGAGCAATGAAAGAGGCTTCCCCGTGGCATTGGTGTAGGTCAAGTTCAAGTTGGCTTTTCTGAGGATTTGTTCCTCCTCTTGCAAAGAAAAAAACAAAAAGACACCAAATAGCCCACAGCCAATAAATAGTCCCCTTGCTGAACCCGGGAAGGCCTGTAAGAGCTGGGAGGGGAGAAATAGTTTAAAATAGTGCACACATTTAGGCTAGAAACATTAGCAGCCAGCATGTGCTTTTGCCACGGTCCTGTGACCATCAGCGCCTCCCTATTGTGTTCAGTTCCTGGGAAACCTGAGCCTCCCTCCACCAGCTGCGCCCAGCCCTACCCAGAGGTCTCAGGTTCCCTGAGCAGATCCAGCGCAGCCCAGCCCTGTCCCAACTGCAGTGTGTGAGGGCCACCCGGTGCAGGGCAGCCAGAGAGGCCTGAGCCCGGGTGGTCTGGCCCAGGCCGGTGGCAGGAGTGGCTGAGTGTATGTGGATTTGGGATGTGTGCACAGGCCTCCACGAGCAGAGGGCACACCTGGGCCCCCCTCCTGAAGGTTTTCTGGATTCTTCTGGAGCACGTGCCATTCCCTGAAGCCCTTCTGGGTCCCGAGGAGAGCAGGGTCGCCTGTGGGTTAGAACTCAGCCTTTGCAGTTACTTCTCAGCTGTGCAGCCTTGGGCCAATTACTCAGTGTCTCTGGGCCTCAGTTACCTTGCATGTGAAATTAGGAGAATAATCTGATCTACTGCAAAGGGTTACATAAGGTAAGACTTTCAAAGCGCTGATTAGCACCGGCTCGCCATGTGGTCAGCACTCAGTATCACCCCTGTGAAGTTCTCATATTCAGTGTGTGCATCGCTTGCCTGTTGTACATGGAGAAACTGAGGCTATAAATCATGAGCTCACCGAAGACCACTTGGCCAAGAATAGAATTTGCGTTTCCTGGCTCTCATGCTGTTATGCTAACCACTAATCTATGCTCCTTCCCCGAATCAAGCCCTTAACATCCCAACTCTATGCTAAAGCAAGCTGAAGATTTAAGAAAATAATGGTAAAAAATAACCTTACAGATTAACTTAATCTGCGGCGTCTCATCCTTGAAGCTGATCATATTAAAAATAAAAACATATTTTCAGTCAGTATCTCTCCACAGCTAAAATGACCCCGGGTTCTTAAAGTATACTTTTTACTTGGCTGATAAAATTGGCAAGTTTTTAAAAAATAATTATTATTTTGGGTGAGCCCATGGGGCCTTCTGGGGCTCTGAAACATTTAAACAGGCTCTGAGCCTTGGGCAGAATAAGGCAGAAAAAATGTTTACAGTTCATAGTCGTGAACGTACGCTGGGGTATTTTGCCCGAAGCCATACAGAAACTCCCGGGATAAGCAAAAAAGCACATTTTCAAAGTGAAACAGACTGAAGAAAGTGGCAGAAATACTACACGGCAAGCTTAAACACCATGCATAAGGCTGGGTCGAAAAGCAGAGATAACGAGGGATCTTCCTGCTGCTGCTATTAATTATGAGTTGTGTCTACAATCTCAAATTAGTCGGCTAAACAACTGGTTATTCCTTTTTTGAGAAAAGTTGAATCCACCAGTTATTTGAGTGATTTTGACACGCAATTCCCCAAACAAGCAAACACAGCAGTGCGTGTATATAGGCCTGGAATAATTCAGCTCCCTCGAGGTGGTGAATTTCATTCTACGGATGGAATTCCCTTCCAGCCCCCAAAATAAATACTAAATAAGCACGGGTTGGCCACTCATGGCCACAGCGCAGTCAGGCTGCTAATTGGTTTGACGGCCCAGTGGTCCGGCGGTGTTTCTCCTCCTGACAGTGTTGTGGTGAGCAGTAGAGGAGCTTTCGGTGGGTTGGTTTATTTTTTTCACCACAAGGAATAAAGCCTTTTGGACACATTTGCACAACCTTTTAGCAAGTAATGCAAAATGGGTAATAACTGGGTTGAGGCGCTCCTGGGGGTTTAGTGGTGTTGTGGGCAGGAAAGCAGGCATTGAGAAACAAATGACAGCACAGGTGGTGTGGCTCAGTGGTTGAGCATTGACCTATGAACCAGGAGGTCACGGTTTGATTCCCAGGACAGGGCACATGCCCAGGTTTTGGGCTCAATCCCCAGTAGGGGACGTGCAGGAGGAAACTAATCAATGATTCTCTCTCATCATTGATGTTTCTGTTGCTCCCTCTCACTTCCCTCTGAAATCAATAAAAACATTTTTTTTTAAAAAAAGAGAGAGACATAAATGACAAATTAGTTTGCTTAGTCTCTTTATTGAGCAGCAGAGGTTCATAATCTATATATATATAAAGTGTCCCCACAGGACTTTGACTGAGAGGCCATGAGTTCTATCACTCGCTATGATGTGCGCTAACCACCAGGGGGTAGCATGGAACGAAGGCAGGCCCCGGCCGGGAGCTGGCAGCCAGGGAAGAGAGGCCCCCGCCAGCAGCCAGAAGGCCCCAATTGGCCCTGATTGCTGGCCAGGCCTAGGGACCCTACCCATGCACGAATTTCATGCACTGGGCTTCTAGTACATTAATAAACACCAGTTAATGCCACCGAGATACTATTCCTCAAATTCACAAGAGTGGCAAGAATTCTTTCCCAAAGGAGTGGGCATGTTTAATATGATCTTCCCCCTACCTACCTACCAAAGCAGGACTTGGGGCAGCACCCCAGGTAAATAATGAGAGCCATTATTTGTGAAGCATGTGTGGACAATTCCCTGCACATCACTGTTGGCCAAGCAAAGATTTAGATGCTGATTTTCAGCTTCAGTGCTTGTGCTCTTGCTACCTGATCAGCCTCACCTATGTAGAATTAAAACCTATATCTTAGTATAACTCTACATAATATATTTTCTTTTTTTTTATTTTGAGATTTTTCATTGATTTTTAGAGCGAGAGGAAGTGAGAGGGAGAGAGGGAGAAAAAAGATCAATGTGAGAGCAAAACATCCATCGGCTGCCTCCTGCACACCCCCTACATGGGATCAAGCACACAGTCTGGGCATGTGCCCTGACCTGGAATCGAACTGGCAACCTTTCAGTGCATGGGAAGGCGTCCAACCAACTGAGCCACGCCGGCCAGAGCAAATGCTGATATTTTTTGAGTCATATTCCCTGAACCATTTTAACTAAATTCAAGAATAGTACAAGTATAACTGAATTCCAGAATAGTACCAAGATACTGGTGTTACAAAGACGGCCTTTGCATGTCCCCTGAGCGCCGACGACATAAAGGCGTCCCATGACGTTTTCCATGTGGAAACTCTGAGCCACCCAGACAGTCACAGCTGAGCCCGTTCGCGTCCAGAAGTATCGCTGACCAGGCTGGGCACGGTGCCCCCGCTAGGTGCGCTGACTGGTATCCGATCCCATCATGTGCTTAACAGACAGCAGCATCTGAGGCGCGGGCTTTCCGCTTTCGCAGCTCCGGAGCCTGAGTCAGCCCGCCCGGCTCACGGGATCTGTGGGTGACTGGGCACTGGGACAAGGAGCCTGTCCCGCTGAACTGGGGCGACTCCTACAGCTCACATTCCACAGGACCCTTCTTTTTTTAAAAAAAAATAAATAAATCTATTTTCATTGATTTCAGAGAGGGAGAGAGAGATAGAAATATCAATGATGAGAGAGAATCTTTGACCAGCTGCCTCCTACACACCCCACACTGGAATTGAGCCCACAATCCCGGCAGGTGTCCTGACCAGGAATTGAACCTTCACTTCTTGGTTCATAAGTCGACGCTCAACCACTGAGCCAAGTCAGCTGGGGCCACAGGCCTTTCTGAACTATTCAGCTGCATAGGGTTCTGTTGTGCTAGTTAATATGATACATGAAATTATTTTCATCTTTGTAAGGAGAGGGATGTTTTTCTCTCTTGTGCCCCTTCTATCATCATTTATTTATTTTACTAGTAAGTATATTTTTATTGATTTCAGAGAGAAAGGGAGAGGGAGCCATAGAAACATCAATGATGAGAGAGAATCATTGATGGTCTGTCTCTTGCACGCCCCCTACTGGGGGTCGAACCCAAATCTGCATCATGTGCCCTGACCCAGGAATCGAACTGTGACCTCCTGGTTCATAGGTTGATACTCAACCACTGGGCAACACTGGCCACACTCTATCCTCATTTGTGGCACATCTGTCCTCATTGTTACATGACATAGAAAACAGGCACTAAATTGACGCTTATTGCTCAGTTGACCAGAGGGGCTTTGGCCCTATAGCCACTTAGGATTTGGTCATAATAGCAAAAGAAGGAGAAGAGAATCTCAGGCGAACTTCATGTAAAGAAAGGGACAGATTTTTATTTTTTTAATATATTTATATTAATTTCAGAGAGGAAGAGAGAAGGAGAGATAGAAACATCAGTGATGAGAGAGAATCCTTGATTGGCTGCCCTTCTGCACACCCCCCACTGGGGATCATGCCCACAACCCAGACATGTGCCCTGACTGGGAATAAAACCCTGACCTCCCGGTTCATAGGTCGATGCTCAACCACTGGGCCATGTAGGCCATGCTTGGGATAGATTTTTTTTTTTTTAAAGATGTACCGTGGATACAAACTATAGAAATTAGACTTATATTGGAGCCAGAGTTATGAAAATGTGTTTCTAAGAAAGACAGACTGGGCGCTAAACAGAAGATGACAAGTCATAGTGCACAGTGAAGAATGCCCAAAGCAAGCCTGGCTCTCCTTGTCTTATGACATCTGTGAATGCTGTGTGCTCTGATATGATCGCTGCCGTGTCTGCCTTGTTTATTATGCAACATACAGTGTGAACAAACAGCTCTGCAGAAATTAGAGGCCCCTCAAAATCAGGGAAATGGAACACTTCGGTGACTATGCAAACATAAACTTTTTTTTTTTTATCATTTGGTTTTTGCAAAGCACTTAAAGGTATCCCCTTAGTGTTGTCATTCATTTCTATTGTTTCCATGGGAACTTTGAAGAAATGTGTCCAAAATAATTATGGATTTGGTTTCTTTCTGTAAGAACTCTCAAACATAGTTCTGTCTGGCAACTTCATTGTTTTCCTGCAGTATCTTGCTTGGAGAGCGGGGCCTGGCGAACTCCGGGGTAATTATGCCTCTGCCTTCCTAAGGACCGTCTGTTCCTGTTTTCCCTAAATAACCCCTGATGGTGTCATGGATAAACAGCCTCACCTCTGTTTTAATGACCCCCCTGATTTTCCAGGGCCCGCTGTGTGCCCGAGTCAGCTCCTTGGACTCCGGCTTTGTTCTACCTCCCTCAGTTCTCCCACAAAAACTATTTACGTTTTGCTTGAATAGCTTAAACACCGTTTTAGAAGACTTTAGATTGCTTTTGAACGTAGTTGAATGCATCTTTAGCCATCACTGGGCTTAAAATGGAAACCCTTTTTTCAGCTTATCTGTATTAAACACCTGTAAAAATCAATGGTACTGTATTTTTCCCTCTCATAATGCTCCGTTCCTTTAACTAATGCCAGAAATAACGCACAGTTTATTCCAGCGCGTTCTTTTCCCTGCGCCTGGTGCTCTCCGGTAGCAAGTGGCATCCTGTATACGAACTCACTTCTGCTGACTTCATAGTAAAATTGCCAGGTTGGTGTTGAAATGCAACCAATAGGAGCCTAATCCGCAAGCAGAAATTTGCTGTCTCTCCTACTGATTATCAGCGTCTGCTTCGTGATGAATATGCAGAAAGTTTATTTATTTTTTTTTTTGCCGGTGCCCATGCTTACATAAATGACCAATAGGAGAGGCTAGAGTTAACTAGGGATGTTTTCTTGTGAGCATTGTTATTTCTCCCTAAAATCAGAAGTCATTACATTTATATTGAAAATCTTGAGTGGTTTGTATGAGCTTTATGCCCAACTAAGATTAGTGTGCTGTAGCCCATTACAAATGTGGGAGAGTGGCCATTTTTTATGAGTTAGAATAAAAAATATGATAATAATGTCTTCTCATCATCATAAAGAGAGATGATAATGCCTAAATGAAATATTTATATTATCTCATTTTATTTGATGGGTTCAATCTTCTCCCATACCAAACACTTCCTCCAGACCAGCCATAGTTTCCCCGCTTAAAAAAGAAATCTTTGTGGGATTCAGATTCTACATATGCGTGCTAATACATTCAGTGATCCAGTATGTTACTGTCTTTAGTTTTGGAAATGTGTTTTGCTTCTCAAAACAGAGCCTAGTAGGTTCTGGTCAGAGCTGTGCATGAAGGCAGGTTACATTATAGTTTCTATGTGAATATCCTATTCATCTGTTCCCAAGTATTGCTTATATATGTATTTGTAGAGAGAGCTAGAAACACCAATGATGAGAGAGAATCATTGATCTGGCTGTCTTCTACACAGCCCCTACTGGGGGATCAAGCCCGCAACCCGGGCACATGCCCTGACTGGGAATCCAACTGTTACCTCCTGGTTCATAAGTCGATGCTCAACCACTGAACCACACCGGCTGGGCTTGGGCTAATTCTTAAACAGAAATCTTTGGATGTATGTGTGTATACACACATGCATACATCATATGTTATATATTACATATACATACACATATCATATATTACTATTATATATACATACATATATTACATATACTATATATGGAATATGCCATGTGTTCATATACATGAGATATGCGCTCTCTTGCTGACCTGAGTATTCTGAGTATCGCTCTGTCCCTGTTCCAACCCATCCCAGGCTCTCCCCAGCCTCTCCCTAAGGTTGCGTCTTCTCTCTCACGCACCACGTTGCCTTCTTCCTAGCTGAGCCCTTTGCAGACTTTCACATTGTGTTTGAGATTAACAGACGGAAGCACTGACACATCTGCCTCCATAAAGTCACTTAGGGACTGCTTTGCGCCACTCATGCTCTGAACATAGACGTGCGGGTCATAACCAGGAGCAGGAGGAATAGAAATGGCATGAGAAGAAAGGTCAGGGTCCCTGCCATTTGCCAAGAGCGTCCATGCCCATCTTGAAGTCCCAGCTACCAGCTGAGGGAAGGCCCTGGAGCCCTGATGGTAGGAATGTAAGAAATCGGTGACCAGGCCCTGCTGTCACTGCCCGGCTCTCATGACGGATCTGGGCTCCCAGGAACAGTGTCAGGAATGTAGCTGTGTCATAGGGCTTTCATGCGAACTAAACTGTCCCTCTCCTTTCCTCCTCGCCCACCCCTTAATCCCCGAGCTCATCTTAGTGAAGTTAGAGAAGAGAAAAAAGACTGCTGCTTGCCCAATTTGTTCTGACATAAAGAGATGTTTAGCTCTGTGAGAGGTGGTGGAGGTGAGCCCAGCGCCTGACTGACATTTCACCAGGGTGTCTGGGGACAGTCCCCTCCCTGCCCCGTCACACCATCATCGCGCGTCCCTGGCTCCCAGAGGGCTCTTGTCTATTTTTCTGTGAGAGGGGCGACAGTCCCCCGGGCTTGGAAGCTCAACACCTTGTTAGACCTGCTGACAAAGACCCTGTGTTCGGTGTCGCACTTGTTCTATACATTTCTGCAAGTGTGGCGTGTGCTCAGTGCCCGGGAAAACATTGCTGAGGAGTTGTAGCTTTTAAGGTGAAGAGAAAAATGCCCTGTTTTCTGAACACTCAGATTTGCTTTATAATTTCCTTAAATTTCAACGTTTTGGATTCAGCACAAAAATGTTGCTATAGCCCAGCTTTCCTTAAATCCCGAATTTGCACAATTTCAGATGCTGAAGTGTGAGGCATCACACAGCTTTGGTGCTCATTATTGTGCTTAATGCATGGGGTTCTATTTTTTGTTGTTTGTTTGTTTGTTTTTTAAATATATTTTTATCGATTTCAGAGAGGAAGGGAGAGCAAGAGAGAGAGAGAAATATCAACGATGAGAGTTTTTGAACTCATACAAAACAGCAACACATTTCTCATAGGAAATCCTGGGATGTCCAAGACAGGTCCCACCTGTCTTTGCAGGTAAAACAATGCCTTTGGGCAGCAGGGCAATAGCATTAGAATTCGGGGAGCTTCCAACTTGTTCTCCACCCAGAAGCATGTTCATGTATCTGCATGGCAAACCATGACTTGAGCCTGCCATGAACTTGAGTGTTAATAGTCAGTTAATGGGTATAGCCCCTCTCCAGCGCATTAGAGCTCAAGAAATACAGAATCGGTTCCTTAATGAAGACCATGGGATTGCCTGGCTAGCACAGATGAGAGGAAGCTGCAGATGAGCTATGGGGACCTGGACTCAGACATGATTCCTTCACAAGCCCACAGGTGCCCACCGCGCATTCCCTCTCTACCACAGTGAGGTAAAGGCAATAACATCATTTGGTGATGGGTTTATTCCAGCCGTGGGCAAACTACGGCCCGTGGGCCGGATCCGGCCCGTTTGAAATGAATAAAACTAAAAAAAAAAGACCGTACCCTTTTATGTAATGATGTTTACTTTGAATTTATATTAGTTCACACAAACACTCCATCCATGCTTTTGTTCCGGCCCTGCGGTCCAGTTTAAGAACCCATTGTGGCCCTCGAGTCAAAAAGTTTGCCCACCCCTGGTTTATTCTCTTCCAGTTTCAAGATTGAAATAGGAAGATGAGCCCTAGCCAGTATAGCTCAGTGGATAGAGGCCCGGCCTGTGGACTGAAGGGTCTCAGGTTCGATTCCCAGTCAGGGCACATGCCCGCGTTGCAGTCTCGATCCCTGTAGGGGAGCGTGCAGGAGGCAGCTGATCAATGATTCTCTCTCATCATTGATCTCTCTCTCTCTCTCTCTCTCTCTCTCTCTCCCTCTCTCTCCCTTCCTCTATGAAATCAATAAAAATACATATTTTTTTAAAAGAAAAAGAAATAGAAAGACGACGCCTGGATGTATTCCCAGGGCAGCTGGGTACTGTCCAGCCCTTTCGAGATGCAAGGGAAGCTAAAGAGAGGTTCATGAGGGGATTTGTTTCGTCCAGATCAGTATTTCTTACATTCAAGTTTTTACCCGATACTTAATTTAACGCCACGAGTAATGTAATACCCCGGGCTGGGGCTGGTGCGAGGCGGATGGCGTTGCAGCCTGGCATCATGTCTGACCTTGCGGCTGAGTATTCATTTGAACGAGTGGAATTAAAATTTTCCATTCTTTTGCATTGTCATGCCTCACGCTGATGAGCACCAAGAAATGTAAATAAAAGAGACCTATTTCACCACCTTCCCTACCACCTTTTTGTTTTATGACAAAAGACAGTTAATTAACATACTAGCTGGTAAGCAGCCTTCCCAAACTCCCGCTAATTATGTATTCTGTTGACCGTGACTCCAGTCATGAGGTAATTGGCTCCCAGCAACATGACATTTCAAATCATCTCTTGAAATTACATCAAAAAGCCAGCCTGTTTTGTTTTGATAGGGGAACAATCAATTTGATAAGTGGTAACACAGCTCATTGTTTCCCATTAATTAGACTAATTGCCGCATGTTAGCCTCTGAAAGAGCCCGAACTTGGAGGAGACAAAGGCTGGGGCCCTTAGCATGCAGTGCGGGTGAGGATTCCACTTGCTCACACAGGCTGGTCGGCTGCAAACAGGGCTGTTAGGAGGCAGCCTTGCGGGAGGCTGGGTGTGAACAGTAGTTTGATGTGTTGTGCCTAATACACTAGCTGGTTTGGCTCAGTGGATAGAGCATCGGCCTGCAAACTGAAGGGTCCCAGGTTTGATTCCAATTAAGGGCACATACCCAGGTTTCGGGCTTGATCCGTGCAGCCGATCAATGATTCTCTTATCATTGATGTTTCTTTTTTCTTTTATTATTAGTATTAAATATTTTTTTAAATATATTTTGTTGATTTTTTACAGAGAGGAAGGGAGAGGGATAGAGAGTTAGAAACATCGATGAGAGAGACACATCGATCAGCTGCCTCCTGCACACTCCTTACTGGGGATATGCCCGCAACCAAGGTACATGCCCTTGACCAGAATTGAACCTGGGACCCTTGAGTCCGCAGGCCGACGCTCTATCCACCGAGCCAAACCAGCTAGGGCTTATCATTGATGTTTCTATCACCCTCTCCCTTCCTCTCTGAAATCAATAAAAATAGTATTTTTTTAAATAATGATAGTATCCAGGTTCCTAGTCTTACAGAGGAAAGGCAGGTCAGCTGACCATGTCTGGGTTTGGAGGAGTTATCACAGTGTTCTTGTCACCCTCTCTCCTTCCAAACCTACACTCACTCCTCCCCTCACAGGGAGGCCCTCCTTCCGTCCCTGTGTGGTACTACGGGCCTAAGTGCCTAAACAAAACACCACCACAAAACTGACTCAGAGAGAGGAGGCGGACAGCTGTGTGTGGAGAGGGCTGGGAGGGGTAGAGGGGCTGAGCAGAAAAAAAGAAAAAGAGTTAAAACTCATGATGCACATGGGCAACAGTGTGGTGATTGCCAGGAGGAACGGGGTAGGGGGCGGCAAGAGGCGGAGGGAGGGAATAAGGTGGTGAGTGGTGATGGAAGGAGACTTGACTTGGGGTGGTGAGCACACAGTGCAGTGAACAGGTGATGTCTTGTAAAATTGTGCATCTTGTTAACCAGTGTCACCCCAATACAGTCAATAAAAAAGGAGGGGGGGGGCTAACCGGTTTGGCTCAGTGGATAGAGCTTCAGCCTGCAGACTCAAGGGTCCCAGGCTCGATTCCGGTCAGGGGCATGTACCTTGGTTGCGGGCACATACCCAGTGGGGAGTGTGCAGGAGGCAGCTGATCGATTTTTCTCTCTCATTGATGTTTCTAACTCTCTATTCCTCTCCCTTCCTCTCTGTAAAAAATCAATAAAATATATTTTTTTTAAAAAAAGGAGGTGGGGAAACAAGCTGGAACGGGACAAGGCCAAAGCAAAGAGCATCCCCAAAGAGAAAACAACAACAACAACACAGACACACACACACACACACACACACACACACACACACACACACACAAACATACAAAAACTCTTTTTCTCCGATTACAAATCAGAGCACTTTAACCCGCAGAGATTCAGCCAACTGTCGTGGTGGAAACCTAACTCTTCAGCCGGGCAGACGCCCTCCGGTCTGACAGACTGTACCTTGGTCTGCGCGGGACCACCAGCGTGGCCAAATCGTACAGTGCCGTCTTCGGGACACCAGCCCAGGTCAGGCTCCGCTGGCAGTGGAGCCGGGGTCACTTGTGACCCGCCCGGACTCCGATGCTGCCCTGGGTGATGCTATCCTGTTACAGGGCGTCTGATGCAATGGAACCGGACTCCCTGCCAAGTGACAGGCATCCGGCGCTTTAAAAAACCCGTCGCCCTGGCCGGGCCACGCGGACGCTGTCTAGTTATCCACGCTCGGCTGCGGGCTGTCGCTCACTCGCTCGCTCTCTCCACGGTTGTGCACATCGGGGGCCTGTGGTGTGTGCACCTCTTCCTGCTGCCCCGTTCTTAGGTGTGACGTGGGACATGAACCCCCTTGTCTGATCCTGCACCCCCTCTAACCTCACCAAACTCAGTAAGGTTAGAGGGTACATCATCCGGTTGGCTTGGGGCTGAAATTGACCTGAGACAACAAACGCTCAAACAACAGACGCAGCTAAGCAGCCCCTGCAGCTCCACTCAGAGAATAGCTCCCCCGCGATCCCGTGTGGGGAAAGGACTGGCTTTCTCCCTAGGGAGTGTCTCCAGCTTCCCCAAGAGTGCTGTTGTCTTTGAACAGGAAGGACAGCAGTCTAGACACATAGCAGGTTTTTTTATTCATACGAACACACGTCCCAAAATTGTAAGTACGATGTTCCTCCATTTGGAACTGCGCATGGCTTTCATGGACGTTACGACAGAGGGAGGCATGACAGGGAACTTCGGACCTGGCTTGGAAAATGAATTTGGAACAGTTAAACGAGGGTGATTTGCTTCTGTAGAGGAAGGAGTCTCGGGCTGGGAAGGGGAGATGGGGGGGGGGGGTGTATGTGTGCAGCATTCGTGCCGAAGATGAGCGTTCCAGTTCTTTTTCTTTCTTTTTTTATTTTTTATTTTTTATCGCTCTCTCAAAGGAATGGTCCTTCAGCAGGACGTTCAAAGCACTGATTTGTGCAGCAGGTTTAATTTGGTCATTTTATTTATTTATTTTTTTAAATTGTGCGTGTGGTGTAGCCATGAAATGATTTTTCCGACAAGTTAATGCATTTCCAGCTGCCTTTGGAAAGGGGAGACGGGTTTGTGATTTTTAAGTGTGTTACTGTGCTGTTTTCCCTGGGAAATCTCAGGGTTTACTTAGAAAAAGAAACGATGGGAAAAAAAAGAAAATGAAAAGGCCCGGATTGAAGGCCCCTAACATTCGCTGTAAGTGCTGGTTCCCTTGCCTGAGGACTTGAGCTCTGTGGGGACACCAGCCGGCACCCTCGCTGCCCCTGCCCCTTCCTATACAGTCAGACCCCACTCTGTGCAGAGCAGATCTTTGCTCAGTTAAGTGAGCGTCCGTCACGGTGAGCTTGGCTGCCCGCCCGGGGTTGTTAGGTTTTCCATGCGACACATGAATGAGATATTGACGAGACATGGGGACCCGGGATTGAAGCACTGGATAAAAAATAAATGAATGAATTAAATTGTCCTGGGGCTGACAGAATCATTTTGAAAATGCAACTTACCCACCCTGGGTCCAAGCCGCATCAGGAAATCCCTGCTTGCTGGCCTCGAGGTGCTGAATCCTTTAGTTGGCTGATTTTTTTCTTTCTTTCTTTCTGCTCCCAATGGTGGATTTGGAAGGGGGGTGGCGGTGGGAAGAGAGGTACTGGCGGTTGATGAACCTGTATAGGACTTTTGGTCCAGTTGCCTGCTTAATGCCGATAGACCTATTATGACTTTAACAAAAGATCCCCCAAAGAAAACACCCTGAGATAAAGTCACAAGGCTTTGGAGTGGAGAGAAAACTCGGACCGGAGGTAATTTCTGCTGAGGAGAAAAATAAGGATCAGAGGGAATCAGGGACAAAGTGGAACAGAAGACGTAAAGTAGGTGTCAACGTAACAAACGTTTAAACCTGTAGAGAATTTTTATGCGTTTGTTTGAGCCAAACTGACGACATTTGCCAGGAAGCAAAATCTCAAGGGATTGAGAAAGTGCTCCAGAGAATGGCAGTTCTGCACCTAATTTTATACATCACAGTCAAGGGGGAAGATGTAAGTGGGTTACATGAAACCCACTGGTGAGAGATTAGGGAGGCGGGAGGGAGCAAAACGGGAAATCTCTGGGATTGGATCACAAGTAAAAAGGAAAAGACATACACGTCTTTTACAGAAGTGGGCACAGGACGGTTAGCTATGAACAATTAACACGGGAGCAATGACAATGAAGGGTTTTCTGAGCCTGCTGTGGTGCAGTGAGGGGTCTAAAAAAAATTACCCCGACATTTCAATGGTATATTATCGTAGATGCAGAAAGACAGCTGAGAGGCTCAGTTAAAGTAAGGATTGACCTTTGTCAGGGAAGACACAGGCCTCAGATGTGACTTACCCTCCATGACTCCCCTTTAGTTAGAATGTGTCGTTTCAGACCATCCTACGTGGTGACTTTTGGTCTCCGAGTTTGTAAGGCCGCCACACAGACCTCCCCTGAGCTTGTCAGGTTAGCACGTGGTCCCCTTTTCGTCCACATAGGAATCATTTTTAAATAGGCATCTCTGGCACAGCTATGAATCACACAGAGTGCTGGGAGATGGTGTGGGTGCAGCTAAGACAGAGGGACTGTGAGCCCTGATACACCCTCAAAATTCCTCACACCCTCCCCCCCAATGTAAGAGGAATGATCTGTTCAAACAGGCTAAAAAAGGTATATAAAAATCTAGGGGATTTTTTGTTGTTGTTAATCCTCACTCCTCAGGGAAATTTTTCCATTGATTTTTAGAGAGAGTAGAAGGGGGAGGGGAGAGAGAGAAAGAGAGAGAGAGAGAGAGAAAGAGATTGGTTGCCTTCTCACCCACCCAGGGCTGGGGATAGCCTGCAACCGAGGTATATGCCCTTCTCTGGAATCGAACCCGTGATGCTGCATCCACTGAGCCAAACTGGCTAGGGCCATGGTCGGCAAACCGCGGCTCGCGAGCCACATGCGGCTCTTTGGCCCCTTGAGTGTGGCTCTTCCTAAGCCTTAGGAGGACCCTAATTAAGTTAATTACAGTGTACTTACCTATATAGTTTAAGTTTAAAAAATTTGGCTCTCAAAAGAAATTTCAGTCGTTGTACTGTTGATATTTGGCTCTGTTGACTAATGAGTTTGCTGACCACTGGGCTAGGGCAAGTCTAGGGAGTTTTAGTAAATACTTCAACTCTTTGGTTTTTACTGTTGAATTCATGTGCTGTTATGATCATGCAGTTCTTATCCCCATTCCTTGGTGGAAAGGTGATTTTACTGATTGCAATAGATTATTCAGATGATGGAGCAGCATCAATGGGGGCAGGAGACAGGGGTGGGGGGCCAGCACACTGATGAGCCTGAATGCTCTAGTGAGCCTTTGTTTCCAGAAACTATTCATCGGAGGTTTGCTGGGAGACATCAGAAATGACTGTAGGTCCTGAAAATTGAACAACTTCTTCTAAAATAGATTGGGTACTCATGGCATGTGCTATGGTAATGCACAATTTCTCATGGAAATTATGTAACTTTTCCCTTACAGCCATGTCTGTATTGAAAAGGGACAGCTTGTGCACTGTTGGTGGACTCCCTGGGGTAGTGGAACTGGAATGGTGAGTGGTGGCCTGCACACTCTCGTCTCTCACTCACTGCTGTGAGCGCGAACCCTCTAGCTGACTTCACAGAATTGCTCCCATGCTCAGGCAATGAAGAACCCGTAGCAGAGAAATAAAAACACCCATTTATAAGTCACTGTTGAGCATTCGCTATAGCACAGCCTGGTGGGTAGTCATTGGAATATCTTCAAGATACAGAAAATCACGTTTCCCTTTCGTGTAGATGACTTCACCTCTCTTAAAGTTGGTTTTATAATCTAGAAGTAGGGGTAGTAAGATCTACTTTGTAGGGTAAGTATAAAGCGCCCAGGCAGGTGCATGGAGCATGTTCCAGGCTTCATGGACGCCATTTGGAGAAATGTGGGTTATTAATCTGTGATAATAAAGAATAGATGTGACATTTGAAATTTCCTTCTAATGTAATCAGGACAAGATTCATGGAGGTGGGACCTGTGTAGTCACATAAGGCCCGATGCTCAGAATGGCCCTGAGCTTGGTGTAATGCGTGGCTATCACTATCTTGAAATTCTTCATAATTCTTAAACAATGGAACCTGCCTTTTCATTTTGCACTTGGGTCCCATTAATTATGTAGTTGGTCTTAAAACTTGTATTATTATTATTATTATTATTATTATTATTATTATTATTACTAGAGGCCCAGTGCACAGATTTGTGCACTGGTGGGTCCCTCGGCCTGGCCTGTGGACAATCTCTCGAGGGATCCCGAATTGTGAGAGGGTGCAGGCCAGGCCGAGGGACCCCACGGGTGCCTGATTGGGACCTGGGAGGCACTGCGGGAGGGCTCCAGGGCATGTCCAGCCCATCTCGCCCAGTCCTGATCGGCTGGACCCCAGCAGCAAGCTAACCTACTGGTCGGAGTGTCTGGCCCCTGGTGGTCAGTGCACAGCATGGTGATTGGTCGAACAAATGGTTGGACACTTTCATATTAGGCTTTTATTATATAGGATGATGGTTATTATTTTGCCCACAATTTGTACACTCTCTCCAATGACTTCTTATTGGATATTTTAAATGAGCTTTTGGCATTGTCAGGCACAAAGTAAACAATTCCCCCCCCCTTTTTTTTTTTACTTTCTGGCTGCTATGGCCGTAGTGCTCCAGCCACACTTCCCTTGCCCCTTGCCTTGCCCAAGGCCCCGTTCCCTAGAGAAGGTGCACACTGCTCTCCTTCTGTGCCCAGAGCCTTTCCTGCCTTCCTGGATGAATGTCACTAGTCGCCACGCAGCTCAGTTCCTCCACTTCCCCAGGCAGAAAGGCCCGTCCTCAGTGGCGTCCCAGTTCCTCGCACACACCTGTTCTAACACCTCTCCCATCACTGCCCTGGACAGGAAGATCCTTCAAGGGGAGAAACTCTCTTTTCCAACCTGCTCCCTCCCGCCATATAATGCAGAGTCCACATTCAAAGTTTGTTGACCGAATAAGCTTCCAAACCAATTACCAGAGCTCCCAGAGCACAACTGACTCATTTTCGTCTCACCATTTAAAAAAAATTCTCTCTGCTTTCATTCTGCAAATTATTGTGGAGCAATGGAGTGCCGCAGTTGCATACAGCAGGGACCAAACAGATAAATAAATACACAGAGATGCCTCTGAGGTAGAGATGAGTTTCTAAACATCAAGAATTGCCGCCAAATTAAATGGATGCCATTGAACACAAGGCAGGAAGTAACGTGGAATACTTACTGTCATTCCTGTCCCATTTGATAACATATGACAACTCTTGTTCCGAGATCTTAAGCAGGTTTCTTTAGCACCGGTGTTTATAAGCCTTTAACACATGGGCCCTTAAAAACAGTGGGGAAACCGGACAGGGAGTGGTTTGATGGTGGGCAGCGATGGAAGTCCGTGAGTTCTGTTGCAATTGAGGGCTGAATTTTGTGAGCGTGTGCAATTTTCTGAGGAGCAAGTCCCTGGTTTTCATCAGAGCCTCCGAGGAGCCTCCGGCCCAAAAGTAATTAAAGACCCTGCTTTCGTCTTTCAATTGGAGAAAATGATGTTTCTTTCTGATTAAAATAGAAGACGGTATATAATGACTTACCCTTATTAAAGGGAGGCAGTCTTGACGTTGAACATCCCCACCCCTTCGACCCTTGCTTGTCAACTATAACTTGGAAAAGGTGGCTGGGAATAGGTGTGCTTGCATCTCAGAATTATCTGCATCAGTGGCCTGCTTCTCTCTCCGGCCGCTTTTCCCCACTCGTCAGCGTGTCCAGATGCACCGGGAAAGGCAGTGGGGAAAGCCCGTGTGCCCTGGCCAGTTAGCGGTGCATTCCTTCTGTTGTTTGGATTGTTCTTAGACTTCATATCACTGATGCGTTTGGGGCATTGGTGACAGGATGTTAATGCTTCCCTGACTGGGCCGACAGCTGTGTGCAGAGGTGTTAAGTTTTCAGTAAAATCGCCTGTTTTATGAGTTCCAATTTACCTGCAATGTTAGCTCATTTGCAACTGATTTTCCCCCCACATTTAACAACTTCTGCTTCCTTTCTTGGCTTACTGTAATTTTCTTTGAAAGATACGGAGATTCCTCCTTAATTCTCTTTCATGAGGGAGGGTATTTTTAAAAATATATTTTATTGAATTTTTACATAGAGGAAGGGAGAGGGATAGAGAGTTAGAAACATCGATGAGAGAGAAACATCGATCAGCTGCCTCCTGCACACCCCCCCCACTGGGGAAGCACCCGTAGCCACCCCTGACTGGAATTGAACCTGGGACCCTTCAGTCCGCAGGCCGACGCTCTATCCACTGAGCCAAACCAGTCAGGGCGAGGGAGGGTATTTTTACTTACATATCAGTGTGGGCTGGGGAGGGCACCCCTTCCTCAAGACCATTACATAGTTTTAGGGCCCTGCAAGTGAAAATGCCAAATTACTGACAAATGTAACATCTGCAGGTATCACTCTAGGTAAATTCACCCAGGTTAGTAGAATGGTCCTGCATGTTCTGGTTTGCATCTTCTAGGCTGTGATTTGTATTGAGGATGGGAGCAGTGCCAGGGGTGGGTAGAAGCCACATTTTATCCTCTTAGTTGAGATTTTACAAGCCTGGTGTTGATGTAAAAACTTTATTATGCCCCTGCCCGCCTAGCTCAGTGGTTGAGTGTCAGTCTATGGACCAGAAGGTCATGGTTCGATTCCTGGTCAGGGCACATGCCCAGGTTGCAGGCCCGACCCCAGTAGGGGGTGTGCAGGAGCGTCTGATCAGTGATTCTCTCTCATCATTGATGTTTCTATCTCTCTCTCTGAAATAAATGAAAATATATTTTAAAGAAACATTATTATGATAATATTTCCCTATGTTCTTGGCCCTTCTTGTCATTACACATCCCTCATTATCTCTCCTTTGAATTCTTCCCTGTCTACCTAACAGTCTTAATGGAGAAATCACTCATAATTTCTACAGTCTTACAATCTGTCTTCTTGTGTATGGATTACCCTTACCCCGCTATGTCAGTGGTAAGTTACAGGTATTCGGGGCCCATCTTCTTTGTACTGCCCATGAACCCTAGTGCTGTCAGGCCCACTGTGAATGCCTTTGGATCCTGGCTGATTCAGTGATGACAGTGGCTGCCATCTATCCATCAGTGGTGTTGTTGAATAGTTAAGGACCTTTTGGGTGGATTCTTTCCTGAAATACTTACTCAGTTTGCCTACATTTACCGGTCACTTCCTGCAGATCTGCTGGATGCTTGCTACTCTGCACTTGGCTTTTCAACGTCATGTACCTGGGTTCAGGGAAAATCATGTCTCCTATGTTTATCAAAGATAATGTGTTTCTGTTTCTCCTTCCTACTGGCGTACTGAATTTCTGAGATAAAGAAGTTAGACAAGTCTCCAACTTATTAAAATCAAAATTCCAGGAGCCAATAGTTAACATCACCTCTGTTTTCTTATATATGTGTTTGTGGTTTTACAATGGATATTCAAGTTTCATGTATGACATAATCTGATGGTTTGTTTATTTTCAAGAAAAAGCAGATGTAATTAAGGAACAGAGCTGTGGACTTCTTTCCCCGGGTCTGTTGGTTTAAAGCAGCGGTTCTCAACCTGTGGGTCGCGGCCCCTTTGGGGGTCGGACGACCCTTTCTTAGGGGTCGCCTAAGACCATCAGAAAACACATATATAATTACATATTGTTTTTGCGATTCATCACTATGCTTTAATTATGTTCAGTTTGTAACAATGAAATTGGGGGTCACCACAACATGTGGAACTGTATTAAAGGACCGCGGCATTAGGAAGGTTGAGAAGGTTGAGAACCACTGGTTTAAAGGCACTGGGAGCCGATTACTCTATGCCTTGGGGGCTGTCCTCACATTTTTGAGAGGAAGCAGTCATTGTCAAGTGATGCAGGAACCACAGCTTGTTTTCTGGGATGGAAATTAACTGGACCGGATGCCCTTCCATGTATCACGCCATTCGATTCTTTCCTGTTTTAATATTTTAGTGATTTTTCTTAAATGACAGAAAAAATGATTCTGGCTCCCGTCTTCTTGAGCTGTAGTCACTTGTCAGCATGTTGAGGCTGAAGGAAGGAAGACAGCTTTTCCTCAGTCCTTTCCTTCCCGGGAGGAGGAGAAGGCTGGCTATTACCAGGGTCCCTGGCTCTGCCCTGCATGGAAATGACTTCCCTGTAAAATGCTGTCCTTCTCACTCCCAGAACTCGAGCTTTCCTTTGGTCAAACTTCAACTGTGCTGAGCAAAATCTTTGCTTTTCTCCTTGCTGCTCCTTGGACCCTTCTCATTTCGCTCTGGAGCAGTAACTCTCTCCCAGGG